>NC_057348.1:16965000-17590000 GCF_016509475.1 Prionailurus bengalensis | reverse complement strand
TGCCTGGGTGGCTCAGTTGGTTAAGTGTCCGACTTGAGCTCAGGTCATTATCTTGCAGTTTGTGAGTTTGAGCCCTGCATCGGTCTCTGTGCTGACAGCTTGGAGCCTCAAACCTACTTAGGATTCTGTGTCTCCCTCTCTCTCTGCCCTTCCCCTGTTTGTGCTCTGTCTCTCTCTGTCTCTGTCTCTCAAAAGTAAATATTAAAAGAAAAAAAAGACATGAGCAGATATCAAGAGTCAGATGCTTAACTGACTGAGCCACCCGAGTGCCCCAGGAGCATCTTTTCATACTCTTATTTGCCACTATATATTTTCTTTGGTGAGGTGTTTTTTGTTCACATCTTTTGCTCATTTAAAAAATCTGATTGTTCATTTTATTACTGTTGACTTTATTTAAAAAATTTTTTCTTGGGGCGCCTGGGTGGCTTAGTCGGTTGGGCGTCCGACTTCGGCTCAGGTCATGATCTCGTGGTCCGTGAGTTCAAGCCCCGCGTCGGGTTCTGTGCTGACAGTTCAGAGCCTGGAGCCTGTTTCAGATTCTGTGTCTCCCTCTCTCTGACCTTCCCCCGTTCATGCTCTGTCTCTCTCTGTCTCAAAAATAAATAAACATTAAAAAAAAAATTAAAAAAATTTTTTTTTCTTAATGTTTGTTTATTTTTGAAAGAGAGAGAAAGAGTTGGATGTTTAGCTGACTGAGCCACCCAGGTGCCGCTCTTTTTTTTTTTTTTTTTTTTTTTTTTTTTGAGAACGAGAACGCATGTGCGTGGGGGAGGGGGGGAGAGAGAGAGGGAGAGAGAGGGAGAGGGAATATCCTAAGTAGGCTCTATGCTGTCAGTACAGAGCCCAATGCAGGGCTTGATCCTTTGAACTGTGAGATCATGATCTTAGCTGAAACTGAGTCAGATGCCCAACTGACTGAACCACCCAAGTGCCCCTAAGTGTCTGACTCTTGATCTCAGGGTCGTGACTTGAAGCCCTGTGTTGGGCTCTGCACTGGGTGTGAAGCCTGCTTCCCATTCAGCCAGACCCAGTTAAAATCGAATACACTGATCAAAGTTAGGCAAGTAGAAGAAGAATTTCAGTCTGAAAAGCATTTGGAAGTGGATGGGTATACATAGTGTTTATGTGTGCTTTTGGTTCTAAAGAAGCACTGCTTTATGCAGATTTTCACGTTACATACATAGTACTTGTAAGCTATACAAGCTTGCTTGCTTTTTAACAAGCCAGCGATAAATTGGCTGAAATGATGAGGTAATATCTTTCTAGCTCATTATAGTCTAAGAATGAGTCACTGTTCTCTGTGAAAAAACTCCAGGAAACCTTACTTTCTTGAAAGCAACTTTTTTGCACTTGAGTTTTAAGGTGTTCCTTGATTTAAAGCCAGTGAAATGGAACTTTAAGCATCTTATATTTTTGAAGTGCTTATATTTTCAATCTAATTCAGTTAGTATTTGTTGACTGTCTAATATGTTCAAGGTTTTAACTTAGGTACTAAGTACATAAGGATAAGTAACTCATAGTCTTGCCTTTACATAAGGATAAGTAACTCATAGTCCTGCCTTAAGTCTAAATATTTAATATGTCAGTTTTTAATGTAGTTTTTTAAAATTTTAAAAAGATTTTATTCTTTTAAATTTATTTATTTTGAGAGAGAGGGAGAGCTCTAGTTGGGCAGGGGCAGAGAGAGAAAGGGAGAGAGAGAGAATTCGAAGTAGGCTCTGCCCGGCTGACACAGAGGCTCAAACCCATGAACCATGAAATCATGACCTGAGTCGAAGTCAGACGACTCTACCGACTGAGCCACCCAAGTGGCCTCCTAAAAGATTTTATTTTGAATTGATCTCTACACCCAACATGGAGCTTGAATTTACAACCCTGAGATCAAGTCACATGCTGTACTGACTGAGCCAGCCAGGTGCTCCTCAATTCTGTTTATTAAATTCTGTGTGTTTTTTGTTTGTTTGTGTGTGTATGTTTTGCGTTTTGAGATAATTACAGATTCACATGCATGTATTAAAAATTTTTTTTAAATGTTTATTTGTTTTTGAGAGAGAGAGAGAGAGAGAGACAGAAAGGCAGAGTGCAAGCAGGGGAGGAGCAGAAAGAGAGGGAGACACAGAAGCAGAAGCAGGCTCCAGGCTCTGAGCTATCAGCACAGCCTGATGTGGGGCTCGAACCCACAAACCATGAGATCATGATCTGAGCCAAAGTCGGACACTCAACCGACTGAGCCACCCAGGTTCCCCATGTTTGTTTGTTTGTTTTTTACGTTTACTTATTTATTCTGATACAGCATGAGCGGGAGAGGGGCAAAGAGAGAGGGAGAGCAAGAGAATCCCAGGCAGCTCTGCACTGCAAGGTGCGGAGTCTGATGCAGGGCTTGAACTCATGAACCCTGAGATCATGACCTGAGTTCAAGCCAGTAGTCCTATGAACCCCGAGATCATGACCTGAGTTGAAGCCAATAGTCAGATGCTTAACCGACAGAGCCATCCAGGCACCCCCACATGCAGTTGTAAGAAAACAATATAGAGAGATCCTTTGGACCCTTTACCCAGTTTCCCCCTGTGGTAATATTTTGCAAAACAATATTACAGCCAGAGTATTGACATTGAAACAGTTAATAGTAAATGGTACAGCCACTCTGGAAAACAGTTTGGCTCTTTGCCTAGGAGTGCAGTTGCTGGGGCATATGGAAGTTGCATGTTTAGTTTTTAAAGAGATGCCATGTATATTGATACAGTATGGTGGAAATCCAGGCTTTTCACTGACAATGCAGTTACCTTATTTTACATGTCTGCAGGGATGAAAGTCCTGGCTCCCTTCCTTGGCCTTCTCTGACTCTGCTCTGGAGGGGTTGTTGAGTGCCTCATTACAGCATGGAGAGGATGGAAGTCGGCTCCCCACTCAGCCTTTGCCGTATGGGTGGTGTTGGGCCACCGTGTTTTGTATGGTGTTTGGCTGGAACACAGTGGCTGTTGTCTAAAAGTTTTGTCTTGCTTTGCTGGTGCTTTGGTTAAAGAGAGTAGGGTTTTGTTGGGGTTTTTCTTGTCTGCACTCAGGCATTTCTGGGTTGCCAGATTCATCAGTTCCAATGATGAGATCTATAAGGAAAAAAAAACAAACCTAAGGAACTTGTCACTGTATTATTCTTCCGTTCCTGAGGTCCCTAGCCATTCTGCCTTCTTCTCTCCACCTTTCTCCACCTTGTTTTATGTGAAATGTTAGGTGTGGGAGGAATAGTGAAAAGTAGATCTCTATCTTCCCCAAAGCAGAAGAATTTTATATAGATGTCTTTTTTAAGATTTTGTTTTATTTAATTTATTTTTTATTTGTGTGTGTGTGTATCAGAGAGAGAGAGAGAGAGAGAGAGAGAGAGAGAGAGAGAGACATGTGGGGGGAGGGGTAGAGAGAGGGGGACAGAGGATTCAGTCTGCTCTGTGCTGACAGCAGAGAGCCCAGTGTGGGGCTTGAACTCACGAACCGTGAGATCATGACCTGAGCTGAAGTCGGACACTCATCCAAGCTGTCCAGACGTCCCAAGATACTATTTTTAAGTAATCTCTACACATTACGTGGGGCTCAAACTCACAGCCCCGAGATCAAGAATTGCATGCTCCACTTAATGAGCCAGTACATATAAAAGTACATATTTAATGGAGAAAATTTAGAAAATACAAAAAATGCAGAAGAGAATAATACTTTTTTCTAACTATATTCTGTGAATATGTATACATATTTTTCTTGCCAAAATAAGAACTATTTATACTATTTAAGAAATTTCCACTTAACTGTATTATATAAGCATCATTTCTTGTCAGTAAATACTTATGTATAATGCCTTTTTTTTTTTGTAATACCAATTAAGTTGTAATGTGTACGTTCAGGAGATAATTAGTATCTGTTACTTTCTTAGGTTAAGTGCCTGAGAGTTCCTGCGCAAATAAAGAATATACTGTTTCACATGAGTCTCAGTGTTTAGACATTGCTTTTTTTACTGAAGAAGTCTGAAGTAGACCAGATTTAGCCATTAGTTTCAGAAATTCTGGGTGTTGGGTAGGTATTTATTTAAATTTTAAAGTTTAAAAATAAAAGTATCCACATGTCTTTAAAAATGCTATTTTCATAAGAATTCTTGTTCATATTTTCCATAATATCATGAGGGGTTATTACTTTGTAGGAGAAAATCAGAGATAATAATGGCTTTCTTGTTTGTTCTTGGAGGAAATAGGAGATGCTAGCAGTGTTTGTTTCAGTGAACCCTAGCATTAGTTTTCTGCTGGAACTGCAAAACATAAGCCAGGATGACTTAAATCTTTTTCCATAGTACAGCTTATTCTTTTTTTTTTTTTTTTTAATACTTATTTTGAGAGAGAGAGTGCGAGAGTGGGGGAGGTACAAAGAGAGAGGGGGAGAGAGAATCCCAAGGAGGCTCTGCACTGTCAGTGTGTGTGTGTGTGTGTGGGGGGGGGGGGTGATCCCACGAACTGTGAGATCATGACCCGAGCTGGAATCAAGAGTTGATGCTTAACTAACTGAGCCACCCAGGTGCGCCCCATAGTACAGCTTACTCTAGTTGTTGTGCAGGAAACTTCCACATAGAAACTTCAGATTTATTGGAGAGTTCAGATTTCATAGATTGGGATTTTTAGTATTAGTTATCCAGGTTCATGTAACAGGTCTAATAAAAAAATTATTACTCTATTTCATTTTTTTCTCACTTTGTGTATATTTTTTCTTAGTATGATGTGAATAGCTTCATTGTAAATCAAATCGAAACCAATATATAAAAATATTATAAAATCACTTTACAAATGAACATAGATCTAAAAGTACGGTATATAATAACTTATAGTTTGTACTTCTTGAAAGATGAAGGTGCATATGTTATTTGTTTAGATAGCTGTCCTTTCAACTTAACGTGGAGCCACTGATTAAACATGAATTATGTTATTGATTATATTTTAAAAACTTACAACTATATTTACTGTTTCCTTTGCAGAAGTGAGAAGTTATGCTGTGAAAAAAATTTTCTTGTGGTGAATATAGCATACTGTATAAACTTGTCAAGTCACTAAGTTGTACACTTGAAACTAATGTAATACTGTAAGTCAACCAAACTCAAAAAAAGTTAAATTTAGAAAAAGAGAGGGGTGCCTGGGTGGCTCAGTCAGTTGAGCATCCAACTCTTTTTCTTTTTTTAATTTTTTTTTTAATGTTTATTTATTTTTGAGAGACACAGAGAGACAGAGAATGAGCAGGGGAGGGGTAGAGAGAGAGGGAGACACAGAATTTTAAGCAGGCTCCAGGCCCTGAGCTGTCAGCACAGAGCCTGACGTGAGACTCAAACCCATGAACCGTGAGATTATGACCTGAGCCGAAGTCAGTTGCTTAACCAACTGAGCCACCCAGGCACCCTGAGCATCCAAGTCTTCATTTCAGCTCAGGTCATGGTCTCAGGGTCATGAGATTGAGCCCCGGGTCAGGCTCCGTGCTGAGCGTGGAGTCTGCTCGGCATTCTCTCTCTCTTCCTCTGCCCCTCTATCCTACTCATGCTCTCCATCTCTTTCAAATAAATAAAAATGAAAAAAAATAAAAGAAATTTAGAAAAAGAGAAAAACCGAAATTACTAGTTTTCATATTCTTTTACAAGAGTTAACCGTCAAAGAGATAACCATTGAAAATAAATAAATAAATAAACATTAAAAAAAAAAAAAAAAAGAAAAGAAAAAGAGTTAACCATTGGGAAGTGCTCAGCAAGCCCTCTTTCCTTTTCACCAGTCTCTGCATCTTGTGGTTTGGGATGTTCATTGCTACCTGACATTGGACCCCAAATATCCCAGATCAGCTTCATCGAGATCATCTGGAAGGTCTTTTGTTTTAAAGTAGGCTCCATACTCAATGCAGGCTGACTTCAAGGCCCTGAGATCAAGACCTGAGCTGAGATTTAAGAGTCAGATGTTTAACTGACTGAGCCAGCCAGGCACCCCATCTGGGGGGTGGGTGATATTTAAAAATAATTTTGGCTTTCTAAATAAACTTAGAAATAAAAGGTGGCACCTGGCTGACTCAGTCCACAGAGCATGCAACTCTTGATCTCGGGGTTTGTGAATTTAAGTCCCATGTTGTGTGTAAAAATTACTTAAATAAATAAACTTAAAAAATTTTTTTGACTTTCTGCCTTTGATTCTGATTTATTATATCTGAGGTGGAGTCCAGAATCTGAGTTTTAAAAAAAGATTTATTGAAATATAATTCACATACTGTGGGGCACCTGAGTGGCTCAGTCGGTTAGGCCTCTGACTTTTGGTTTCGGCTCAGGTCATGACCTCATGGTTTGTGAGATAGAGCCCCACGTTGGGCTCTGCACTGACAGTTTGGTGCCTGCTTGGGATTCTCTGTCTCCCTCTCTGCCCCTCCCTTGCTCTCTCTCTACCTCTCTCTCAAAATAAATAAATAAACATTAAAAAAAAATCATACTCTAACATTTCAACAGCCTAACTCTATAAAAAAAATAATTTACATACTGTACAATTCACCCATTTTAAAGTATACATTTTAGGGGTGCCTGGCTGGGTCAGTTGATAAAGCATGCATCTTTTGCAGGGCCATGAATTCAAGCCCCACATTGAGGATAGAATTTACTTAAAAGCATTTCTCCCCTAAAAAACAGTATAGGAGCAGCTGGGTGGTTCAGTCAGTTAGGCATCCATCTGATTCTTGTTCTTGGCTTATGTCATGATCTCAGAGTTTGTGAGATCAAGTGCAGAGATTGGGCTCTGCACTTACAGCGTGGAGCCTGCTTTGGATTCTCTCTCCCTGTCTCTCTGTCCCTCTTCTGCTTGTGTGTGTACTCTTTTTCTCTCTCAAAATAAATAAACATTAAAAAATGTTTTAAAAAGTATACATTTGGGGCGCCTGGGTGACTCGGTTGAGCGTCCAACTTAGGCTCAGGTCATAATTTAGCAGTTTCTGAGATTGAGCCCCACATCAGGCTCTGTGCTGACAGCTCAGAGCCTGGAGCCTGCTTTGGATTCTGTGTCTCCCTCTCTCTCTGTGCCTCCCCTGCTCACCTCCTCTCTCTCTCTCTCTCTCTCTCTCTCTCTCTCTCTCTCAAAAATAAACATTAAAAAAAAAGTATACAAGGGTGCCTGGGTGGCTCAGTTGGTTAAGTGTCCAGTATCAGCTCAGGTCACGATCTTGCAGTTCATGAATTGGAGCCACCTTGTCAGGCTCTGTGCTGACAGGGTAGAGCCTGGAGCCTGCTTTGAGTTCTGTATCTCCCTCTCTCTTTCTGTCCCCCCCCCCAAAAAAAAAATAAAAAATAAACATTAAAAAATTTTTTTTAGAAGTATACATTTTAGTATTGTTTAGTATTTTCACAGGATTAAGCATCCAGCACCACAATTTTAAGAGCATTTGTCATTAGGCTACCCTCCCCAACCCTGCCGCCTTGGCAGTCACTATTTCTTTCTTCCCCTTCCTTACCTCTAGGGAATTACTAATCTACCTTCTGTCTCTATAGATTTGCCCATTCTGGACATTTCATATAAATGGAATCATACAATGTGTAGTCTTTGTGACTGACCTTTTTAACTTAGCATGTTTTAAAGTTTCATTTGTGGGGTGCCTGGGTGGCTCAGTCGGTTAAACATCTGACTTCAGCTCAGGTCGTGATCTCGCGGTTTGTCGGTTCAAGCCCTGCATCGGGCTCTGTGCTGACAGCTCAGAGCCTGGAACCTGCTTCAGATTCTGTCTCCATCTCTCTCTGCTCCTTCCCTGCTTGCGCTCTGTCTCTCTCTTGAATATAAATAAAACATTAAAAAGTTAAAAAAAAATAAAGTTTCATTTGTGTTGACTACAGTATTTCATTACTTTTTATGGATACATCATCTTACAGATATCATCATATGGATACCATGTTTTGTTTATCCATTCATAGGTTGATGGACATTTGGGTTGTTTCCACTTTTTTGGCTATTATGAATAATGCTGTTATGAACATTCTAGTATATGTTTTTAGGTGGATATTTGTTTTCATTTTTCTTGAGGGAATTTCTGGATCATACGGTAACTGTGTAAACTTTTGAGGAACTGCCATATTATTTTCCAAAGTGGCTGTACCATTTTCAGTCCCTTTAACAGTATTTGAGGGTTTCAGTTTCTCCACATTTTATTGTCAACACTTATTATCTGTCTTTTGATTATATATTCATCCTAGTGGGTATGAAGTGGCAGAATCTCAATTTAAGAAAAAAAAGTTTCTCAAATGATTTTGATGGTCTGTAGTAGTAGTTCTCAGTAGTTCTCAGAGTTCTCAGTGATCTTGCCCTCTGGGGAACATTTGACATTGGAGACATTTTTCATTGTCACAGCAGGGAGAGTGGTATTGTCACCTGGTGTATGGCCAGGGATGCTGCTGAACATCTTACGATGCATAGGACAATACAACACTCTACACAAAGAATTATCTGGTTCAATATGTCAACAGTACAGAGATTGAGAAACTCTGGTCTGGAAGAGAATTAGATTTAACAATTGAAAGATCAAATTTTTAGCCCTCACATTGGCAATAGGATATTATCTTAACATGATAGATTTATAATTTATATCAAATCTTTGAATTTATTTAGGATATACAGATGAATAGAAAAGGGAACCTTTGGTACCTAAGAGACTTAATCTAGTTTAGTGTAATATAATATATACTCACTGAGAACAGTGGATCGTGGCCCAGAGTCTCATTTGGTACATATTTGTTGAATGAGCAAGATTCGCGGTGATAGTTTGAACTACAATGATTTAGTTATTCATAATTGATGAATGTCTAGATGGGCAGACTCCACATAGCTGTATTGACTGTTTCCTCCCTAGTCTCTCCACTTTGCCAAAAGCAGTAATCACATAAAAGAATGTACAAGGGAATCTGATTTTATTGTTTATTTCAAATAAGTTGTTTTAATGGAAATCACTTTAAAAGTCTCAGCAGCCCTGTAAGTGAAATTGGAGACTCTCTGTGGTATGACTCACTGGCAGAGGATATGTGAATGTATTTGAAATCTTGTGCTTTTCAGAGGTGATAGTATTTAATCAGACCAAATATGGGTCCAAGATCTGTTGGTCTTCCTTCCCCTCATCCCTCCATTCTTTTCTCTATGTTTCTCAATTTTTGTATTATATCATGTATGGTGATGTGAGGGATTAAAGGAAATGCAGAAGTCATCTCTTAAATTTTACAACTTTATTGAGAAAAATCAGACATCTAATTTGTGAATACTATAACAACTTTTTTCTTGTAGGGAAAAGACAGTGATTTATTGAAGTGGATTTTACAGTTAAGCCCACATTTGTGTATGTATATGTGTATGTATGTGAGCTCTGAACCCAGCGTGGGGCTTTAACTCATAACCTTGAGATCAAGAGTCACATGCTCTACTGACTGAGCTAGCCAGGCACCCCCTAAACCCACTTTTAAAGATAGTTACAAAGGTGAAGTTTTCTAAATTTTCTAGACTTTTCTAGAATTTTGGCACATGCTGAGTGTTTTTTTAAAAACTTTGTGATAAATTAAGACAAGCGATACTAAGACAGTAAAGCAGGACAGGAATATTAAATGCAAATGGAACCTTTCTAACTGATAAGTGAAAAATAGCATGTCACTATTTGTACTATTTTTTGTAAATGAGAGAGGTCAAATATCTCTTCATAAATTCATTAAACTTTTGAATTCCTTGAAGAGTTTGTGTCCTGGGCTCATTTGTTGGTTAGGTTTCTGTTGGGTTGTTATTTTTCTTATTTGTTATTTGTTTGTGAGAGCTCTTAGTATATTATAAAAATTAGCTCTTTAAGTATTATTTGTATTAAAACTATTTTCGGGGCGCCTGGGTGGCGCAGTCGGTTAAGCGTCCGACTTCAGCCAGGTCACGATCTCGCGGTCCGTGAGTTCGAGCCCCGCGTCGGGCTCTGGGCTGACGGCTCAGAGCCTGGAGCCTGTTTCCGATTCTGTGTCTCCCTCTCTCTCTGCCCCTCCCGCATTCGTGCTCTGTCTCTCTCTGTCCCAAAAATAAATAAACGTTGAAAAAAAAAAACCTATTTTCCCCTTTTTTGTTGTTTGCCTTTTGACTTTGTTATTTTTATTTATTTATTTATTATCTTTAGAGAGAGAGAGTAAGAGAGTGAGCAGGGGAGAGGAGGAGGAGGAAGAGGTGGGGGGATAGCTCAAGCAGGCTCCATGCTCGACATGGGGCTCAGTGCAGAGCCCGACATGGGGCTCAGTCCCATGACTCTGGGATCATGACCTGAGCCGAAATCAGGAGTCAGATACTGAACCGACTGAGCCACCCAGGGGCCCCATTATGTTATTTTTCTTTAATGAAAAAATTTTTTTTAATTTTTGCCTGGCCAAATTTTTCAATATTTTGGGGCTTAAAAAGAAATGTGTTTAGTTAAGCGTCTGACTTCAGCCAGGTCACGATCTCGCGGTCTGTGAGTTCGAGCCCCGCGTCAGGCTCAGGGCTGATGGCTCAGAGCCTGGAGCCTGTTTCCGATTCTGTGTCTCCCTCTCTCTCTGCCCCTCCCCCGTTCATGCTCTGTCTCTCTCTGTCCCAAAAATAAATAAACGTTGGGAAAAAAAAAAAAAAGAAATGTGTTTATTTATTTAATTAAATTCTACACCCAATGTGGGGCTCAAACTCATGACCCTAAGATCAAGAGCTGCATGCTCTTCTGACTGAGCCAGCCAGGTGCCCCTCATTTGGGGCTCTTAAACTTTGATAAAGTATTTCTCCCATTAACACAAGGATAATATGTTTCTGAGAGCGTTTTTTTTTTTTTTTTTTCAACGTTTATTTATTTTTGGGACAGAGAGAGACAGAGCATGAACGGGGGAAGGGCAGAGAGAGAGGGAGACACAGAATCGGAAACAGGCTCCAGGCTCTGAGCCATCAGCCCAGAGCCCGACGTGGGGCTCGAACTCACGGACCGCAAGATTGTGACCTGGCTGAAGTCGGATGCTTAACCGACTGTGCCACCCAGGCGCCCCTCTGAGAGCGTTCTTGATAGGAGAGTTTACAATTGAGGATTTAGTAAGACTTTAATGATTATCCTCTTTTTTACATATGAGGAGAATTTGCTCTGGGCCACCATGGTTCCCTCCCCACCCAAAAACAAGAACTGTGACTCTGCTTTGCCCTACCTCGTGGCTTTAGGCTGGATTGTTTGGCAAGGAAAAGGGGTTCAGATTTGATTTTTAGGGCGATGATTCTGGTGACTTTATGGAGAGCTGGGTGAGAGACTGTCAGAGAGGTCTGTTTCAGAGGCTGGTGCAGAACCTGGAAAAGGCAGAGGGTTTAAACCAAGGCACATGGGGATCAATAAGGATTATCAAACACTGTATAGTTTATGATGGTGATATGATTAATTATAGAGGTCATCATTTACTGAACACTTGTATGTGCTGGAAATAAAAAGTACTCTCTGTGGACTCAACTCTTACAACAACTCCATGATTGCAGGCTTTAAATTTTTATTTTACAGATGAGGAAACTGAGTCATACATGGAGAGATTACATAATTTCCCAAGTTTACGTAGTTGCACAGAGAAGAAGCCAGGATGGGCACGCAGTCGGATTCTGGAATCTGTATTCTTGACTATTATGTCAGTTTGGGGGTTTATTTTTCTAATCACTGGAGCTGTTCAGCAGTGAGAGAGATGCCCTGTGAAGCATCACTTGATGGTCCCTGGTCGTCTACACCAAGGGTCCACATATCCTCTATGGTTACATTAGATTACCTGAAGGAGTTGCTTAAAGTATTGAGATTCTGTGATTTGATATACAGTAGTCCTTGACTTGTGTGGTTGTGATACAAATTTCACTTACCGTGATTTAGTCAAATGACACTCGTTCCCAGATTGCACACTTCAAATTTTACATAGTATATTAGCTGTAATTGCATAAACTTACAAAATTTACTTTTAGCTCTTTTATCTACAAATTACTACATAATTAACAGGTGTGCATCACCACTAGTGATCTGTCATCTCACTTATTTTTAAAAAATATTTATTTATTTATCTATTTATCTATCTTTCTATTTATTTACTTATTTATTTATTTAGAGTCAGAGACAGAACTAGTGGGGAAGGGGTGGAGAGAGGGGGAGAGAGAATCCCAAACAGGCTCCATGCTGCCAGCACAGAGCCTGACGCAGGGCTCGAACCCACGAAACTGTGAGATCATGACCTGAGCTGAAATCAAGAGTTGGAGGCGCAACCGACTAAGCCACCCAGGAGCCCCAGTATTTTATTTAAAGTAGGCTCCACACCCAACATGGGGCTCAAACTCACGACCCCAAGATCTAGAGTCACCTGCTCTACCAACTGAGCCTGCCAGGTGCCCCTCACTTCTTTCAAAGCCTGTTGGTGACTGGTCACTGCAATTTGTTACTCATTTCATGCACAGACAGCCAAGTCTGCAGTTGTGTTGCCTCCTCATCTCTCAGGGATGAACCCTATAACACTTCACAAAAATGGATCATTAAAGAGGGGGCTGGCCAACAAAGACGAACGTGCAGAAAAGAACCAAAAAGTAGTAACACTGGAAGTCCAAATTGGTCAGAAATGGAGTTATGGAAAAAATAGTTTACTGTGGGAATGACGTCACTGCCATTCAAAGACTCTGGCTATGCAGCTGGAGGAGGTGAAGGTGAGCTTGTCTGAGTAAATGAGGAAGTGGTTTGGTGAAAAAGATGAAGATGAACCAGAGGAAGTGATGCTGGCATTTCAGGTACTTTGTGGCACTAAATTAATGAAGGATAAAATGCTGGAAGCTGATCTAAACTTAGAAAGGAGTAGGACAGCTTGCCAAGGCATAGGAAAGATGCCCATTCCAGATCTTAGTTCGCTGATCAGAAGAAGAAGGCTGGCACTGTTCAAACTCCTCTTGGTAGTAGTAGACTTTTTTCAAAGTGATTATGCACTGTAATTTTCTGTGTGTCTGGTGTTTTACACTGTACTGGTTTTTTTCTTTCTTTGTTTTTTTTCTTTCTCATTTTCTTATATAACTATAACTGACAAAATTTTTCATGTTCCAACAAAATGTTTAAAGATTACAGAACAATTATAATTTTACTTATTGATTATTCTGATCATTTTTCATGATTTCAGTCTGCATTTTCATTTTTCTGGTCTTGCACTACTGTGCAAAACGAAACCTGCCTATACTTAACTGTCAAAAGTTTTTTTTCTTCAGCTTCTAGTGGTACGCTCTAGCTTTTCCTTGCAGAAGTTTGTGTATGCATGCATCTGACAACAAAGCACGTTTTTTTTCAGCAGGCTTTGCTTTTGGGGGGAAAATTCTACTTAACATAAAGGAAATAAGATATCTGTCTTCTGATAATAGGAAGAAAGGAAATAGCATGAAGCTAGTATTCAGGATAATCTCATAGGAAGGAAGATGTTAGTTTCATGTGTGTGGTTCTCTCAGCAGTTTTATTGAGATATTATTCACATTCCATACAGTTCACCCATTTAAAGTGTGGAATTCAATGGTTTTTAATTAATTAATTTTTAAAAGATTTTATTTTTAAATTTTTTTTTTTTTCAACGTTTATTTATTTTTGGGACAGAGAGAGACAGAGCATGAATGGGGGAGGGGCAGAGAGAGAGGGAGACACAGAATCGGAAACAGGCTCCAGGCTCTGAGCCATCAGCCCAGAGCCCGACGCGGGGCTCGAACTCACGGGCCGCGAGATCGTGACCTGGCTGAAGTCGGACGCTTAACCGACTGCGCCACCCAGGCGCCCCAAGATTTTATTTTTAAAAGTAATCTCTATACCTAGTGTGGGGCTCGAACTTACAACCCCGAGATCAAAAGTTGTATAAGTGTAGAATTCAGTGGTTTTTAGTATATTCATAGATATGTGTAACCATTACCATGGTCAGATTTAGAACATTTTCATTACTCCCAAAAAAGAACTCCTATTCTTTAGCCATTATCCCCTAATTCTTTCACAGCCCCCACTACCCCCCAGCCTTTGTCAACCACTGATCTTTCTATCTCTATAGATTTGCCTATTCTGGGTATTTCATAAAAATGGAATGATAGTGTAAGTGGTGTTTTATGACTTGTCTTTTTCACCTAACATACTGTTTTAATTTTTTTTTTTCAATTTTTTTTTCAACGTTTATTTTATTTTTGGGACAGGGAGAGACAGAGCATGAATGGGGGAGGAGCAGAGAGAGAGAGGGAGACACAGAATCGGAAACAGGCTCCAGGCTCTGAGCCATCAGCCCAGAGCCTGACGCGGGGCTCGAACTCACGGAATGCAAGATTGTGACCTGGCTGAAGTCGGACGCTTAACCGACTGCGCCACCCAGGCGCCCCATCATACTGTTTTTAAAGTTCATCCATCTCGTAGTTTGTATTCGTACTTCATTCCTTTTTATGGATACTTAATATTCTATTGTATGGATTTACCACAGTTTGTTTATTTGTTTGTCTGTTCAGACATTTGGGTTATTTCCACTTGTTTTTAAAGATTTTTTTTTTTCTGAGTAATCTCTATACCCAGTGTGGGGCTGGAACTTAAACCCTGAGATCAAGAGTCACATGCTCTACTGACTGAGTCAGCCAGGTACCTCATGGTTGGTTTCCACTTTTTAGTTATGAATAATGCTGTTATGAACATTTGTGTTCAAGTTTTTGTGTGGACATATGTTTTAAATTTTTTTTTTTTTCAACGTTTATTTATTTTTGGGACAGAGAGAGACAGAGCATGAACGGGGGAGGGGCAGAGAGAGAGGGAGACACAGAATCGGAAACAGGCTCCAGGCTCTGAGCCATCAGCTCAGAGCCCGACGCGGGGCTCGAACTCACGGACCGCGAGATCGTGACCTGGCTGAAGTCGGACGCTTAACCGACTGCGCCACCCAGGCGCCCCTGTGTGGACATATGTTTTTATTTCTCTTGGGTTTATATCTAGGAGTGGAATAACTGGGTCATATGGTAACTCTGTATTGAACCTATTGTGGAACTGCCAAAATGGCCACGCAATTTTACATTTCCATTAGCAGTATATGAGGGCTCCAGTTTCTCCACGCCTTTGAAAATTAATTAACTGTAAATGTGAAGATTTATTTTTGAATTTTCCATCCTTTTCTATTGATCTTTATGTCTGTGCTTACACTAGTACCACATTGTATTGATTACTGTAGCTTTAAAAAAAATTTTTTTTTAACGTTTTTTATTTATTTTTGAGACAGGGAGAGACAGAACATGAACAGGGGAGGGTCAGAGAGAGGGAGACATAGAATCTGAAACAGGCCCGACGCGGGGCTCGAACTCACGTTCCGCGAGATCATGACCTGAGCCGAAGTCGGCCGCTTAACCGACTGAGCCACCCAGGTGCCTGATTACTGTAGCTTTGTAGTAGATTTTGAAATCTGGAAGTGTGAGTCCTCCCCATGTATTCTTCTGATTTCAAGATTGTTTTGGCTACTCTGGGTCCTTTGGATTTCCATAGGAATTTTAGAATTTAGCTTGCCAGTTTCTGCAAAGAAGCCAGTGGGGATCCCCTATCAAAATAGGGATTGTGTTGACCCTGTAGATGAGTTTAGGTAATAATTGCCATTTTTAACAATGTTAATTAAGTCTTCTCATCCATAAACTTGAGATGTCTTTCCATTTGTTTAGATCTTTAATTTCTTTCACCAGTGTTTTGTATTTTTCAGAGTAAAAGCTTTACCTGTTTCATGGTAAATTATTTCTAAGTGTTATTTTTGATGCTGTTGTAAGGAGTTATTTTCTTAATTTCGTTTTTGGATTGTTCATTGCCAGTGTTTGGTGCTCTTTTGATATTGACTTTTTTGAATTTAAAATTTTCAGGAATCAAAGGTCTTCTTACTGGCTCGTAATTACAAGAAGTGGAGGCTTGTAGGGTGCTCTTAGAAAGCTTTTATTTTACCATTGGCTTTCAAACAGTTTGTGGTCAGACTTTGAGCTATTACTTGATTGCTTTTGAGTTATAGGCCAATTGTACTTAAGAGTTCCAAACTCATGACTACATATGCCAGTTGTATGGTCAGTGTGACTGTTTTTCAAAAGCCCTTTCAGTTATAAAGCAAATGACTTGGCAACAAAAATGCCTTTCATTCATATCATTCTTTTGTTTTCTTGGTGTGAAGAGCTGTAGTTAAGAGGAACAGTTTTAGATTTTGGTGGTTTACCAAGTTCCATGAGAGGAAGTCTATAAAAGCATTGTTGAGCCTGACAGCTTTCAGATTAAAAACCAATCCATTAGCAAGGCAGGAACCTCTTACTGATACTTCCAATAACCTGTAGCTGAGTGTGGCCATGTTTCTGATAAGTACAGTTTTATCATCTACATCAGAACCATTGAGGGTAGTTTGAAATGCAGATTCCTGGGCCTCTATCCAGATTTTCCAAATCAGATTCTGGGATTAGGATGCTGTAATCTAATTAAAGCCATCTTCCCAATGATGTCTCCATTAAAATTTGGAAACTGTTTTAAAAAAAAATATTTTTTTTTAAAAAAAAAAAAAATTTTTTTTCAACGTTTATTTATTTTTGGGACAGAGAGAGACAGAGCATGAACGGGGGAGGGGCAGAGAGAGAGGGAGACACAGAATCAGAAACAGGCTCCAGGCTCTGAGCCATCAGCCCAGAGCCTGACACGGGGCTCGAACTCCCGGACCGAGAGATCGTGACCTGGCTGAAGTCGGACGCTCAACCGACTGCGCCACCCAGGCGCCCCCAAAAAAATATTTTTTAATGTTTATTTTTGAGAGAGAAAGAGATAGAGTGTGAGCAGGCGAGGGGCAGAGAAAGAGGGAGACACAGAATCTGAAGCAGGCTCCATGCTCTGAGCTGTCAGCACAGAGCCTGACACGGGGCTCGAACTCAGGAACTGGAAGATCATGACCTGAGCTTAACCAGCTAAGCCACTGAGGTGCCCCTGAAAACTACTTTTAATTGTGTATCTCCATTTCTTAAGAGATTGTTTTTTGCTAGAATTGAAATTTTGAGATTGTGGGTCACCCGCAGTTCTTAAAAAAGAAAAAAAAAAGAACAGAAGACATTGGTGGGGTTTTGGGGTGATAGTGGGGTTTGGAACCAACGACTGGCCAAGAAAGAATTTTTGAAGACGTCTTTGGTGCAAAAAGGTGATATTATTAAAGCACGGGGAAGGACCCTTGGGCAGAAAGAGCTGCACTGGGGTTGTACAGAGTAACTGCTTATATACTGTGGAGTTGGGGGAGATAAAGTCAAGAGAAAGTTTCTTAAAGGGATTTTCCTGTGCTGAAGAGGGTTTACAGATTACTGGAGGCCTAGGTATTGTTAAGCTAAGGTTGTTTTTACCTCTAGCAAAGCATTATTAAGATAGTAGGGAGTTCCTGGAGATTAGGCTATTGATGAGATACTTGTAAACTGAGGGAGACTATCAATTTAACCATTTGTTTTCTGTCCTTTCCTTTGTTCTTGGGCAGCCTGGATGCCTGAGGAATATCAAATATATCCCACCTGGGAGGGGGGTGGTTTTCAGGGTATCAGCTTGCCTTATGCTCCCTCGTCAGACATCAGTACATCTTATATAGTAAAGATTAGTATTGATTCATGGAACTTCAGTTCCATTTATATGTGTATGTGTGTGAATTTAGGTCATTACATAAGATGAATTTTTTTTTTTTTTTACTTGTGGGTTGTGGTCAAAACAGAAAAATTGAAGACCTCAGAATTAGAAAAATGTACAACCTATTTTATTTTACATTGTTTTGTATCTGCCATGCCCCTGGACTGGGAAAAGTGCTGGTGAGCATGCAGAGATCACTGAAAATCCTTGCTCTTGAGCTCACAGTTTATAAAGAGTAATAGGCCCATAAATAATAGTTTGCCAGTGGTGGGCTAGAAGCTCATAACATAAGGAGTGTTCTGGAAGTCAGGAGGTTTTCACAGAGATGGAGCTAGTTGAGGTAGGTCTTGAAAAGGTGAAAAAAATTGAAGTTTTAGTTATTAAGCAAGAGACAGTTATTTTAGGATTGAAGAGGAAGAATCGATACTAAAAATGACTTGTGATTCGGTGTACTGAGATACTTAACCCACTCTTACTCCCATGTTACCTGCACTAATCCTGGTGTAGCTCCTAAGTGCTCCAGAAGTTGAAATGATGTTCTAGAACTCTTGTAACAGCCTTGCCTCTTCCTAAAGTCACTCTTTCCTTTCCTCAGAACTTTGTTTATTGGAGTTTACTTGTTTCCTTTTCAGATTTTTTTTTTAAAAAAAGAATGCTCTGAAATTTGTTTGGTCACTGCATTTTTATTTTATTTTATTTTTTTATAAGTAGGTTCCATGCCCAGTTTGGGGCCCAAACTCATAACCCTGAGATCAAGAGTAGTATGCTCTACTGAGTGAGCCCACCAGGTGCCTCTCCTTTTAAGATTTTATTTCATGTTGGTGCTATTATTACTGTCTTCACTGAATATATTTGGAGCCACTAAGCGTCCAAGACAGGGTGGGGACATGTACTTGAGGTGGGGGGCCAGGGAAGCTTTATGCAAACTATATCTGCTTTTGTCTTCAGAACACTTTTTTAAAAAAATTTAATTAATTTATTTTTTAAAATTTACATCCAAATTAGTCAGCATATAGTGCAACAATGATTTCAGGAGTAGATTCCTTAGTACCCCTTACCCATTTAGCCCATTCCCCCCCCTCCCACAATCCCTCCCATAGCCCTCAGTTTGTTCTCCATATTTATGAGTCTCTTCTGTTTTGTCCCCCTCCCTGTTTTTATATTATTTTTGTTTCCCTTCCCTTATGTTCATGTGTTTTGTCTCTTAAAGTCCTCATATGAGTGAAGTCATATGATTTTTGTCTTTCTCTAATTTCACTCAGCATAATACCCTCCACTTCCATCCACATAGTTGCAAATGGCAAGATTTCATTGATTGCCGAGTAATACTCCATTGTATATATATACCACATCTTCTTTATCCACTCATCCATTGAGGGACATTTGGGCTCTTTTCATGCTTTGGCTATTTTTGATAGTGCTGCTATAAACATGGGGGTGCATATGTCCCTTTGAAACAGCACACCTGTATCCCGTGGATAAATGCCTAGTAGTGCAGTTGCTGGGTCGTAAGGTAGTTCTATTTTTAGTTTTTTGAGGAACCTCCATACTGTTTTCCAGAGTGGCTGCACCAGCTTGCATTCCCATCTTCAGAACTCTTCTCAGGCTACAGTTCAGTAATCTAATTTAGTCTATCTCTCTGTAGGACATATAGCCATCTTTTTGTTTCATCATATTGTAGGACATACATTCACCTTTAGATGTCAGAGAGCTGGTACATAAACCAGAAGAGATTACCTTACCTTTTGTTCCTTATCATTGTCTGCTGTAGATTCCTTTGTTTAAATCAATCATCTCTAGTCTTTTGATTCTCTGCATGCTTACTGACACATGGAAATTTAGGAAGGTTTCACTCTAAACAGTGCTCTTGATCTATTTTGTGTTTCCTGACTGTTTTATTAAAAAAAATTTTTTTTTAATGTTTATTTATTTTTTGAGAGAGTGAGAGAGACACAGAGCATGAGTTGGGGAGGGGCAGGAAGAGAGAGGGAGACACAGAATCTGAAGCAGGCTCCCGGCTCTGCGCTGTCAGCACAGAGCCAGATGTGGGGCTCTAACTCACAAACCCGCGAGATTATGACCTGAACTGAAGTCGGATGCTTAACCAACTGAGCCACCCAGGCACCCCGAAAATAAATAAACATTTAAAAAAATAATTTAAAAAATAGGAATAAAGTTAATCGGCGGTGAATGCTAATGCATAACAATTGTATTTTTTTGGTGGACGTTGAGAGAAATTACATTTTGGGGGTCAGGTCAGTGGTGGTTTTGGTGAGAGGAGCTAACCGGTTACTGGCCTTCAGGATCTACGTTACAGTTTTTAACTTTAGGTACTGAATTTTCAAATGAGACTGACATTGTAGTGATTAGAATGCTCTGTTTTCCTGTTGCTTTTCTCCTCCCTCCCAATAAATTGGGCTAATCTAAAATAAGCCCAATCTGGGTTTATTTTAGATGGGAAAGATGCTGGGTGAGCATGGATTTAGAGCAAGGGAATGAATATAGTTTGGGCTTTTTCACCTAAACTTGAGGAGGGCTAGACAAAATGTCTGTTTTCACATAGCAGGGAATACTCTAAGTGACTGGATTGCTTATGCTCTCCAGATCCTTCGATACTAGTACAGCAATAGTAAGATTTTGCTTTTCTAAGCACTTCCTTTCCCCCTTATCTTATCCCCGTCTGGTACATCTAATGTCATAGGGCAAGAAGTCCTTATATTTGCCTAAATACTGGCCTGCTCATTTACCCATTCCTACTACTGCTCTCTATACTTCTCAGTTTTGGAGGTGTCTTTTTATCTGTCTTAGGGGCTGGTAGGTGGAGGTGCTGGAGACAGTACTTAAATTGCCTCTGCATTTTCAGAGTGTTTCATGATCTTTTAGCTCTGCCTAGAGCTTACTGTAAAAGTTGCTGGGAGAGGCAGTAGTTAAGAGTAGGGGTCTACCACTTTACTAGCTGAGTAACTTTAGGCAGGTTATATAACCTCTGAGTTCCTTGGTGTCCTCATTTTAAATAGGGATAATAATATACCTATGTACTAGAAGTGTTCACCGTAGTCATTGAATT
The DNA here is from genome assembly GCF_016509475.1 of Prionailurus bengalensis. Lineage (NCBI taxonomy): Eukaryota > Metazoa > Chordata > Mammalia > Carnivora > Felidae > Prionailurus > Prionailurus bengalensis. Next base: position 17,569,284 of record NC_057348.1, on the reverse strand, counting down.
AATATATATAAAGTAATTAGAATAGTATCTGGAATATAAATGGAGAGGATTTCTTATTTTTTATATAAATTGGACCCAAGGTAGGTTCATTATTTGGACCAGAATATGAAGTTTGCTTTTTAATTGCCACAATAATGACTTTTTTCCTGGCATTAAACAATTCTGAAAGTCTTTCTCTTTGTTCCTCTGTGGTCAGACACCAAAGAAAGGGGAAAATTCTGTAGAATCAGTGATTTTTTAAAATGGTCAGTATGTGAGCTGTTTTTTTCCCTGTGATTTTTTTTTTTTTTTCCTTTTCCTTGCTCAAACAAAAATAGCTCTGGTTTCCTGGGTTATCACAGCTTGTAACAAAAAGCTTTTTGATAAAGTTGGCTGTTGGGTCAGTAGAATGAGATCATTCCTTCCTAAGTAGTTTGCAATGTCTCAAGTATTTGTTGAAACAAAAGCTGGCTGGGTAGGCTAACCACACAATAAGCCTGACTGTGGTTATGTTCAGGGCAGGAGTGTGGATTTTCTTTGTGATAAAATACTACTGATGTGTAGAAGGTGAAAGGTACTTGGCACAGTACCTGCTCACTCTGGCTGGCCACGTGTAGAAAGAGATTACAGTGGTAAAGAGGCTCAGGATACACTTATGATTGGAACCTGAGTTTGGGCCTTTTCTTAAGATGTGATAAATTACTTGAAAACACAGCGGCTCTTTTACGTTTGGTTTAGTGCCTCTCTAATTAAAAATATTAACCAGGGGGCACCTGGGTGTCTCAGTTGGTTAAGCGTCCAGCTCTTGATTTCAGTTCAGTCATGATCTCATGGCTCATGGGTTTGGGCTCTGTATCAGGCTCTGTGCTGTGCTGACAGTGCAGAGCCTGCTTGGGATTCTCTATCTCTCTCTGCCTCTCTGCTTCTCCCCTACTCATGCATTCTCTCTCTCTCAAAATAATTAGATAAACTTAAAAAAATATTAAAGACATTTTGAAACTAGACCGAAGTGGATGCCACAGAATTGCACACTTTATTTATTTATTTATTTATTTTTAAGTTTGTTTATTTTGAGAGAGAGAGAGAGAGAGAGAGAGCGAGCGAGCATGAACAGGGGAGGAGTAGTGAGAGAGAGAATCCCAAGCAGGTTCCGTGCTGTTAGCACAGAGTCTGATGTGGGGCTTGAATTCACAAACTGTGAGATTATGACTTGAGCTAAAATCAACAGTCGGACACTTAACCAACTGAGCCACCCAGGCTTCCCTAGAATGGCACACTTTAAAGTGGTTACTTGTGTGTTACGTAAATTTTACCTCAATAAAAAAAGAGAAAGACAAATTATTTAATTTAAAAAAAACGTTTATTTACTTTTGAGAGAAAGAGGGAAGAAGAGACAGAGGCGTGAGCAGGGGAGGGGCAGCGGGAGGGAGACAGAATCCGAAGCAGGCTCCAGGCTCCGAGCTGTCAGCACAGAGCCCAATGTGGGGCTTGAACTCAAAGACCACGAGGTCATGACCCGAGCTGGTCGGTCGCCCAACTGACTGAGCCACCCAGGCACCCCAAGAAAGACAATTATTAATGACAACTGGGAGGAAAGCTAATACAGTTGACCCTGGAACAACACAGGTTTGAATTGTGCTGGTCCAGTTATACGTGATTTTTATTTGATAAATAATAGTACAGTACTGTAAATGTATTTTCTGTTACTTATAATTTTTTTTTCTGTCTTTTTTAAATGTTTACTTATTTATTTTTGAGAGAGTGTGACTGAGGGAGGAGCAGAGAGAAGGAGACAGAATCTGAAGCAGGCTCCATGCTGTTAGCATAGTGCAGTCCCATGTGGGGCTCCAACTCATGAACCATGAGATCATGCCCTGAGCTGAAGTCGGATGCTTAATTGACTGAGCCACCCAGACGCCCCTACAATTTTTCTTAACATTTTCTTTTTCTCTAGCTTACTTTATTGTAAGAATTGTATTGTAAGAATATAATGTATTATATAATGTAATATAATGTATATATCATACAAAATATGTGTTAATTGACTGTTTATGGTGTCAGTAAGGCTTCTGGGCAATAGTAGGCTATTAAATTTTGGGGGAGTCGAAAGTTATATACGGAATGTTGTCTGTGTGGGGATCGGCACTGCCAACTATAGTACTAACTTTTAAAATACCATGTAAAATGCCATTACACTAGTGGTCTGTAGCTATACTATATAGGATTTTAAACCATCGAGATTACCATTTTAGGAAATATGACTATGCGTTCTTTTTTTTTTTCTTGAGTATGCATTCTTGCTCTTTAAAGCAGACATGTCAGAACACAGCTTTTCATGTCATTGACTACAACTCTTTTTTTTTTTTTTACATGTTTATTTATTTTTGAAGGAAGGAGAAACAGAGCGTGAGTAGGGGAAAGGCAGAGAGAGAGAGGGAGACACAGAATCTGAAGCAGGTTTCAGGCTTTGAGCTGTCAGCACAGAGCCCAATGCGGGGCTTGAACTCATAAACTGCGAGATCAGGATCTGAGCTGAAGTCGGTCGCTTAACCGACTGAGCCACCCAGGCACCCCTTGACTACAACTCTTGAAAGAAGAGTTAGTGATTATTGCTTTCTAGGAAAATAAAACGTTTTAGATGTGTAAATTGAGTTCTGATTGTGCTCATAGTATGGGTTTTTTGTTTTTGTTTTTAATTTTCTTTCCTTCTCCCATCGTTCCTGTCCAGTGACTTTGTGATTTAGTTAAACCCAGCCACTAAAACAGAGCCAAAATCCTACAACCATTAGGGACTGTTTAGAATTGATGATGACTTAAATAGCTCTAGTGCAGGAGTTTCTTACTTAAACTCCTACAGCATCCTGGCAGTTAAAGTGAATGAGTTGAAGCTGGCTTAGAATAAGACTATGCTGCATACACTGAGTGGGTGTCTACAGAAGGCATTTCTTTCTCAGCTCCAGTATATTATTGCTGAGTGGGAAGCAAGTTGGTTGTCTGATTGTATCATTTTTTGAATGTATATTTATTTTTGAGAGAGAGAGAGAGAACACCGGGAGAGAGCATGAGCAGAGAAGGGGCAGAGAGAGAGGGACAGAAGATCCAAAGCAGGCTCTGTGCTGACAGTAGTGAGCCCAATGCGGGGCTCCCACTCATGAACCATGAGATCATGACCTGAGCCGAAGTCGGACACTCAACCGACTGAGCCCCACAGGCGTCCCACGATTGTATGATTTTTTGAAAGAAGCTATGAATTGGTACTTCATGCAAAAATTCCTGGTTTTTGAGACGTTGGCATAGTTTTCCCAAAGCAGTCAGCAAGCCAATATGTGGAGGGCCTTGTTTGACCTAGCATTGCTACTTTATGAACTCTGAATGAGTGCCTCTCTTGCAGGTTCAGCGAGTATTCACCCTGTAGAGCGAACTTTCAGCTGGGTGGGAGATGGAAGACTTTGGTTCTGATTTTAGCTTTGCCACTTATTAGCCGGATGTCTTCCCAAAGGGGAAACCTCTTTGTTTATTTTTAATTAATTAATTAACTTCAGAGGGAGGGAGAGAGAGTGCGGAGCCTGGAGTGGGGCTCGAGCTCACCTGATGTGGGACTCAAACTCCTGAAGTGAGATCATTACCTGAGCCGAAGTCAGATGCTTAACCAACTGGACCCCTCAGACCCCCCAGAAGAAACTGCTTTGGATCTCATTTTACTAGTTATGAAGTCTGAGAGTAAACTGGATAGTTTAAGTTTCCCTCTTATAAGTGAATAGTAAATTGTAATGTGATGAAAGCTGATAGTGGAGTATTTTCGTAGTTATGCAGGGCATATCATTTTTATAGTTTGATTTCTTTCCTTGTTTTTATTTTTTATTAAAAAAATTTTGTTAATGTTTATTTTTGAGAGAGAGAGAGAGAGAGAGAGAAGAATGTGAGTTGGGGAGGGGCAGAGGGAGAGGGACACAGAATCTGAAGCAGGCTGCAGGCTCCAAACTGTCAGCACAGAGCTCGATGCAGGACTCAAACTCACGAACTGTGAGATCATGACCTGAGCTGAAGTTGGACACTTAACTGATGGAGCCACCCAGTCGCCCCTGTTTCCTTATTTTTAGTTTAAGCTAATCAGTCGATGGCCATTGTGTATGAGAGTAATGATGTGTCTAGTTTCATTGCTTAAAATCAACTGCATAAGATTGTGGGATGACTTACACCATGTACTCTAACAACAAAACTGGAATTGGAAAAACTACAGTTAGGAATTTAGAGAGAAGATGGTTATCTCTTCCTTTGACTTCAGACTGTTTTTTTATCCAGAAGGTGGTTTTGTTTGGAAGATTACGATTCTTCTAGTAAAATATTTAAAGGCAAAGGAAATAAATTTTTATACTTGTTTTAATTTTTTAAAAATTCCAATTAGTTAATATACAGTGTGATATTAGTTTCAAGTGTACTGTATAGTAATTCAGCACTTCCATGTATCACCCTCATTTTTCATACACTCTTGGGAATACAAGTTAATGATATTCATTTGACATACTTAGGTCTGGTGCAGTGATTTTGTAAAAAGTATGTTGATTTGGTTCTTAGCACTGTCTTTGGAAGAGTGTGTTGTTATAAGGGATTTAGTAAAAAACAGACCTCTATCATGAGGTCTAGTCTAAATTTCTGTTTTGTGTGGATGGGAAAAGTTTTTAGAAAAAATTGTGTTTGAATGGGATGTAATACGAGCATTCATGATTTAGTCTTTCATGGGAATGGCTATTTACAAGTAATGTAAATACTCTGTGAGCCCAAGGCACTTAATCCTAAATCTTTAAGCAGAAGTCTAAACTGACAGAATGATAGGTAGGATTTATGTTTATACAGCAACTGCAGCAGTTTTGGCCAAAATATTTGAATTAGTATTCTGATCTAATATTTTAATTAACTGAATTTGTGTAGTGTCTTTGTAAATAGCACATAGCTGCAAGTAGTCAGGAAAAGAGAATATGTAAAAAGTTTCTCTCTTCAGGGGCGCCTGAGTGTCCCAGTCGGTTAAGTGTCTGACTCTTGATTTTGGCTCAGGTCGTGATCTCACAGTTCATGGGATTGAGCCATGTGTCAGGCTCTGCACTGACAGTGCGTAGTCTGTTTGAGATTCTCTCTTTTCCTCTCTCTCTCCCCTCCCCTGCTCACACTTGCTCTCTCTCTTTCATAATAAATAAATAAAATTAAAAAAGTTTTTCTCTTCAGATGTATAGATTTTGCTCTTTAGCTCTAATGACAACAGTTCAGGAACCCCTAAATCAGCATACTCATTTTTCTTCTAAAAAAAATGTGTATATACATGCCAAAATAATTCAGTACTTTTTTGAATGCGGCAAGTGGCACTTAGGATTAGATCAAGCTATATGAAAATGCGGTTTTTATAGGTAAACAACAGTAAAATATCAACAATTTTATTTGGTTCTGCCTAATAAATATTTAGTACATTTTGTTGACCTGACCAGAGTCCAGTCATAGGACGGAAGGCTTACAAAAGGACTTCCTGGAGAATTCTTGTCTTTTTATAAATAAAGTGAGCTGATTTGTCAAAGGCTTAATATCTAGTTTATGGCTGAGGTAAAGAGAGGCCAGATGATCTCCCAATGAGGAATTTAAATCTGACTTGAGTTATTGTTAAAAGCTTGGGTTTTTTTTTTCCTTCTCTTGTATTAATAAAGGCCTAATCAGAAGCTTTATATTTGACCACAGGCCTAATGCCCAATACTCTTCATAGAAATACTCACAAATAACCAGTTTCACATGGTATACTTAGATCGTTTAATACTTTTCAGATATTCCTTACAAAATGAGGGTGGTAGAGTAACAAATTATAGCAAATTTTACGTAATTTATTGCTCTGTTGTTGGATGTAAAGTTTTTAATAATTCCAGCCAAATTTTACTGATATAAGTCAGAATGTGAGAGTTAGTGTCGGTTGTAATATTTGGGATGGATGCCTCTGAGATTTTCATAAACATTTTTGTAGAAATTTAAGGTTCCTCATCTTTATGTGAAAAACTGTCTATCTTGCTGCCTTTTTGTGGCCTTCTAACAAATATTCAGATAATAATTTAAATTCTAAATTTAGCATGGAAATCTTTTACTAGGTAAAAGTTCCCTATGGAAAGTCAGGAGACATGGTATTCTAGCAACTAGTGTAATTTTTAGAAAGTCACTTTGTTCATCATTTTCTTTATTTGTAAAATGTGGAGGTTAGATAGTAAGATCCTTGTATTAGGGTAATTAATGCTATCTGCTTTAACATATCTAGCATTTCAGTGGCTTAACACAGTAAAAGTTTATTTCTTGCCCCCTGTGATGTTTGAAGAATTCCATCTCCTTCCATCTGGTGTCTTGGAGTCTTCCAGTGGATCCTTTGTATTCATTTGCAAAGAGCAAATGAGCAAAGAGCAAAGAGCACAACAAGGAGCATCTCATTAATGTTTTGTGTTAAAGCATATTACTTTAGCTGTGAGTCCATTGACTGGAACCCAGACTTATGGTCTCAACTTGTAACTGTAAGGGTGGTGGGAAATGTTGTGAGTACCCAGGAAGAAGAAACAGGATCTAAGAGCGCTGAACACATCTCTGCCACACTCCTAGTTAGGTTGTACTTTCTTTAATTTTGTGTTTACCACCAAAATTTTTCTCCTATTGTATGTTACCTTTTGTACCTTTGATTACTCAGAATTTACTTCCCAATTTCTTGGAAGAAATATAGTTTGGAAGCCTTTGCAATTTTGTTTAAGAACTCTTTGGTGCTTGCTGTATTTAGGAGAGGTTTTTTCCCCCTCAGGATGGTTATATCTTGTTATTTTCTTTTGTAATTTCAACTGTGGTTTAAGCTTCTCTTACTCATTATGCCTTTTTTTTGAAGGATTAAAAATGCATCTATGGCAAAAATCTTCCAGTGCTGTACAAGAAATACAGTAGAATATTGAATATAGCCAACATCAGAGCCACGAAGTCATAGTCCACCCATGTCCAGTCTATCAACCCACTGGTAGAAGGGAGAACAGACAAACCTTATACTGTCTTTTAAAGGTCAGCACATGCAGACTTGCAGACCAATAGAGAAACACATTCCAGTGAGGAGGCAAAGTTCTTTTTGCCTTCTGCCCACTTCAGGTTAAATTTGGAGAGTCAGCAAAAGCCTTTCAGTTGATTTTGACTGCTGTTTTACAGTAATCTCTGTTCACTCTCCCTCCCTTTTTCTTTCTGTGATACGTAGTATACACTCTTTTGTACCTAAGTATAAAACATATCATTCCTCATGGATCCATTCTGTGTTAGTAGATCCTAGCTGTTTCTAGGAATTTTTAAGAAAATAACCACTGTAAATGTTATATAAAAAATATTTTCCAGTTGTTTTTGCTAGTATGTAGAAATACAGTTGGGTTTTAATTTGCCTGGAGTTGAACAACCTTGCTAAATTCATTTACAAAATATAATAGTTTATTTCCTGTCTATATAGTTGTTTCCTACAAATAATGACAATGTTATTATGATTTTTTCTTCATAATCCTTATGCTCTTAATTTTTTCTTTTCTTGTCTCATTGTACAATATTGATTAGCAGCAGCAATATTAGACGTTCTTATTTCTACCTCATCTCAAGAGAATGATGTTTGTGGCAGGTTTTGTTTTGTTTTTTGTTTGTTTTGTAAATACCTTTTGTCAGATACAGGATCCTCCCATCCTAATTTATTGAGTCTTTTTTTCCAGAGGCTTGATTCTATTGAGAGATGAGCTTTTAGTTTCCTTACTTAATCTGTTGATATACTGAATACGTTGATAGATATCTTCTAAGATTTTATTAGCCAACTGAGTTCAAGATATATCTTTTATACATTACTTGCTTTGATTTGCTAATATTTATTTTAGGATTTTTTTCATTTAAGTCGGGTCAGCAAATTATGGCTCACAGGTCAAATTCGGCCTACTGCCTGTTTTTGTATAATTTATGAGCTAAGAATGTTTGACACACTCATTCATATGTGTATTGTCTATGGAAGCTTTCACTCTATAATGGCAGTGTTGAGACCAGGAAGTTTTTACTTTGCACAGTAGTTTGGGACTGCAAAAAATGGCTGAGCAGGCTGAAACTGCAAAGCAAAGTTAATAATCAAAGGGGAAAATTATGATTGTGATCTTTAAAGAAATTTTAAAAGCTCTCTTGTCTTACATAAAACTTAGGGAAATGAAAAAATTGGAAAATTAATGTTTAGTACACTGTAATTCAAAACATTAAAAATGTTGAGAATTTAAATGTTTTTTTCTTTGTAAAAAACTTACCAAGAATAGTTTGAACAGTGTCGGGGCTTCTTCTTATCATAATTTATGATATGGACCCAGATATCTATCTCTTCTGTGCCCTACTCCTTTCTAGGTTTTGATCAGCTTCCAGCATTTGTCTTTTGTGCTTTCATTGCCACAGAGTATCTTCAAGAGTTCTTCTAATGTGAGATTTCTTGCCAGCGGCACTTCCTCTAAGACCTTTTTATTTTTTTCAAGAAGCCATTATTCTCATTTATGGAGATGAGCTTACCTTCACTGAGTTCCTCTGGCAGCACGTCTTTTGAATGGTGGTAGTGTCAGCATTCCCACAGCGAGCTATTTTTTCTAGAACTACATTTACATTTGATGTAAATTTCACTTCCAGCGTTACTACTTTTTGATTCTTTGCTGCACATTTATTTTTGTTGACCAGTTCTCTCTTTTGGTTACTCGTTTTCATAAAATGCCACACGAATTTATCACTGGGAGATGAGGAGGCAGCACCACTGTTTATGCATTGAACTGAATAACAGATGCTCAGCGACCAGTCACCAACAGACTTTGAAGAAGTGATGTGATAGGTCACTGATTTCCACGCACACTTGTTATTTACGTAGCAATTTGTATACTGAGGAGCTAGCAGCAAATTTTGTGCTTTATGCAATTATTCACAGTTAATATACCATGGGAGCTGAAACTTGAACCATGCTGTTGGGGGACTGGTGTTGCTTAACTAAACCATGGTCACTGAAATTTGTGTGTATTAGAACTATGCAAAGCCAGGACTGCCTGTATTTGTGATAGAGTATAGGTGCCACACATTTTAAACATTTTACTCTCTGGCTCTGTACAGAAAATGTTTGCTGACCCTATCTAAGTTCGTAAGTTTATTTTTGTTTATAATTTCCCATTATTGTATTCTTCTTGTCTGGGTTTGGTAGTAGATGTATATTATCAATAATCATATAATCAATAGCAAATACATAAAACACACACACTATTCCAGGAACTATTTATATATTAACAGATACAGAAAGTAGATAATACTGTTAAACACCCAGTTTACATTTGGGGAAACTGAAGCAAAAGGGTGAAGAAACTTGCTCAAGGCCACAAAGATACTAAGTGGTAGAACCCAACTTTGAACCTCTGGCAGTCAGGTTGGAATATGGGCCTCTAATCACTACAGATTACTTCTGTTAGCCTCATAAAATGATTTGGTGAGAATTCTTCTTCTTCTTCTTCTTTTGAAGGTTTATTTATTTTTATTTATTTTTTTTTAACGTTTATTTATTTTTGAGACAGAGAGAGACAGAGCATGAACGGGGAGGGGCAGAGAGAGAGGGAGACACAGAATCCGAAGCAGGCTCCATGCTCTGAGCTGTCAGCACAGAGCCTGACGCAGGGCTTGAACTCAAGGACCGAACTCAAGGACCGCGAGATCATGACCTGAGCTGAAGTCGGACACTTAACCGACTGAGCCACCCAGGTGCCCCAAAGGCTTATTTGTTTTTGAGAGAGTGCAACAGGGAGGGGCAGCGAGAGGGGGACAGAAGATCCAAAGCCGGGTTCTTCGTTGACAGCAGAGAGCCTGATGCCGAACTCAAACTCACAAATGTGAGATCATGACCTGAGCCGAAGTTGTATGTTTTTTTTTTTTTTTATTTTTTTTTTCAACGTTTATTTATTTTTGGGACAGAGAGAGACAGAGCATGAACGGGGGAGGGGCAGAGAGAGAGGGAGACACAGAATCGGAAACAGGCTCCAGGCTCTGAGCCATCAGCCCAGAGCCCGACGCGGGGCTCGAACTCCCGGACCGCGAGATCGTGACCTGGCTGAAGTTGGACGCTTAACCGACTGCGCCACCCAGGCGCCCCCGAAGTTGTATGTTCAAATGACTGAGCCACCCAGGTGCCCTGAGAATTCTTCTATTTTCTAAAGTTTGTGTTCGAGTTATCTTCACCTTGAATACTCAGTAGAACTCCTATAAAATCTTTGGGGTGTGTGTGTGTGTGTGTGTGTGTGTGTGTGTGTTTGGGAGACTTAAAAATATTGTTTCAATTTAATTGATTTGGGACTATTTAGATTTTTAATTTATTATTGTATTTTGATTCAGTTATTGTATGCTCTTTCAGGAATTTTTTTTTTTCAAGTTTATTTTTTTTTAGTAATCTCTACACCCAACCTGGGGCTTTGAACTCACGACCCCAACATCAAGAGTCCCATGTTCTTCCAACTGAACGAGCCAGGTGCCCTAGAATGGTCTTTTTCATCTGATTTTCATATTTGTTGGCATAGTTGTTTAAAATCTCTTTTTTCCTCTGCTGCATTTGTAGCGTTACAATTTTTCCTTCCTAAAATTGTTCACTTATGCCTTCTCTGCTGTTTGGGTCAGTCTTACCAAAGGTTTGTTAACTTTGTTACTCCTCAGAGAGAACTTTTGCTTTATTGATCTTCTTTTTTCTTTCTTTGTGCCTTATTCTCATTTAGGATTTTATTTCCTTCCTTTGGTTTTCTTCAAATTTATTTTTACCTAACTCTTAAGATGGATTTTAACTAATTTATTTATATCCTTCTTTTCTATTACAAGCACTTAAGGCTGGAGACTTCCTCAGATTCTCTTTTTAAGTATATTCCACAAACTTTGGAATGTAATATTTTTGTTATTATTCATTTCTGAGTATTTTTTCATGTCTATTATGATTTTAACTCATGGATTATTTATAGTGAGTTTTAAAATTTTCAAATTTTTGAAAAATTCAGGTTTTTATTTCTAACTTATTTATGATGTTTCTTAAATGTATATTGTACAATAATGATTTTTTAAAAGCTTTTTATTTAACATACAGTGTAATATTAGTTTCAGGTGTACTATATAGAGATTCAACACTTCCATGCAACACCTGATGCTCATCATAAGTGCACTCCTTGATCCCCATCACCTGTTTTCACCCATCCCCCCCCTTTGGTAACCATCAGTTTGTTCTCTTACAATAATGATTTTTAAGATTTGAGATTCATTTTACGTCTTAGTATACATTTATTTTCTCTCTCTCTCTCTTTTTTTTTTTTTTTTTTTTTTGAGAGAGAATACATGTGAGTGTGTGTGTGGGAGAGGGGTGGAGAGAGAGGGAGAGAATCTTAAGCTCAATGTGGAGCCCTACTTGGGGATCAGTCTCATGACCCTGAGATCATGACCTGAGCAGAAATCAAGAGTTGGATGCTTAACTGACCAAGTCACCCGGGAGCCCCTAGTACACATTTGTTAAAAAAAAATGAACTGTTCCATGTGTGCTAGAAAAGTGTCTTCCCAGTGTACTCTCTAGTCCATTAGCTGAAACTTGTAGGTTGAGTTGTTCAGAGCTTGTATATACTTACTGATTTTTGTCTACATGATGTGTCAGTTACTGAAAGAAAGAGGTGTATTACAGTATCCCCCTGTGAAGGAGGACTCCTCTCTTTCTCCTCATTAAGGTTATTTTTATTTTTTGTTTTATTTTTATTGAAGTATAGTTGATGCATAGTGTCACATTAGTTTTGGCTGTACAACTTAGTTTCATGTCATACTGTGCTCACAAGTATAGTTACCCTCTGTCACCATACAGTGCTATTACAACATCATTGACTGTATTCCCTATGCTGTGTCTTTTATTCCTGTGACTTGTTCATTTCCTATCTGGAAGCCTGTATCACCCACTCCCATTCACGCATTTTACCTACCTCCATCCCACTTCCCTCTGGCAATCCAGTTTGTTCTCTGTATTTATAGGTCTCTTTTCTGCTTTTTGTTTTGTTTTTTAGATTCCACATATAAGTGAAATCATATGGTATTTGTCTTTGTCTGACTTATTTCACTTAGCATAATACCCTCTAGGTACATCCATGTTGTTGCAAATGGCAAGAGCTCATCCTTTTTTATGGCTGAGTAATATTAAAGTGTGTGTGTGTGTGTGTGTGTGTGTGTGTGTGTATGTGTGTCTGTGTGTCTGTGTATCACATCTTCTTTATCCATTTGTCTGTTGATGGACACTTGTGTTGCTTCCCTGTCTTGGCTGTTGCAAATAATGCTACAGTAAACATAGGGTTGCATATACCTTTTTGAATTGGTATTTTTGTTTTCTTTGGGTGAAGTTTTATGTCTTTTATTTTTTAAAATTTTTAAAAATATTTTTGAGACACACACACACACACACACACACACACACACACACACACAGAGTGTTAATGGGGGAGGGGCAGAGAGAGAGGGAGACACAGAATCCAAAGCAGGCTCCAGGCTCTAAGCTGTCAATGCAAAGCCCAATGTAGGGCTCAAACCCACGAACCATGAGATCATCACCTGAGCTGAAGTTGGGCACTCAACTGACTGAGCCACCCAGGCGCACCTGTTTTTTAAATAGCTATGTTGGTAGGTACATACAAGCTTAATATTTAATATTGGTAAATCTTAGTGAATTAAACTTGTCATTTAATTTCTACTAATGGCCTTTTGCTTAGAGTCTGTCTCTCACACACATACGGCCCAATCCCCAGCTGTTGTGAGTGTTAGCAAGGGCTATACCATATAGGAGCCACCTTCCCCAGAGATGCCTAGGAAGTTATGTCCCTCCTCTTCACATGGTTCTTAGCCAGTGACTGCCTGATGAAGGTTACAAAAACGTGGCTCCCTTACCTCATGGTGGGACTGACTGGTGCGATTGTGTTTCCTAGCTTCCCAATCAGGAGGCATAGGCTAGACTTCAGCTGAAACCAGAATTTTGCTTCCTTTCTCTCCCTTACAGGTTTCTCCTGAAGGCACTCCCTCAATATTAACTTGTATAAGAATCCCTGTCAGACTTTACTTCTAATAAACATAATCTAAAGCACCTACCTTCCCAACAACGGAGAACTTGATCTCTTTCTAGTGTTAAGTTTTACAAATTCTGTCTTTAATGTAGTAAGTGGATTGTTGATTAGTAGCTCTCAATTGTGGGTGCCCTTCAGAATCATCGCTTAAAAACTGAAATTGCCCAGCTCTGTTTCTGAATGATTCTGATTCAGTGGCATTTTACTTTTAACTCTGATCTTTACTTCCATTTCAGGTAAAATGCTAAAAGTTAATAATAGTTTGAAAGATTCCTTTGACTTTCACCTTGCTTGTTCAGTTTTCACTTAAAATTGTTTTTACTTCTAGACTTTTTTTTTTTAGTACTCCCCCCCCCCCCCCATTTGAAAGCATTTATAAGGCACTTTTATGTTAAAGGCAAGGCATTTACTACCACTAAGGTCTTTCTACAAAATGCCTGCTGAGTGTTCCTATAGTTTATGCCTTCTTCTTTCCTGCTCAGAAGAGCTGGGCCAATGCACCCCAATTCTGATTCTGTGCTGAGGACCGACAAGGAAGAGCCAGGAGACTCCCTCCAGCTGGGTAGATGTCAGCCCTGGCAAGAGAAGGCTGTGTCATGATACGGAATAGAGCACATTCAGCAGGATGAATATACATTTGAGATCCTACCAGGTGTCACTTTATTGTATTAGATGCCCAGGATAAAAGGTGAAAAAGATGTTGTCCTTACCATCTAGGAACTCAGAGTCCACCGTGCGTTTTATTTTTTTAAGTTCTGTTAAACCCATTTATTTTCCCTTTTTAAAAAATGAGCCCTCTGCCCAAGGTGGAACTTGAAATCACAACCCTGTGGTTGAGAGTTGTGTGCGCTTCTGACTGAGCCAGCAGGGAACCCTTAGGAACTCAGCCCAGTGGGACTCTGGAGGAGACACACATTGTGTGTCTATAATAAATAATTATGGAATTATCAGCACAAATCCCCATCTCCTCTTAGTTCAGCCTTTGATTTTACTTCACTTTCACTGACATCTTAGATAATAAAATTTGGTATATTGTGGCTCTGAACTTAGGAGAGAAACTTCACTTGGCTTGATGGAGAGGTTTTTCTTAAATAGTTCTCAAAAGCTAAGAGCTGATCAAGTGTGAATACTTTTTGCTTTCACCCAATTTCCCCAAAACTAAGTAATCTTGAAATTACATGGTATATTTACTACTACTACACAGAGATGTGTGAGCTGATACTATGGAGATTTAACTTTTTAAAAATTAGAAAACTTTTAATATTTATACAATGATGTTAACATGATGGTGGTAGCTTATCTCTTCAGCAAAATGCTATTTGTTTCTGACATATTGCATCATGTTGTTGTGCTTTTCTAAAAGCAGAGGGCTATTTTTATTGCCCTGCCTAATAATGATAAGATGACCAGCATAGAGAGCTGGCTCATATAGTTACTCCTTGTTGGCTTTCTTTCCATGATTGCAGACAACATGATTGCTCTGGCATACGCTATGCTTGGAAAGTGGAAGAAATTAGGTGAATATTCTTAATTAATGATAAGCCTTCAACCTTGAGTATATTTATTCTTTTTTTCAGTTCTGAAGAGTTTTTGTAGTTTTAACACCTGATTTTTTTTTTTTTTATTTTTTTTATTTGAGAGAGAGAGAGAGGGTGGGCAGGGAGGGATAGGGAGCAGGGAGAGAGAATCCCAAGCATGCTCTGCACTGACAGCAGAGAGCCCAGTGCGGGGCTTGAACTCATGAACTGTGAGATCATGACCGGGGCCGAAGTCAGAGGCTTAACTGACTGAGCCACCCAGGAGCCCCAGCACCTGAGTAATTTCAAATTAGACATGCTTTTTATTAACTTCAATCATACTGTTTTAGGGGCATCTGGGTGGCTCATTCAGTTAAGCGGCTGACTTTTAGTTTTGGCTCAGGTCATGATCTCACAGTTCGTGAGTTCAAACCCAGCGTCAGACTCTGTGCTCACTGTGCGGAGCCTGCTGCAGATCCTCTGTCTCCTTTCTGGCCCTCTCCCGCTAGTGCTCTTTCTCTCTCTCTCAAAAATTAATAAAAATATTAAAAATTTTTTTAAGTATTAACTTAGATCAATCATACCATTTTAGAATTCTGTTTAGCTAGCCCCTTTGTTTTGTTGTTTTTTGTTGTTTGGGTCCATCTTCTATGTAAAGTAATCTGCTAGGGGAGGGTATATACATTGCTTAGACATGGTCCTTCCTCTTTGGGATCTAGCAATTATAGGAGCCACTAGTATATAAATGAACTGCAGTACAAATCAGACTGTACTGTTAACAATAGAAGTACAGATGATGTGTTAGTTCTCAATGGCACTGGGAGAACAGATTTGAAAAAGAAACAGGAAAGGTGATAGTTGATGTGGACCTTGATTTCAAGACTTTGAAGTATGAAGAGCAAGATGAGCAAGGGTATTGGTGATAATGTCAATGATATGCCTATAAAAATGGCAGCTGGTCCCGTGGGACTAAAATATAGGGAGACCCTACATGGAAAACTGCTGTCGGTTGTGGTAGGTCATAGGGCTGGGCCCTGTAGGATTATGTGACCTTGATGTTACACTAAGGAGTTTGGGGGCTTTTTTTTCTTAATAGGGATTGGGGTCCTTTTAAGTCAGCTGAGATTTTTTTTTTCCTGATGTTTAGGACTCTTCCTAATTTTGCTTTCATACTTTAAGAAGAAAAGGTACAGCAAAAAAAAAAAAAAAAAAGATTTTGAAGGATAGTGATGTCATTGTGTCAGATAAAAGCAGAAACCATAAAATTCCAATATTTTGTCCATTATATCATATGCTTCTTGTGCTTCTGGTGTTTGCTGACTCTCGCCTTAGTCTGATCCTCAGTCCAGCTTCATTTATAAGTGACTTGTTTTTTCTGGTTCTTTTTTTGTCAGTTGTTAAAATGAGGGAATTGGATCCTGGATTATTTGACCTGGTGTTTTTATAAAAGTCTTAAATGTTTAGGAATAATTTTTGGATAGGTGTAGGCAAACTCTGAATAGTTTTTGGTCTTAGACTGAGGAGGAATAAGTGGGATGGAGAGTAACGTTTTAAAAAATACTATTTTTTTCCCAAATTTGGAAGGATCAGGTATTGAGAATCATCCTAAGATTCACTTTTTTTTGTTTTTAATTGAGATAAAACTGAAGAGTCACTCTGAAGGATGGTTATAGCAGAAATGTAAGTGCTGTGTCATTGTCGTCTCTTGTTTTGGCGCACATAACCAGACTTCAGCACACATCATGCTGTCTGTATCACATGGCTCACAGTGGGAGGTATCTAGTGTAGATTATTCTTCTTGGGGAAATAGGTTTAAATTCACTTGGACATAAATGTGGCAGACAGGTGCCTGTTTAGAGGTTCAAAATACATTTGGTCAGGACTGAGCACAAGCTGCCTGGATAGTTCCCGTAAGTAAGCAAGCTGGGCTTTCAGCCTTGTGCTGCAAGGTTTTATGTATTTGAATATGTGTGTGCATATGTATGCAGTGTTTTTTATATTTAGAGGTTAGGGCTCCCTAAAAAAGCAGTGGGAAAAGGAGCTCTTTGTTTTTTGGGACTGCATGGAAGTGAAATCCATGTGCTCTTTCATATAGGAATGTCACTGGGCAATAGCTTCTGCTATTCTAGTAATCAAGGGCTTTCTTCTGTCGCTAATCCTATGATGAACAGGACAAATGGTGGTTCTGAACAGAACCCTGCGGAGGCTGCAAATACCATCAGTTCATAATAGTACAGCTGTTGTCCTTGAAGTGTTTAGGGAGGTACCTGGGGGTAGAAACTTAATATATTCAACAGGGGGGTTGGAGTTTATTGCTAGGATAGTCAAGTTGTGGCTGAGTTGTGTGTTGCCATTTGCCAGTCTGGATCTGGGGAGGAGCAGGAGAAATTCAGGTTAGCTTTGGGGATCCCATGTGTCTATGAGCTGTGTAAGATGGTAGCTGATTCCCATACAGGTCGTTGGTTTTACTCTGAATGAAATACCATTTTGATTGAAAGTACAAATCAAACTACTTTTCTAGTTAATTACAAGCAGAACACAGACATCAGACAAATAAGGTTCAGCTTGATATGTAATAGGCCTCTGAAAACTTCATTAAAACCAATCTGAGAAGTAAAGTCCCCATGTAGTAACTGAAAGCTTGCTAGACAAAATCAAAAAAATCTCATGTTGAATATGAAATCTTTATGGTACACGCTATACCACTAGCCATGTCAGGTTATAAGTGGGTCTCTGGAACTGGCTGGGTCACTGGGTTTCTTCTGGAAACCTGAGGAACAAGCATTGCATTTTGGTCACAGCACTCTCACTAATGTCCTGGGATAGCAGCTTAGTTTTGGCCTCAGAATTCTCTGTCATTTAAATCAGTCTTGCCAAAAAAATTTTAAAAAAGTATAGAAGAAAATATTAGTCCACATGTCTTTTTAGTTGTATGTCTTGTCCATAATTCACCCCTCTACCGCCACTCCCCCCCCAAAACTGACAATATCAATCATGGAGAAAATTTAAGTGAGCATTATGAACGGTCTTCTGCCTTCAAGAGCTATTATTATTATTTTTAATTTAATGTTTATTTTTGAGAGAGGGAGAGAGACAGAAACATGAGCAGTGGAGGGGCAGAGAGAGAGGGAGACACAGAATCCAAAGCAGGCTCCAGGCTCTGAGCTGTCAGCACAGAGCCCAACACGGGGCTTGAACTCATGAACTGCAAGATCATGACCTGAGCTGAAGTCAGATGCTTAACTGACTGAGCCACCAAGGCACCCCAAGAATTATTATTAAATGTTCATTTATTAAGTTGGTTATTTGGAACTCAGAAGCATTTCCTTTAGATAAACAATGTTAGGGGCGCCTGGCTGGAGCATATGACTTTTGATTCATTCAGTTGGTGGAGCATATGACTTCAATCTCAAGATTGTGAGTTCAAGCCCCAAGTTGGGTGTAGAGATTACTTAAAAAAATTTAAAAGGTAGGGGCGCCTGGGTGGCTCAGTCGGTTAAGTGTCTGACTTTGGCTCAGGCCATGATCTCGCAGTTTGTGCGTTTGAGCCCCACGTCAGGCCCTGTGCTGACAGCTCAGAGCCTGGAGCCTGCTTCGGATTCTGTGTCTCCCCCTCTCTCTGCCCCTCCCCTACTCATGCTCTCTCTCCATCTCTTGATAATAAATAAAAAAACATTAAAAAATGTTTAAAAAAAAGGTAAACAATGTTATAAATGATAATTTTGTTTCCCAACTAGTCCAGGTGACTGAAGAAAGTTTCTTCCTTTCTTCTAAAACTGACAGGAGGTAATATTTTAAAAGATGTCAAGCTTGCCTTTGACATTGTATTACCTCTCTTTCTTTTACCTCCTAGGGCCTTGGGGCCCACATACCCTTTCCCTACTTTGATACCTTATACAGACCTATTTTGTTCCCTGAAATATTCTGTGTTGCTAAATTATTTTTCTCCCTTTTCACACTGAAACCAAAAACTCACTTTCCATGGAATTGCTCTCTGGGATTAAGAGGAAATTACTTCAGGGGCTCCTGGATGGTTCAGTCAGGTAAATATCCAACTCTTAGTTTTGACTCAGGTCGTGATCTCACGGTTCGTGAGTTCAAGCCCCATGCGGATCTCTGCAGCAGGCAGTGCAGAGCCTCCTTGGGATTCTCTCTCCCTCTCTCTCTGCTTGTCCTCTGCTTGCGCTGTCTCTGTCTCTATCAAAATAAATAAGTAAACTTAAAAAAAAAAAATAGGAGGGGTGCCTGGGTGGCTCAGTCTAAGCGTCTGACATCGGCTGAGGTCATGATCTCGCCGTTTGTGAGTTTGAGCCCACGTCAGGCTCAGACCCTGGAGCCTGCTTCAGATTATGTGTCTCCCTCTCCCTCTGCCCTTCCCTTGCCCTCTCTCTCTCTCTCTCTCTCTCTCTCTCTCTCTCTCAAGAATAAATAAACATTAAAAATTTTTAAAAAAAGAGGAAAGCTACTTCATAAGAACCAAATTTACACTATTCACACTAAGGTGGAATTATAGACCTTCTGGGGTGCGTGTTCCCTTACCCTTTTGAAATTGTGAAATAGGATTCTACACTTTTTAAAAAGAGAATGCTGGCTACTGCAAAAGAATCTTGGTACAGATTTGGCTAATGTGACAGAATGAAGTGAAATTATGACAGTGGTTGTGAAAAGTGTTTCAGTATGTTGGTGGGAATTAGGCTTCTGTTCTTTTTCATGAGTTTTCTTCCTCCACTTTACCTCCCAAGCAGCACCTTTGGGAGACAGGGTATGTCTGGAGCGGGGAGGGGGTGGGGGACACAGGAGGACAAAGGCAGTAACAGACCATTTGCAAACTGGATTGCTAATTTCTCATCAGACAGAATGAGCACAGGTCTGGAGTGACTAACTATAGGTAAGACTGACCTGAAATTTTCAAGAGGAATTTTGAGAGCTTAAAAAGTTGGCCATACTTCTGTGTATTTAAGTTAGATATGAACACTAATCTGTATAGACCTATATCTTTCAGTTTAGGAGCTAACTCCAGAATTTGTAATCTAAAGTAAACCATACAAGGGGCACCTGGGTGGCTCAGTCAGTTAAGCGTCTGATTCTGGATTTTGGCTCAGGTCATGATCTCATAGTTAATGGGTTCAAGCCCTGTGTCCGGCTCTGTGCTGTGTCAGCACGGAGCCTGCTTGGAATTCTCTCTCTCTGTCTCTCTACCCCTCCCCCAACTTGTACGTGCTCTCTCTCTTTCTCTTTCAAAATAAATAAATTAAAAAAAAAAAACCCATGTAACAGAAGCAGGTGCTTTGTGACCTCATCATATCTTCTTATATACTTTTTATGAGCACATAGCTATTAATAGTAAGAGTGTAGTCAAGAGACCAAAATTCTTTTCTTTGCTTCATCATCTTGTCATGTCATTTCTTCTTATCTTTGTTCACCTATTTTCAAAACTCTTCTCACTTCAGTTTCACTTCAGGCATGTAGTCAGAATGAAAGATCAGATGTCCAAAGCACTATGCTTGAAAACTGTGTGTTGTCTTGGTGCCTGGTTAAATAATATGGGGCTTATTTTCTGGCAGAGTTGTGTAAGTCTCCTTTGATGTTAGCCAGAACTGGGTGGAGTTTCTTAAGCTCCAGTCAGATTTGCTCAAGCAGGGCCCTGTGCAGTGATGAGTTTGTTTTTAGTCTCTTCCTTTGCCAAAAAACTTTTGCCTTTTAATAAACCTGAACCCAGTTATAATTGGGAGTACTTGGTATATAAAAGTCACACATGCACATTGAGGGTCTATATGCAAATTGTTTGTTTATTTCTAACTTAAGTGATGAATCTAAATTATTAGCACCTTGGGGCGCCTAGGTAGCCCAGTCGGTTAAGTGTCTGACTTTGGTTCAGGTCATGATCTTGCAGACTGTGGGTTCGAGCCCCGCATCAGGCTTTGTGCCGACAGCTCAGAGTCTGGAGCCTGCTTTGGTTTCTATGTCTCCTTCTCTCTCCACCCCTCCCCCCACCCATGCTCTGTCTGTCTGTGTCTCTCTCTCTCTCTAAAATAAACATTAAAAAAAAATAAAAAGATTTTAAATTATTAACAGCTTCTGGAATAATCAACCTCAGGAATCATTTAACATACCACTCTCATTTTACAGATTAGGGAACTCAGCCCTGTACGGTGACTCACTGAAAGCTATAGATTAAACTAGTGCTTCCGTGAAGCTTAGAAACTTCTGTATCCAGCTTTCTTTTCTTGCCCCCAGTAACAAATCCTTTTAAATTCAAACTTTGTACAAATAGGAAAGGAATCGTATAAATATTCAAGGAGAGATAATTTCTTTTAAGTACATAGTTCTCATTCACAAGAGTACATTTTTGGAACTTCCTGAATATCCATATTTGAGAATAACATTGTGTCATATCCTTTTGTCCATAAATTACATAACTAACCATTTTAAGGCATAACTGAGTATTAAGTGACCTTAAATGATTCTGTAAGTGTGGGATGAAGTTCTTTTGTGAATTCATTAAAATCAATTCTGGAATACTTGTAGAACCAGTTTAGCAAACCTGTAGAACACTTACAGAATTTATTATACTTGTATATTTTTTAGAATAGAATAATGATAAAATTGGGCAGTCTCTTTAATTTAATGAACACTGGGCTTTCTGGATAAAACCAGTACTTTCACTTCCAACACAACACCAGTATTGCCTTTACAGGATCATTTTCCATAAGTAGGGGTGTGTGTGTGTGTGTGTGTGTGTGTGTGTGTGTGTGTGTGTGTGTTTAAATCACACTTCTATTTATATGTAGTGACAAGAAAGGAATAGCTAAACTGTGTTGAGATACAGATGCTTGGGTGGTTGGCTAGATACACTCAGAGCCAAATGACCTTCCTGCTTTCCAGCTGTCTCATTTTCTGTCAGTTTTACCTTCTTAGGCTGAATTTAAGCTGCTCTTCGTATTCCATGAACTGCATGTCAGCCCAGGTAGTAGTTTGGGAGGTTGAGGGTGGGGGTGAACAGGGGAACATTACAGTGGATAAAGAGCTGCCCTTTGAGAATATGCACTCAGATAAATGACATTTAAAAGATACTGTTGATTTTTGTCTCTATTTTTACCTGTGTCCTGAGTTAGGAAGTTTGAGTGGATTATATGAAAAAGGTATCATATGCGTATATTATGGAAACAAATAAAGCTATTGTTAAGGATGGTACAGATGTACTTTCAAGTGCTGTTTGACCATGAAACTGTTTAATTACAGACATCCTTTATTATTTTTGGTTCATAATAGGTTTCAAATGCTAACTGGTAATAATAGTCATCATAGAAAAGGGAAAAACATTTACTTTTTATGGAATTTATTGACATTAAATTTGTCAGGCTTTTTAAAAGTTCTTTAATGAATCATTTTTCTGCATTTTTCCTGGTGGCATCTGGAGTGACAATAATACTTTATATGTAAAGTAGCTGGGTGGCATAGAGAGTAGGACTGCCCATCCATGTTCCTGTGTTGTAAATGGGTTATATGGGCGCTACTCCCTACTGATGACTATGATAGGAACTTGTGTGTAGAACACAAAGATGAAGATAGAATGACTGTACTTTTGGTGGGTATTTCTTTTTCCTTAGTAAATTTAGTTGGAGAGAGGAAGACAGTGGAGGACAGACAGTTTTAAAAGAGAGTCTTTAACAGTGGCTTAAATCAGGGTGCCTGGGTGGCTCAGTCAGTTAAGTGTCCAACTTCGGCTCAGGTCATGATCTCACAGTTTGTGAGTTTGAGCCCCGCATCAGGCTTTGTCCTGACAGCTCAGTGCCTGGAGCCTGCTTTGGATTCTGTGTCTCCCTCTCTCTCTGCCTCTACCCCGCTCACTATCTGTCTTCCTCTTGTCTCTCAAAAATGAATAAACCGGGAAAAAAAAGTGGCTTAAATCATAGTAAAATTTGGCCTTTTAAAATTTGGGTTGAGGAAAGACTATATATATATATTAGTTGAGATTCTTTGGTTGCAAGCGATAGACTGACTAAATTAGATGAAAAAAAAATTGGAAGGTTGCTCACTCAGACTTAAGAAAGAAGACAACCAGGGCAACTGAACAGCTGCCACTTGGTGAATCTTCCATCCAGGATGTAGTCATGAAACATTCCTTTTACAACCATCCTCTGCCTGGTCATGTGCCCAACACCACTAGGGTGACCATTGGTGTATATGGGGGAAGATAAGGAAGAATAGATTTCTGGGCAGACAGAAGCAATAGCTATTATTTCTATTTGATTTACCTTTACCTGGTCACAAAAGCTCATATGTTCATTTATCTTCATGAATCTCTTGGAGAGTCTGTTAAGTTAGACTTTTTTTAAAAATGTTTATTTATTTTTGAGAGAGAGAGACAGAGAAAGAAAGAAAACAGAGTTGGGGGGAGGACAGAGAGAGAAGGAGACATAGAATCCAAAGCAGGCTCCAGGCTCCGATATGTCAGCACAGAGCCTGATGTGGGGCTTGAATTGACGTGGGGCTTGAATTCACAAACCGTGAGATCATGACCTGAGCTGAAGTCCAACACTTAACCAATTGAGCCACCCAGGCACCCCAAAGTTAGACTTTTTGAAGGACAGATAGTACCCTGCACATTTTTTTTTAATTTCCCACTGTGCTGTGTATGTACTAGGAACTCCATTTATTTGCAGGCCCTTTGGCACTTTTACTACACCATTTGTATTTTTTCAGCTCTTCACCTAACAATTTTGCCTTTAGTAGGTTATACTTCTTTTTTTTTTTTTAATTTTTTTTTAACGTTTATTTATTTTTGAGACAGAGACAGAGCATGAACGGGGGAGGGGCAGAGAGAGAGGGAGACACAGAATCAGAAGCAGGCTCCAGGCTCTGAGCCATCAGCCCAGAGCCCGATGCGGGGCTCGAACTCACGGACCGCGAGATCGTGACCCAGGCTGAAGTCGGACGCTTAACCGACTGAGCCACCCAGGCGCCCCTAATAGGTTATACTTCTTAATGTCAGGTTACGTTTAAAAATTGAGAGCCTGATGTTCTGTAAAGGTGGTGATGTACATGGCCACAAAGAGGGACTGCGCCCCTAACTAATCAGGGAGCAGGTCTGTATTTTTATGCCAGCAGGGCTAGGCATGGTTTTGGTGGATGGAGCTAGCCTAGCTACAAGAGATTCATGAAGAAACAGTATTTAACCTCAACAAGATAGGGCCCATACTCACAGTCTTTAGTCAGGAGAGGTGACTTCTTTTGCCTGATAGTAATGTAACTTTTTTCATGGGAATATAATGTAATCTGACCTCCTTTTGTATATTCATTTAAGAATTATTCTAGGACATGATTTGGAAATGAAGATATATAGAATAATTAAAAAGTTTATGAGACTTGAAATCAAAAGACCTGATTTGAACTTTGGATACATTGGTGTTTTTTGTTTGTTTGTTTGTTTTTTTACACTTTATTTTTTCTTATTAATGAAAAGGACAAAATGGCACTTGGCGCTGTTTACCTCCCAGCTATGTGAAAAGAGGGTGTTTACTTTGGGTAAGACTGTTGGTTAACTGAGGTTTAATTTTCTAATCTGTCAAATGAGGGAGTCTCTTTTAGCTCTAACATTTTGGATTTTAATTCTTTTTTTGTTTAGAACAACTGAGAAGAGTTTCTAGGGATGTTTTTTCCTTTGCACAGTGCTCATCTGATGAAACATTTTTCCCTCCTTTACCAGGCAGTTGCAGTGGTGCAGAATGGCTGACCTCAGTCTTGCAGATGCATTAACAGACCCACCTCCAGAAATTGAGGAAGAGATAAAACGGGACTTCATTGCCACACTGGAGGCAGAGGCCTTTGATGATGTTGTGGGAGAAACTGTTGGAAAAACAGACTATATTCCTCTACTGGATGTTGATGAGAAAACCGGCAATTCGGAGTCGAAGAAGAAACCATGCTCAGACACTAGCCAGGTTGAAGGTAAGTAATTAAACCAAGCTACTCAGAAAGCAGATTAGGGATGATGCTGTAGGTCATAATCTTAGAAACCTTGAGGAAACTGAGCTGACTTTTTTAGTATAGGATAGTCACTTTTCTCCTTATCTAAATTTCTTTCATTAGAAACCAAAGACGTAGGTTCATTACCTTTTAGTTGAGTGTGTGTTCATGAGACTGTAGATTACTTTTTTTTTCATTAAAAAAAAATTTTTTTTTAACGTTTATTTTATTTTTGAGACAGGGAGAGACAGCATGAACAGGGGAGGGTCAGAGAGAGAGGGAGATGCAGAATCTGAAACAGGCTCCAGGCTCTGAGCTGTCAGCACAGAGCCCGACGCGGGGCTCGACCTCGCAGACCACGAGATCATGACCTGAGCTGAAGTCAGATGCTTAACTGACTGAGCCACCCAGGCGCCCCGACTGTAGATTACTCTTAACCCAAAGGTTTCTTCTGTAAGGTCTCAGCTACTGTATAATCTGCCTACTTTCCTGAATTAAATGGTCTGCTGTGCCTTGACTTTGAAAGTAGCTTTGTAAAAAGTCAGATAAACAAAATTCTGTATTTACATCAAGACTAAATTTAGAATGGAATCAAATACCACTTGTCTTTGGGTGTAATGCCAGGTAAGGATTAAACCATGGATTAAATCTTTTAAAAAGAGGTTTGCTGCTTTTATATATTGCTGGATCAGATTTGCTACTCTCTGGTTGAGATTTTTTGTTTGTTTGTTTGTTTTGTTTTTTGAGAGAGAGAGGCAGGGAGAGGGAGAGGGAGAATCCCAAGTAGGCTTTGTGTTGTTAGCATGGAACCTGACGTGTGGCTTGATCTCATGAACTGAACTGTGAGATCATGACATGAGCCCAAATCAAGGGTCGCACGTTTAACCAACTGAGCCACCCAGGTACCCTTTGGTTGAGGAGTTTTGCATTTTTGTTCATGTGGGATATTGGTCTGTAGTTTTTTTGTGATGCCTTTTTCTGATTTTAGAATTGAGGTCATTCTAGCATCATAAAATGAGTTGGGAAATGTTCCCTCCTGTTTTCTAGAGTTGTTCATGTAGAATTGATGTTTTTGTCTTTAATGTTGGATAGACTTGGTCAGTGAAGCCATCTGGACCTGGAGTTTTCTGGGTCAGGTTTTTTTTTTTTTTTTAAATTAGGAATTCAATTTCTTTAAGAGATCTAGAACTGTTCAGGTTATCTGTTTCTTCTCAAGCCAGCTTTGGTAGGTTGTATCTTTCAGGGAATTGGTACATTTCCTCTAAGTTGTCAGATTGTTGGAGATAGAATTGTACTATTACCTGATTCTCCTAATTTCGGTACGATCTGTTGTCATACCCCTTCTTTCATTCATTATATTGGTAATTTGTGTCCTCTCGCTCTCTCTTTTTTTTTTTTAATTGAGTCTGGATAGAGGTTTATCAATTACTAATGTTTTTAAAGATGTAGCTTTTGGTGTTGTAGATTTTTTTTTCTATTTTTCTGTTTTCAATTTCTGCTCATATCTCTAATATTTCCTTCCTTTTGCTTACTTTGAATTGATTTGCTCATTTCCTGTTTTTTTTTTTTAATTTTTTAAAAATGTTTTTATTTATTTTTGAGAGAGAGACAGCAATGAGCAGGGGAGGGTCAGAGAGAGGGAGACACAGAATCTGAAGCAGGCTCTAGGCTCCAAGCTGTTAGCACAGAGCCTGACGTGGGGCTCGAACTCATGGACTGTGAGATCATGACCTGAGCTGAAGTCGGACGGACGCTTAACCGACTGAGCCACCCAGGTGCCCCTCATTTTCTGTTTTTTTAAGGTGGCAGCTTAGATCATTAATTTTAAACATTTCTTTTCATATTGACACAAAATATTATATTTAAGGTGTACAACATAATGATTTACTATTTGTGTATATTGTGAGATAACTACCACAATACATCTAATTAACATTCATCACCATACATAATTAACAATTTTTTTTCCTTGTGATGAGAACTTTTAAGATCCACTCTCATAGGAATGTTCAAGTATACAGTACAGTATTATTAACTGTAGTTATTACCATGCTGTACATTATGTTCCCAGGACTTTCTTATTTAGTAACTAGAAGTTTGTACCTTTTATCTACCTTCACCCATTTTGCTCACCTCCACCTCCACCTCTGGCAACCACTTAAAATAAGCTTTTGAATGTTACAAATTTCCCTCTAATCATGGTTTTATTTATATGTGGCTCATAGATTTTGGTGTGTTATTTAAGTTTATTTATTTTTGAGAGAGAGAGAGAGAGAGAGAGCGCGCGTGCGCGCGTAGGACAGGGGCAGGGAGAGAGAGGGAGACACAGAATCCAAAGCAGGCTCCAAGCTCAGAGCTGTCAGTGCAGAGCCCGACACGGGGCTTGAACTCACTTAACCATGAGATCATGACTTGAGTCGAAGTCAGACGCTTAACCAACTGAACCATCCAGGTGCCTCTGGTGTGTTCTGTTTTTAATTTTTATTCATTTCAAAATATTTTCAGGGTACCTGCCTGGCGCAGTCATTTGAGTGTCCAGCTCTTTTTTTTTTTTTTAATTTTTTTTTCAACGTTTATTTATTTTTTGGACAGAGAGAGACAGAGCATGAATGGGCGAGGGGCAGAGAGAGAGGGAGACACAGAATCGGAAACAGGCTCCAGGCTCTGAGCCATCAGCCCAGAGCCCGACGCGGGGCTCGAACTCACGGACCGCGAGATCGTGACCTGGCAGAAGTCGGACGCTTAACCGACTGCGCCACCCAGGCGCCCCTTGAGTGTCCAACTCTTGATATCTGCTCAGGTCATGATCCCAGGGTCATGGAATCAAGCCCTGCATCGGACTCTGCTCTGTGCTGAGCATGGAGCCTGGTTGAGGTTCTCTCCCTCTGCTCCTCTTCCCTGTGTTCTCTCTCTCTCTCTCTTTTTTTTTTTTTACATTTTTTAAATTTATTTTTTAAAAATTTTACTTAAATGTGTTAGTTAACATACAGTGTAGTATCGGTTTCAGGAGTAGAAACCCTGTGATTCATCACTTAATATATAACACCCAGTGCTCATCCCAACAAGTGCCCTCCTTAATGCCCATCACACATTTAGCCCATCCCCCCACTCACCTCCCCTCCAGCAGCAACCCTCAGTTTGTTCTCTGTATGTAAGCATCTCTCATGGTTTACCAGCCTCTGTTTTTATCTTATTTTTCCTTCCCTTTCCCTATGTTCATCTGTTTTAATTCCACATATGAGTAAAATCATATATTTGTCTTTCTCTGATAGTGAATATACTCTAGTTCTATCCACTTTGTTGCAAATGGCAAGATTTCATTCTTTTTGATTACCATATCTATCTATCTGTCTGTCTATCTATCTATCTATTTATCTATCTATCTATCTATCATCTATCTATCTATCTTTCAATCTATGGATCTCCACTCAGCACTCAGTGGACATTTGGACTTTTTCCATAATTTGGCTATTGTTGATAGCACTGCAGTAAAATTGGGGTGCATGTGCCTATTCAAATCAGAATTTTTTTTAAGTTTATTTATTTTTGAGTGAGAGCACGAGTGAGGGAGGGGCAGAGAGAGAGGGAGACAGAAAATCCCAAGCGGGCTCCATACTGCCAGCACAGAAGTCGATGCGGGGCTGGAACCCACAAACTGAGATCATGACCTGAGCTTAAATCAAGAGTTAGACGTTTAACCAACTGAGCCACCCAGGTGCCCCCAAATCAAATTTTTGTATCGTTTTGATAAATACCTAGTAGCGCAATTGCTGAGTTGTAGGGTAATTCTATTTTTTAATTTTTTGAGGAACCTCCCTACTGTTTTCCAGAGTGACTGCACCAGTTTGCATATCCACCAGCAGTGCAGAAGGGTTCCCCTTTCTCCGGATCCTTGCCAACATCTGTTGTTGTCTGAGTTGTTAATTTTAGTCATTCTGACAGGTGTGAGGTGGTATCTCATTGTGGTTTTGATTTGTATTCTCTGATGAGTGATATTGAGCATTTTTTCTTTTCTTTTTTTGTTTTTTTACTATTAAAAATTTTTTTTAATGTTCATTTATTTCATTAAAAAAAATTTTTTTTAATGTTTATTTATGTTTGAGACAGAGAGACAGAGCATGAACGGGGGAGGGCCAGAGAGAGAGGGAGACACAGAATCTGAAACAGGCTTCAGGCTCTGAGCTGTCAGCACAGAGCCCGATGCAGGGCTCGAACTCATGGACCACGAAATCATGACCTGAGCCGAAGTCGGACGTTTAACCGACTGAGCCACCCAGGTGCCCCAACGTTTATTTATTTTAGAGAGAGAGAGAGTGGGAGCAGGGGAGGGGCAGAGAGACAGAGGGAGACACAGAATCCGAAGCAGGCTTCAGGCTCTGAGCTGTCGGTACAGAGTCCAATGTGGGGCTTGAATCCATGAATTGTGAGATCATGAGCTGAGCCGAAGTTGGACGATTAACCGACTGAGCCACCTAGGCGCCCCTCTTGAGCATTTTTTCATGTGTCTGTTAGCCTTGTCTTCTTTGGAAAGGTGTCTGTCTATACATGTCTTCTGCCCATTTCTTCACTGGATTATTTGGTTTTTTTGGGTGTTAGGTTTGGTAAATTCTTTATAGATTTCGGATATTAACCCGCTATCCAGTATGTCATTTGCAAGTATCTTCTCCTGTTCTCTTGGTTGCCTTTTAGTTTTGTTGATTATTTCCTTCTCTGTGCAGAAGATTTTTATCTTGATGAGGTTCCAATAGTTGATTTTTCTTTTTATTTCCCTTGCCTCTGGAGACATGTCAAGTAAGAAGTTGCTATGGCTGAGGTTAAAGAGGTTGCTTGCTTTTTTTCTCCTCTAGGATTTTGATGGTTTCCTGTCTCACCTTTAGGTCTTTCATCTATTTTGAATTTGTTTTTGTGTATGGTGTAAGAAAGTGGTCCAGTTTCATTCTTTTTTTTTTTTATTTTATTTTATTTTATTTTATTTTAATTTTTTTTTCAACGTTTAATTATTTTTGGGACAGAGAGAGACAGAGCATGAACGGGGGAGGGGCAGAGAGAGAGGGAGACACAGGATCAGAAACAGGCTCCAGGCTCTGAGCCATCAGCCCTGAGCCTGACGCGGGGCTCGAACTCACGGACCGCGAGATCGTGACCTGGCTGAAGTCGGACGCTTAACCGACTGCGCCACCCAGGCGCCCCGGTCCAGTTTCATTCTTAACATTTGTCACTGTCCAGTTTTCCCATCACCATTTACTGAAGAGACTGTCTTTTTTCCATTGGATACTCTTTCCTGGTTTGTCAAAGATTAGTTGGCGATACATTTGTGGGTCCATTTCTGGGTTCTCTATTCTGTTTCAGTGATCTAAGTGTCTGTGTTTGTGCCAGTACCATACTGTCTTGATGATTACAGCTTTGTAATACAGCTTGAAGTCTGGAATTGTGATGCTTCCAGCTTTGGTTTTCTTTTTCAACATTACTTTGGCTATTCAGGATCTTTTCTGGTTCCATACAAATTTTAGGATTGTTTGTTTTAGCTCTGTGAAGAATGTGGTTATTATTTTGGTAGAGATTGCATTGAGTATGTAGATTGCTTTGGGAAGTATAGACGTTTTAACAGTATTTTTGTTCTTCCAATCCATGAGCATGGAATGTTTTTCCATTTCTTTGTGTCTTCTTTAATTTCTTTCATAAGCTTTGTATAGTTTTCAGCATACAGATCTTTTATCTCTTTGGTTAGATTTATCCTAGGAATCTTAAGGGTTTGGGGGCAATTGTAAATGGGGTCTATTCCTTGATTTCTTTTTCTGCTGCTTCATTATTGATATATAGAAATGCATCTGATTTCTATGTTGATTTTATAACTTCGACTTTGCTGAATTCACATATCATTTTTTTGGTGAAGTCTTTCAGGTTTCCCATGTAGTGCCATGTTATCTGTGAAGAGTGGAAGTTTGACTTCTTTGCCAATTTGGATGCTTTTTATTTCTTTTTGTTGTCTGATTTCTGAGACCAGGACTTGCAATACTATGTTGAAGAGCAGTGGTGAGAGTGGACATCCCTGTCATGTTCTTGACCTTAGGGGGAAAGCTCTCAGTTTTTCCCCATTGAAGATGATATTAGCTGTGGGCCTTTCCTATATATGGCCTTTAGGATGTTGAGGTATGTTCCTTCTGTCTCTACTTTCTTGAGGGTTTTTATCAAGAAAGGATGCTGTACTTTGTGAAATACTTTTTCTGTATTTATCGAAAGGATCATACAGTTCTAATCCTTTCTTTTATTAACGTGGTATATCACATTGATTTGCAAATAGATAAAATCTCTCTCTCTCTCTTAAAAAAAAATTTCTGGGGCTCCTGGGTGGCTCAGTCAGTTAAGTGTCCGACTTCGGCTCAGGTCATGATATCACAGTTCGTGAGTTTGAGCCCTGCGTCGGGCTCTGTGCTGACAGCTCAGAGCCTGGAGTATGCTTTGGATTTTGTGTCTTCCTCTTTCTGTCCCTCCCCCACTGGCACTGTCTCTCAAAAAATGAATAAATGTTAAGAAAATAAAAATAAAAATTTCTAATTTCCCTTGTGGATTCCATTTGAGCCATGGGTTATTTAGAAATATGTTAATTTCTCAATATTTGGAGATTTTCCTGATATCTCACAATAATTGATTTTTAGTTTAATTCTGTTGTGGTCAGAAGACATCCTTTGAAATTTCAGTTCATTTCAGTTTGTCATGGTTTGTTTTATGGTCCACAATACGACCTGTCATGGTCAGTGTTCTGTGAGCACTTGAAATAATATGATGCTGTTATTGTGTGGAGTACTCTTTTTATGCCAATTAAGTCTAGTTGGTTGATAGGGTTGTTTAGGTTTTCTGTATCTTTACTGACTTTATATCTATTTGTAATGATCTCTGAGAGGGAGAGATGTTGAGGTCTCCACAGAGTTTTATGGATTTGTTTCTTTTTCCCTTCTATTCTGCCAGTTTTTATCTCATGTATTTTGAAGATCTGTTGTCATGTACACATACAGTGTAGTTGACATACAGGGTTATATTTGTTTCAAATGTACAGTATAGTGATTCAGCACTTCCATATATCCTTTGACTTTCAGAGCATTCTTTATTAATATTTAATAAAAATGGGTTTCTTGTAAATGGAATATAGATGGATCTTGCTTTTCTAGCTGGTCTGAGGATCTCTGTCTTTTCAGTGGTATTTTAGACTATATTTAATGTTATTATTGGTATGGTTGGATTTAAATCTGTCATTTTGATAGTCGCTTTCTATTTCTTCTATCTGTTCTTATGTTTTTCTATCTGCTTTTGGATTAATTGAATGTTTTTTATGATTGTGATTTTAGTTTTTTTTTAACGTTTTTATTTATTTTTGAGACAGAGAGAGACAGCATGAGCAGGGGAGGGGCAGAGAGAGAGAGGGAGACACAGAATCTGAAGCAGGCTCCAGGCTCTGAGCTGTCAGCACAGAGCCTGACGTGGGGCTCGAACTCACGGACTGTGAGATCATGACCTGAGCCGAAGTCAGATGCTTAACCAACTAAGCCACCCTGGCTCCCCATGATTATGTTTTTAACTTCAATATTGGCTTATTATGTATATTTCTTTTAAAATTTCTTTTATTTTTGACATACTGTTTACAGTGTATATCTTCAACTCCTTCTAATTTGCCTTCTAGTAATATTGAACCATTTCATATATAGAGTAAAATTCCATGCAAAACAGTAAATGTCCAATTCCTCTTTCATTTTTTTCTTTTACTGTCATATACCTAATTTTACATACGTTAATAACGTACTTTGTTACTCTTTTTGCTGTAGATTGTCAGTTATTTTTTAGATTAAAAATATGGGAGGGGTGCCTGGGTGGCTCAGTCGGTTGAGTGTCCAACTTCAGCTCAGGTCACCATCTCACAGTCTGTGAGTTCGAGCCCCGTCTCTGGCTCTGTGCTGACAGCTCAGAGCCTGGATCCAGCTTCAGATTCTGTGTCTCCCTCTCTCTCTGCCCCTCCCCTGCTCATGCTCTGTGTCTCTTTGTCTCAAAAATAAATAAAAACATTAAAAAAATATATGGGAAATAACCTTTTATAGTTACTCTAATTTTTACCATTTGGGGCATTCTTTATTTCTTTGTACAGATCCAGATTTCTATCTAACACCACACTTCCTGAAAGAATTCCATTAACATTTCTTTTTAACACAGATCTTTTAGCAGTGAATTATTTCAGCCTTAGTTTACGAAAAACCAGCCTTCAATTTTGGAAGATACCTTTCCAAGGTATCATATTCTTTGTGACTTCTTTCTTTTATTTAGGAAAGTTAGTCTTCCCACTTGGATAGTTTCTGAGAAATCTTTTTTAATCTTGATTTTGTTCCCCTTTTTCCCCTCTGGCTGCCTTCAAGATTTTATCTTTACCTTTGTTTTTTAGCAGTTGGAATATGTTGTATTTAGGTGCTATCTTGGTATTTGTTCTGCTTGGTTCTCTGAGCTTGATCTGTGCTTTGATGTGGTTCATGAAGTTTGGAAATTTTTTGAGTATTTATCTTTTAAATTACTTTGCCTCATTCTTTCTCTTTTCTCTTGGGATTCCAGTGACATTTTTCTTAGATTTTTGGGTATTGCCTCACAGCTCTTGGATGCTCTTGTTTTTTTTTCTCCTTTGTTTTCTCTTTGTGTCTCGTTTGAGTACTTTCTTTTGACCTATTTTCAACTTTCCCGATTCCCCCACCCCTCCCACTGGCCCTGGTTGCATTGAATCTCATGATGAGCCCTCAGTGGCATTTTTTTTTTTTTTTTTTTTTAGTTTATTTTTAAGAGGAACAGAGACAGCACAAGCTGAGGAGGGGGAGAGAGAGAGAGAGAGAGAGAGAGAGAGAGAGAGAATGAATCTGAATTTAGGAAGCCGTGAGATCATGACCTGAGCCGAAACCAAGAGTCGGACCCTTAACCGACTGAGCCACCCAGGAGCCCAATCAGTGGCATTCTTTAATTTCTTTCTGGTTATAATTTTTAGCATTTCTGTTTGACTCTTTCTTATAGTTTCTATGTCTCTGCTGAAGTTCCCCATATGTTCATGCATATTTCTATCTTTTCCACTGTAGACCTTAACAGTATTCATTATTATTTTAAATCTCTTGTCTGATAGTTTGGATCATCTGGGTCAACATTTGGGTCATCTGGGTCATTTCTCAGTCTGATTGTTTTGTCTCTTGACAATGTTTTGTTTTGTTTTATTTTATTTTTTTGTATTTTTTATGTGTCTCTTAATTTTTGAGTGAATGCTGGACTTCACATGTAAAACTGTAGTCACTGAGAGAAAACAATCTTTATGCCTGAAGTGGGCATGTCTCTTCTTTCACTAGGTAATTAATACACAGCACTGAGTCCATTTAGGATAGAGTTGAACTAGGTTTGGGTTTTGTTGTTACTATGATTATCTTCAGTGTATTCCTGGCTTGAGATTCCTCCAGTCCTTGTGTTTAGAGTGGGGAGTGGGGTGCTGAAAGGTTTTTCTCAGCATTCTTGTTCCACTCTTAGCTTTTGGTGTCCCTGTGACACCTGCGCCCCGAAAGGCTGGAAGTCTGTTTCTCCATGCGCTTGCCCCTCCCAGAAAAGTCCTAGCCTGGAAGTAGACAGGACTGTTGATATCTCTGGTTTTGGTCCTCGTTCAGATGTGATCCTGTGTGCATGGTTGAGTCTTTCTCAGTAATACCCTCTTACAGGTGGTAGGGTCTTCTCACGATATCCTGCAGGGTCTTGGGTAGGACTTACTGCTCCCCTAGGGGAAGAAGGTATCTTCTTCTTAACTCTAATTCTTTCCCCAGCTACAGTTTGCCTTAGCCCAGGCCCTGGGACTGACTGGGTTTGACACACTTCTTCCCCCAAGCAGCTCAGCTTTTGTTTGCATGGGGTAGAAGGGCAGGGTAAGATTGGGGGTGGTGGTCAGGACTTTAC
The DNA here is from genome assembly GCF_016509475.1 of Prionailurus bengalensis. NCBI lineage: Eukaryota > Metazoa > Chordata > Mammalia > Carnivora > Felidae > Prionailurus > Prionailurus bengalensis. The sequence goes on along the minus strand of NC_057348.1, from coordinate 17,534,735 downwards.
ACTAGTTAAGTGGTGGCTTTCTCCCAGGTCTGCAGAAGGAGACTCTCCCACTTCGTCTCCAGTCTTACCAGCATCTGGGCAACATCTGTGCAGATGTTTGAACTTCCCTTGTGTCTGTGGATGCTAGGGACCCTAGACTGTCATACAGCCCTTCACTTAGCCTTTAGCCTATCATTAAACTTTTTAGTTGAATTCTTACCTGCTTGTTAAACCCAGCATCTCTCCCTCACATGCTCCGACATAGGAGAGCCGGTGCTTACCTCCCTGTCTCCTTGAGGGCCATGTCTTCCTTTGGATTTCATTTTTTCTTTTCCTTTGGTTGTGCGTTGTTTCCACCTCCTGGGCCTCAGCTTAGGTGGGTGAACATCGTGATGTGGCAGCAGTAGATTTTCTTGTGCTTCTTCATCTTCGGTGACTTGACCTGTGTTTCATTAACCCTAGAAGAGGAAAGTTTTTTAGAAACTATTTTGCTTATAAAAATTAAATTTCCCCTAATATTTTTAATATATGAATAACCTATAACTGTAATTAAAATTACTGTAATTAAAAGTTCATTAACTCAGGGAGACTAGTCTGGAAATTGGTAACAGTGTTTACTCTGGGAAGAAGTAGCTGGCTAGAGTATAGAGGTGGGAGGGAGCCTTATTTTTACTGTATATCCCTTTGGACCACTTGGGTTTTGTACACATATATTTATCAACTTGTTCAAAAAGAATAATACAAAGTTTATAATTACATTAGAACTAAATTATAAGTTTCTAATTTTATTTTTATACCACCTTGTTTGTAGAAGATTTGGCTAAGAATAAGTGGGAAAAGGAGAGGTGGCTGTTGGGAGACCTTGAAGAAGAAAGGAAAAGAATTTCTTTATTTCGTCTTGTAGGAATCTGGGACAGTGAGTGAGTTCTCAGTGAATGGGGGCTTCTTTACTGAGAGTCTAACTTTTATAGATTATTTCTCTCATGGGTTTTGCCCAAATGATAGGTTGGGTTCATATTTGTGTGTTGCTTGGAGAAAATTCTAAATAACATGTTTTTTTCTTCTGAATACTTCTTCAGAAGTGATGGAAGGGTCCTAGACTTCATTATCTTCATGTTTTACCATATATCCAACTTTAAGTTTGATTTTGTTATTGGGTGAGATTCATGAAGTTATCACTGGCGATCCAGGTGTGATTACCAGCAGGCTTACTTAGTTAGGCCAGTCAGTGGAAAGTTATCAACCAGTTTCCTGCGTCTAGAATAGAAAGGGCAGTTGAATAGGTTACTACATGTAATGGAATTCTTTGGACAGTGGTGTTTTTATTTCTTTTAATTCTCACGTGCCTACCCTAATTACCCACGACTTAAAAATGGGGGGTAAGCAAGCAGGCTACCTTTATGAACTTAACACAGAGTAGGAAAAGTTGCCTTTTTTCTCCCGACATACATTTCCTGCCCCAGACCTGGAAACAGTAAGTTCTCAGAGCCTCCCTCCCCTTCACAACGTGGGTGGGTGCTAGGGGTGCTTGTTGCCACTGGATTTTTCATTGGTTTTAGGCCTTTTTTGTGGATATACTGTACTCTTTTCTCTTTTCCATTTTACCGCTATTCAGTTTTGTTTCCATGAATATTTTTATCTTCTTCTTATTACCCCATAAAACATCTAAAGAGCCAAATACCTGGAAATAAAACTGGTGTCATATTACTTCTGAAATGCCCGTCACCTTGCAAAAACAGTTCTCAAAATACTTTTTCAGGATTTATGTATTGTTTTTTTCTTCTTCAGAAATGTTATCCACTTAATCATTGCTCATTATCACCTCTGTATGGCTCTATTTTCTAGGCCAGGGAAACAAAAGACAGCTTTCTTTTACACGTGAATAACAAAACAATAATATTTCTGTGACTTTTGTTCATTCACAACATTGTCATAGATGTTTGAAAGAGCATCTAGCACATTGTTGATGCTTAGACACAAATAATTGGCAAATCTGTGCACAAGTCACTTAAGTTTTCTGTACTCTGTGCTTAATTGTACTTGTGAGATTGAGAGAATTCTAGGAGGTTTTGGGGGCTAAGAATTTTTTCTATTAAATGTTCTAACGTAGGACAGTGGTTTTCAAAGTGTGGTCCTTGGACCAGAAGTGATCCCATCATTTGGGAGCTTGTTAAGGTACAATTCTCAGGCCCACCCACCTGGAATCAGAAACTTTGGGTATGGAGCTCAGCAATCTGTGTTTTAACAGGCCCTTGCAGGTAACTTTGATGCACCCAAGATTGAGAAACATTGATCCAGGAGGGAGGGCCTAAGCCAAGTCCTGGAAAGAATGATAACTAGATACTGCAGATTCTTGTTTAGCTGACGGGCCTTCTCTTGCAGAGCCTTGCAACCAGCTTTATTGGCCACCAGAGGGCGATGTTGGAACAGGCCTGACTTTTGCGCTAGAAGGTGCCCTTGTGCCGAGATCATGCAGAATCTACCCCCCCCCCCCGACCCCCCCCCCCCCCCGCCCTTTTGCCCAAAGCCGACTCACCGTGGCTGTCTTCCTCACAGCACACATGCCCTCTCAGGGTCTTGCCACTTCCCTTCTCTGCCTGATTTGCCAGCTGTGGGACTCTAAAATCACTTGTGAGAGAAGAGATTTATTTATTTATTATTATTATTAAAAAAAAATTTTTTTTTTCAACGTTTATTTATTTTTGGGACAGAGAGAGACAGAGCATGAACGGGGGAGGGGCAGAGAGAGAGGGAGACACAGAATCGGAAACAGGCTTCAGGCTCTGAGCCATCATCAGCACAGAGCCCGACGCAGGGCTCGAACTCCCGGACCGTGAGATCGTGACCTGGCTGAAGTTGGACGCTTAACCGACTGCGCCACCCAGGCGCCCCAAGAAGAGATTTAAAAACAAACAAACAAGAAAACCCCAAAACACAAAAATAAACCCAGTGAATTTGAATGTCCTTATTTCTCAGGGCACGTGATTATTTAAAAATTGTGTTGTTTTCAGTGCAATAGGTGTTTAGCTGAGAAAGATTTCATTTCATGAAATGGATGTTCCTCTGAGGGAATTAGTGAAAGAAGGCAGTGTAGCATCTTTTGAATTAGGATTTACCCAGTAATGCATAGTGAACCTCTTTCTTACTCTAAAGCCTACTTATTTATTTATTTTTAAAATATTTATTTATTTTTGAGAGAGAGAGAGAGAGAGAGCATGAGCAGGGAAGGGGCAGCGAGAGAGAGGGAGACACAGAATCTGAAGCAGGTTCCAGGCTCGAGCTGTCAGCAAAGAGCCCGCCAGGGGGCTTAAACTCACGAACCGCGAGATCACGACCTGAGCCGTACTCAGACGCCCAACTGACTGAGCCACCCAAGTGCCCCAAAGCCTACTTATTTTTATGTTGTAATGTTTTTCTTTCTCCCTCCCTATGTTTCCTTCCTTCCTTCCTTCCTTCCTTCCTTCCTTCCTTCCTTCTTTCCTTCCTTCCTTCCTTCCTTCCTTCCTCTCTCCTGGGCTTGGATTCTTTTTAGACTGTTAGGTGTTATGTGTATGGTAGAATCTCAGTCTCTCTTTTATTTTCTTCTAACCTCCTTATTTTGCTTTTTTTTTTTTTAATTCTGGTAAGTTTCTTATTTCTTAGATGCACAATTATTAGTCTACTAATGTCACTTAAGCTAGATTTTTATATTTTTATGTTCTACCAAGGTTACTTTATAGTTTAGTGATCAGTCTGCAGTTAATCTACAGTTAGTGTACAGATTGATCAACTATAGATGATCATTGTTAATAACAATAGAAATAATAACATTTGTTAACATTTACATAACACTGTATAGTTGGCACAATACTTCCTCCAGTATTAGTAGATTTCATCTTCTTGATAACCATGGGAGATAGATATTATCACATTTTTCAGGGGAGGCTGCTAAGGCTTAGAAAGCACAAGGGAGTTGGATTTGATCATTTGGTTAATAGTGACAGACCACAACTGAACTCAGATCTTCTGATTTTCAACCTCATGTTCTTTCTATGAAACCACACCATCTTCACAGATGCATACTCTCTGCTTAATTTAATGTCTTATAGATGCGATTTTTCAAAACTAAACATTTACTTATTTAACTCAAAGACAAAATTATTAGACATATAAATATTATTTTCAGGAACTATAAATGAGTCTTATTTCATTTGTATAAAGAGCTTGAACTTTGAACCTGAGGACTCTGCTACTAATTCATATGAATTTGTAAAGTTTTCCACTTTCTTAGGTGACTGTTTCACATCATCTCCTTTCTGTTCAAACCTCCAGCACCTGCCCTCCTGTTCATATTCTCAGCCAATGACTTTTACAACAAAGGATCAATAGACTCAGTCAGAAGAGAACTTCTGCACAGTCCCCCTGCTGCAGGTCCTCACCTACCTCCCCCCTCTGCCCTTTCCTCTGCTCTTCCTCTTGTTATGGGCGAACTGCTTTCACTTAGGTCACTGCTAGAGCCATTTTCTCTTCTGTTGCCTGCATCATCAGTTTCTCTGTTTCAACTGGGTCATTCATCAGCATCAAAAAAACCATAATTTTTAACTTCCTTAAAAAAAATCCTATCTCAGGGGCTCCTGGGTGGCTCACTCAGTTGAGTGTCCAACTTCAGCTCAGGTCATGATCTCACCGTTTATGAGTTAGAACCCTGCATCAGGCTGTGCACCGACAGTGTTGAGCCTGCTAGAGATTCTCTCTCTCTCTCTCTCTCTCTCTCTCTCTGTCTCTCTCTGCTCTTCCCCAGCTCATGCTTTCTCTCTCTCTCTCAAAATAAATAAATATACTTAAAAAAAAGTCCTTTCTCAACCCCATGCCCGTCTCATTTACTTCTTTTTTTCCCTGTTCCTTTGAAAAAGATGTATCTACTACCTGTCTCCTCCTTTCTTGAACCCCTTCCCATCCTACAGTAGCCCATGCCATGCCACCCAAACCGCTCCTTTTACATTGCCAAGGATGAATCCCGGATAACCCCAAGGGTTTTAGCACGATTGACTGAAAAATGAATTGCCATCATCTGAGATTGGGAAAGCTCTAGAAAGAGTATTTTGAGGGGCACCTGGGTGGCTCAATCAGTTATGTGTCCAGCTCTAGATTTCAGCTCAGGTCATGATCTCATAGTGGTGAGATCAAGCCCAGTGATGGTCTCCTGTCCAGCGTGAAGCCTGCTTAAGAGTCTCTCTCTCTTTTTCCAAAGAAAAAGAAAAAAAAAAGGTAGATTTTTAGAGGAATATAAGAAATTTAAGTCGAGAGTTGCTGAGCGTGAGTTACATGATAGTAGAGAAGATACCCAAGTGGAGAAGAGCAATAGACAGCTAGATAAGAGTCTGGAGTTCAGAGGAGAGTTCTGGGCTCGGGATACCAATCTGGAGGTTGTTGATATTTAAAGCTCTGGCTAAAGGAGGTAGTTGTAAAGCATGTCATTTTCAGAATGTTTTACTTTTGCCACATAAAAATAAGTTATGCTGCTCTTTTCAATGCATCCAAATGCTCCTAAATATATAGCATTTTGATTCTCCTCATCATGTATTTTAAAAATGTATGAGCAAGCTGTTCATTATCATTGGAAATGTAAATCCTTCTTTCGATTCCTTGAACTCTTATTTCTAGTCCATGTCTGTCATAGACTTTTATCTTAGAGTAATACATTTTTATACTGATAGGTTTTTCTTGATTGTTATTGTGTTTTTGTAACAAAATATGTATGTAAGCTTAAATTTTAATTTAAAAAGTTCCTGTAACCATAAGGCTTTAAATATTAACTTGATCCAGAAGAAAAGTTATTATCACAGTTACTAGTAGTAGTACACAGTTGATCGCATGTGTCATGATTTTTGGTAATTCGTTACTAACCATAAAAGTTGAATTTGGTTGGAAATGTTTTTGGGGGTCTAATATTTTTCTCAATTAGGTCATGAATCTTTGGATAATTATTTTTTGCTAGGATGAAAGAGGGTGTAGTAATTTCTATTCCTGTTGGTTTTTGTTTTTGTTTTTAGTTAGCTTCATGCCAGTTCAGAGCCCACCGCAGGGCTTGAACTCTTGGCCCTGAGATCAGTCAGGTGCGTAACCTACTGAGCCACCCAGGCGCCCCTCTCTTCCTATTTTAATAGATTTTAAAGTGAAAAAACTTTATTCACATGGCTAAGTGTGTGGGAATAGAAGTCTCTACGGAAGTGTCCTCAATTCTTTGAGTTATATGTTAAGGATTCTGTAAGTCATTATTATTAGAAATTATTTTCAATGTCGTATCAGAAGGCAACTACATTAAAACTTCTTTAAAGTTTGATGAAAGCAAAGAATTGGAAACTACCTAACCTGGAAGATGATTTGTTACTCAGTCATGAGATAATTTACTTTTCAGGGGCTTGCTTTTGTTTCATGGATGTGTGATATTTTCTTTATACCTTCTGAGGGAAATGAGGTAGTTTTTAAAAAAAGTCTCCTGTTTGCGGGGCACCTGGGTGGCTCAGTCGGTTAAGCATCTGACTTCAGCTCAGGTCATGATCTCACAGTTTGTGGGTTTGAGCCCCATGTTGGGCTTTGTGCCGACAGCTCAGAGCCTGGAGCCTGCTTCGGATTCTGTGTCTCCTTCTCTCTGCCCCTCCCCAACTTGTGCTCTTATCTCTGTCCCTCAAAAATAAATAAATGTTAAAAAAAAAGTCTCTTATTTGCTGTATCAACATTGTTTCCCTGAGTGATGTTTATTCTCTTTGAATGCGATGATGCCTTATTCTTTTGGTGATAGTTTCCCTCAGGTATGTGGCATTACTGTCTATTTGAGATTCCTCATGACTTTTTTTTTTTTACCACCTGCCTCTGACAGGGATACAGCTGTGCTGCCAGGTGGAGTGTGAGGGCTCCCCATTCGTTCTGGAGGTTGGCACAAGGCTGACTGTTGTGGGGTGAGGGAAGGAAAGTATGGGGGAAATGGGGACTGGCCTGGTAGCTTTTAATGGCGCTCCCATCATGCCTGCTGTCTGAGTGCAGAAGACCTTGCAGTCCTGCTTTCCTGGGCCGCCTTTGGGCTGTGGTTTCTCCTTCAGTGTGATCCCATTTGCTTCAGCTTCTTGGATATTCCTTGTAATTTCTGGTCCACTGGATGGTAACCTTCTTGATTTCTAGGTCTTTTCTTACTTTATTCTTTTGAGCCATCTTTCCTGCCATGTTTAAGTATTTGTGGTAGTATGTTGAGGATGACCTATGAACTTCAGTTGGCTCTCTCTATCCATTCTCTTTTTTAATTTTAAATATGTAATTTTATTTTTTACCAAAATGGGATTGTATTGTACAAAATAATCTTGTGTAGTACAAAATAATTTTATTATTTTGCACATGTAGATTGCTAATTTACAAGTATGTTAATAAATATACTTCTACAACTTCGTTTTTAATGGTTAAATAGTATTCTATTATAGAATTCTGTAACTATTAGCTACTTAAAATTTTTTATTTTTTAATTTACATGCAAGTTAGTTAGCATATTGTGCAATAATGATTTCAGGAGTAGAGTCCAGTGATTCATCTCCAGTTTATAACACCCAGTGCTCATCCCAACAAGTGTCTTCCTTAATGCCCCTTGCCCATTTAGCCCACCCCCCCCCCCCACAACCCCATCAGCAACCCTCTGTTTGTTCTCCATATTTAAGAGTCTCTTATGTTTTGTCCCCCTCCCTGTTTGCTACCCTTCCCTTATGTTCATCTGTTTAGTACCTTAAAGTCCTCATATGAGTGAAGTCATATATTTGTTTTTCTCTAATTTTGCTTAGCATAATACACTCTAGTTCTATCTACATTGTTGAAAATGGCAAGATTTCATTCTTTTTGATTGCTGAGTAATAATGCTCCATTGTGTGTATGTATGTGTGTGTGCGTGCGTGCGTGTGTATGTACGTGTGTACACACAAACCACATCTTTATCCATTCATCTGTTGATGGACGTTTGGGCTCTTTTCCATACGTTGGCTATTTTTGATAGTGCTGCTATAGGCATTGGGGTGCATGTGCCCCTTTGAAACAGCACACCTGTGTCCCTTAGTTAATTACCTAGTAGTTAGTAGTGCAGTTACTGGGTCATAGAGTAGTTCTGTTTTTAGCTTTTTGAGGAATCTCTATACTGTTTTCCAGAGTGGCTGCACCAGTTTATATTCCCACCAATAGTGCAAAAGAGATCCTCTTTCTCTGCATCCTCACCAACATTTGTTGCCTGAGTTAATTTTAGCCATTCTGACAGGTGTGGGGTGCCATCTCATTGTGGTTTTGATTTGTATTTCCCTGATGATGAGTGATGTTGAGCATTTTTTCCTGTATTGGTTGGCCATCTGGATGTCTTCTTTGGAGAAGTGTCTGTTCATGTCTTTTGCCCATTTCTTCACTGGGTAAGAAATGTTTTTTGGGTGTTGAGTTTGATAAGTTCCTTATGGATTTTTGGATACTAACCCTTTATCTGATGTGTCATTTGCAAATATCTTCTCCCATTCTGTTGGTTTCCTTTTACTTTTGCTGATTGTTTCCTTTGCTGTACAGAAGCTTTTTATCTTGATGAGGTCCCAGTAGTTCATTTTTGCTTTTATTTCCCTTTTGTCTGGAGACATGTTGAGTAAGAAGTTGCTGCAGCTGAGGTCAAAGAGGTTTTTAAAATGTCTGCTTTCTCCTCGAGGATTTTGATGGCTTCCTGTCTTACATTTAGGTCTTTCATCGATTTTGTGTATTTTTGTGTATAGTGTAAGAAAGTGGGTCCAGATTCATTTTTCTACATATTGCTGTCCAGTTTTCCCAGCATCATTTGCTGAAGAGACTGTCTTTATTCCATTGGATATTCTTTCCTGGTTTGTCAAAAATTAGTTGGCCATACATTTGTGGGTCCATTTCTGGGCTCTCTGTTCTGGTCCATTGTCTATCCATTCTTTAAATGTCTATCCATTATTTTTTAAAAAGCTATAGTATTATTAGTAGTAGTAGTATTACTATTTTATTAGGTAAACTGTATGCCTAATGTGGGGCTTACTTACGACTTTGAGATCAAGAGTTGCACACTCTACCAAGTGAGCCAGTCAGGCGTCCCTACTCTTAAATTCTTTAATGTGCTCTGGGGCGCCGGGGTAGCTCATTCAGTTAAGTGTCCAACTCTTTGATTTTGGCTCAGGTCATGATCTTGTGGTTGGTGGATTCCAGCCCTGCATCAGGCTCCATGCTGGCTGTGCAGAACCTGCTTGGGATTCTTTCTCTCTCCCTCTCTCTCTGCCCCTCTATGCGCCTCCCTCTCTCTCTCTCTCTCTCTCTCTCTCTCAAAGTAAATAAACTTAAAATTTTTTTTAAAGTATTATAAAATTCTTTAATGTGCTCAATTAAAACAGGACTTTGTGTCTGTTTAAGTCTTCCTTTTTTTCCTTATCTCTGGTTCCCCATCAGTGGTGTTTGGATATATTCTTTCATAATTTTTCTGATTATTTATGTGCGCGTGTGTGTTATAATGCTATTATGCCATATTTGCTTTTCTTTTTTTCTTTTAAGTAGGCTTCATGCCCATGATGATGCCCAATGTGGGGCTTGAACTCATGACCTCGAGTTCAAGACCTAAGCTGAGATCAAGAGTCGGATGCTTAACTGACTGAGCCACCCAGGCGACCCTGGTTTAATTTTTTTCTTAATATGGTCTGGCATTTTCCCATATCAGTACATGAAGAGTTACCTCATTTCTTTTAAAATTGCATATTATTTCATAATTTAGTGAATCTGTCAGTGGGCATTTGTAACTTTTTAAACAATGCCATAGTCAACATCTCATTAACATTCATATTTGTGCACTTTTATGTCTTTCTCTGAACTGTGTACCTAAAATGGATTGTTGAGTTAAACAAGTATATCAAAATTTGATAGACTGCCAAGTTGTCTCATAAAAGGTTGTTCCGATTTATATTCGTTGAGTGGTGTATGAGATTACCTGTTTTCTTACACTGTGCCAACACTGGCTATTAAATTGTAAAAAGATTTTATCACTCTCATGACCAGAAGATGGTATTTTTTATAATTTGCATTTTCCTATAATCTGCATTTTATTTTATTTTTTACAATCTGTATTTTAAAATGAGGCAGATTTTTTAAAATATGTGTTCTTTCTTGAGCTAAGAAGAATAAATTTTATAAATGTACTTTGTGAGGGTAAAAGGAAATTTATGCTAAACATGTTCTATCCCATATTTGGCATAAATGTGGGATAGAACATAGTTGGTATCTCTCCGGATAAGTAAAACAGTATGTAAAGCCCTAGTATGGTACCTAATGCATGGTGGATATTCAATAAAAATCTGTTCTCTTTCATTCCTTTATTTTCTTTTTCCTCCAGTTAATTGATAATCTCTTTTTGGTCTGCCTTGTTCTTTAGGTTTTCTGTAGTTGTTCCTCTGTTATCTGAGATAACAGAATGAAAGATATTTTCAATGAGTTTATGTGAAAGATTTCTGCCTTGGATCTGTGGGAGTCAGAAGGTTGGACAGTACAGTTTCTTGTCTTTCAAAGTAAAATCTTGCATTTTATATTTTTGTAGCATACATTCCAGATTTTTACTTGTTTTATGAAAAATATCTCTAGGGGCACCTGGGTGGCTCAGTCGGTTGGGCGTCCGGCTTTGGCTCAGGTCACCATCCTGTGGTTCATGAGTTCGAGCCCCGTGTCGGGTTCTGTGCTGACAGCTTGGAGCCTGGAGCCTGCTTCAGGTTCTGTCTCTCTCTCTCTCTCTCTCTCTCTCTCTCTCTCTCTCTCTCTTCCTCCCTCTGCTCGCACTCTGTCTCTGTCTCTCTCTCTCTCCCCAAAATAAATAAAGATTTAAAAAAAAAAGAAAAAAAAAGATAAATATCTCTGTTAAGTTCTTGAGAGGGACTCATGGGAAGCTCTTGGGTTGGCAAGCTGACCGCAGAGCTAGATGGGTTGCTGAAGTGTTAGATGTGGTCAAAGCCTTTAAGAAAAGGTTGTACATCCTTCTATTTGTCTATGTAGTAACGCAATTTCATCCATGATATAGTAGAGCAAAGAAACTAGAATAACCAAAACAATTTTGGAAAAGACCCACTATAGAGGACTCACATGACCTTTTTGAAATACTGTACAGATTCAGTAATCAAGACAGTGTAGTATTGGAAAAATGTATAGACTTATAGGCCGGTGGAATAGAAGAGAGTCCAGAAATAGATCCACACATAGTATATGTGATTTTACTACAAAAATGCAATGGCAGTTCAGGGAATAAGGATAGTCTGTTCAACAAATTATACAGGAATAATTAGATATCCATAGGCAAAAATACAAATCTAGACCTGTAGCTACACTATATACAAAATTTATCATGTATCATTGGCCTTAATATGGAGCCTAAATTTGAAAACTAGAAGAGTTCTAGAGGAAAACGTAGGAGAAAATCCTGTGGCCTTGAGTTAGATAAAGATTTCTTAGATACCTCACTGAAAATATAAGAAAGCATGAGGGAAAAATGAAAAATTCGAGTTCATCAAAATTTAAAGCAAAAGACACAGTTAAGACAATGAAAATACGGGTAAGACACAGTTTGCAAAGCAAAAGACACAGTTAAGAGAATGAAGATTCAAGTTATAGACTGGGATAAAATATTTGCAGAATTCATCTGATAAAGGGTTGGTACTTAGAATGTATAAGGAATCCTCAAAACTAAATAATAAGAAAACAACCCAAAGAAAAGTGGTGAAAAAATTTGACCATTCAATTCACTAAAGAAAGGGATGGCAAATAAACATGAAAAGATGCTCAATGTCTTTAGTTATTAGGGAATGTGACACAACTATACTCTATCAGAATAAGTAAGATTAAAAAAAAGTTCTCTGCTTCCAGTAGTGCTACTGGTGACTGTGTAATCCTCACCCTCAGGAGCAACGATGATGCCCTGGACTCTTTGTGTGGGAGTTCCAAATGGCCCTGTGCCCTTGGAGCATTGGATTTGAATCACAGATACAGAATCTGTGGTGCTTAATAGTGATTCTAATTGAATACAATGGTAATCTTTGACAATTTACAGAACAGAAAGGATTTCAGTTTGCTTATTAGGAAAGGCTCTTCTATAGTGTAGAGTCTGGGTCCTGTAAAAATGAATGACTCCGTTGTGTTCTATATTTCTGGGTTTTCTTTTATTGGATCTTTAAATTTTGGACATATATTTATCTGCTTTAAGCTCATGCTATGAAGAGTGACAAAATTCTACCTAGTTAGGTAGTGTGGAGTGTGTTTTTCATACTGCTGTCTGTCACAGCGGCTAATTATTCTTTGTGGTTGTTGCAGGTACGCCATCCTCTAAAGCAACAGGGCTAGCCAACGGTGATCATGGAATGGAAGGGAATGATACTGCGGGTAAGTGGTTCCCCGGATTCCCCAAATGTGGAGGTGAAACAGTCACAGTAAACACCTTGATGAGCTTCTTTGAGGAAGACTGTTAGGGAGGCATGTGAATTATCTCTAAGGGTTTTGTTGTTCTTGTTGGATGTATTCAAATCCAGGGCATCTGCCACATAACATCTCTAACAACAGAAGAAAGAGTGGTATTGAATATTTGTTGTAGTTGTGCCACACAAGAGCTGGATCAATCTTAAAACTACGATTATAGATGCAAACTAATCATCATCAAAATATGTTATATTGGAGGCCTTTGGCCACTACAGCTCTTTACACAGGCTTTTCCCCACTGCACTTAGCTTGCTTGCCATGGCTTAATGTTAGGAAATCTGTGAGCCACAAATTAAAAGTTCTTTCCTTTCTATTTTGCCCTCGGTCTTTTTCTCCCCCCCCCCCCAACTGTTACTTTTGAAATCTGTCTCTAACTTTAGCTCCAGCCTATTAATTACTAAGGCTTTGATATTCTGTCAGCTGGCACTGAGTTCCTATGGGTTTCCACCTCATAACTAGCACCAGCTGTCTGACCCCAGAGCAGAATTCTCGAAGAAGTAGCAGGATCCATAGGGATGTACTGTGCAAACCTTCTCTTAGGTAGCCATTATGAGAGTCATGTTGTATTTTTATAAATAATTGCACTTTGCAGTTGTAATCAGGCTGACACTGTTGACCCAAATGAATAGACTTCTAATGGTCAAGCAAACTGTTCTTTGCAACAGAGCGTGCCCTTAACTGGGGCATAACATTCGATTCACATTGCTGCATTGGAGGTAAGCACTAGACACATACTGTGTCTGTGTTTCCCTTGTATGCATACCTCAGCCTTGAGAAGACTTTTCTTGAGCCGCCATACGATTTCTGTTTGTAAGGCTTCCAGAAAGCCTCCTCTTAGCAACAGCAATTATTCCAGGATTTATTTTTTATTCTGTGACCTTTCAAAATGTCCTCTCTATCTTTGTACCTCAGATTTATTGATGGCTGGTTTCCATTTGTTGTGAATGTTAGTTTTACCCACTGACATTAACATCCTTATTAGCAGCTCATTAACTTAGAAACTCTTTACTTTAAAAGCTAAAAACAACCAGAAGTGACACCTTATCTTCCAGTTTTGTGAACAGAAATTTTTGTATTTATTTGATAACCTTTGTTGTATTATTGACTGTTTCTGTGCCTGCTTTGAAAGCAGAGTCATCTATGTAGTATAGTTTTAAGGAAACATTTATGGAAATATACCTGTGATTAAAGGAGAAGCTTGAACATGAACTTTTAAAAAAATGTGTAAGTTCAGCTTTCTTTAACAAAGAGGCAGTGCCAGGGGAAGAAAAGGCTTGGAGGGGATTGATTTGATTAGCCAGTTGAAGGAGTGGATGCCATTTTCATCCAGAGAGGAAACAATTATCAAAACTAGAGTAGATTTCTTCCCCAGCAAGATGTCAAGTATGACCAGAAGAGACCCAAACTTTGGGTAGCAATTGCTTCCGATTGCCAACTCTTACTAGCACGGAAAAAATTGAACAGGAAAAACATGCAGCCTGGCCCTTAACTGTTTCAAGACTTTTAGTTACCTGGTGGCAGAAAAGAACCCAGGGATTTATGAATTGCCCACTGACATGATGGCAGCCGGTAGAGTATGGTTTGCATACCTGGGAAGATGTGTGTGTTCTGAATTTGACCTTTTGAAAATATGCATGTTTCACTGGGGGGTGGTAATGAGTAGGGAGGGGACAAAGAGTGCATGTTTTTGGAGCATGATGTGACCTCATTCTGATTTGGCCATTACTAACTAGAGCACATAGCTCAGTGCCATTTTGAAAAACTCCCATTTCTGTTTTATTCAGGATGTTGTCTCTAGTCCTAAGAGCAGACCAGCTCCGCTGATAGCATATAAAGGGTGTATGAGCATCTTGCTATGTTGAACTTGCTGTTTACTAATGACCTGTGCTTTTCTGCCCTTTCCTTCCCCTTCCTACTTCTTCCTCCCTTTCTATTTTTCTCCTCCTAGAAGCCTAGCGTGTCTCTCCACACTGGGGCTGCTGCAACACCAGACCAGTGATCTTTCCTAAGCACCGTTACACTTCTAAAACCTGCAGCATTTTGCAGAGCTTTGCTTTTCCTTCCTGGACACGATGTAGAAGAAGCAGAGGGTAGTTCTTCGGGGCCTTTTCTGCTGCTGCCTGAGCAAACCACCTGCTTCCTCTTGTGCTCTGCAGGGCTTGATGGAACCTCCTTTCCCTTTGTGAGCACAGAGTACAAGATGAATCCTTGGGCATCTAATGTCTTTTATTTCTTGTTCTTTTTGAAAACTCATTTTATCATTTCATTCAAATCTCACATTTTTCTTTTTTTTTAAACATTTTGAGTTGGCCTTTTCCATGTGTTTTTTTTCAGCTCTTCAGAATGAATCAGGATATTGTAACACCAAATGAGAACGTGTGCTTTCATAAAGGGATTGAGTCCACCAGTACTGCAGTGACCCTCCCTTTTCCTCTCCCTCCCCTCTCCCTCTGTGAGCTTGCTTTTAGGGAAGGGCAGTCTTTCAGGCTTACCTCTAATTCTCTCCACCTTACTAAAATCTGAATAACGATAGCTATTTTAATTTAGAGTAGCTCTGACTAAACTTTGAAAAGTACTTCCTCAAATTAAATCATCTTTTGTTATTTGTAAGTTGGGCTGAAATTGTTTTTATTATGAAATGACGGTTTATTTGTCTAGAGGCTTAGATTCTCTTGAAAATCTGACAACCTTTTATTGTGTATGAAATTTTATAACCAAAGTTACTTTCATAACATGATCATGAACTATCAAAATAAGAATTGAGAAGTTTAAGAAAGTGGAATCCTGTATAGACTACTGGGATGTTGATACAGAAACAACTTTTTCTATAAAAACATGAGAATGAAAGTATATCGCAATTCACTGAACAACTACAACCAACTTATCAGGTTTCTAATGACATGGTTTTCAGATTGGATGCAAACTCTGTTCAAGTAGTGTCTTGAATCCCTTTGGTCTCTGGAGAAGCCTTTTGGCAGCATTCCAGGGGGACTGGTGGATCACGTGGGAAGACCTTTACAAATTAGCGTTTATACTCAGTGCGTTCTGAGGATTGTCCCAATGAGACTTTTTTTTTTTTCCTTTTTAAGTTTATTTTACTTATTTTGAGAGAGAGGGAGAGGGAGAGAATCCCAAACAGGCTCTGCACTGCCAGCACAGAGCCCAATGGGACTTTCTTAAACTTGTTCCTCGTTTTCCCACACTAATAGCTAAAAGATCTAGAAGAACTATTTGGGAAAAGTACTGTGGAGCTTTTCAGATAATAACCTTTGATTGGATTTTTAGCAGAGAGATTTTTAGAGAATATAATACCTGGGCCATGGTTTGAAATCGTAGAGGAGTTCTGGCTTAAGAACCAGAATGTGAAACACTCCAGGTTTCTGTCCTCTAATTGATTATGCAGGTTGTCACAGTCAACCAAATTATTGATTGTTTTGGATTAAGATAAATAATTGGCACTAGATTCTAGGTAGTTTTTGAGATGTACGTTATTTTAGATCCTCTGACACAAAACTACTTTTGAGATGGAAAAACCAGAATATTATGAAAGTTTAAACCGAGTCCCTGAAATGACTTCTGGAATTCAGGAAGCATTCCCTCTTCTGCTCACAAGCAGGAGCTCGCTCCTCTGCCAGGAATTCCTTCTGTGAGTTCTTGGAGAAAAGACACTTAGAGGAAGTACATCTGAGGGAAGTTGCTTATGCTTACCTCTGAAGCAGTTGATAAAATATAAAACTCTTAACTGTAGGAGAGCACCCATCAGATAAAACCTAGCTCTTGCCCTTTGGTGTGCATTTAGTTTTCAGTATGTGTTTTGGTTTTCTGTGTTTGTTTTGGTTTTGGTTTTTTGGCTAGGAACTTTGCAAAACTGGCAGTGCTAACTTTTAAGGATCAACTTTGACCTTTTTCTAACTGTTCTAACCAGTCCCTACAGCTTGTGCAAGTGACAGGTGGCTGGAGAAGCCCAGGGCCACCCTACTGTGGCAGTGGTTGAAGGGACACACTCACACTCCATTGCTGACACTGATTTATTCCATTTTGGTTTCCATTTTGCTTTGTTTTTGTTTGACTCTTTTTCCCCAAATATGTTTTTTTATTTATGGAATTGAAAATTTCCACTAATGACAGCTAAAATTCCATGTACATTGTTAGCTCTGTTTCTCTTGGATGTTTCATGTTGCTTCAGTATAGCTTTGTACAAAGTAGCCAGTTCTGTAAGGATATGCTGTGTTGTCATCATGGGCGTACCTGAGTGTGAGGTTACCAGACTGGTCAGGTTGTTCTATTGGAATATGTTTCTTATTTGTAATCTTTCTCTCTCTTTCTCTCTCTCTCTCTCTTTTTTTTCTTCTTTCGCCCAATGTTGAAGATGTAGAACTTTGTTTATAAATAACATTTTATATAACCTCATTCATGCACCTGAGTTTATACTTTTTGTGACTTTAGACTATAACAGTTTGTATTTGGGGACATTTTAATGTGATCATTGTGCTAATAAATAAATTACACTAATAAACATCTTACATTAACACCTTACAGACTGGATTTGGTTGGAGTCTTAATTACTGAAGTATGATGTGACTAAGACATGAGTTTGGCAAATAAAGACTTGAGGAGTGAATTCTCAGTCTAAGCTTCTGATCCCACCCATAATAATTTCATAGTTGTATGGGCATTTTACTCTTTGCCAGACATTTTCATTTTCACTTACGTATCTTTGATTCTCAGAATAACTCCTTTTCATCCAGAATCTGTATTAGGTAAGCCCAAATGACTGATATTTTATGGTATCTGGTGAGAAAAGCAGTTGGCAGAGTGGCAACATGCAGTTAATCCAAAAGAGTTTCATGGCATATCAATTATTGTTCAATACCTTCTAAGACTACATGTGTGTGCTTAGTTTAGTCCAGTTAAAATTCAGGTTCACAGTCTTCCTAAAATGCCTTATGAATTATCATTTGAAACTGTTACATTCAATGACATTTTAATTTTGTAACTTTATTATTTGATGATCTCTAGTATGCTGCTTCTGGGAAGAAGTCAACAGAATGCCCAATTCCCTACCCATTTCTGGGTTACTGTTTCTTTACAGTAGGTAGATTTGCAAATGCAATATGTTGACTGAACTAAGACATTGAAAAGATTCTATGCCAAAGGTAATTTGCATGGTATAAAGAACATTTTTCAGCTTGGCACATTGTTTACTAAGAAAGTTCAATTTAATGTCCTTAGGTTTCCCTGTGTGTGTGTGTGAGAGAGAGAGAGAGAGAGAGAGAGAGAGAGAGAGCAAGCACCTACATGAGCAAGTGGGGAGGGGGTCAGAGGATCTGAAGTGGGCTTTTTGCTGACAGCAGATCGCCTGATACAGAATTCGAACTCACGAACCGTGAGATCATGACCTGAGCCAAAGTCGTATGTTTAACTAATTGCCCCCCGACCCCGGTTTTTTAAGATTTTATTTTTAAGTGATCTCTACACTTAGCATAAGGTTTGAACTCACAACCCCAAGATCAGGAGCTCCACCGACTGAGCCAGCCAGGCTCCTGCTTAGATTTTCTTTTATTAAGAGGGCTTAACAATCTATTCTTATGTTTAAAGCACAAGAATTTAAACACTATAAATAATAATTCATAGTCCTGACTAACTTCTTATAAGTATGCTAGGATTAAAGGTTTTGGTGATCAGGACAATTCTTAGATCTTACTAGTGTATTCATTTTGATGAAAGTGAGATGAAATCTGGCTACTGGTGGATTCTTCCCCCTTGTAGACCTGATAATACATTGGAGCTGGAAGCCTAGAGAGGGTTCTGGACAAAGACATAGAACTGGTGGGGCAGGCACAGAATGTCAGCTTCATTTCTAAGTCACATGTAAGAGTGGATTATCCTCAATTTTATATTGATGCTGTTTCTGTTACAGTGAAAGCTTAACAAGACTTAATCACAAATTATTTGTGGAATAAATGTCTGTGCTACCATGGAGGCTAAGCTAGATGCAGTACACTAAGTCCTCCACAAATGGCAGTGTTACTGGTGGTTTCCATTATGAACAGGCTAGGTGGCTTTTTAGTGTGAGAACTGTTCTGAATGTGATGTGATATCCAGTCATATCAACAGGGGAAGATGAAACTGCTTTGTTGGAATGTCCTGGCACAAATGATGTCCTAGGGGTTTCATCACTGTCTCCTGTAGCATCAGATAGAATGCAAGGAATTTAGCATTAGAAAAATTCTCAGGAACCATAAAGGTGAAATCTTAGCAGAAAAATAAATCTGTAATGTTAGAATTTCTGAGCAGCTATTGTAACCAACCTCTAAGTTGGCATTATAACTTATAAATGAAGCCCAAACATAAAGCTGGACAATGTGTTCCTAGATATAGACATGGCAAGACCTCCTTTTCTCTGCCTCATCCCCAAATCCTGGAAACAAAAGTTTAATTACTTTCTTTCATTTTCCAGATACAAATTGCATGTTGGAGACACATCAGTAAAATACAAACACCTAATTTTCTTAAAGTTTTTTTGCTTCATGGTTTTCTGATAAAGATGTAGAACTTCTCAGAAAACTCCACATATACCCATTAATACAACATGTTACATTCACTTTTAGGGTATTGAGGACTCCCTTGAAACCAGCTCATGCACTGAGCATTTCATTGTACAGTGAGCCATTCGATTTCAGTTTCTTTTGCAACTTGGTATTGAATAAGACCAAATAGCTTCTTCCTGAGGTTTTCGTGAATCCATTATTCTGATATGCTTTTTATAAAAAAAAAATTTTTTTTAAGAAAATTTTACAAACCTTTGTGTCAAGGGCTGACTTTCAGTAGATCGCAGCGAGGGAGCTGCTCTGCTACGTATACAACCCTGACCCAGAAGTAGGTCGTCTACTCTGACATACTTAAAACAAAAATTTTTTTTTTACATTTATTTATTTTTGAGAGACAGACAGAGAGCACAAGCGGGGGATGGGCAGAGAGGGAAGGAGACACAGAATGCAAAGCAGGCTACAGGCTCTGAGCTGTCAGCACAGAGCCTGACGCAAGGCTCGAACCCACAAACCATGAGATCATGACCTGAACCGAGGTCGGAAGCTCAACTGTCTGAGCCACCCAGGTGCCCCTCTGATATACTTTTTATTTTTTATTTTATTTTATTATTATTATTTTTTTAATTTTTTGTTTTAACGTTTATTTATTTTTGAGGCAGAGAGAGACAGGGCATGAATGGGGGAGGGGCAGAGAGAGAGGGAGACAGAATCAGAAGCAGGCTCCAGGCTCTGAGCCATCAGCCCAGAGCCCGACGCGGGGCTCGAACTCACGGACCGCGAGATCGTGACCCGGGCCGAAGTCGGATGCTCAACCGACTGAGCCACCCAGGCGCCCCTCTGATATACTTTTTAAACCATAACTCTGTTTATATAATTTGCTTCTTTTTGTGGAATGAAACTCTACCTTATGACAACAGGCATATGTAGATATAGAATATTTTTCTTTTATTTGTAATTTCATAAGTAATATATGAGTACATTCTCCTTTCTTATAAAATGAAAGCATTATAGATACAGCCATACTGTATCAGAGACCAGAGGATTTTTGCTCAAAGAACTAATATTCACACACAGCTTCTGTAAATTGATCTTGTATTTTTACCTGAATGTAGACTTGAACAGATTTTTCTGATACATCTCGTGAATGATAAGGATAACTGTCCTCTGTATAGCATATTGGAGTTTATTAACTCTTTCGAATGTATAACAGTATATCCATTTTTCATTTGAAGAAGTTGAAGTTAGGTTAATGATAGAACTCAAACTCAAACGTAGGCTGATGAGCCCTATGCTCTTTCTAACACAGGCTGTCATATCACAGTGGGTCTTCTAAGTGCTAACGAAGTTCACAAAGGTAGTTGGAAGGAACGGACCTTTAAAGGCCTGTTTTTTTTTTTTTTTTTAAGTTTGTGTGTGTATGTACGTATGTATGTATGTATGTATTTATTTATTTAGAGATGGTGAGGGAGGGAGGGACAGAGAGAGAGGAAGAGAGAGAAAGAGAAAGAGAAACAGAAATCCCAAGCAGGATCCTTACTGTCAGTGCAGAGCCCGATGTGGGCTCAGACCCACGAATTGTGAGATCATGACCTGAGCCGAAATCAAGAGCCAGGAACTTAACTGACTGAGCCACCCAGACGCCTCTAAAGGCCTGTTTTAAAGGCCTTTTTTAGTCTCTACTTTCTGGGAGAAAATCCAGGCTGAGGCAAGGGCTTTGTGTGTAGGTAGTTTATTTTGAGAAGTGATCCCATGGAAAAAAAGAGGAGACCAGGAAAAGTGAAATTGGAAAGAGGACAAGCCGATATGAAGAAGTATCACTAACTTAGTCACTTCTGTGGACAAAGGGGCCTTAATCCTGTGCCATCTCTCAGTTAACTGTTGTACTTCTGGGTTTGCACTTGTGCAGGGCCAGACTGCAGATGACTCGGCTCTGGCATCAAGATGATGTGAGGCAGAAAACTCTGGTTTGGTTGAAATAAAGTGCAGTCAAATCACACCTACATGCACCTGGATGCTGCAGTTATAGGTAGAGTGAAAGATGGACTTTTAAGGAGGATTGGGTACAAGAGGTGTCCAGTTAACCCAATAGATTAATTCAACAAAAGGTTTATCTGCTTATGCCTTATTATAAGGAATAAGGTCCTTGAATTCTATAGAAGGAAATTTGAAGGAATTTCATCTATGGAACTAATTTCCCAAGCCTAATTGTTAGAAACTATATAACTAATTATATAAGTTACAAAAATTATTTCAGGAATTTCCAATCTTAGTGTTTTCTTCTTGAATCAGTTTCAGTAGTAACTGCCTTTTAAGGAATTTGTCCATTTCATCTGTAGTTTGTTGTTGTGCCATTGTTTCTAATTTTTGCTTATAAACCCTTTTATTTCTGCAAGATTGGTGTTGTTATCTCCTCTTTCATTTCCGAGTTTAGTAATTTGAGTCATATCTCTTTTACTGATCAGTCCAGTTACAAAAGTGTCAAATTTTGTTGATCTTTTCAAAGTATCAACTTTTGGTTTTGTTGTGTTTTCTGTGTACTTTCTTCTTTGTTTCATTTATTTCCAGTCTCGTTTGTATTATTTCCTTTCCTCTACTTGCTTTGCATTTAGTTTGCTTTTCTTCTAGCTTCTTAAGGTGTAAAGTTATGTTACTGATTTGTGATTTTTTTTTTACCCCCCTTTAATGTAAGTACTTATAGCTATAAATTTCCCTCTGAGCACTGCTTTAGCTGCATCTCCTAAGTTTTGGTGTGTTATGTTTTCATTTTCATTGGTCTTATTTTCTAATTTCCTTTATGACTTCTTTGACCTATTGGTAATTTAAGAGTATGTTGTTAATTTCCACATGTCTATGAATTTCCCAAACTGCTTTCTGTTGTCATTTCCTAATTTCATTCCATTGTAGTTGGAGAACATATTTTGTATTATTTCAGTGCTTTTAAATATATTCAGGCTTGTTTTATGGCCTAACATATGGTCTGTCCTAGAAAATGTTCCATGTGTACTTGAGAAGAATGTATATTCTGCTGTTGTTGCATGGAGTGTTCTAAAAAATGTCTGTTAGATCTAGTTGGTTTATAGTGTTGTTCAGGTCCTCTATTCCTATTCTGTCTAGTTCCATTAATTATTGAAAGTGGGGTATAGTTCAATGGTTGAACTATCTTCTCAGTTTGGTTAGTTTTGATTCATATATCATCTATTCATATATATTCATATATGTAAAATATATATTCACATATCTTAGGACTCTTATCCTAATGTTTTAAAGGAGAAGTTTGATAATATAATTAACTCATATGATTTTTACATTGCTCACAGATTAATTCCTTTGAAAAATTCTAGAGTGTGGATAAAAGGATGTATACAGATGATTACTACAACCATGAGCCTCTAGGAGCTTCTAAAGCAGCAGTGAAATGTCAGTCACTGGTAGGAAGATTTAAAGTGCTTTTTCAAAAGATGACTTTTTTTTCTTTCAAAATCCAACCACTTTTTTTTTTTTTGGTAGAAATAGAAAAATCTAACCTAAAATTCATGTGGAATCTCAAAGGACCCTAAATAGCCAAAACAATCTTGAAAAAGATAAAGTTGGACGTTTCATACTTCTTGATTTCAGAACTTAATTGCAGTGTTACAGTAATCTAGGTCCTAGCCTAGACCAAAATAGACATATAGACCAAGGAATACAATAAAGAGCCCAGAAATAAATCCTTGCAAATATGGTCAAATGATTTTAAACAAGAATGCTAAGACCATTCAATGGGAAAAGATAGTCTTTTCAACAAATGGCATTAGGACAACTGGATACCTACACGCAAAAGAGTGACATTGGACCCTTACTTTATACCAAATGCAAAAATTAACTTAAAATGCATGAAAGACCTAAATATAAGAGCTGAAACTATAAAACTCTTAGAAGAAAACATGGGGCAGAAACTTGCTGACATTGGATTTGGCAATGATTTCTTGGATGTGACACCAAAACATACCCCAAAAGTAAAAATAGATAAGTTAGACCCCATAAAAATTAAAAACTATTGTGCATCAGAGGATTCTATCAGTAGAAGGCAGCCCATAGAATGGGAGAATGTATTCGTAAAACATATCTGAACAAGAGATTAATATCCAGAATATATAAAACACTCCTACAGCTCAACAACATAAAAACAAGATTTAAATGCATAAGGGATGTGAATAGACAGTTCCCCAAAGAAAATCTACAAATAGCAATAAGCACATGAAGAGATGCTCAACATCACTAATCATTAGGAAAATGCAAATGAAAACCACAGTGAGATACCACTTCACACCCATTAGGATGGCTATTATCCAAAAAATCAAAACAAACAGAAAATAACAAGTGTTGGTAAGGATGTGGAAAAATGAACTCTTGTGCACGATTGGTAGGAATGTAAAATGGTGTGACCGCAATGGGAAGTGGATTGGTAGTTTTATAAAAAATTAGAAATAGAATTACTGAATGATCTAGCAATCCCACTTCTGAGTCTATGCCCAAAAGGATTAAAAGCAGAGACTCAACATAGTAGCATTATTCACAATAGCCAAAAGGTAGAAGCAACCTGTATGCTCACTGATGGATAGATGGATAGTTGGATGGATGAATAAAATGCCTTATATACATACAATGGAGTCATATTCAGCCTTAAAAAAGGAAGAAAAGTCTGATACATGCTCCAGCACGGATGCACCTTAAAGACATTGTACTAAGTGAAATAAGCCAGTTAAAAAAAAAAACAAATACTGATTCCACTTATATGATTACTCTTACATGAGGTTCCGTATATAAATAGTCAAATTCATAGAGGCAGAATTGGGTAGAGTTTCAGTTTTGCAAGATGAAAAAATCTCTGAAGATGGATGGTGGTGATGTTTGCATAACATTATGAATGTACTTAATGCTACTGAACTGTATACTTAAAAATGGTAAAAAAAAAAAAAAAAAAGAAAAGGTAAAGATAAATAAGCTAGCTTAGTGAAAAAGATGATTTTCAAATTAACCATCATGTACACTACAGACCTCTCTAGAATTACAGTAATGCTTTATTATTAGCTGTCTTGTGGCTTTTTTTTTCATTTGTACAGTTGCAGAGAATAATACACAAATATGTAAACATTACTTAAATGTTAAAGAGTTACAAGGAACATTTGATAAGAACAGGTGTGTAATAATGGTTAAATACCATGAGGAGGTTGGATGAGAACTAGTGAAATTTGAAATTAGAGCTTAAAATCTCCATTTGGATATAAAGTTGCCACCTCATTTGAGGTGTGGTAAACTGAACTGATCCCCACTCCCCCATCCCCCCACCCCCCCACCCCCGCCCAAATCAAAACAAAAACCTGCTTCTCCATTCATTAAATGGAAATATAATGTTCTCTTAGTTGCCTAAATGTTTGCAACTCTTTATCTTGTACCCCACATCTAATTTGGCAGAAAAATGGACCCGTGAGGTGCCTGGGTGACTCCGTAGGTTAAGTGTCTGACTCTTGATCTTGGCTGAGGTCATGATCTCACACTTTCATGAGTTTGAGCCCCATGTCAGGTTCTGCGCAGACAGCACAGAGCCTGCTTGGGATTCTCTCTCTCCGTCTCTGCCCCTCCCCACTCATGCTCTGTCTCCCTCAAAATAAGTGAATAAACTTAAAAAAATTTTTTTTTAAAAAGAAAAGAAAAATCTACCTGGAACCTGACTACTTCTCACCACCTCCACTGCATTTTCCCTGATTGGAGCCACCCTCTCTCACCTTGACTACTGTAATAACCTCCCAAATTAGTCTTGCACCTTCCATTTGTTTGCTCCCTATAGTGTATTCTCTTGTTACTCTTTTGCTTAAAACCCTTCCAGTGGTTTCCCGTCTCAAGGTAAAAGCCAGAGTTCTTACCAGTCACCGCAAGGCTTTACGATACCCCGCCAACCCTCCCCTTTGCTAACTTTGCTTCGTTGCTGTTCTTAGTACTGTAACTGAAGAAACCAGGTGGGCCTTTATCTTGAGCTCTGAGCCCTGGCTGTTTTCTCTTGATTGTTCTTCCCTCAGATATACTCATAGTTCTCTGTATACCTTTTCAGTGAGGCCTTCTCTATTCTAAAATTGTACCTCTTCCATTTTTTTCTCCCGACTTCTCTGCTTTCATTTTTTTCATGGTACCTGTCACTTATAATTTGTACAGTTTAATTATTTATCTTGTTTATTCTCTGACTTTCCCCACTAGAAGATAAATACTATGACAGGGATAGGGTTTCTGTTTTGGTCATTGATGGGGCCCAGCACCTAGAACATGTCTGGCACATGGTACGTGCTCAGCACTTATTGGATGAATCATCTTGTTGAATGTGTAATTAAACAAACAGACAAACAAACAAAAAGCAACTCTGAAGGAAAGAAACGTGATTCTGAGAAAGTCTGTCCCAAATTGGCAATCGTATTTGTACTGAGATGGAAAGGAAGTAAAGTAGGTGAAGGGGTGGAGGTTGGAAGGGTGCACTGATTGAGGCACTGATTAAAGCAGAGAGAAGAGCTAGCGTGCTCTCTCTCTCTCTCTCTCTCTCTCTCTCTCTGTCTTTAATGTTTATTTATTTTGAGAGAGAGAGCAGGGGAGGGGCAGAGAGAGGGAGAGAGAGAACCCAAAGCAGTCTTTGTACTGCCAGCTTGAACCCACAAACCATGAGATAATGACCTGAGCTGAAATCAAGAGTCGGACGGTCCCCCCAGAAGAGTTCTCTTTCTGGCAGTGGAGGGGTATTTCTGCCATTACATACTTCCTGCTCGTTCTAAAGGATATCGGGACTTTCCCCTATAGATACTTTGCTGTGTTTCTGCAGCATGTAAGAAATGAAGCAGGCATTTTTTTTTAATGTATCCAGGATACAGATATATCCTCTTCTGTCTTTGGAGGCAAAGCCCAAGTATGTGTTACTGGTGTAACTGTCATATCCCTGAGCATGTGAAGCTTACAATGACTTGCCATCTCCCTCTTTATCTAACACATTTTCATGTCTAAAACTTTGTCACTGAGGTTGAAAAGAATTTTTGTA
Source organism: Prionailurus bengalensis (assembly GCF_016509475.1). Classification (NCBI taxonomy): domain Eukaryota; kingdom Metazoa; phylum Chordata; class Mammalia; order Carnivora; family Felidae; genus Prionailurus; species Prionailurus bengalensis. Next base: position 17,508,653 of record NC_057348.1, on the reverse strand, counting down.
GTTAATAATTAAGCCTTGTACTATGATCTTTCTATGCTACTGAAAAAATTACAAACTCCTGTCTAGACATAATGACCGTTGTATTCAATGAGCTATGGACCACCTTGCTATTTTATGTGTAAACAGAAAAAGATGATCTGACTTGAATTTTGTATATTGTTGATGTAACATAAGTAGTTTGGTCATCTCCCTTCTTTTCTCTAAACCAGCATTTTTCTCTGAGCATGTAGTTCTTTCTGTTGGTTACATGAGAAAAGAAAGTGAAGAGCAAGACCAATATAATTGCAGTCTAGTTATCACTACATGTCTTTTTGGAAACAAGTTCGTCTTAGTGATTTGTGTAGATTCAAGAACGCTGTGGGAAGAGCAGGCATAGATCTTCCTCTGAGCTTGGCTCTCTTGGGCAAGTTATTTGCCCTCTTTGAGCTGAAGTTTCTTCCTCTATAAAAAGAGAACTAGTAATAGAAGAATTGTTTGGGTTAAAGAAGAGAAAACAATTTCAGTGCTTTGTAACATGGATGAAGGAGTTAATAAATGTAAGATGATATTAGGATGATGATTAATGTCCACATTGAAAGCCTTTACAGGTTCAACCCAGGAACTGTTTTTGCCAATAAATCACTGTTTGGCCATCAGCCCCTTTTCCTATTTAGATGATTATATAACAGTATTTTAATTGGAAACTAGAACATGTCTGCTGTCCATTGTGTCTTTGGAGATGCTCTATTTCTAGAGGACAAAATTGAAGGTGGCTCTTTAAAAGAATTCCAGGCAAACTGAAGACTTTTGTTTCATGTGAGAAAATTAACTTAGGACTTCGTCACTGCAAAAACCCGGCATGGCTGGTTCTCCAGTAGGTTTTAAGCAATTTAAAATGAGATGAGAAGACATAAAGCTATGCAAACTGTAAATCTAAGTATTGACATAGATCCCCTGCAGGTCTTCATTGAGGAGTTCTGCTTTCTGCTTAATAGCAGTTAGTATTTCTGGTCTTCAGTTTTTCTGTGTAAAATAGACAGGTGTTCTGTTGTTGAAGCAGCTGCTGCTGTTATTGGTGCTGAGCAGCAAAGATACAGTATGTTCTTTTATGCATATGATAGCCTTTTAATTAGAAATTAACATGTGCCTTCTGATTTATTCTCTTTGGCTTAAATATCTTTCTTTTTCCCATTTAAGCTATCTCACAGTTCTTAACTCTTTCAGTATCCGTATCAGCTAGCATCTGATCAGGAGACAGAAAAGACACAGTAATTTAAACAGGGAATTAAAGGGTATTTAAAGGGCAATTAGAAGGTATTTAAATTTAAATAGGAATTTAAAGGGTAAAGAAAACTCTAAGAATACAAGAATAGCAGATATAGGGAACGGTTAACTACCTCCAGGACTCAGGCAGAATACACAAGGAAGGAAAAATGTGAAGAGTGCTCTTCTCACCCAAGGCTAGTTTCTTATCTTACATGTCTTCATTGGATGGTAAAGATGTTTGTTGAGGTGCTGGAAGCCAAGATTGGCAAACAGGAAACTGTACATGGAGGTACTGCTAAATCACCAGATAGCCGGCTTTGGGTCGCTGGTGGAACTTGCTTGGGAAGATGCTCATGTGAGTGCCCACTAAAACACCAGTAGAGCACCTTGGGAGCAAGAAGATAGAAAAGCACACAGGAAGCAAGAAGAGAAGCCCTTCCTTCAGCACCCTCTACTAAGCTGGTATACCAACTGATAAAGGAGAAACATTTACAGGGTCCAGCTCCATTATCACAAGCAAGGCAGTAAAGGGGAGATTTGAGTCTAAGAGGCAATACTTGGTAACTGGTGCAGTCTACCCCTTTGGCTACTTAGCTTCCATATGCACTTTTCAACATACATATGAGTGCTCATGTATCAATGGAACAAGGCTTACATTTCCATTTAACAAGCTAGAACTATCTCTCATATGATGAAGAAGCTCTCATCCTTTTCCCAAATGACAAGATGCTTAGTCACTATAGTCATTATATCTATTGCTGGACATGTTATTCACTCCTCAAATCACAGCTCGCTGAATATTCTATTGTCAAGAGACTGATTGTGAAGTTAAGCTTTGGTAACTTATAATAATGGAAAGAAGGAAGAGAAGAAGAAAATGGTTATACTATACAAATAAACACAAAACATAACAAAGAGAAAATATGCCAAGCCTTCAAAGTTCTCATTTCTGTAATTAGTAATGAGACCATAATTGATGTCTATGTCTTCTTTTACCATTTCCCTTGCCCTCAGCCAGAATCTCAGCTGATTGAAGTTCTTTATCTGGCAAGATGACCCAAACTTTCAAATTTTCATTTGTTTAGTAGTTTGGCCTTTTTTGGGCAGCTCTAGTTTTCCATTAACCTTATTATTAGTGTGGAAGTATTAGAGGTATCCCAATGAATCCCCTGGGTTCCAGACATAGTCTTCCTTCCTTTCATTGTGTAGCAGCAATCCAATTTCCCCTTGATAATCAGGCTCTCTCATTCTAGCCAGTAGAGTAACCCCCTTTTCTGCCTTTTGGTTCAGTGGAATAAAGAGTCCCAAATGGCCAGGTGGGAGTCTCATTTGGTAGTTCAATTGAACTGTTGTTGTGTATGCTGGTAGATACATTACTTCCTAAGGGACTAAGACCTTCAAACTAGGACATCTCAAAGTTGTCAGGAGTGGAAGCAAAAATTCTATGAGTGGGTTATTGGATAGAATAGTGACTCCCCTTGATTTCCAGACCCGTATATTATCTGGCCTCTAAAGGTCTTTGATGCAAAGCATTCAAAGTAATATCCCATTTTTTTAGGATATGGTCTTTCAACTGAAAATGTAAGTGGGTCTTCACTAAGCAATTCCATCTTTTAATTAGGCCAAGCCATTCTGGGTGATGGAGTGTAATAGTACCAGTTAATTCCACGGGCATGAGCCCATTTTTTCACCTCACTGTGAAATGACTTTCTTGATCAGAGGCAGCCCTGTATAGAATGTCATGTTGGTGGAACGAGCATTTTGTGAGTCCATAGGTGGTGATGCTGGCAGAAACATTATAGGCAGAGAAGGTAAATTTATATTCAGAATACATGTGCATTCCAGTAAGGATAAATCTCTGCCCCTTCTACATAATGGGAGATGTTTAGTACAATCAGCTTGCCACCAGCTGGCAAATACTGGGAGGCTTAGTGTTGGTCTGTGCAATTGACAGATTAGACGCTTGGCAGTAGCTTTAGCCAGGTGAACCGTACTTAAGGGAAGACTATGTTGTTAAGCTCCTGTGTAACTTCCATCCCTGCCACCATGACCACTTTTTCATGATCCACTGAGGAAGTACTTTAGTGGCTAGGGAAAGATCTAGACTAATCTACATAGGTATGCCATTTTGTTGACCTGGTTATGAAGAGCTTCCTTCACAGTGATGTGACTATTCTTTAATGATTATTCACATGGAGCACAAGTACCTTAGTCGGTGCTCATTTTGTCCACATGTATTTTTCCCAAATTTCCTTGTCACCATTTCCCTCCAAGTCCTTAACCAATCAACAAAATCCCTAATAATTGTCCATAATCAGCATAAATCTGTGCTCTGGCCATTACTCCAGGCAGAGGGGACAGTGTATGTACTGCTCAAGTCCTGCCCCCTGGGAGGGTTGTTCTTTACCACTGTCCTTCAGGGTTACCTTTACGTGGGACTATATCTGTATTAGCATATTTTGCAGACCCATGTATAAATCAGGCTTTGGTTTTTCTTCTTTATTCAGCTGATCTTTTTTTTTTTATTAAGTTTATTTATTTTTAACAGAGAGTGTGTGTGCAGGAGGGGCAGAGAGAGAGAGGGAGACAGAGAACCCCAAGTAGGCTCTGCATTGTCAGCACAGAGCCCGATGTGGGGCTCGAACTCATGAACCGTGAGATCATGGCCTGAGCCAAAATCAAGAGTTGGTCGCTTAACCCACTGAGCCACCCATGTGCCCCTATTCAGCTGATCTTAATGGAACTCTTAGGAGGCTATTGGCGTGAATTGAGGGAGAAGAGGCAGTGTGACAGGAGTCAGTTTAAAGGAGTGTGAGCTACCTGCTCATGTAGCTTGCTCATATCTTTGGATCTGCTTGAATTTAGTCTCTTATGTATCTTGATGATAGATTGGTACTGGGTATGCCCAACTTTATGACTAAGTGGGTTAGATAATATACAGTTTGTGATGAGAAGCTCAGGTCACATGGTCACAGTCTGCCCATGTTGAGGCATTTGGTGTCTACCAGCACCAAGTAGCAAGGCTGAAGCTATTTCTGAAGTTGTCTGAAGAAGATAACATAGGTTTTTCCAAAATTCTAGAAGTTTGGGCTGTGGTTTTCTCATTCTTGCTTGCTAGAGGCCCCTTCAGCATCCCTGTTTGCCATGGACACTTCAAGTATCATTGGATCTCCTGGATCATAAGGCCGAAATGGCAAAGCGGCTTGAACTGCAGTCCAGACTTGATGCAGAGACTTCTCTTGCTCCGTCCTCCTCTAAACTGTCAACCTTTTAGCTAACTTTGTGGATGGATTAAAGAAGGACACTCACGTGTGGTATTTGTTGCCTACAAAATCCAAAAAAGGCCTACTAAACAGTGTACCTCTTTTTTCATTGTCAGTGATGTGAGTTGTTGCAACTCATCTTTTACCTTGGAAGGGAAATCTTGGGCCATTGGTTCCAAACACTTAATTGCTATGAAGGGCCCTTGAATTTTTGTGGTTTATCTCACATCCTTAGTTTGCATATGTCTTCCTAAAGCATCTGTATTTACTGCTTCCTACTCATCAGATCCATTTAGCATAAAGTCAGTATAATGGGCTAGTGTGGTGTTTTTTGGAATGCCTTGAGGTTCAAGGCCTCTGGGGTATATTATGGAAGAATTGATGTAGTCCTGAGGCAAGACTCATAGGCCTGTGAGAGGCAGGTAAAAGCAAAGTGCTTCCAGTTGTCTTTGCAAATTGGTGTTGGAAAAAAGACATTAGCCAGGTCGATAGCTGTGTACCAAGCACAGGGACCATGTTGATTTGCTGCGGTAAAGATGCCCTCGGGAGCATCAGCTGCCTGATGGAATAACCTCCTAATTAAGTTTAAGATAGAGTTCACAGTCATTCTCCAAGATCCATCTGACTTCTGCTTCTGCCCAGGCCAAATCGGTGAGTTAATTGGGGATGTGATAAATATTACCACCTTTGTTTGTTTGTTTGTTTGTTTTTCTTTCCCAAGTCTTTGATACTGGCATTTATGTCTTTATTTCTCCTGGGGGTATGGTATTACTTCTGGTTTAGTATTGTGATAGGGAGGAGAAATTCTAGGGGATTCCCACTTAGCTCTTCCTATGATAATGACTCTTGACAGTTGAGTTAGCCAATTGGTAATGTGTGGGTGGAGGAAGCCAGTGTGGGGTTATACCAATTGCCAAGTATGTCTGTTCCCATTTATTCATCCAGGAGCTAAAGAAATAACCACAAAATGGGTCCGTGGAATGTCTGGGTCCAGTATGAGTTGGACTTGAGCTAAATAAGCACTCCATCTATAACCTGACTACCAGAAGCTGTCACTTTGACTGGTAAATGGCGCTTTGGGTCTCCAGGAATTACCAATCCCTGAAAGGCCTGGGTATTTCCTTTTCTTTAATCCAGTCACTCTAGTAAATGGCCCTAGAGGAAGCTTGGAGGAGGATTCACAGTTTGTATTTGTGGAAACTGCAGGATTTTTCCTCAAGGGTTTCTGGGTTTGTGAATTGACTTGGGTCTGGAAACTGGACTTTTCAGAAGTGGTTTTTACTACCTGAAGTAGGATTTTTTTTCCTATTATATAGATAAATCCATGAATGTTGTGATCAATTAACTACCACTAAAGATCCCCAAGGCATTCTGATTACTGATACAACCCTGCCGCCTTTTATGGTAGGTGTACCCACCTTGTCTCTGGCTAGTAAGACCTGCCACTTGGCCTCTGCTATTCTAAGATCCCATACCCCCTAATGAAATCAGGAAACCCGCTTCCATGATGACAACCCCCATGGTTATACCTAAGGATTGTGACAGAAAGGGTGTAGCCTGCAAAGCATAAAATACTTGCATCTGATGCTTTACAGATAAAATTTGTCAACCCAGGTCTAGGGGGACAGGTACATACTACAAAGGAGAATAACCACAGAGCTTTTCAAGGATGCAGGTGCTCCCTCACTAATGTATTTTTTAATTCCTTAAAGGACTGCCTTCTGGGGCTTCTTGTGCATCTTAGGTCACACATGAAAAATCTGTTCTAACGCTTCTATTTCCCTAAGCCTTTGGATTCCCTCCTTTACATCTTGCCAGGGAAGCTTTGGCATCTCTCCCTCATTAAATGGAGTTCACTTTTGAGTCCAAATTTCAGTTGATTGAGTGAGCTGCTTAGAGCTACTTTGAGCTGCATAAGCTAACACATTAAATTTGGAATCTCTAGTGAGTGAAACTGTATCAATGTATTAGGCCCAATATAGAATTATATCCTACTTTCTGTGGTCAAACATTCTTAGAATCTATTTTTACATATGTTACCCTGGTTTTATTACCAGCATCTTACTTTTTTTTTTTTTGGTGCACAAGCTGTTTTCCTTGGGATCATATTGTATACCTGTCCTCCTATCCCCCTAGATCTGGGTTGGTAAACATTTATCTGCTGCAAAGGGCCAGATTTAAATATTTTAGCTATGCAGGCCATGCAGTCTCTGTCACAGATAGTCAGCTCTGCCATTGTAACACAAAAGCAGCCATAGATAATAATATATAACAAGTGAGCAGGCTATGTTCCAGTAAAACTTTTATTTATGGACACTGAACTGTGAATTTCACATAATTTTCACATGTCTTTTAATTTTTTAAAACCATTTAAAAATGTAAAAACCCCTATGGACTTTGGGTGATAATGATGTGTCAGTGTATGTTCCTTGATTGTAGCAAATGTACCATGCTGAGCGGGATGTTGATAGTTGGGGAGGCTCTTTGTGGGAGGGGCAGAGGGTTTATAGGAAATCTGTATTTTCTGTTCAGTTTTGCTGGGAAACTAAAACTAGTCTTAAAATAAAGTTCAATTTTTTAAAAATGTAAAAGTCATTCTTAGGCCATGTACAGAAACAGATAGCAGGGCAGATTTGGCCCATGGACTATAGCTTACCAAACCCTACCCTAGAGGATGCTGAGATTTCACCATAGTAATGGGCCTGGGACAACAGACTGTAGTTGTGTAGGCTGTGAGGAAAATGAGCATCTGCCCCACGTGAAATTTTCTCAGGGTTTTGAATCAGGGAGGCTAGTTAGTATCCTCAAGCACTAAAGGGCAAGCTCCTTCACTAGTAAGCAAGGCTCAGAGTGACTTGGGGTTTCAGGCTGGTCACTGTCACCTGCATGTAACCAGATGTCTCCATTCCAAGTGTCATTATTCTGTTCTTTCCCAGTCAGTGTCCTGACTTCACATGAGACACTTGGTGAGACTGTGAGTTCAACAGACTTTGTATTGAACCTTTTTGTTTGATTTTTCTCAACATTTGCCTTGGGATTCTTTGAGTCTATGATGTGAACTCTGTGCTCGGGTTCTCAAAGTGACTCTCAGAGCTTGAGAGACCTGAGTTTGCCATTTTCTTCCAGTAAGCACTCAGTGTGTTCAGTAGAACCGATTTCTACTGCAGTTGTAGTCATTATTGCCTTAACATTCAACTACAACAGTGACTTGGGCTCCCAGGGCACTTGCCTCAGTTTGCACTTCAGTCACAGATAGCTCAATTAATTGTGTTACTGCTGCATGCCATGTATCACTAGCATCCGATTTCCCATCGACAGGGTTCTCGTTAGCATTGCACTTAAACCCAAAGGCCTGACCAAACCAGTCGCCATATCCCATGTTTGTAAGTTTATGTTCTGGGAGTGCCTGACTTTTGGTACTAATTCTATGTCAGGGTCCAGTCAAGAAACAGAAACATGGTAATTTGAATAAGGGAGAGTTAAAATAAACAACTAATTACTAATTGTAAGAAATTTAAGGGGTAGAAAGAGCTCTGAAGAATCTAGAAATAGCAAATATAGGGAATAGTTACTCCTTCTTGTGCCTAAGAGAGAGTATACAAAAAAGGCATGAATTTAGAAGAGAGTCCACCCAAGGTTGAGATTCAGACCCCTTTGAAGAAGATAAAGCTGTGGTGTACTAGAGTGTGGAGAAGGTCCTGCAACGCCACAGGCTGGGGCTGGCAGGTAAGAATACCACTTTTTGGGCAACCAGCAAAACTCCAGGAAGCCACCCTGGGTGGTGATGAAACTCACTAGGAAGCTAGCTGGGATGACAGCAGAACTCACATAAAGCCACATGTGGAGTGCCACTGAAATTTATGGGGGTGAGCACCATCGTGTGTCTCACATACCAATTAAAGCACCACAGGAGCAAGTAGAGAAGAAAATAACTGGAACTGGACACACAGTATAGGTACTTAAGTGACTATTTGAATAAGTGAGTCCAGCTCAAGATAAAATGATCAGTATCTTATGGTTGATTCATTCACCTTAGTTAAAGAAAAACTGCAGTTTGACCTGGTCAACCAACTGAAATGGATAAATGTGAAATTCTCAATGGTTGAGTTAAAAGGATACCTTACTTCATTTAGTTTAAAGAAAATTGGTCACCTTTTAGGGCACCAGTGGACCCCTCTTCTGAAGACTTGGTAAATGTTTGCATGCACTGTTAACACATTCTTGTGAGTAGTGGGCCATGGTTATACCCAGTGACCACAAAGGACAACGCTTGTGTTTTTATTGCATTTTTGGGGTGAAGAGAAAGCTATGGCATCAAGTTCCTGCAGTGATACCCTTTTAGGAGGCATTAGTAAACCAAGGAAGTAGAGGTTCATCTGATCATGGAGGATTCTGGCAGATCATTTGGTCTGGCCTCCCTTGTATGGTAACAGGATGTGAGGCAGAGTAGGAAGGAAATGTGCCTACGGTTGTGTTGAGTGAGAGGACCAGGGATTGAAACCTAAACTTCTACCTGAGTGGATGGTTCTCTCTGTGCTGCCTCAGGGTGGAAGATCTGGCCACCTGTCTGACTGTGCGCCAGGATAAGGAATGAATGCAAAAGTAATGGGAAACCAAACTCTCCCAAGGACCTTCTCTGCTGACAAACTTACCAGAGTGTGAAAAAATCATTCAGAATCTGAGGGAACAAGAAACAGGAAGAGAATAATATGTTTGGACATTGATTTCCTTTTTTTTTTTTTTTAATTAAAAAAATTTTTTTAACATTTATTTTTGAGCGAGCACAAGCAGGGGAGGGACACAGAGAGAGGGAGATACAGAATCTGAAGCAGGCTCCAGGCTCTGAGCTGTCAGCACAGAGCCCGACGTGGGGCTCAAACCCATGAACCGTGAAATCATGACCTGAGCTGAAGTTGGACGTTCAACTGACTGAGCCACCCTTGATGGCAGGCGCCCCTTGATTTCCTTTTTTGATTCATTTGTGTTTTCATGTTCCAAATAATATTCTGTAATGAAAAGAGTAAGTATCCATGAATAATTTGCCCTACTTGGTAAAGTAGTTTTCATCCTTAGTTTAGAGCTGGATGTCAGTTATCCAGAGCTGTTTGGAAGAAATGGGCAGACTGAGTAGAAGTCATTGCATTATGGGTGTGGACATAAATGTGGTGTAATGTTCATGTGTGATGTCTACCACAGTTGAATTTTGTATGTGGCTGCTTGTAAATCGTTGTTGTTGTTGTTTTGCTTTAAACCAAAATCTTGTTAATATCTGCCATAATTTAAATATTTACATATTTCCAACTCGTTTAACAATGTGAAAATAGAGATGGAGTTCATTGTGAGTTACTGACATTTTATTTTTTTTTAATATTTATTTTTGAGAGAGAGAGAGGGAGGGAGGGAGGGAACAAGTGGGGGAGGGGCAGAGAAAGAGAGAGACACACACACACAGAATGTGAAGCAGGCTCTAGGCTCTGAGCTGTCAGCCCAGAGCCCAACACAGGGCTCAAACTCACGAACTATGAGATCATGACCTGAGCTGAAGTTGGATGCTTAACCGACTGAGCCACCCAGGTGCCCTGGGTGCAGATATTTTAATTCCTATTTTGTCTGAAGAGCCTAGTTTTTATATACCTCTAATTAGGGTTGCTATATATCATGTCATAGGTATATGACAATCGTTGTTAATTGTTAATTGTTGTTCTGACCTAATTATTAATAGTTGTTCCTTTTACTCTCAAGTGTCTTGGCCTACTCTGACCAGGCAGATTGAAGTCTTTGAATGAGCTGATTTAGTTTAATGTTAATTTCTACTGTTTAATGGCCCTGAACATTTAGAAAAAGGAAATTATACACTGATTATAATATTTTAATATTCAGCAAAGATATAATGTGAATAAAATTAAGTGGAACAAAGGTATTGCAAAAAGTAGAATTTAATTTGTAGGTTGTATCTTTAAGAAAAACCCAGCAGGGTACCAGTATTTGTATCTCCAGATAGATTTCTTTCCCTCCAAATTGCCGTCATTTGTTCATTCAACAAAACCATTTTCGGGGCATCATGTAGGTGTCAAGCACAGTATATAGTGCTGGGAATACGGACTCGGGAGGCACAGTCCTTATTCTCATGTGACTAACCATGGAGTGAACGAACCAAATTTGTATTCAGGCATTTAAGAGTGTGCATGCGCTGCCATGAGAGAGGGCCTTGAATTTATAAGAGACGGTGGTACATAGAGATACTTCCTAGAGGGGGGATCCTAAAAGGAGGGATGAGTAAACCTTGGGCAGTCCGACTATGAGAGGAGCTAAGGAAAATCTTCTAGATAGATAGAATAGCTTATGTAAAATGATAGAGGGGTGTGAGGAAGGAATAGTGTGGTTAGCTGGGGCGGGGGGGGGGCGGTGCATGAAGGTGGACTGGATGATTAATGATGTTGAAACATTAATTGAGACTGACTTGTACAGAATGTTGTGTGAGACAGATTTATCCTGTAATCTGTAGGTTACGGGGAAACATTGAAGAATTTTAAACTAGGGAATAATATAAACAAGTTCTTTATTTAAGAAGAGGGTCAGATTGGAGGCAGAGACTCTTCATTGGATTTTTCCCTGGGCAGTTTTGCTTCATCTATTCCCATACTCCCTCCGCCCAACTCTAGATATTGTTTTGAAGCAAATCTCAGACATCTCTAAAAAATGATTCCTTTTAAAAACATAATTATAGTACCATTCACACACACACCAATTCATAATATCAAATGTCCAGTCAGTATTCCATTCACCAATATTTTCCCCAGTTGTCTCATTTTTTTAAAAAATTTTTTTGATGTTTATTTATTTTTGAGAGACAGACAGACGGACACGTGAGCAGAGGAGGAGCAGAGAGGGAGGGAGACACAGGCTCTGAGCTGTCAGCACAGAGCCCAATGTGGGGCTCAAATTCACAAACTGTGAGATCATGACCTGAGCTGAAGTCAGATGCTCAACCAACTGAGCCACCCAGGTGCCTCTCACTTGTTTGTTTTTTAATAACTAGTTATTTGAAATTAGAATGTAAATTTGTTTTAGTCCATAGATTCTTCTATGGGAGATTTTTTTTTCTTTAATACAATTTGGGTTTTGTTTGTGTTTTAAAGATGCTAGAGATTTAATTATGCTTATAGTCAGAGGAGGAAAAGTAAAGAGAGAAGGGATAAAAAAAAAAGCCAGTCACAGAGGCTGGAAGACTGGATGGCAAGGGAGAAGGAAAGGACATACTTGCATAAGTGGTATCCTTGGAAAAGAGAATGACCTGTATTTCTCATATTCTCTGGTTTAGCTTTTTTTTTTTTCAAAAAAAAAATAAAAGTGGAGGATTATACTTATAAATAGGTAAGAAAAAAGTAATGAGGAACTCATGTAGGTAAGTTTGTGGTAGAGGAAAGGGCAGTTGAAGAATATTCTTTTCTGTAAAGTAAGAGCTTATATGTTGGCATGGAGGCTGCTGGAGAGGAGAGTATGTAACAACCTCTTTGGAGACTAAGAAAGAAGTATAGAGACGCGTGCTTTTTAGGAACAGTGTACGTTCGGTATAGTAGTAAATTCAGTGTCACGGGAGGTAAAAGGAACAACTAAAAACAGTGTAGTGTTTATAGCTAAAAGACTGCTCACCTAGGATGTACTCTGGCCTCACAGTGGCATCCTTCACCTGTGCCCACTGTGGGAAGCACCTGGCAGGATTTATAGTTGAAGCAAAAGAAGCATATCATGTGATCTCTTAGGACATTTCTAAGACCAGTGTGCTGGTTTGTTTTACAGTGAACCAGAAAGAAACTTAACACATAGTCATAATTTCCTTCCCACTCGAGACCTGCAATGCTTCATGTTTTCAAATATTATTAGAACTATGAACTCCTAAAAAAAAGTCTCCCATCCATTTTAGGTATGTCAAAGATTGTTTAGTTTCAGATTAGGAAGGTTGGTGGGCTTTTATTGTCTATTTAGTACAAAGACATCCTAATATAGCTGGATATGAATATTTAAATCTATTTTATTATAAAAATTGGAGTTGGCTGAAAGCCTGAGGAGTTGGCTTTCTTCTGTTGCTTTTTTCTATTTATAGAAAATAGAACTACTGAAATTTTTATTTTGAAATAATTTCAAAGATACAAAAATGTTGAGAGAATAGAACAAATAAGGAACTTATGTATGTTTTTCCAGATTCACCAATGAATAACATTTTGCCACAATTATTTTACTATTCTATAATATATGGGTATATATGTGCTATTTGCCTGTTCAATTTTGTTTTATCTTTGTAATAATAATCTAAGACTTTCTCAAATGTGTTATTTACATTGTTAACAGTAATTGAAAATACCATATTCAGAGAGGGTTGCCTGGGTGGCTCAGTTGATTAAGTGACCGACTTTGGCTCAGATCATGATCTTAGGGTTCTTAGTTTGAGCCCCATATCAGACTCTCTGCTATCAGTGCAGAGCCTGCTTCAAATCCTCTGTCTCCCTCTGTCTACCCCCTTTCTCTCTCAAAAATACATAAACATTAAAAAATTTTTTTCACTTAAAAAAAAACCATATTCAGAGATTGCCCCCTGTCTTTTCTGTGAAGCGCTCTTGCCAGCATTAATTTTCTTACTTCTCTTTTCATGAATTTTAAACACCTTCATGGTACAGTTTAGCTCTTTGTAAGATGTTGTATTATGTATTTCCTCATTTCAGAGATGGCTAAGTTTGTATCATAGAAGCATTATGAAGCTTGAACTTTGTTTTGGACTTCTTGATGCTTGGAGGTAGGGGAGTTGGGGGAGTTGTAGAAAGGAGCTAGAAGAGTGATCATGCTTGGAGGTGGCATTGGGAGAAAGAGCTAGAAGAGCGATTGTTAGCTTTACACATGAGTCTACAGTGTGTGTGTAGGGATGTGGGCTAATGGCCTTTTAGAACTGAAGGGAGCTAAGAGAGCAGATAGATACTAGTACAGTCCTTTCATTGATATAAGTGAGATATTGAGGTTCAGAGGAATTAACTGAGTTAATCCAAAGAGCTGAGTTTTTCTGCTCCAATCAGTGCTTCTTCTTTATCTTTTTTCTTTGTCTTTGCAAATAAATAGCAGTATTCTGTAGAGGGAGAATGTCTCCAATATGTCATCAGTTCTCAAACCTATTGATACCAAGACAACTTCATGGCTTAAAAAGTAGGAAACTATGAGGCGCCTGGGTGGCTTAGTTGGGTAAGCGTCCAACTCTCCATCTTGGCTCAGGTCATGATCTCAGGGTTGTGCAAGTCCCACATTGGGGCTCCATACTGGGCTTGGAACCTACTTAGGAAAAGGAACAAAAGTAGGAAACTTTTCAGGGTGATGAATATGTTCACTCCTTTGTTATAGGATACATATGTTGAAATTTACCAGACTGTATACTTTAAGTCTGTGCAGCTCATTGTCAGTTGTATGTTTACAAAATTATTAAGGACCCCAAAGAGCTTTTGTTGATATGGGTTATCTCTGCCAGTATTTATCAAATTAGATATTAAAACTGAGAGACTGTTAAAAAGATTTATTAGTTTAAAATAACTAATAATCATTACATGTCAACATTAAGAATTTTAATAAGTAAAAAAAAATTAGTATAGTTTCAAAAAAGTTTAGTTGGAAGGACTGTGTTGTTTTACGTTTTTCTAAATGTCTTTCATGTCTGGTTTAATAGAAGACAACTGGATTCTCAAAGCTGCCTCTGCATTCAGTGTGTCACAATATGTTGTTTGAGTTGAAGAATATGAAGAAAATCTGTCTCATATATGTAGTTAAGAGGAGTATTTTGACAGTTCCTTTTCAGGTAACTGGATATTCTTTGATTTGACATTAAACTTGACAAGTAGGGACATCTGGGTGGCTCAGTTGGTTAGGCATCCAGCTCTTGATTTCGACTCGGGTCATGATCTCATGGTTCCTGGAATCGAGCCCCATGTCGGGATCCGTGCTAACAGCACGGAGCCTGCTTGGGATTCTCTCTCTCCCTTTCTCTGCTCCTCCCCATCTCAAAATAAATTTTAAAAAAGTTACAGGGGTGCCTGGGTGGCTCAGTCGGTTAAATGTACGACTTCGGCTCGGATCATCATCTCATGGCTTGTGAGTTTGAGCTCTTCTTCAGGCTCTGACAGCTCAGAGCCTGGAGCCTGCTTTGGATTCTGTGTCTCCCTCTTTCTCTCTCTGCCCCTCCCTGCTAGTGCTCGGTCTCTCTCTCTCTCTCTCTCTCTCTCTCTCTCTCAAAAATAATAAATAAAAGCTTTTTAAAGAAGTTATAAAAAATCGACAAGTGGTAGTTTCTTAAAAACCTTATCAGTGAATGTTTTGTATTCTGTTATATTAAAATCTATTGGTCTTTCACTTGGAATGGATCTTATCTGATAGAATTGTTCTGGCTTTGATATATAGATATTACTGCTTGATTAGTTGGCACTTTTAGTATATAACCAGTTACCTTTACTATTAAATGATCTAATTTCACAGTAGAAACTGGCCTGTATTTTTTTCCCATTCTTGAATTGTTTATAGGAGACCCAAGGTATCTAGTGTTATTTCCATTGCTTTATGTAAATTGATTCTTATTTAGAATTTCATCTTTCATTTTTTTACTGAAATCAGTATCTGAGTAGATTGCAGTTATGCTGGAAAAAATTTTTTTTTATTCTAACGGTTCCTGCAAGGGAGTTTGCCTGCTTTTGCTGTGGAGTTTTAAGAAGGAAATCTAGGTCAGTAGCATTGAATGAAGATGTGGGAGTGAGCCTCTGTTAGATTTGCTCATTAATAATACTGTTGGCTGGAGGCTGGCTCTTCTTAACATAGCTCCCCAGAGAGCCGCTTTAGGCTGTGCTGCCCCATCACTATGGGGGGAAGATAACCAGTGCCTTCTGCATCTTAAAATGAGAGATGCATGTTTCTTCCCTAGAATGTCTGAAGAAAATGTATTCACATCTCTGATTGAAAATTGTGGGTTTTAGGGGTGCCTGGCTGGCTTAGTAGAGCATGTGACTCTTGATAGCCCAGTAGTGAGTTCAAGCCCCAAATTGAGTGTAGAGATTACTTAAAAATAGAATCTTAAAAAAAATTTTTTGAGATGTTTTTGTTTTTACCACAATGAAGTATCACTTCATACCAGTTAGAATGACTAGAATTAAAAACATGGGGGGTTCCGATCAGATGAGGGGCCACCAAATGTGGGGTGTCCCACTTGGTTGGGGGCTGGCCATGTGGGCGGTGAAAATTCACCTAAAGCGATACAAAGGAGATAGAAGTTTAATGAATACATTGTCCTGTGGGCAGGACAGCAAAGGAGAGAGACTGCAAGGAAGGAGGTGGTGGTGAGGGGCCACAGTTATAGGGTGGAGTGAGGAAGTATGGAGACCTCAGGAATTTTCCCTTTTTTGGTAATCTTAGGAATTGTGCCTGGTCGTAATTGGTCAGTTAGGGCCTATGGCTATTTTGAGGTAGGTTGCTTGAAGAGCCTGTTTGCAGTTAGCCTAGTGGTTGCCGCCTTGGGTCTTTTTGCCTTGCTCAAGTTTCCATTGCTCAAGTCTGTTGCCTAAAAGCAGTCTCTACAAAAAAGACAGGGAACAAGTGTAGGCTAGGATGTGGAAGAAAAGGAACCCTTGTGTAGCCACTGTGGAAAACAGTATGGAAGTTCCTCAGAAGATTAAAAATAGAAATAGATCCAGTTATTCCGCTACTGGGTACTTACCCAAAGAAAAGAAAAACACTCATTTGAAAAGATATATGCATCCCTATGTTTATTGCAACATTATTTATGATAGCCAAGATATGTAAGTAACCCAGGTGTCCACTGATAGATGAATGGATAAAGAAGATGTGGTGTGTGTGTGTGTGTGTGTGTGTGTGTGTGTGTGTGTGTAAAACACTACTACTCAGCCATAAAAAAGAACAACAACAACAAAAAAGTTCCTCTGCTGTCCTGCCCACCACTCCCCTGCCGTGTATTCAGTAAACTTCTATCTCTTTTGTTCTACCTCAGGGGAATTCTTTCACCTCCCATGCTGTTGGCTTCCACCTAATCCTCACCCTGCATTTGGGGGCACCCATCAGATCGAGAGACCCCCCCCCCCAATCTAGACACCATACTTGCCAGTTGTGACAACATGGTTGGATCTAGAGGGTATTATACTAAGTGAAGTAAGTCAGAAATACAAATTACCATATGATTCCACTTGCATGTGGAATCTAAAAAACAAAATAAACATCAAGCAAACTCTTAAATACAGAGAACAGACTGGTGGTTGCCAGAGGGTAGGTGGGTTGGGGGGAAGGACAAAATAGGTGAATGGGATTAAGAGGTACAAATTTCCAGGTATATTGGGGCTCCTGGGTGACTCAGTTGGTTGAGCATCCTACTTTGGGTCGGGTCATGATCTCCCTGTTCACCGGTTCAAGCCCCATGTCAGGCTCTGTGCTGACAGCTCAGAGCCTGGAGCCTGCTTCAGGTTCTGTGTCTCTGTCTCTCTCTGTTCCCCCCATACTCACTCTCTGTCTCTCTCTCAAAAATAAATAAAAATGTTAAAAAATAAATAAGTCACAGAGATGAAAAGTACAGCAGAGGGAATATAGTCAACAATAATTGTAATAACATATGACAATACACAGTGACTACAGCTACCATAATGAGCAGTGAGTAATGTATGGAATTGTCAAATCAGTATGTGTACACCTGAAACTGGTAAACATTGATGTCACCTATACTTCAATAAAACAACAACAAACAACAACAACAAACAACAACAAAAAACAACAAAACCCCCTGAACAACAACAACAACAACAAAACCCCCTGAAATTATGGGTTTCTTTTTAACCAAAGGGTAAGCAGAATCGTTGGTCTTCTAAAATTTATTTTAGACACGATAGGCTCTTGTGTAAAATCTCCTGGGGTTCCTTATGCTTTCTCATACTAAATGTAAATCACTTTCCAAGCAATTTTATATATAGTGTGAATTTATTAACTTAAATAATCCAGTCCAGAATAAGGACCTTGTGATAATTTTGATAACAGCTTATTTATCAAATGCTGTTCTGTGTCATGCAGTGAGCTAGGCCTTTTGAAGAAATAAAGTAATAGAAACATAGTCTTTATTTTTCAAAGAAACATATTAATGGATTGGAGCAACAAGATTAATACATGTTAAGTAATGAATTATTTAAGTGATGAACATACTTAAAGGTTTAAGTATTTAAAAAGTAAAAAAAAAAAAAATTAGACTAATAAGGAAATATGTGTTCAGGGACTAAATTGTTTCCTAGGAACAATGAAGGTCGAAATTGCTAAGAGGAGGAGACTAAGCATTAAAGTTATGACAGAAGCTGTGTGGAAACGGACACCTGAGTCATGGCTCTGGGATGTGAGTCCAGCAGTGGGCAGAGGTTCATCTGATGAGCACAGGCACTGGGAGGGGTAGGAGAGAAGCATGGGCTTCGGCAGTGGCTGCGAGGGTCTGGCCTGTCTGGAGTGTGACTTTCCTGTTGAAGTAGTGGGGAATAGCCCTGCCATCGATTCATTTCAGCGGATGAGGAAGAGTGTTAGATTAGCATCCAACATTTATGTTATTCTGGGAGAAGCATTTGTCATGTTGAAGCCCTAAACAAATTGCCTTTATGAGCTTTGAAACAGTAGATGGTGGGTGCATCTTCTCTAATTCAGGAAGCAAGCCAAAGATGGAAGTTCTATGGAATATAAAAATATTAATAGCATGCTTTTTATTGTAATAAATATTGTAATAAAGAATAAATATCCTTTAGAGGTCATTACTAAGACCAAGAGAGACAAAAAAGCCGTCCCAAATTTCTACATTTAAGCTTTTGATCAGAGCAGGGTCATCCCTTTGTTTGCTTGCTTACTTGTTTGTTCTATTTTCCTCCCTCCTGCCTTCCCTTTCTGTTGTTTAAACTCTGCTATAGATTTATTAAAAGATTTAATAATAAATAAGGGGGGAGGAAAAATTATTCTGGAAAGTAGCCAAAGACCAGGGTTTGAGACTGTTGCTTATAGTACTATGGAGTCAGTTACAGATTGATTCTTAGCTTCAACTTCAGAGCATCAGAAAACTGTCTTCTCCTATCATTTTCTGGTTAATTTCTTTTTAATAATCCAGAGTGGAACTCTGTTGTTATATTTGTGCTTTTGTGATGTGAGAGGTAAGATAATGTATTATTTATATTTTTATTGATTTTAAGAAGTGTTTATCCAAATATTTGCCACCTTATCTTCTTCCCTCCTCCATATGCCACTTGTGAACCCCAAGGACATTGTGGGGTTTTTTTTTTTATTTATTATAATCTTTTTGGCTTAACAAATGTCCAAGTACTTCCATTTAACCAGTAACTTCTGAGTACTTGTATGTAAATTATATTTTACTAGATTTTTGAGGCATATAAAGATGAATGGATGTTAGAGGTCTCACAATTTAGAGTTAAAATGCATTTTAAAAATTGTGTATCACAACCTTTTTTTTTTTTTTTTAATTCTAAGTTAGTATAGTAGTCTGTGGCTCTGCAGGTCTTGAAGTCATGCCCAGAGTTAAGTGGCAGCCAGAGTTAGAGCCCGGATCTCCTCATTTCCAGTCCAGTTTTCTTTCTTTCTACTTTCGGTTTAGATTTCTTTTCTGTCCTTTGAAGAAACCTTCAGACTGTTATAGACAAATTATAGATTTCTTAAGTTTTTAGACATTTCCTCAATTTGTCTCCTAAGAACTAGGGACTGTACATTTATGTGTCTGTTGGCTGCCTACAGCTAGATTTTTTTTTTTTTTTAACATCTAAAGGCTTTTAGAATCCTACTTGGCTCATAAGTCCCTCTCTTGCTTTTCTGTCCTCCCCTTGTTCTATCTCTGCTTCACTCACTCACTCACTTACACTCTGCCTTTCTCCTTTGCCCTCTCTTTGGCTTCATTCTCAGGCAGGCTCTTTCAAAGTGGCAAAGAGGGCCACTGGCGGCCCAGTATGTCCTTGTGGCTCAAGATCCAAAATGTCAGGTCTGTGTATCAGATTTCTCCAGAGGACTTTTGGCCTGAATGAATGAGTCCCAAGTGTACCCCTTTGGTCAGTGAAGCAAAAACTCCATGATAGACCGCTGCACCAGGCCCATCTGGAAGGGAATAGAGTGGTTCCCCTTTAGGAGGGATACAGGCAGATAAACCTTGGGGTCTACTTTTTTGGCCTTTGATGTCCTAGCTATTCTCTAGCAAGTCCTTTGTGAAGAACTGTAGTCCTCCACAAGGTTTTTCTACTCAAATTGGTGTGCTCCTTATTTACCCATTCTTACCCATGGCCTCAACTCATATTTGGCTCTGCTGAATGTTTTCTCCACTTCTCCAGCACTGTGTAAAAACAAGTATGTAGTCTCTATAAAATTGGGCCTATAAGTCTGCTGAAATAGTGATGAATACATATTAAGTATTACAGGAAATTATAGAAAATTAAACCCCACAACTAACGCAGTTTGACTATAGTCAGCTGTGCAGAACTTCCTTGTGTTGAAATGCCATTTAAAGTTGGCTCTCTTAAAGCTAAAGGGTGGCAGAAAAGAGAAAGCATACGGGGTGGGGGGGTGGGGAGAGACCAAAAGGAGGAGGAGGTGCTTGGAGGAAATGGAGGTGATGCATTCAAACCTCTGGAGATGCTTAGACATGAATTTACCGGACCACATTACAGTACCGGGTGTTCTCGTCCCTGCTGCTTGTAGACTCCGTATCTGAACTGTATTGCTAAAATTTTTTCTTCTCCCTGGCCCCAAATTGTACCACAACAGGAGGCATTTAGTGAGAGTTGACCTTGGGAATAGCTATGTGTGGAATATCTATATTGTCCATTGTAAACATCACTGATGAAAGACGATTATGACAATCAGTTCCCATGTGAAAAAGGCACTGTGACAAACATTGCTTAAATTTTGGAAAAAATCTGTTTTGAAGAAGTGATGTTTCCTTTTCTTATAAGTTAGAGCAGAAGTTTCTTAGCTGCATGCAGGTCAGTGCCCATAACCACCAGAGAGAAACCACTCCTGCTAAAGGCTCTGGTTAACACACAGAACCCGGGAGCGTTAGCCGTTTACTGTGTTAACTCTCCATCCAGCAGATGAGTTTCTTAGGGATTACGTGTTTTATTTATGTAAGAAGAGTTTTAGTTAGAAAGTGGTAATTAAATATCTTATTTAAAATTCTAGTATGTTATCCACCTCCCATTCTTGTAGGCATGGGAAATCACTTAAAGTCCACATATTTATTATGTGTGAGTAAAAACATTTATAGAAAAAAAATCTTCAGATAGCCAAGATCCTCCCAGGAGATGTTCCTAAAGGACCATTTTAGAAAATGCAAATTGAGGCATGCCTGGGTGGCTCAGTTGGTTAAGTGTCCTACTCTTGATTTTGGCTCAGGTCTTGATCTCAAGGTCTGTGAGATCGGCCCTGCATCAGGCTCTGCCCTGACAGTGCGGAGTTTGCTTGGGATTCTTTCTCTCCCTCTCTCTCTGCCTCTTCCCCTACTCATTCTCTCTCTCTCTCTCCCTCCCCCCCCCCAATAAATTAGCTTAAAAAAAAAGAAAATGCAAATTTAGGTTAAGTGTGTTTGTTTTATTCTTCTTCTCTCCTTTTCCCCCCAAAGCACTTCATGTAGGTGAAATCAGATTTAAATGATTATATGAAACATGAAGATAAAGGGCAACCTTGAAGGGGAACATTTACACCTAGAGGCAGCCTAATGAGTTGGCTACTAATTGAAGAGGCATCGTGCCACTTCCACCCCCTGTTCGCCTTGAGGTTAGCAGTTGGTGTGTTAGCAGCCATAGAAATGTTTATAAGTACCTTGTAGCGGAGCCTTCTCCTTGCAGCCATGTCTTCCTTAGGTCTTAGTCTGTTTTCCAGAAGGAAGACAGTAGGGAAACTTTAAACTTTGGTATTGTGGCTACTCAGCCTTCCAAAACTTCTTTCTCATTGACTTTTATGCCCCTCTCAACAAAAGTTCATACCCCTAACAAGGAAGTATATACTAAAGTCACCCTAATCCATTTTTAGAATATTTTTATCACCCTCAGAATTCCCTTGGGCCCATTTATGCTCAATTCCCATTCCTACCTACAGTCTAGGCAACCACTATTCTATTTCCTGTCTTTATAGTTGTGCCTTTTCTAGAAAACTCATGTGAACAGAATCATAAAACATATAGTCTTTTGTGTCTTGCTTTTTCTCACAGATCACAATGCTTTTAAGGCTCATCTGTATTGTAGTGTTTATCAGTAGTTCATTCCCATTTATATAGCCAGCTGCATATTATTCCACTGTATGTATGCACCGTATTTTGTTTATCCATTCACTAGTTGATGAACATTGGGTTTCTGATTTTTAGCTATTATGAATAATGCAGCTGTCAACATTAATATACTGGTTTTTATATAGATATATGGTTTCATTTCTCTTTCAACCCAGGGTTGAAATTATTGGGTCATGGGGTAAGTGTGTGTTTAACATTTTAAGAAACATTTTAAGAAACTGTCAAAGTCTAGAAATAAACTCTTACATTTTCCAACAAGGGTGCTAAATAAATCAAGGGAGAAGAACACAGCAGTACCCCCTCATCCGTGGTTTTGCTTTCCATGGTTTCAGTTATCCATGGCTAGCGGCTTTATGGAAGCAGATGGTTCTCCTTCTGACAGATCAGGTCAGCAGTAGCCTAACATTGTGTCACAGTGTCTATGTCGTTCACCTTATTTCATTTCATCACAGGCATTTTGTCATCTTATATCATCACAGAAAGGGTGAACATAGTACACCAAAATATTTTGATAGACCACATTCCTATAACTTTTGTTTATAGTATATTGCTATAATTATTCTATTTCATTATTAGTTATTGTTAACCTCTTGGTGTGCCTGATTTATACATTACACTTTGTCATAGGGTATGTATGAATAGGAAAAATAGTAGTATATGTAGGGATCAGTACTGTTTGCAGTTTTGGGAGTCCATTGGGGTGTCTTGGAACATATCCTCCACCAGTAAGGGGGGACTGCTATAGTCTTTTCAGCAAACGGGGCCAGGACAATTGAATATCTATGTGCAAAAGAATGAAGTTGGCACCCCTACCTCTATTACCACATAAAAAAAAAAACAAACAAACAAACTCAAAGTGGATCGTAGACCTAAATATAAGAGGTAAAACTATAAATCTCCTACAAGAAAATCTAGGCATAGATCTTTATGACCTTGGATTAGTCAGTGGTTTCTTAGGGCTCCAAAGCACAAGTGACAAAAGAAAACCAGATAAATTGGACTTTGTCCAGGCACTTGGCTGGTTCAGTCGGAGTGGCACGTGACTCTTGATCTTGGTGTTGTAAATTCAAGTCCTATGTTGGGTGTAGAGATTACTTAAAAATGAAATCTTCAAAAAGAAAAATTGGATTTTATCTAAATTAAAATTTTTTTGTGCTAAGGATATCCTCAAGAAAATAAATCTTGGATGGATCTCAAGGGTGGAATGCTAAATGCAATAAATCAGAGAAAGACAAATACAATATGATTTCACTCATATGTGGAATTTAGGAAACAAAAGAACAAAGTAAAAAAGCAAAAAGCACACTCTTAAATACAGAGAACAGACTGGTGGTTGCCAGAGGAAAGGTGGGTGAGGAGATGGGTGAAATAGGTGAAGGCAATTAAAAGTACATTTACTGTGTTCCTCACAAAACTAAAAGTAGAACTACCCTATGACCCAGCAATTGCACTACTAGGCATTCATCCAAGGGATACAGGTGTGCTGTTTTGAAGGGACACCTGCACCCCCATGTTTATATAGCAGCACAATCAACAATTGCCAAAGTATGGAAAGAGCCCAAATGTCCATCGATGGATGAATGGATAAAGAAGATGTGGTATATATACATACAATGGAGTATTACTTGGCAATCAAAAAGAATGAAATCTTGCCATTTGCAACTATGTGGATGGAACTGGAGGGTATTATGCTGAGTGAAATTAGTCAGAGAAAGACAAAAATCATATGACTTCACTCATGAGGACTTTAAGAGATAAAACAGATGAACATAAGGGAAGGGAAACAAAAATAATATAAAAACAGGTAGGGGGACAAAACAGAAGAGACTCATAAATATGGAGAACAAACAGAGGGTTACTGGAGGGTTTGTGGGAGGGGGGGATGGGCTAAGTGGGTAAAGGGCACTGAGTCTACTCCTGAAATCATTGTTGCAATATATGCTAACTAATTTGGATGTAAATTAAAAAAAAATTTTTTTTAAAGTACATTTACTGTGGTGAGCACTGAGTAATGTATAGAATTGTTGAATCATTGTATTGTACACCTGAAGCTAATAAAACGTATGTTAACTATGCTTGAATTTAAAAAAGAAAGTGAATCTTGCATCTCAGTAATAATTTAAAAAACCCAAATAGCTCAATTAAAAAATGGGTAAATGGTTTGAATAGACATTTCTTTTTTTATGTTTATTTTTGAGAGAGATTTGCAAAATGTTAAGCATAAGAGTTGCTGTATGACCCAGAAATTCTGTAGAATTGGAAACATATGCAAAAACCTGTACCTAAATGTATATAGCAACGTTGTTTACAATAGCCAAAAAATGGAAACAATCAAATGTCAACAGATGAATTGATAAACTATGGTATATTCATACAATGGAGTATTATTTGGCCGTACAAAGCTGTGAAGTTTTGACACACGCCACAACGAGGATGAACCTTGGAAACAGTGTGCTTAGTGAAATAAGCCAGTCACAAAAGGCTGCATATTGTATGATTACATTTATGTGATATATCTAGAATAGGAAAATTCACAGAAACAGAAAGTAGATTCATGATTGCTAGGGGCTGGGGGAAAGTGGGAAAGGGGAATGGGTATAGGATTTTGGAGTTAATAAAAATGTTAAGTTAGATAGTGGTGGTAGTTATATAACTCAGTGAATATAGTAAAACCCACTGGATTCTACACTTTAAAAGGGTAAATTTAGGGGCTCCTGGGTGGCTTAGTCAGTTAAGCATCCGACTCGATTTCTGCTCAGGTCATGATCTCACGGTTTGTGAGTTCAAGCCATGCGTCTGCCTCTGCGTGGATAGTGTGGAGCCTGCTTGGAATTCTCTCTCTGTCCTTCTCTCTGTTCCTCCCCTACTTATGCTCTCTTTCTCTCAAAATAAATAAATAAAGCTTAAAAAACAATTTAGGGTAAATTTATTATCTCAGTTAAGCTGTTAATAAGAAAAGGAAGCCATCAGACTATTTTCTTTAAAAAAGTTTTTTTTTTTTTTTAATGTTTATTCATTTCTGAGAGACAGAATGTGAGCAGGGAAGGGGCAGAGAGAGAGGAGACACAGAATCTGAAACAAGCTCCAGGCTCTGAGCTGTCAGCACAGAGCCCGAGGCAGGACTTGAACTCACAAACAGCTAGATCATGTCATGACCTGAGCCGAAGTCGGACGCCTAAATGACTGAACCACCCAGGTGCCCCAGACTATTTTCTAAAGTATTTATTTAGTATTTACTTAAAGAATTTAACATTCCCTCCAGGAATGAAAGAAGCTTCCTTTTTCTCTATATCCTCACAAACTCCTGGTATCATCAGTCTTTTGGTTTAGCAGTTCTGTAGTGTAGTGGCATCTCATAGTGATGGCAGTTTGCATTTCCTTATTGACTAATGATGATGAGCTTTTTCTCGTGTGCAAATTACCCATTTGTGTATTTTCCTTGATGAAAATGTCTGTTGAAATCTTTTCCCCATTTAAAATTGAGTTGCTTGTGTTATAACTGTGTTGGAAGAGATTTTTTCCAAGTCTTAATTTTTTATCATTAGACTTAACAGACAAAGAATAACATCTTAATAAATATGATCAGAGCAAACAAAGTATAAGGGAAATTAAAGAAAAGTTTACACATTGTTCACAGCAAGTATAAACAAAACTAAGCAAAGAGTGAAGTCGCTTTTCCTCCCTATTAAATGCTTAAACACAGTTTTGAATCCACAGTATGTACCAATATTTAAGTTACTTATAAATATATTAAGTTTTTAATGTGATAAGTGAACTGTTTCTCTCATTAAAACTTAGCTAATGTAGATTATGTTGTAACAGATTTTGATCTCTTCTGAATACAGGTCCTTTATCAGATTCATCCATTTGCAAATATTTTCTCTCAGTTGGGGTTTCTCTTTTCATATTCTTAATCGTATCTTTGAAAAGCAAAAGTTTTACATTACCATGATGTCCAGTTCATCAGTATTTTTTTCTTTTTTGGATCCTACCTTTGATGACATGTCTAAGAAGTCTTTGTCTAATCCAGGGTCACAGAGATTTTTCTCCTAGTTTTCTTCTACAGGTTTTTAGTTTTACATGTTTATATTTAGGTCTTTAATCTATTTGGAGTTAGATTTTGCATGTGGTGTGAGGTAAGTGACCAACTGTTTCTGTATCACTGGTTGAAAAAAATTATCCTTTCCGCATTGAATTAATTCCCTTGGCACCTCTGTTAAAAACCAGTCATCCACAACTTAGGTTTCTTTCTGAACTCTGTTCTGCTCCATTTATCTAATGTGTGGTCCGTACAACACTGACTTGGTTATTGTACATATGTAAAAGTAACTTTTGAAATCAAGTAATGTAAGTCCTCCAATGTGCTTTTCTTCAAAATTGTTTTGGCTGTTTTGTGTTTTTATGTATTTCCATTCTGACATCTTCAAAAAATTTTGCTGACACTTTTAATTGCCTTGAATATAGTGGTCAGTTTGAGAATTACCATTTTAACAATATTGAGTTTTGCATTGATGAACGTAGTATGTCTCCGCATTTATTTAGATCTGACTTTTTTTTTTTTTAATTTTGGTGACTTGAAATGATTGCTGTTGACAGTCTTGTCCCAGTTGGTTTTTAAAGTTTATTTATTTTGAGAGAGCGCGCGCGCGCATGAGTGGAGGAGGGGCAGAGAGAAAAAGGGAGAGGGAGAATCCCAAGCAGGCTCTCCATTGTCAGCACAAAGCCTGATGCAGGGGTCAAACCCACAAACTGTGGGATCATGACCTGAGCCGAAATCAAGAGTTGGATGCTTAACCGATTGAGCCACCCAAGCCTCCCAGTTTTGTCCCAATTTTATACTTGTTCCTTTGTGGATGAAAATCACTAACCTTTTCATGTATCATAACCAGAAGTCATCCTATGATGTTTTTAACCTTATATAACAACCTGTGCTTCCAGCATCTTGATTGTTTTTCTGTCTTAATAAAGGGAAAAAAAATGGTCTTCAAATGCACTAGCTAGGTATGATTTTGTCCTATGGTACTAGCTCTAATGCTTGTAGAAACTCAATTCTAGTGGAAGGGAAGACAGTAGCATTTTATAACTTTTGTTTTGTGTTTCTGTTTGAAGGATCTCCAACTCCATTCCTTGACGAGAAAATGACCTTCCAAGGATATCAGAACATCCAGAACTGGCCAGAAAATACAAACTTCTGCTTCGAACCTGAACAGTTGGTGAATCCTACCCAGACTGGTAAGTGCAGGCTTGCCTGTGGCTGCTCAGTGTGAGCGGTGACATAAACATGAATAATTTACAGCCACTGCTCACATAGAACCCTTTAGCCTAAGTATAGCTTGTCAGGTACAACCAAAGTGTACTCATTTACCCTGAAAATTTAGTTGACCCTTTCTCCTCTTGATCCCTTCATCTGAGGCACACACCCCTCTAGATTTAAAGCCTGTTCTGAGTAACTTAACTGAAATTCATACTCATTGAAGACTAATGGTCAGTAGTACCTTAGAATCTAATTCTTCCAAAAGGAATTACTACAGTAATAATAGCACCATTTGTTGAATATCTGTGTTGTGCCTGGCACAGTGCTAGAGCCTTTCTATACATATTTTCTGTGTTTCTTTCCTAACTCTGCCAAGTACATATGATCCTCATTTGACAGAAGGGAAAACTAGGACTCATACCCCATTTTTTTTTTCTTCACCTTTTTAAAAAAAAATTATTTATTTATTTTGAGAGAGGAGGGGAGAGAGCACGTGAACAGGGGAGGGACAGAGAGAGAGAGAGAGAGTGAGAGAGAGAGAATCTCAAGCAGGCTCCACACTGTCAGTGCAGAGCCCAATGCGGAGCTAGAACTCACAAACCATGAGGTTATGACCTGAGCCGAAATTAGGCGTCGGACGCTTAACAAACTGAGCCACCCAGACGCCCCTCATACTTCATTTCTATAAAATCAAACTAATCTATAGAGACAGAAAGCATATGTGTAGTTGGCTAGAGCTGGAAATGGTGGCAGGAATGGATTGCAGAAGGACCTCAAAGTGATAGCATCATTGCCGCCACGCCAGGTTGAGAGCTGTTGTCTTGTTTGCACTTATATATGGCTTCTTTTTTGCCATCCAATTAATAAGGAGCTTATAACTGGTTCCAAATAATCTAGTACTTGATGTCCTATCCATTTTCCAATTATTGGCTAGGCTAGATATATAATTTTTCAAAACAGCTTTTTTTATTGAGATATAATTCACATACCATACAATTCACCCATTTAAAATGTATAGTTCAGTGGATTTTTAGTATTACCTCAAAAATAAACCCTGTGTTCTTTAAATATCACTCCCTATCTCCTTATCCACCCTGGCCCTAAGCAACCACTAGTCTCTTTCTGTCTCTCTAAATTTATCTATTCTGGACATTTTATGGAAATGGAATAATATATGGTCTTTTGTGACTAGCTTTCTCACTTAGCAAGTGTTCAAGGACTCGTGGTTTGTGGCATGGATCAGTACTCCATTCTTTCAGAGGACCTCATAATACTGCAATTGTATGGATATACTACATTTTGTTTATCTGTTCATCAGTTGATAAACATATAGGCAGTTTCCTTTTTTTTTCTTTACTGTTGTCAGTAATGCTGTTTTAAAAAGGGTTTTGTGTAGTAGACATATACTTAAATTTCTCTTGAGAGAAATACCTAGACTGGAATTGCTGATCATATGATAACTCAGTGTTTTATTTGAGGAATTGCCCAACTGTTTTCCAAAGCACCTGTACCATTTTTTATTCCCACCAGTAGTGGATTAGGTTTGTAATTCCTCCACATCCTTAAAAATGCTTGTTTTTCTTTTTCAAAAATTAGAGCTAACCTAGTTGGTATGAAATGGTATCTTGTTATGATTTTTGTTTGCATTTTTGTATTGGCTAATGGTGTTGATTATCTTTTTCACTTTTCGTGTGTTTGTTGGCTATTTATATATCTTCCTTAGAGAAATCCTCTGTCCCATTTTTAATTGGTTTGTCTTTTTGTTGTGTCCTGTACGAGTTCTTTATAAACTAGACCCTTATCAGATTTATGATTTGCAAATGCTTTCTCCCATTTTGTGGGTTGTCTTCTAATTTTCTTGATAGTGTCCTTTGATGCATAAAAGTTTTTGATTTTGAAGTCCAGTTTATCTTGTTTTTCTTTTGTTGCTCCTACTTTGATGTCATACCTAAGAGCCCATTGCCAAACTGAGGTCATGAACATTTACCCTTATGTTTTTCTCTAAAATTTTTATAATTTTTAGCTCTTGCATTAAGGTCTTCGGTCCACTGTAAATTGGTTTTTCTATATGGTGAGAGGTAGAGGTCCAAATTCATTATTTTTCATGTGGATATCCAGTTGTCCCGTCTCCAGTCTTTGGAAAGACTGTTCTTTCCCCATTGAATGGTCTTGGTATCCTTGTTGAAATCTGTTAACCATAGATACATAGTTTTGTTTATCAACTCTTAGTTCTGTTCTATTGATCTATACGTGTGTCCTTAAGCCAGCACTATACTGTCATGATTACTGTTGCTTTGTGGTAAGTTTTGCAGTTGGGAAGTGTAGATTTTCCTACTTTGTTTTTTCTGACGATTATTTTGGTTGTTCTGGGTCCTTTGCATTTCATATGAATTTTAGAATCAGCTTGTCAATTTCTATAAAGAAATCAGCTGGGATTCTGTTAGGAATTGCATTAAATCTATAGATCAAATTGAGGAGTTTTGCCATCTTAACAATATTATCTTCAAATCCATAAACATAGAATGTTTTTCCGTTTATTTATATCTTATTCCTTCACCAATATTTTGTAGTTTTTAGAGCGTAAATTTTATACTCCCTTTTGTAAAATTTATTCCTAGTATTTTATTCTTTTTAATGCTGTGAATGGAATTATTTTCTTAATTTCATTTTCGGATTGTTCATTGGAAGGATGTAGATACACGAGTGATTTTTGTATATTGATCTTGTATCTTCCAGCCTTGCTGAACTCATTAGTTCTAATAGTTTTTTAGTGGATTCCTTAGGATTTTCCATATGTAAGATCATGTCATTTACAAATACAGTTTTAGTTCCTCGTTTCCAATCTGGATGGCTTTTATTTCTTTTTTTGGCTTAATTTTCCTGGCCAGAGTCTTTAATACAATGATAACTAGAAGTAGTGAGAGCAGACATCCTTATTTTGTTACTAGTCTTAGAGGGAAAGCATCTAGTCTTTTGCCATTTTTTAAGTATGGTGTCAGTGGTGGGTGTTTTATAGATGCCATTTATTAGATTAAGGAAAATGCCTTCTATTCCTAATTTGTCAAGTGTTTGATTTATCATGAAAGGGTGTTGGGTTTTGTCAAGTGATTTTTCTACACCTATTGAAATGATCGTGTGGTTTTATTATTATTTTAAGTTTATTTATTTATCTATTTATTTTTTTTGAGAGAGAGAGTGGGAGTAAGCAGGGGAGGGGCAGAGAGAGAGGGAGAGAGAGAATCTCAGGCAGGCTCTGCATTGTCAGCGCATTGCCCAACGTGGGTCTCAATCCCACAAACTGAGATCATGACCTGAGCTGAAACCAAGAGTCAGACGTTTAACCTGACTGAGCCATCCAGGTGCTCCCTGTGATTTCATTTTTTATTCTACTGATATGTATGTATTACATTAATTGATTTTGGGGCGTTAAACTAATCTTGCATTCCTGGGATTAATCTCATTTGGTCATGGTGTATAACTCATGTTATTTGCTGGCACATTCATAAACGTATTGAACATTTTGGCATCCGTATTTAGAAGAGATATTGATCTGTAGTTTCCTTCTGATGTCTTTGTCTAGTTTTGGTATCAGAGTAATATCAGAGTTATACCATTCTATGGTAATACCAACCATAGAATGAGTTAGGAAGTGTTCTCCCCTCTTGAGTTTTAGTTTTGGAAGAGTTTATGAAGAATTGGTTTTAATTTTTCATTAAATGTTTGGTAGAATTCAATAGTGAAGCCAACTTAGGAATTTACTTGTGAGTAGTTTTTAATTACTAATTCAAGTCAGGAAGGAGAGTAACCAGCAAGGGTAACTTCAAAGGAATTGCCGGTTTTGATGTTGGGGAAAAGCCAGAAAAATATAATGTCTTGAAAGTCAAGTGTGGTAGTCCACCCCCAAGATGGTTCCAGTGAACCCCACCTCCTGGTATTCACAACTTTAAGTAGTAACTTCCCATTGTACCAGGGTTGGTCTGTGTGACCAGTAGAATAGATGACAGAAATAATGGTATATCATTTCTAAGATTAGGTTATAAAGGACACTGTGGCTTCCATCTTGGTCATTCTGGGTTTACTCATCCTGGGGATAGCCAGATGCTGTGGAGAGGCCCACATAGGGGAGGAACAGAGGCTTCTAGTCAATATCCATGTAAGTAAATCATTGTATAGGCAGGTTCTCCAGCCCCAGTCAAGTCTTCTGATGATCACAGTCTTGGCCAATACTTTGACTACAACCTGTGAGACACCCTAATCATTGAAGGTAGGGAAAAAAAAAACAGGTTCTGGGAGACATTTTGAAGGTCAGGTCAGTTGAATTTTCTTATGAATCAAATTTGTATGAAAGAGAGAAGTCAAGGATGACTCCAGTGTTTTTGACCAAAAAGATAGAATGCCACTAGAGATGGGAAGATTTCATGAGGGGTAGTTTGGGAAACATACTACATTTTAGCTTTATTTTATACATTAAGAGTTGGCAATTTGATATGAAAGTCAAGAAATAAGGGGTGATATCTAGATGGCTCGAGGTACAAATTTGAGTGTCATTAATTTATACACAGAATTTTAAACTGTGAGATTAGATGAGATCACTAAGGGAAGGAATGCAGATAGAGAAAAGGTCTTCCTTTCTCTAACCACTTAATTAGTTCTTTAGTTCTCAGCTTAAATATTTCTCAAGGGAAGATCATCCTTGACTTGAACTAAAACATCCCTCTGCTAAATGTTCTCAACCCTGATCTTACACATCTCTGGGTTTTTAGAGCTCACAGAGTCTGCCATGTTAGAGGCACCCACTAAAAAAGTAATAAGAAAATGACAGAACTTTGTAGAAACCACTCATTTTTACATGCAAGTTAGCAGTTTCCCATCCTAATGTGCAAACCATACAGCAGTTACTCTCATTGATGGTTTAAGCTTCCTGTTTTCCTTCAGTGGAAGCCTGAGGAGCAGAGCAAGCGGCAGCATTTCAAACGAAGTGATCCTGGGGAGAGTGAATGGTTAGAATTTCTCTCCTCTCCCAGCTCCCCCACTCTTCTGGAGAAGCAGCACTAGGGTCTCCTCTGTCTCCAGCAGCTTTTCAGTTTGCTTTCTGCTTGTTCATACTTCCCAGTGCCATGGTCTCCCCTGCTTCTGACATCCCTTACTAGAAGAGGGTGGTCCAGCTGCCTCAGAGCCACAGGAATGAACATTCTCCCAAGGCCTAGGTTTTTATGCAGCTGCCTCTGACAAATGAAGCACCTTACGAGTCTACCAAGGAACTAGTGAGAAATGCAGATTCTTAGGGCCCAGCAATCAGTGTTTCTTTAAGCCTGCAGGGTGATTCAGATGTGTGCTAAATTTTGAGAAGGCCTTCTTAGAACCAAATTCTTGCTCGATCTGACTGGCTTTGCTCTTTTTTTTCATCTAAGAAGGCACAGAGTTTCCCTGATGTTTTGAGTGACTTTATTTATGGCAACTCCTGATTCTGGAGCTTATTTCTCTTCTTCAGATGCCAGCTGTTTACCTTGTCTCATTCAGACAGGTTTTGAAAAGTAGTTTTCTTCATGATGCCCACATGAGGTGAAAATGTCTTTTTTACTTGCCTGGCTATCTTTTTTTTTTTTTTTTCCCCTTAATAACCTGAAGTGAATGTCTAAATATATATTGAAAGTTTAATCAAATCTGTACTTTCACCTCTTAGCATGTTATAGAATTGACCATTAGTTGTGTTTTTAGTTTGTTATTTGTTGACTGATTCAGATAATCAAATCGTAGAGAATATGAGATTGCATACTCTCAACTTGTAACAAAGGAATTCGTGATTCTCTACCATTTTCAGTCACATATTATCTCAACTTATTTCACTTATATTGACAACACACATGTAACCAATCAATATTCATCATAGGCTAATAAGGAATGCTAATCATTTTAGTTGTATTCACTGGGAATGAATTTTAAATTCCTTCTTTATTCCAGATCCCTTTAAGATGCGTCATGATGATGGCCTGGAAGATTTTCTCTTTCTCCCCAGTGGAACAACCAATGCTTCAGCATTTACAGAACAAAATGATCCCCTGCAAGACAGTTATGGTATGACTTCTTCAACTGGATTTATTGCTTAACTCCAAACAATTAATGTGGCCTTTAACCCATCACCTTTGAAGTTAACCACTAGGCAGTCATGTTTAT
This sequence comes from Prionailurus bengalensis, assembly GCF_016509475.1. Taxonomy (NCBI): domain Eukaryota; kingdom Metazoa; phylum Chordata; class Mammalia; order Carnivora; family Felidae; genus Prionailurus; species Prionailurus bengalensis. The sequence goes on along the minus strand of NC_057348.1, from coordinate 17,475,391 downwards.
TGGCTCTGGCTGTAACAAGTCTCTTTCTAGATTGGTCACAGGAGAGAGAGTTCACAGTTGGGCTGCTCAGAGTCTGATCATATCCTCTCATGGGATCTTGAATACACTATCATAGGGCCAGATTCTCTTTCCACATTTTACCAATTCATTGCCTTGGGCAAGTTATGTCCTCTGTAAACTTTGATTTCTTTACCTATAAAGTGGGGCCAGCACTAGTTCCTTCCTTAAAGATGGGGTGATAAGTAAAATTTTGTAGAAGCACTTCTTACAGCATCCGATACGTGGTAAACATTAAACAGATCTTAGATCTCAATTAGTAGTGTCCTTATTCCTGGTTTTGTTGTATCACTTGTAACATGAACGTGGCCAGGGTACTGTGGGGGAGGTGAAACTTTACTTCTTCCCATCTTAGGTTTTCTGCTGGGACTTGTTAATGACAAGATTAACAGGAGACAAACAGTTTGTCAACATGCAGCATCCATCGCATGGGAGAAAAGTAATTCAAAATGGTAGCTTAGAATTTTGGTTTATATAGCATCTTCAATGAAGAACCATAAATTGGTAGAGAAATGACAGGAAAAGGAAAGCAGTTTTAGGGTTCCAGGAGTGGCTAACTGTGGGAAGAAAATGCATGGGAGGAACTAATGGAGTAAGGTTTGCTTGCCGATCCCTCTGGCGCCCTCTCTGGGCTGACAAGAGTCTGTCTCCAGGAAGAGGAGAATTTATATCCCGCCTTTAGGCAGAAAGGGGGAAGTTTTTTCTCGGGTTGCTACTCCCACATTACCTTCAGCTCAAAATAATTTTTATGTCAAAGAGGCATATTTTGGGGTGACATTCTGGTTTCCTTCAGTAAGTCCCTTCAGTGAAGTTCCTTCACCAATAAGTCCCACTTCAGCAATGCTTATAATTTTGTTTGTTAAGATCCTGGCTAATAATATGTTGCGTTTATGCTTTTGTTTGGACTGAATATCTCTAGGAGGAAGGATGTTAAGTGATGCTATCCATGTCATCTCTTAATACTTTGATTGTGGCTTTGACTTCTGTCAGCTCGCCAGCTAGTGAGTCATTTAGTCTCATTGGCTTCTTTCTTTCTTTCTTTCTTTCTTTCTTTCTTTCTTTCTCTCTCTCTCTCTCTCTCTCTCTCTCTCTGTTTCTTTCTTTCTTTCTTTCTTCCTTTTTTTAAATTAAAAAAAATTTTTTTTTGTTTAAGTTTATCCATTCATTTGGAGAGAGAGCGCACAAGCAGGGGAGGGGCAGAGAGAGAATCCCGGGCAGGCTTCGTGCTGTTGGTACAGAGCCCGATGCAGGGCTTGATCCCATAAACTGTGAAATGATGACCTGAGCCAAAATCAAGAGTCAGACTTTCAACCAACTGAGCCACCCAGGCTCCCTTAGCTTCTTTTTTTTTTTTTTTTTAACAGCATCTTTCTTCTGTTTCTTTATGTTCCCACTACTCCCCTGCCACACAACACACCCCCCTGCCTGGGCCACCCCATGTAAGCCCCTGTCACTAGACACCTAGACCACCTCGGTAGGACTCCTGCTCCCTTTTAAATTCATTCCAAATATGCCTGCTGCATTTGCCACCAAGGCCCTATTCTGTATTCATCATGTCATTTTCATTAAGACCTTAACACACCCTTTCTCTTTCTCTCTCTCTCTCTCTCTCTCTCTCTCTCTCTCTCTCTCTCTCTCTTCAAATCTAAATTTCTCTGGCTTTCCAGATCCTTCTTCCATTGTTGGTCTTAATTCTGTTTTCCCTCTCTGGTACGCAAAATCCACTTGAATCCAACTAACTTCATAGTTGCAGAAACATTCTTGTCCTGTTGGCATCTTCATACTTTGCTCGGGGTTCTCCATCTTTGAAATTGACTGCTCTGTCCTCTCTTTCTGCTCTTGCTTCTCCTCTGAAGCCTTCTGTGGCTATTCTGGTCCTCATAATTGTTTTTAAACTCTTAGCCCACTTAGTACATACTATAGACTATTTGGTACATGTCTGTCTTGCCTTTCTAGCTAAATCATAATACTCCTGATGGCAAGGACCACGTGATATTAAATCCCCTATTATCTGGTGACGGACAGCATAGTAATAATCCTTTTACATCTGTCCTAGTTCTTAATAATTTACAAAACATTTTCACAAAACTGTTTTGTTACGTTGCAGAGGGAAATATTGATCTCATTTTACAGATGAGGAAATCAAGACTCACAATCCCTTATTATACTTCAGTTGCGATATTGGTGCTTGGGTTCAGTCTTTGGTATTTTGACTCTTTGCAGTGCACTGTAGGAGGCTGCCAACCAATGCTGATTATAATGACATGACAGCCATTTAAAAAATTTGCCCAAACATAAAGAACATTAACAGTTTTTCTTTATACTTCCTTTGTTTTTCACTGGTGCTTAGGTTCGTGTCATTATGGCAGTGTATAAAGCTGATTTTAAATATCAGATGCCTTTTTTTTCCCCATTGTTGACCCAGTTTCAACAATCTGTGTGTTTGTGTTTCAATATTAGGTCTGTTTCCCTGTGACACATTTGCTCCTGCAAATGTTGTGCCTCAGGGGTGGCCTGTGGAAGCCCCAAACTCTCCACACCCGGAATCCTTCATTTCCCCGATGGCTGTGACACAGCCTCTGCAGCCCACGGCAGGTAAATTATTAGAACCCGTCTTCACTTAACGGTTACGGTATCATAGTCCGTTTAAATCTTCAGACTTTTTGATTAGCAGTGGACAGCAGTATAGATAAAGTTTCAGAACTATCACAAATGCCTTTATTACTTCAGTTACTGGTTTCACAGCTGGAGAAATGAAGGCAAAATTGAAATACAGCACTTGGGGTTCGTGGGCAGAGAACATCCCTTTTCAGTTCAGTGCAGACTTGGAACTCTAAGGTTTTTTTTCTGGATGTCCCACAAGTTCCCATTCTTTTTTTTTTTTTTTTTTTTTTTTAACATTTTTATTTTTATTTTTGAGACAGGGAGAGACAGAGCATGAACAGGGGAGGGTCAGAGAGAGGGCGAAACAGAATCTGACACAGGCTTCAGGCTCTGAGCTGTCAGCACAGAGCCTGACGCGGGGCTCGAACTCACGGACCACGAGATCATGACCTGAGCCGAAGTTGGCCGCTCAACCAACTGAGCCACGCAGGCGCCCCTCCCATTCTTAAAATAACTGTGTACCCGTGTTGTTGTTATTTTTAAACCTGTGTTTTAACTCTTCTTTTCCTTTCCTCCTCCACGATTTATTCTCTTAGTATCCTATTCTTCGAAGTATTGGGACTATCAAAGAATGGGCACAAATACATTAATTAGACAGCTTCTTAGTTATGTTTAGGGTGTTGTGGTCACAAAATCTAGATACTCTTATGCTCTCAGAAAGTAAGTTTTGAATGTAGACCTATGAGCAGACGATGATGGGTTCTAAATTTCCAACTTATTTCCCTTAGAGCCAGCTGAAGAAGTAGAAGTGAAGAAGGGAGCAGAAGAGAGGGCACCAACAGAAGCATTGGAAATCATGATGGGACTGAAGGCTGATGACATGGCACCATCTAGAGAAACAGAGATGTCTCCAGCCAAGGACATGGCACCAGCCACAGAAACAGAGGTGGCATTGGCTAAAGACATGGAACCTTCTATCAAATCAGATGTGACACTGGCTAAGAACATGGAATCATCTATGGAATCAGATATGGTCCTAGTCAAGGACATGGTACTACCCAAAGAAACAGAAGCAGCCCCGGTGAAGGATGCTGTTTTGTCCACAGACACAGATGTATCTTTAGCCAAGGATATGGTATTGCCCACAGACACAGAGGTAGCCCCAGCTAAGGATGCGATACCATTCAAAGAAACGGAGAGGGCACCACCTATAAAAATGGATTTGTCCCCAGATGAGGGCATGGTAGCACCCACAGACAGACAGATGACCCCAGCCAAGGGTGTGGAATCACTCTCAGATATAGAAATGGCACTGGCTAAGGACGTTGTGTCACCCACAGAAATATCCTCAGCCAAAGAGGCAGCCTTGTCCTCAGAAACAGAGGTGGCCCTGACTGGGGATATGGCACTGCCCCCAGAAACCAAGATTTTCTTGACCAAGGATGAGGCACTGCTCCCAGAAATGGAAGTGGCCCCAGTCAAGGATATGGCTCCACATCCAGATACAGAAAAGGCCCCAGTGAAAGACATGGCTCCATCCCCAGAAACAGAGGTACCCCTGGGCAAGGATGTGCTTCTACCCCAAGAAACAGATGTGGCCCTGGGGAAGGACCTGGCTTCACCTGTAGAAACAGAGATGGCCCTGGGCAAGAATGTGGCTATGCCCCCAGAAACAGAAGTAACCCTGATCAAGAATGTGCCTCAGCCTCCAGAAACAGAGATCGCTCTGGCTAAGGATATGGCTCTGCCCCCTGGGACAGAGGTCACCCTGGCCAACAATGTGAGTCCAGCCAAGGATGTTGCACCACCCTCAGAAACGGAGGTGGCAGCTGTTCCAGCTAAGGACATGGAAATTGCGCAGACACAGGAAGAAGTACGTGAGGAGGCCCAGTTAAAATCTCTCCGGGATGAGGGGCCGTCAGCTGCATCTACTTTTATCATTTCACCAGGTATGGGTTTAAGTTTACTCCTTATTTCTGTCTACCCGCGTGTAGTCTCCAGAAAGGTGAGGGACACACGTTGTGCCAGATAAAATACAGACACTTACACTGTATTTTACAAGTCTACACACATTCCTGCTCTTCTAGACAGTTCTTTCTCACCTTCTCTCCCTCCTCCAGTTTCTAACACCTTCCTCCTTATTTCTCTGCTGGTCTGTTTTCCTTGTTGATAACTTAAGCCACAAAAGAGAACCTTCACAAACTTGTGCTACCTCATCTGCCTACTTGTGTGCTGTCTCCATAGTCTCTGCCTCCCTCCTGTTGCTGTAGGTGAACTGTCCCTGCTCCTAGGTGTGGCCAGTCTCTCCAGGTTGCACTAGCTCCCATCTCCTCTCGCCTACTTAGGCATGCTGCCCTAGCCATTCTTTCCTTTCTTGCCTCTCACCAATCTTTGTCCCTCTCCACTGGCTCATTCCCACCAATGTACAAATATCTGTTATTTTTCCCCATCTGAAACAAAACAAAAACTTTCCCAACTTCACTGTCTAGCTACCACTCCATTTCTCTGCTGCTCTCTGAGGACCATCGCTCATTCCTCAAAAACCATTCCTGAATCGAGTTTCTGAAAGGTGGAAAAACAGCTGAAATCTTGCTGCTCTAAAACTTGTGTGGTTTTTACTGTTACATCCAGAACCAGTGACAGCTGTGGGTCAGAAGTACAACGTGCCAACAGATGAGGATTCTGTGTTAGAGAAACAAGACCAGAAGAAACCTGTCAGTAGTCAGCCTTCTGAACTTTCTTCAGAGAGCTCAGGTAAGTTAGGGTAACAAAGTGGACTCTTTGAAACCACTTCAACTGGGAGCAATGGGGGTGATGGTGGATGTTGTCCCTGATTTCTGGTGATCAATAGTATTGTTTAGGAAGTCTGTTCTCTGTCTTGGACAGATTTGGTCTTGTTTAGGCAGAAAGTCAGCTTACATATTTTCAAATTACTGCTACATCGACTCAAGACACCTAAATTTTAACCCAGTTCAGCTGTCCACTATGCTATCTTGTGTAATCTCAGGCAGGTTATTTAACTTTCCTGTGTCGCTGTTTATTCAGCTATAAGAGGAATGCACTGGTCAAATGTTATGGAAATCTTTACTAGTAAGCCCTTGCTAGTTAGTGTGTTTCATGGCCCAACAGCATCTGCATTGCTTGGGAGCCTATTAGAAATGCATCATCTTGGCTTCCACTTCAAACCTTCAGAATCATAATATGCATTTTAACAGGTTCTCCAGATAATTCTTATGTACAGTAAACTTTGAGAGGCACTACTCCAAGATACTTTCTGACTTGGAGTTTGATCATTCAGCGAACTTTAAGGTTACAGGTTTTTGACGTAAGCCAAAAGCATGTGTATATGATTAACCACTTAATGATTCTCTGCTTACTTTTCTGTGACTGTGATTAGAAGGGGAGCTTGAGGGCAGGGACCCTGACTTATTTCACTGAGAATCTCTAGTGCTTGCATACTGTCTAGCCCCAAGAAGGAGCTAAATAAAGTTTGGTTTTTTAAAATGTTGTTTTAGTGACTCAACATAGCAATAAAGATTTATCAAGTCCTTATTGTGTATGAAATATGCCATGCTAAGACACACAGATATTTAAGTCTGGGCCATTGCCCTTGTGTTGTTATATCATAGCCTGGATGGTGAGGAAAGTTCCCAGGCGCATGAACTCTGAAACCAAAGTTTTATATAATAATTGAATAAAATAGCACCAAATAGCTGCTGGTTAATTGCCAAATTAAATGTTATAGGTGTTGTGTGGGTACTAAAGCCTTGCAGTTTTTGAGAGAAGCAGTAATTGACCTGAGGTGTTAAATATAGGGTAGCATTTGGAGGACTTTGGAGGGTAAAAAAGAGCAAAAGTGCTACTTAAGTATATTTTAATGTCCTCCGAAGTCATTTCATTGGGTTGACTTGATAAGAGTTGTCTTAGACCTGCTCTTAGTGACACTCTTCCCAGGATCTTGAATCCATACTGCATCGACATAGAGACAGGAGGTTGGACCAGTTGATTTCCTGAAACTTTTCCAAGGGTGCTTATCCTAGTTGTTTTAATTTATAACCCTACTGGGCATTATGTTTATCTTTCTCTTTCAGGAAGAACATTTAGGAACAGAACATTGAAATCTAACACATTTGTCTTTCAAAGTAGAAGGTTTTGGTTCTGGAATGATGAGGATTTTTCTTTGGCCAAATTACTAATTCAGTATCTTTTATCTTCTTCCTTTTTATTCTCCCCAGTAGCATAAGTCTGGCCTTCTGGTCTGTTTCCCAGAGTCGATCTGGTTAGCTTGACAAGTAATTAGGATAATATTGGTGACAGACTCTTAGAATTATAAATTCTGTCCAAAATCATATGTATTTCATTCAGTTAATTAACAAATGTCACCAAAGAGATAGGAGCTTATCATCTTGTAGAATCATCGTGTTGTAGAATTGGGATTTATGTACCTATTAAAAATAATGACAAACGTAAATAAGGATCTGATGAGATTTACAGGCAGTACTTGTTACAGAAGGTTAGAAGATCTCTGAATTTTTTTTTTTCTTTGCCTGAGATGATGATCTTTGCTAAGTATTTGCTGATCCCAGCTGAGGGTGAGAAATGTTTTGGAAAAAAACTGTAAATAGTATGTAGGTTGGTGAAAATAGACTTAACTGAGTCAGTAAATGGACTTTTTTTAAAAAAAGAAACAATAACAAGGAGTTTTCTGTTTGGAATTTTGGCCAACTTCATGTATTGCAGGTACCCCTCCCATACAAGGCAAACAAGTGTGCAGACCCAGTGACCGCAGGTCCACTCGGCCCAGGCCTGCCAGGGTCCCTCCTGAGCTGCTGGGAGTCTCTTCTCCACGGAAGACTCTTGATCCTGGGCTGGGACCCTGCTCTCTGTCTGAGTTGGGTTGGGTCTCTGGTTCATCTCCCTGTGGTGATCCTGGGAACCAAAGGAAAACTGTTCATGTTGACTTCCTTGAACCCAAGAGAGATCTTGGCAGGGAGGCCTGGGATATAGAAAGCCCACCGATGATGATGAAGAAAAAAAAGAAGAAACCAAAGCAAAAGAGATATTCTCAACCCCGGGCTGGGGGACCTTGGGATGATGACAGTGTAGACGACCATAAAGGTCATCCCTTTGCAGCTGACACACAGCAATCAGGTGTTTTCCCTGGCTTATCTACCACTATGGGCATGGAAGGTGGACTGGCATCCAGAGAAACCTTAAAAAAGGACTGTGAAATGGATTCCACAGCCGCCAAACTGGTAGCTGAGACCTTCATCTCAGAAAGTCTCAGTGTTCCTTTGTGTCCTTTGGAAGACACAAAGTCTTCCCCCAAAACTGCAGGAAGTTCTCAGCCCAAGCCAAGAATAGAAACAGAGGTCAGAGATAACAAGTCAGTACCACTGGGCCAGGACCAGAAATCACTGCAACAAGAGGAATGCAAACCACAGCGTGCACCCCACCCGAAGACCCCTGTGGATAAAAGCCAGACAGTAGGGTCGCCCGATCTAAAAGGACCCCTGACAGAATGTTCTGCACACAGAGTAGAAATTCCTTTGGAGATCAGACCCAAAGAGAGTTGCTCTCCTGCCTTGGACCAAGAGTCTGTGGATGGGGGTTCCAAACCCATAGCAGGAAAAGTACTGCCTACTCTCGTGCCCACTTTGCCAGCTGGTGCCTCATTAGGAAGTAGTCTAAAAGAAGGGAATGATAAAAGTAAGGTGACTGAATTGCAGAAAGACAGACAGAAAGGGTTTTTGGAAGGAGCTGAAGAGATTAAAGAACTAACAAAGGAAGCTTTTCCCAAGCAAAGACAAGAGATGAGCATCTTGGCTTCCAGGCAGCCGCAGGATGAGGTGTTAGTTCAGGTACCTGGGTTAGGGAATGAGCCATCTCAGAGAATGGCAGGGGACGGCAGAAACAGGAAGGGAAGGGCAGGTTCTGGGAAGGTAAGAGCCAGTTCTGGGAAGGGTAGAGCAAGGTCTGAGCCACCGTTTCTTCTGGACAGCTGGAAGGATGGCCCAGCTGTTCTTGCACCAAGCGAGTCGACCCCTAGAACTGAAAGAATGACTGCTGGGCTGAAGTGCGAGGAGCTGGGTTCTTCAAAGCCACCAGGGACCGCAGCGGATCTCCCTGAGGCAGTGGTAACGGGGAAGCCTATGGAGACAGCCGACCCTAGGGGGGCAGGCACCTCGCACACATTAGTTCATTTGGGAAATGGGGCAGGCGTTACTCAGACTTCCGGAGCTAGAGCAGAACAAGGAGCCACAGCTGTAGATATGGGTGTCAGTAACCAGAGCAAGGAAGGAAAGTGTCCTTGGATGGATGGTGAGGCAGCTCCCTGGATTTCTGAAAAGCCTAAGAAAAGGAGTAGTGAGGGAAAAACCAAAAAGTTCAAAAATAATTATCCCACACAGCCTGCTCGAATGGAGAGCAAGGAAGAAATCCCCAGCCCATTTTTTGTAGGGAAAGATGGAGATACTGGTAGCACTCCTCATCAGAACAAGGATTTAGGACTCCCTTTCCCCTTAACTCATGGTCCTCTGTTCTCACATGCATTAGCTATTCCCACAGTGGAAGTAGGTGACCGAAAGGGGAGAAATGTTGAGGTTAATTCTTTTGAGCTTGGGAACAAAGCTCTTGGTGGGAACAAAACAAACACAGTCAAGGACTCTGCTGTTATTGAATCAGCTACCAAGGTGACAGATGTGAGCTGCCAAGACCAAATCCAGGGGGCAGGATTTGTTCCTTCAGTAGTGTCTGAGGAGAATAAGACAGATGCAGCCAAGGGACACACTGCAGTGGCTGACAAACCAAATAAAAGGAGCAATGATGGAAAAAGTAAAAAGGTTAAAAATAGTTTTCCCGAGAAGCATCTTCTGGAGAATAAGATAGATGCAACAAAAATACATGTTCCCATGGAAACCACAGGGGACCACAGAATTGAAGGAATGGGCTACATGGATGAAAATAGAAATATTACGTTTACCTGCCCCAGAACACCACCAGGGTTGATGAATAAGTCAGCCTCTCCAGAGGCTCGGGAGTCAGTAGCCTGTGAAGGACCACCCACTCCTGCTTCTCAAGTAGTAAAGGAGGGTGTTTCTTTTCCAAACTCCTTGGCAGAAAGTGGGCAAGAGACAACTCCAGCCCAGATATCCACATCATTAGTGGTGGATAACCGCAGCAAAGATGGAGTCCCAGATCAAGAAAGACCCAAGGCCCCCTCCGTTGTTATGCCTTCTACAAGCACAGGAGGAGTTACCCTAACTTCTACAGCAGCCACAGAAACAGTTAACCGTCAGGGGGGTAGCTGTCTTAAGAATAAAGGTGAGCTTGCCGATCCCGTGAAAACTGAAGCAGGGATAGAGGGAGGACATGTGATAGGAGAATCTGACTCAGTGCCCAGTGGTGCATCTAAGCATTCAATAGAAAAAATCACAGAGCTTGCAAAGGAACACTTTCTTTCCAGAGTGCCAGTAGAAGACCAAAGCTTAACAGGTGAGGTCAGAGTCCTAGAAACGTGTGCGGATAGTAATAATTTTCCAACACACCCAGTTACTAAAAAGAAAGAGTCTGAGGGAGGTGCTGCTCCAGTTCAAATCCCTGACTTATTAGGAGACAAAGCACAAAAGCCCAATTTGTGTGAGGACCAAAATGCTGACAGTAGCGATTCCAAGGACCCAGATGGTTTGAATAAGGAGGTAGATAGGGCTCTTTTGCCTCCGAAAAGTGAAGAAAATAAAGTGGAAGAAGTTAGCCTGGCTTCTCCAATCACTGAATCAGAATCGATTTCCTTGGCAACACCAGAATTCCAGTCCGATTCCTTGGATGGCAAAGCTGCGACTACCCCGTTGCAGGTGGTAGATCAGTTAATAGTGACTGCTTCCGAGGATCTTGAACTCCCAGAGCCCAAAGATAAGATCTTGGAGGCACCTGACACAATGACTGAAAAGTCTGAACCCAAGGCACCCGGAGAAGGGAAGAAGGAAGATAAAAGCAGAGTGGCAGAACCGATGAAAGGCTACATGAGACCTACCAAGTCCCGAGGCCTGACTCCACTTTTGCCAAAGTCTCCCGTCCAGGAGCGAGAGAGATCCAAGCAACTAAAGTCCAGCGGTATGACCCTGCCATGGGGCGATGTGTGTGCTTGTGGCTTTTGAGTCAGCATCCAAAAGGCACAGAGCTCGTGCTTCGGTTCCGTCCAGATTCTAATCATCCTTGTTAATCATTGGTTTGTTGGCATGAAAATGTGTAATTGCTAATGACGTGTTTTCTGCAGCCAGGGCATGCCTTGTGTCCAGCTTGAGGAGGCTGGTGACTTGGTTGCATGCCTTTTTTACCCAGCACTGAACCTTGAGCTTTAGAGGAAGTAGAATTTCATACAATAAATTGTTTAGCAGAAGGCCTGTCACCATCCACTATTCTTCATTTAAAAAAAAAATTTTTTTTGCCTCCTGTGTGTAAAGCTTACAGCCAGATTTAATCATTATTTTGTATAAGGATTCACAGGAGGAAAGAAAACATTTCAAGTTCAGCTGTATGCGTGGGATTTTTTTTTTTTTTGTCTGTATATATTTGTAGCTTTGCTGGTGGGACTGAATATCCAAATTGCTTTTAGAATCCGTGAAAATGGTCTTCCCCATATGAGGACCAGCATTGGTAGGCACAGACTTTGTGTTTCTGAGTAGCGGGAAATGATCTGTCAGTGTCGCACCACATCTTTTACCACTTTGATGCTCACAGCCATTGACTCCAGGTGCATGTTGGGCAGAGCTTGGGGCATCAGTTGTTGTCCGTAAAACATACTCTACATCTACAGACAACTCATAAAACTTGCCAGTGTGCGATTCCTCATAATTTTGCCCTTTTTGGATCTCATCAGTCAAGTTATTGGAATGAGATTGAGCAAGATGATTCCTTTGAGATTTAGAGATGTTTTCTTTTCTTTCTTTCTTTTTTTTTTCCCTGAAAAGTATACATCTAATCATAGCTTCCCGGAGCCTAACCTTCGAAAAGATGTTTCCTGGCGTTTGAGTTTTTTCAGCCTACAGATGATGCTGTTTCCCACCTCGCATGATGCAGCTACTAACTCCAGAAATTAAAATAACACCAGTTGGCCCTGGGGTTTTGGAGAGGCTTCGTCAGGGGATGATGTGCTGCATGGTGTGGACTTGTTGTTTGAGGTCAAGCTTGTGATTTGCATGGATTTGTACCCAGTGAGGAACACGTGCTGTGTGTGTAGAGAATACTGAAGGTCATTTATCTGCGTAAGACATTCTCGTCTTTTCTGTTCTTATGTTTCTTCTGTTAGCTACCCTATTACCGAGGCAGGAAATGAAGTCATATGTAGAGGGCTTTCCAGCCTTCATTAACACTTCCGGTTCTTTACTAGAGTTTGTCTAGAGTTTGTAGACTCTTTAGTTTCAAGGGTAATGTTTTCCTGAACTCTAGCCATTTCTTTTTGCTCAGTATTTCTAAAGAAATGTAGCGAGAGGATTTGTTTTGATTCTTGAGCAAGCAAAGCAGAAGTTTGAGAACTGTTAGGGCCCAGCCTTGGCCAGGCCAGGACCAGAGACTTGGGTTAGGGGTGGCCTTGCAAAGGGGCTGAGGAGAGAATGGTGGGTTTCAGGCAAAATGTGGTGTTTCTGCTAGATTTCGATCACACCTTTTCCCTAAGGACAGTCTATACTTTTTTAATGGATAATTTTTTTAACTAATTTTTGAATGTTAGTACATTCCCATGGTACAAAGGGGTATACACTTAAATGTAAGTCTGCCTGCCTCCATCAGTCCCCATTCAAGTTTCCCTCTCCAGAGACACCCAGTGTTAACAGTGTCTTACACATCCTTCCAGAGAAAATTTACACATAAAGAAGCAATAGCATATATATTTGCAGATTTTATACAGATGAGACATATAATACATACTGATGTGGGCCTTGGTTTATAAACTTAACAGTTATTGTAAAAATCTTTATAAATCAGTACAAAGAAGGGGACCTCATTCTTATTTAACAGCTGTATAGTATTGCATCATGTGGATATATCCTAATGTATTTTATCACTTCTTTATTGATAGACATCTAAGCGTTTCCTAGTTTTTCTTTTCTTTTTTGTCTTTTCCAGTTTATTTATTTGTGAGAGAGGGAGAGAGAGAATCCTAAGCAGGCTCCGTGCTGTCAGCACAGAGCCCAGTGTGGGGCTCAAATTCAAGAACCATGAGGTCGCGACCTGAGCCTGAATCAAGTCAGGCACTTAACTAACTGAGCCACCCAGGCACCCCTCCTGGTTTTTCTTTATTAGAAACAAGGTGCATAGACTGTCCCTGTACATACAGAATGTCATACTTGCATACTTGTGCAAGTACATCTGTGTAATAAAAGGGACCTCTGGAGTAGACTCCCTGGTTTGAAGAATGTGTTCGTAATTTTGACAGGTGTCGCCACATTGTTCCCCACAGGGCCACAGAGATGTACTCACCCTCAGTGTATACCAGTACCTGCTCTTCTGGCCTTCCTCCACTAGTGCACATTTTTTGTTTGTGTGCTGATCTAACAGGTGAACAGTGATTTATTGGCGTGGATTTATTTTGGGTTTTACTTATTTAGGGGCTTCCTTGTGTATTACTGAGTTTATAAAAACCATCCCTACTCTGAGATTATAAAAATAATTTCTGTTTCTAGTTTTTCACATTTTGAATCTTTGATCAATCTAGAATTTCCTGGCGTGTGGGTGTGTGTATTTATGAGATGTGATATAGAATTACTCGGTTGTCCACCAACATGTGTCTTAATCTGTCTCCCACTGAAGTGCTGCCTTTGTCGTGCTCTAAATTCCTGTACATAGTTGGTTTATTTCTGGATTTTCTTTTCTGATTCATTGGTCTTCTCGTTGAAAAGTATATTTTCATATTTCATAGTATATTTTAATATCTAATAGGTCTAGTCCAGTCCCACTCCTCACCCTGTTAGTGTTTCTTAGAGTTTTCCTGACTCTCCTTGCTTATTACTACATAAAAATTTGAGAATTGACTTGTATAGTTTTGTAAAAACACAAAACAAAACAAAAATCCAGTCACTGTTTTTCTTTGAATCACATTAAATGTATCGGTTATCGGGGGAGAGTTGTTGTCTTGTATGGTGAGGTTTTCTATCCAACGACACAGTAACATGCCATGTTCAGTGACTTCACATGTTCAGGTTTACATGTCCTTGTCCCTCACTGGTATTTTGATGTTTTCTTCTTGCAGATCTTGTATCTTTCTAGTAAGGCTTATTCTTTTTTTTTTTTTTAATGTTTGTTTATTTATTTTAAGAGTGAGAGAGTGTGCAAGAGGGTGAGGAGCAGAGAGAGAGAATCCCAAGCAGGGTCCCTGCTGTCAGCACAGAACCTGACGTAGGGCTTGATCCCACAAATCATGAGATCATGACCTGAACCAAAATTAAGAGTCAGACACTTAACCAACTCAACCGACTGAGCCTCCCAGCGCCCTTAGTGACGCTTATTCTAAGGTGTCCAAGAAGCAGGAGAATGTGCAGATACAGAGCTTCAAGTAAGCCTGGAGTCTGAGGCAGGAAACTGAGTGGAACAGGGAGTATAGTGATTTGTGATAGGGGACGGGGCAGGGTAGCCCCTCATACCCAACTACCACGGTTCCGTGTAGGCTGTGATGTTTCATCCACAACTGGTTGTAGGCCTGGCCTTACTATATTTTTTCTTTGTTTTTCACTTCAGATCATTCGTGTTAACTGCCTACTCCTAGATTGCTAGCAATTAATAGTAACTACCATCTGTTAATATCATGTGCCTAATTATCTATAGGTAGGTAGGTAGGTAAGTAGACACACACACACATACACACACACAAAACAATACTACGTAGTATTCTCTCCATTTTATAGATGAGAAAAATGGAGACTCTCCACATTAAGGTCATGCAGATAGTATAGTGGCAGAGGCAGAATTTGAACCGAAGTCTTTCCAACTCTAGGGCCCGTCATTTTCTCATTCTTTTCTCAGAGGAACCTTCCAGAAGTTTTAGGTTCTTAAAAAGAAAAAGGTGGAAAATTAGTCATTATATTTGCTTAATGTCTAAGCACTAAGTAAGTACTTTTTTAGGTAGAGAAGTGGAAACACCTCATGAGGACATACATTTTGAATCAGAGGCTAATTTGGGATTGGGATCTAGGTCTTTTGACTCGGTCTAGCATTTTATTCTCCAAGCAGAATAAAATGTGTCTGACTTATTCATGTGTTTTCCCTAACACATAGTATTGAGCTTTACATACATATGATGCCTGATGACATATTAAAAATTATAAATGAATTATCTTTTGTGAGTTTTAACCCTCTTTGGAAGTAGGGAGAGTGAATAGACTGCTAATGTCTCTTTTGGCTTAGTGTTCCCTCTCCTTTTATCTTTTCATGCCACTTTCAAGTTTAGGGAAACTTTACCAGAGGGCTTCTTCACATATATTGCATGTTGTTCTAGGCAGGGAGGATTGTGATACTTCAGGTAATCTGAGCTCACCTTGGCAGAAAAGGACTTCCTTTGGGACTGTTTTTTGTGAATGGAAGAGCCAGTTTGAAAGAGCCTCCCTCTACTGGACTCTAGTCAATGCTGTCACTTCACCGGCAGCCAGGTAGAGCTGTGAGTGACTGTGCACTTGGCATGTTGTTCCCTGAGTGCGATAGTTATCACGGATCCCTGTAGACAGGCCCTTCCCTTTGCCAAAGTTAGAACCTAGCCTCCTTTTTTCTGGCTTCATTTTCTTTAGTTTGCCTGAGCCCATCATCCAACGGCTGGGAAACGTCGGTTTATGGTGGGAAGTTCTCTTGGCATGAAACTTGAAGTAATTTATAAACCCCAAATCCTAACAGTTTTACAAATAAAATATGCTCGGCAGATGAGAAGATTACATTTGTAATCTTAAAACTTGCTACAGTTTTACAACTGGTAAAGTATCGATTAAGTAATATTTCTTCTTAACTATAGTGCCCTTCCTATAGTTCCTTTCCTTACCGCTTTCTTCCCATTTACCTGCTTATTCTCTGTTGTTGGTTTTTTAAATGCTGTTTATTAAAGAAATGTAGTGGAAAATTGTATATGTCATACAACTAAAAATAGCTACCATTTAAAAAAAAATGTTTATTTAGAGAGAGAGAGAGAGCAAGCACAAGCAGGGAAGGGGCAGAGAGACAGGGAGAGAGAGAATCCCAAGAAAGGCCTGCACTGTCAGTGTAGAGCCTGAGGTGTGGGGCTCGATCCCACAAACCAGTGAGATCATGACCTGAGCTGAAATCAACAGTCAGACTTTTTTTTTTTTTTAAGTTTATTCATTTTTGAGAGAGAGAGAGAGAGACAGCGTGAGCAGGGGAGGGCCAGAGAGAGAGGGGGAGACACAGAATCCAAAGCAGGCTCCAAGCTCTGAGCTGTCAGCACAGAGCCCCTGACGCGGGGCTCGAACTCACTAACCCCAAGATCATGACCTGAGCCGAAGTCATACGCTTAACCGACTGAGCCACCCAGGTGCCCCAAATAGCTATCATTTTTTTTTTTAATTTACTATATGTTCAGCACTCTTAAACTCTCTCAACCCTCAAAGAACCTGTGCTAATGTTTGCCTCATTTGACCCAGTGCATGTAAATATTCTTTGAAATGAGTCCAGCAGATATTAATTTTTCTACTTTAAAATGAGGTTGGTGGGGCACCTCGGTGGCTCCGTTGCTTAAGCGTCTGATTTCGGCTCAGGCCATGATCTCACAATTTGTGGGTTCAAGTCCTGCGTCAAGCTTTCTGCTGATAGTTTGGAGCCTGGAGCCTGCTTCAGATTCTGTGTGTCCCTCTCTGTCTGCCCCTCACCTGCTTGCTCTCCCTCTCTCTCTCTCAAAAAGAAATAAACACTAAATTTTTTTGTTTTTCTTGATGAGGTTGGTTCTTCCGCTCACACTCCCTTCACTGGTCACTTTTGTCCTCTGGTGACAATAGCATTGGCAGATTCAGAAAAAAAAAAAAATGATAAAACAATTTAGCTTCTGATTTTTGGTGTTGCAGATATATCTATTTCTTTAAAATATGAAGTGGACAGGTGTGCCTGGCTGGCTCAGTCAGTAGAGCATGTAACTCTTGATCTTGGGGTGGTAAGTTCGAGCCCCACATTGGGTATAGAGATTACTTGAAAATAAAATCTTAAAAAAGAATAGTAATAAAATAAAGTAAAATACAAAGTGGACAATAAAGAGATCTTCCCTTTATTCCCCTTACCTCTTATTTTTTTATTATTAAAAAAAATTTACACTTAATTTAACATTAATTTTAATGTTTATTATTTTGAAGGAGGGAGAGACAGAGTGAAAGCAGGGGAGGGACAGAGAGAGACAGGCAGACAGACAGACAGACAGAATCCAAAGAAGACTCCAGGCTCCAGGCTCCAAGCTGTCAGCACAGAGCCCAAAGCGGGGCTCAAAATCACGAACCCGCAAGATCATGACCTGAGGAGAAGTTAGATGCTTCACTGCCTGAGCCCCGCCCCGTCCTCCCCCCCCCAGGGCCCCATCCCTTACCTCTTCTTTTTAACCTAAAATGTTAATGCAGGCCATCTCAGCTGTGAGCAGGTTGAAATTGGTAATTTTTAAACTGTTTAGCAATGATAACTTGTATAAGTTTAAATTTTTTTTTTAATGTTTATTTATTTTTGACAGAGAGAGAGACAGAGCATGAGTGGGGGAGGGGCAGAGAGAGAGACACACAGAATTCGAAGCAGGCTCCAGGCTCCGAGCTGTCAGCACAGAGCCCGACGCGGGGCTCAAACTCATGGACCGTGAGATCATGACCTGAGCCGAAGTCGGAGGCTTAACCGACTGAGCCACCCAGGCACCCCGATAATTTGTATAAGTTAAACAAAAATCTAATTATCATACAATGTTCCTGTTACACTGTGAATAGTGGACACTCAAAATGATTTGGACTTTTTAGTAATTTCATTCATTCATTCATTCATTCAACAGACATCAGGTAACATTACTCCCACATTCTAAGGGTAGATTAACGACACATTCTCTGCTTCTCCAGGATTCTAGAGTGGGGAGATAAACACAAACATAATTTTACTCTAATGAGAGAAGTTTTATAATACAGTGTGAGCTAAGAGTTTATAGAGCTAGGTCAGGTAAAACATTCTAGGGGATAGACTGCGTAAAGGCATAGTGAAGTACAAATGCCTGGAATATTTAAGGAGTAGCAAACATTTTGGAGTGACTGGCATATAAGTCAAGTTTGGGGAGCAGGGAGATCTGTGAAACATTTTGAGATGAGATTGAGAGAAGGAATACAAGCTCTCAAAGGGTCCTGGGAGTTGTCTGTTGCCTCCGTAAGCAGAGGATATTAGACTTTATGCTGGAAGTGATGTGGGACGGGGGGTGTTTACCTATTTTAATTGGATGATTCTCTTTTCTTTCTTGAGGCCATGGGAAGGTCAATACTATGCTAAAAGAACAAAGGGTTAGAATTTCCAAGTCATACTTCTTGGGGAACTTTTCATCTATAAACATTTTAATGCTTAAGGGTGTCAAATGACAAAAATAATCCAGTTTAGATAGGAGTTTGATGTCCTTTATTCAAAGGAAAACAATCCATGGATTGGGGGAGTACAGTGCCTAACAAGCAGAGGTGCACTTTTCCCGAGGAATTTGGGGCAAGAGCGAGTTTTATAGAGCATTAGAAGAGGCACTGCATGACAGCATGAGTGACTAAGAGGTTGGGGATTTCCTTATAAGACTAGCAGGTCCTATTTTCTAGGGTAAGGTAAGCTAACTAAAGCAGAGTTGGAGGTTTGTGATTGGTATATATTAGGTTACCTTGACAGGCATTTCCCAAAAGTGCAGGCTGACTTGGCTCTAGATTTGTGATAGGAGCCAGGCCTCCATTTTTTGGGTCCCAGTAGGTGAATTACTTTTATCAGGAGTCATATAAGTTAGATTGCTGGTTTCATTTTTTTAAAATCCTATCTATTTCCCAATCTTGGAAACTCAATTAGGGAGAATCACAGTTTTCTTGAGTTAAATATGTACTAAGAAACATTTCTGAAATTCAGCAGAATATGGCTTTGAGATGGTTGTGCGTATATATATATGTATATAAACACAAACATTATTTACTTTCAGGTAAGAAACTTAGATTGCAACTTTGTAACCTTCAGGTTTTATTAGTAAAGAGTATCAGTCATTGTAATCAGTGGAATTATTGACTGTCATTGTAATGATAATTTATTAGAAATTGTTTTCTGGAGACAATATCAGGGAACATTTGGTCAATCTGGAAAGTAGTTTTGTTGCCTTGGTAATGACTAGGAGAGATGCAGAGAAACCAGTTGTGGAACATATCAAAACCAAGGCCCTGAACAGGTTGGGTACTAGCTGAAGGTACAGACGAAAACAGAAACATCTGCCGGTACGTCTGCTAAGATCAGAGACCTTCAGAGACCTGCAAGTTGTGCCAGCACCCTTGGAGGCTAGACATGTCGTTATATGGTCTCATAAAAGAGCCTTAGAGGGGCACCTGGGTGGCTCAGTGTGTTGGGCATCCGACTTCAGCTCAGGTCATGATCTCACAGTTCGTGAGTTCAAGACCCACGTCAGTCTCTGTGCTGACAGCTCAGAGCCTGGAGCCTGCTTCAGATTCTGTGTCTCCCTCTCTCTCTCTTTCCCTCGTTCACACTGTCTTTCTCAAAAAAGGACTAAGTGTCAAAAATTAAATAATAAATAAATAAAGCCTTAGAAACCACCACTGACCAGACACATGGGTGTATCTATGTACTTTCCTTAGACTCAGAGTGGAACTTAAAAATCTTTAACCCAAAGGACCTTCCAAATTGGAACCTCTCTAGATGAGTTTAATGATGGGAAGGGTCAAGTCAAATTATAGAGTCTGTATTCAAGGAATCCATTCATCCTTCCGCTAAGCAGAACTTTTCTGAGAGCCTACATACTGTATCAGATTGCTGGTCACCACCATGGCAAAGATGGACTCATCATTTTCTTGCCTTCCGGTAGCTCCCAGGAAAGGCACATAAGTAAACGACTATGGTGTAGTTTCCAAATAGAGTGTGAGCAAGTATGATATTGTAAAAACATGAACGAGCCGATTTGGGGGTAGGGGTCTGGGAGACTTCACAGAGGTGACATTTAAGTGGGTTCTGAAGGAGTAGGAGTGGAACCAAGAGGAAGGAATTCCAGTGGCAGCTGAGTCTAGAATTGAAGCCTTCTGGTTCTTAAGTAGATTTAATTTATTTTTGCCTGGATGTGCTCAACCTTTTAAGGTATCATGTAAGTTTGTCATCTAAGAGCCTGATAAAGTATCACAGAAGCTGGGGAGATTTGAGTTCCTTGCCACAGCTGTCTCCTGTGGGGGAATGTGCATTCCTGAGTGAAACTCTGTCTATAATTCTGAATTGGACCAGAGCACTGACAGAGCCTCAGTTTTTACTAATTAGTCTGTCCTAGATTTTCCCCATTTTTCACGAGCCAGATAGCATTCACCTCATTTGGCAATCTTTAAACCCATTAATTCTTGTTCCCTGTGATTTCTTCCTTGGTATGTGTTACAAAAACAATAGTGTAGTCAAACTATAATCCACTCTGTCCCCTTCCCTATGTAAAAACCTCTAGATCTCTACTTTTTCCTATGGAAGCAGGACCTGCCTGCCTATGCAGAAGCACCATGAAGGGGAAGCTCACAGTGTTGAGGAGCTGTGAAAAACCATTAATGTAAATTTAAGTTCTCTCAGAATGGACACTAATAACCAGAGATCACTAAGGAAGAAGCTGCTCACACCTTCCTCATTCTTTGTACAATGAAAACAATACCATGATAAAGGTATAAGATGGACACTAAATCTTAATGCAGTTGCTTCTTTGTCTCCTTTATTTCAAGCTTGTTTTGCCCCCCAAACACACATACATGTATACCACACGTGTACACATTGTATACTAGTTTTGGAAGCTTTGAATTAATCACAAAAATTGTAAATTAAAGTCTGTAGTACTTTACTGAGCAAAAAAGAAATGATGAAAAGGAGAGGCATCCAGTGACTAAGATGTAGTTTTGCTCAGTTGTGTGGGAAGCCTGTCAGTCAAAGACCAAGCATCTTCCACATGGCTTTTCCATTAGCTCACCATTTGATCTTAGGCAAACCATTTCATTTTCCCCCCTCTGGACCCTGTTTGCTCTTCTGTAAATTGAGAAGATTAAGTTAGAGGAGTTCCAGCGTTCGGATCCTGTACCGTAGCACATACGTCATTGTCCTTGCAGCACTGTTGTTATAAAATGACCCTTGTCCACTTAAGAAACAAAACAAACGAGCAAAGGAGAAAAAAAGAGAGAGACAAGCCAAGAAACAGACTGTTAACTACAGAGAACACACTGACGGTTACCAGAGAGGAGGGGTTGGGGGGGATGGGGAAAATAGGTGATGGGGATTAAGAGGGCACTTGTGATGAGCACCGATAATGCAAATTAAAACTTAAAAAGACGATAATAAAAATTTCAAAACAGAATAAAATGCTTTTGTCCTAAAAGAGACTTGGAGAATAGGATATTATTTTCTTTAGGCAGTTTCTCCGATTTTGAGAGCCAGCTTTTCTTTTTCTCTTGTGTGTTATTGAAATTAGCGTTTGTATGGTGTTTCTTGGTGGTGGTGGTTTGTTTATTTTTGCCTACCTTTATCAGAAGGATTGTCATGCAGTAATTCTCCAGTCCAGGGACTTAATACTTTATCGTTTCACATCAAATTCCCTGCTGGAAGCGGTAAAACCTACTTCATACGTTTTCTTAGGTTTTTTTTTGTTTTTTTTTTTAAGCTAGCATCAGCGGGTACATTATGTTAGCTACCTTGTTAGATGGTTTTTATCTTCTGTTGCTTCACACCTACACAAGAGATGGATTCTGTGGGTGTCCCCATATTATGCCTTATGTTCTCCTGTTGTACTCAAACCCAGACCCCTAGGTGACTCCAGGCTTATGTGCAAGCTTGAGCATCTAGCTGACGTGATGTCTTGGGCACTCGCCTGTACTCTGGGCTTCCTGTCTGGGCTTATACTTCTTGCCCACTGACCTCTCCGATTTCTTCTTCAACTCTCTGACTCTTGAGCCCTCGAACACTGAGGCCTCTGCTTGGCACAGTAGACGAACATTGTCTTCTTGCAGGCTGACCACATTTCTGATGTGTAGTAGGAACCACAGTCTAGAATATGTGCTTCTTTGTGACCAGCCAGCTGCATTCTCCTGGTTCCTGCTCCTGGTCTTTGGCTGACTCACAGTTTGCAGTTTGCTATTTATAGATAGAGTTGTTGAGACAAGATACACGGGACTTGAAGATACCAGGGACTTAACAACTATAGTTACTGCCTTAGCTTCATTTGTTTGTTTCATTTGTTGTTGGTACCAGTGGGAGGCTCTGGATAGGCTGGCTAGAACTAAAAATCATTGGACTCTAGGGGCGCAAATTTAAAAATCATTTGACTCAGAGGAACAAGTGTCCATGCTTGTTCTTCACCTAGGCTGTCTCTGCCCTTTCAGAATATGGCAGCCAACTCAGCCCCTCTTGTCAGACTTGCAGCTACATACATCCCCTAGGTAGTCCTCTACCATCAGGAGCCCCAAGTTAAAATCAAACCACTCTGAGTTGGACGTAGCAACAGACCTGTGAGTCCTTGATGCATGTTTCAGCCTTTTCATTGAGTCGTAAAAGTGTTAAAACTGTGACACTGGAAGGCACCTTAAGGGCCCCCCTCATTTTACGGAGGAACAAACCAAAGCCAGGAACAGTTAAGTGTGTTGCTCAGAGTCATAACTAGTAAATGACACAGAGAAATTTTAAAACCTGGTCTTTTGACTCCAAACCAAATTATTTTTTTCCCCACAAACCAAAGATAGAAGGTGTCAGTAAATTGGGGCGCCTGGGTGGCTCAGTCGGTTAAACGCCGACTTCAGTTCAGGTCATGATCTCGTGGTTCGTGAGTTCGAGCCCTGCGTCGGGCTCTGTGCTGACACCTCGGGGCCTGGAGCCTGCTTCGGATTCTGTGTCTCCCTCTCTCTCCACTCCTTCCCCACTTGTGCTCTTTCTCTGTGTCTCAAAAATAAATAAACATTAAAAAAAATTTTTTTTAAAGTGTCAATAAATTGAGGTGCTGTGTGTGTGTGTATTAGGGGTGGGGAGTGACTAGTTTCTCAGTGGATGGGGTTGCTGAGGCATACCTAATTTCTAAGGCATTTTCTAAGATTTGCATCTGGCATGTTTGGACTGCATTACAACAGCCTCCTGCAGGCGTTCATAATTTTCATCCTATATTATGCATACATAATTGTATTATTCACTTGTATGTATAAAAAGATAAGAAAGTCAGAATTCAGCTATATTTTATCACTAAACCTTTCCGTACCCAAGACTCTCCATCTTTCTTTTTCCCTAATTACTTAGTAGAATCAGGACCTTTGTGGTAGAGTAAGGTGACACTGGTTCCTTGCCAAGGAACCTTTGTTGGCTTTGACATGTATTGGTGTTAAACTACTTAAGGTCAAGAGGAAGGAGAGGCTCAGTTTATGTTCAGGACAGAGGTTAAATGGAAAAGCACATTTTTTGAGGCTTTCAACCCTGCCACTCTTGACCATCAACATAGCCCAGTGTTACGTACTGAAGTTAATGCAGAAAGCGTATACAGTTGGCTTCTGCACTACGGTTGGGGACTTGAGAGAAGTGATGTGAGTAATGTGAATAGTAGAGAAAGGGTACTTGGAGACAGAGGCTCCAGTTAAGGAAACTTTCCTGGGCTGGGCTTTGGTAATCTCATCACATTTTATAGATCAAAGAGAGCAATCTTAACTTGAACTTTTTTTTCTTTTTTTTTTTTTAATTCAGGTTAGTTAGGGGCACCTGGGTGGCTCAGTTGGTTAAGTGTCCGACTCCGGCTCAGGTCATGATCTCCCAGTTTATGGGTTCGAGCCCCCTCTTGAGCTCTGTGCTGACAGCAAGGGAGCCTGGAGCCTGCTTCAAGTTCTGTGTCTCCCTGTCTCTCTGCCCCTTCCCCGCTTACTCTCTCTCTCTCAAAAATAAAATAAAATAAATAAAATAAAATATAAAATAAAAGAATAAAATAGGGGCGCCTGGGTGGCTCAGTCGGTTAAGCGGCCAACTTCGGCTCAGATCATGATCTCATGGTCTGTGAGTTCGAGCCCTGCGTCAGGCTTTGTGCTGACAGCTCAGAGCCTGGAGCCCGTTTCAGATTCTGTGTCTCCCTCTCTCTCTGCCCCTCCCCTGTTCATGCTCTGTCTCTCTCTGTCTCAAAAATAAATAAACGTTAAAAAAATTTTTTTTAATAAAATAAAACATTAAAATTTTTTTTTAATTCAAGTTAGTTAACATACAGTGTGTCTTGGTTTTAGGAGTCGAACCCAGTGATTCATCTCTTACATGTGACACCCAGTGCTCATGCCAACATGTGCCCTCCCTAATGCCCATCACCCATTTAACCCATCCCCCCCACCCACAGCCCCTCCAGCAGCTCTCAGTTTGTTCTTCATATTTAAGAATCCCTTATGATTTGCCTCCCTCTGCCCTTTTTTCTAAAAGAATTATTAAAAAATTGTAGCCAGATCAGTGTAGTTGATAGCAGATGGCTTTAAAACAATCCAGCCTGAATTTTCTTCATCTTGGAAAAAGGCATCTGGTGTATTCCTCCTTGATAGAATATTTTGGAGTATCCTATGTTAGCGCATAATAGTGACTTACAGGTGAAGCAACAAAACTCAGCTTAATTTAAGGTAGAATACAGCCTGTCTTCTCAGTGTAACTTTTTTTTCCCAAGAATTTTCTTTTCTGGATATTTCAGTCCTGAATGTACAGTTAACAAGCTCAGAGGCCAGCACAGCAAAGGACTGTGCTGGATTAAACAGGGGCAGGGGGCTGTGTCACAGATTGCCAGAGTCCCTGTGTTCCAGAGGTCAGTGTGTTCACATGGCAACTAAGCAATCGGCTGGCTATAGACAGAGCAGGGCTGGTGCAGTGGGGGGGGGGGGGACACGGACCCGGCTTGTCCAGGGAACTGGTGGGGAGCAGGGTCAGAAGTAAAAGTGCAAGGGGTATATTGTCACTCAAATGTCTTGTAACTAGAATACATGTCTCCAAAGCCCTGATTGCTGAGATCCTGGGAGGAACCCTTTATTAAACTCTTCCATAGTACAGAACTACAGGTGAAGCTCTCACTGAGATTTGGGGACTCCACTCAAATCAGTTTTCAAGCCAATTTGGTGAGTTGCTGTGACAGCAAACCCACTCATGCTCTGAGAAATGAATGCCTCCAATTTTGACACTATAGTAAGGTCTTTTTTTTAAGTGAAATTTTGAGCCATTTTCTGAAATCATTGTTCTTTAATGGTTATGACTGGGGATTGGCAAATGAGTCTTGACTATTTTTAAAACAGTATTTTGAGTGGGTGAATGAGGAAGTGTGGGCATAGTGTCAGATAAGTGAACGTGTGGGTATACATGTATCTATATCAGTAAAAGCGGGAGTAATTACTATCCTCAGTACCCAGATTGGCACCATACCGTGTTATAAACTGCAGATCTAAACAGAGTGCTAGCTAACAGGAAATTACACTTCCAGTTTAACAGTGGCATTTGTGCAGAAAGTAGCAGGTTCTTTCCTTTCTCTTTTTCGTTCTTTTCTTTCACACTAGTAAATACATTTAGCACCCAGCTGCTAGAGGAGAGAGGATCTTTGGGGGGAAGACAGGTTTGTCATGAATACTGGGGACTTGGTGTGATGTCACTGCCAGCTCTGTGTGATCGTAGGTGGTGTTAGAGCTCCAGGAGCGAGGGGGGAGAGCAGTCGAAGAGACGATGTCGCTCTCAGACAAGCAGCCTGCCTCTCGCACTGCCGCTTACAGCCAGCTCTGTAAGGGCAAGCCTGCAGAGTGCCGAATGGACCCCCCAAAAGAAATCGACCAAGCTGGATTTGAGTGGCAGAGGACAGAGGGCAAACTGAATGAAATCGGACTGAACGTCAGCATGGACGGGCAGCTGAAAGACGGGCTTGTGAAGAATGCCAGCTTCCTGGAGCAGAAAAAGCTCTGCTTCTTTGAGGGGAAGCTAGACAAAGAGCTCAGCATTGAGGTGCAGGACGAGGAGTGTCAGGCAACCTCGGGTCACCTTGAGAGCAGGTATGTGATTTCAGAAACCTGCCATTCCTTGGAGGGAAACTCGGTACACCAGAAGACAGCTGAGTTCCGTGTGGGACCCGGAGAGGGGCCAGATGAGAACAAAGCCTCTACAGTTCAGGGGAAGGTGGCAGGGAAGAATGGGCCAGAGACCAAGAGCCAGTCAGATCTGGATTTCCCTGGGGCTGCTGACATCCCCACCCGGGATGTTGAGCAAGAAACCAGTGTTTGGAACCCCAACTTTCATCCAGTGGCTCAGGGCTTGAGGGAAGCAACTCCGGGAAAGGAGAATGGCATCACTGCTGGCTGCCGGGTGCCTGGGGTGGTGAATGATCACTCTGGGCTGCTCGAATGTAAGCCCTCACTATCTGAGGCTATAGCGCGCCCAGCCCCCACTATTGAGCATTCACCCACTGCCATTCCACCGATCACTATGGTGGAGTTCACCCAGGAATACGTAAATGACAGCTCTCATGACAGAGACCACGAGAAGGAGCTGGAGAAATTGAATTCTCCCGAAGAGGGGGCTTTGCTCAACCAAGTACCCCAGCAGAAAAAAGCAATGCGCCGGGCCCTGTCTGAATGTTCTCACCTCTCGGTTCCCCCAGCTGTCAACCTTGCAGAGAAATATCCTGAACTCCCTGCCCGAGAAGAGCTTTCTTCTGGCCTGCTGCCTCTTACCAGCAGCCCAATGCCAAGTCCTACGCCCAGGAAACTGGGGGCTCCTGCCATAAAGCGCTCCATGACGGTGGCTGAGGAACAGACAGCTAGCTACAAATTGATCCCTGGGGAGCTGCCCATCCCATCTACTGAAGAGGTACCTCCTTTCATCTGTGAGGAACCTGTGGCCAAGAAGAGAGAAGAACTGACCCCCGTCAGCAACAGCAGCGGCAGCAGCTCTGGGAAGAAGGAACTGGGCACTGCTGGATTGCATCTCCATGGTAAGCTGGAGCAGATTCCTGAAGTAAGCAGCAAGGAAAAAGGACATGAAGATGTTAGTGAAACCAGAACGGATTCATGCTCCCCAGTCTGCCAAGGAGGTGAGAAACAGCCAGGACAGACGGCTCTGGCAGGGAAGAAAGAAATTGAGGTCACTGCAACCCAGAGCACTCCAGCGTTCCTGTGTGAAGAGACCCCACGTGATGGTATGTTTCTAAATTTTGCCTCCATGGGGAACAAGCAGACAGCAAGGAGGGAACCAAAGTGACAGATTACCGGCAGGAGCGTTAGGCGGCTTTATTACCGCTGGAGTCTGTGTGCCGGGGAAAGCAGAATTCTTTGCATTGGAAGGTTGCCGGGAGTGAGGCGAGAAAGCAGACAAAGTGAATCCAGCTAGGTCAGCCTGAATGTCTGCTGGCATGATGGATAGTGGGGACTGAGGACGTGGGCTGATGGGGTCAGAGGGTGGTGGACATAAGAAATAGACCCCTTGCTTGACCTCATGTCACCCTACCCACCCCATCCCCCATCCTGCCACCCCCTCAGCTCCCTGTTGGCTTGAACCAGATGATTCCTGAGCCCCAAATCATCCAATCACAACTGATTGATTTCCTTGCTTGAAAATCCGCCACTGTGTGGACTCACAATGGGCGTATCAGCACTAAACCTCCTCTCGTTAAGTAGCACAGCCTGGGTGCAAGCTCTGTTTTCCATTTCGCTTGTGAGAACATTTTACTTTTGTTCAAGTGGAAAAAGAGCCTTTTAAAGCTGGCTATTTAATATTCTCTTCCTGTTCTTCATGTTTGACCCAGTCTTGCTTCTAGTCTTCTCTTTCTGCATGCAGGTGGGGAGAATTTGTGGGGAGAAGGGAAAGGAGAGAGAAGGAGAGACTTGCACTTAATAAACCGCTAAATGTCACAGGCTTTGTGGCTGCCTCCTGTGTCTTTCTTCCTGGCCCTCCTCTTCCCCACCCCCCAGCCCCCCATGGAGCTTATTGTTGGTGGTCTACAAAAGCTGGTTTTCCTCCCAGTCCAGTTTGAGCACAAAGGACTCTGATTCACAAGCTGGTTCATGGGGATTTAAACCATGTGTTTTGTTTGTAAAAAATCGCCTCTTCTCCTAATATTTATTCCTCTCGGTACGTTTTCATGAAGTTTTTTACTCATTTTCAAGTATTTTCTAGGGGAAGGGTAAGTGGAAAAGCCCTAGAAGACCAACGGGGTTTTTTGGGGGGTTTTTTTTTGGGGGGGGGTTGCTTTTTTTTTTTTAATGGAGGTGGACAAAGAAGCTTCCTATAAGCTTCCTATTTCCTCTGTGATGTATGTCTCCAGGATGACAAGCACGCAGATACTCTGTGCCGTTGCTCACTTCTAGCTGTGGCAGAACTGTAAGCCCCTTGTGAATAGGGTTCTGTCGTCTTCCTGTTGATGGGCTGGTTCCCGGTTTGGTGCCCTATACCTTCTAGGTGGTAATGAGTGCAGATTTTTGTTTATTTCAAAGCAAGTTTATCCTAGTTCATACTAACAGAAGTTCATGGTGGCAGGAAAAAATTTCAAGTAACCTGCAAACCTCACTAATGTGTGCACCTAATAAAATGTTTAAGTGTCGACTCTGCTAAGCGCTGTGTAGATAAAAACAGATAAAGATTCATGCTTACGATACGTCAGTCACTGTCTAGGCGCTGGATATTGCCCACATTCTCAAGCAAGTTATGATCAAATTGGGGTGGGGGAATGGAGCAGTGAGAGAGTCGTGAATCATGGAAACTACCTGGAGGAGGTGGTTCGGAAGCCCTGGTGCCTAACTTTGCAAGGGAAAGCCTTCCAGGCAAAGGGACTCACGTAAGGGAGCCTAGATAGCTCATTGTTAGGTAAAAGAACAATGACCAGTATTCATAGGGTACTCTTGTAAGGATTATTTAATTTCAAAGAACGGAAACACACTCAGAGGAACTCAAATTTATAAAAAGGTGTTTATTGACAGGGAGTCTCAGGGAATCCAATTGCAGGAAGCGTAGTCGGGCTGCAGCCATTATATGCCTCTTAGGACATTTGCTTCACCCTAAACATTGTGTTCCATTCCCTTCCCTGCTGGAAACTGCTTTCTCTGCCATCTCATACATTTTCTTTCCTTGGTGACTCTGGTCCACACAGACACTGGGTTGCCATGGTTTGGGCTCTGTGCCCCACTTTATGCTACCTTACATCCCTTATATCTGATCACCTCATTCACCTGGAGACTTCTTGGGAAAAGAATGTGGGTTGAGCAAACACGTCAAAGCCATCCATACATATGTGGCCAGAAATAATGGGAGAACACCTCTAGAAAATTATTTGGAACCCAAACTTCAAATGCCCCTTCAGATGTTTTAAAAAACTGCTGGCTACCTATAACAATGAAGTGGCCCAAAGTCAGCTTTGGGATGACTCAGTAGACAGGATGAACTGGAAAACAGAGGATTGAAAGCAGAAATCCTTGTGACAATAATAGCTTGTCTCATGTAGTCGTTGCAAGTGAAATACTGATGACATGAATGGGGAAATAGAACAGGTGAAGTCAACTTGAAAACTGAATGTGGAAGGTGTGTGTGTGTGTGTGTGTGTGTGTGTGTGTGAGAGAGAGAGAGAGAGAGAGAGAGAGAGAGAGAGAGAGAGAGAGAAAGGAGTCGAAGCTAGTGCTGTTATACTGAGCCTGGGTTTCCCAGCAGGTAGTAACGCAGATACTGGAAAGATCCAACAGAAGGAAGTAGTTTTGTGGAGCAGTTACAAGTTCTGTTTTGAGCATTATTTTTCAAAACTGTAGGGACATTTGGGTAGTGGTCTCTAGCAATTGGCTGGCATAGACCCCTGAGCCAAAGGTGGAGGGCCATGGTGAGAAGCACCGTCTGGGAGGGAGGTAGCAGTTTCTGCTTCTGTGTACGTCAGGTGTTTTTCACTGGGTGGCAGCGATGTAGGTTGAGGTGTTGCATGCTTATGTCATAGGCAGTGGGACTTTGTGTAGATGTTTACTGAACAATCCTGGGCCTGCTGAAAAATGTGCATAGTGATCTGGGGCTAATGGCAACATATCACACATTTGGTAAGATGTTCTTTCAGCTTGCTATAGAAAAAAAGACATTCACCAACCTTGTGTGTTTTTCTTTTCTTTCTTCATATTTTTAAAACTAAGCAAATTCAGTTTTGACTCATAATACATAGAGTTTCAAACATCAAAAAGTACAAACTGCTATAAATAGAAAATCTCCTACCAAGGCAAGACCACTTGATTCACTTTTTCTTGCTTCTTTCCTCTAAGTACAGCTAAATACTCTGAAAAGAATTCAGCAGACAATTATAAAAGGAATCTGAAAGGTGGAAAGGAGAGGACGGACTGGGTAGGGAACTCAGGGCTTCAGGAAGGACAGTGTGCGTTGAGACCCCTGGGTTTTCTTTCTTT
Source organism: Prionailurus bengalensis (assembly GCF_016509475.1). NCBI lineage: Eukaryota > Metazoa > Chordata > Mammalia > Carnivora > Felidae > Prionailurus > Prionailurus bengalensis. Next base: position 17,445,146 of record NC_057348.1, on the reverse strand, counting down.
CTTTTTTTTTTTTTTTAATTTTTTTTTTTCAACGTTTATTTATTTTTTTTGGGACAGAGAGAGACAGAGCATGAACGGGGGAGGGGCAGAGAGAGAGGGAGACACAGAATCGGAAACAGGCTCCAGGCTCCGAGCCATCAGCCCAGAGCCTGACGCGGGGCTCGAACTCACGGACCACGAGATCGTGACCTGGCTGAAGTCGGACGCTTAACCGACTGTGCCACCCAGGCGCCCCAAGGGTTTTCTTTCTAATCTCCCCTGTACCCAGGTCTGGGCCCTGGAGAGTGCCTGCAACCCAGAAGTGCCAACAAGCATAGATGCCACCCCGCCCCAAGCCTCCCCCACCAAAAAAAAAAAAAAAAAAAAAAAAAGAAGAAGAAGAAGAAGAAAGAAAAGAAAGAGAAAAGAAAGGCGAAGAGAAGGGAAAAAAGAAAGAATAAAAAGCCTACTTTCTCTTGCCAAAAGACTAGGAAAGGGAAGCCATATTCCCCTACTCATATCCAGCAGCAGTAGTGGGCTCAGTCCTGCTGAGCAGTGCTCATGAGGGCCCACCTGTCACCTGTTCCACACCTGACAGCAAAATACAATCCATCCACACTGGCAGGAGAATCTATCCCTAGTCCCCCACAGGTGACAGCACCAGTGACACCTATAGGCCTGATGTCTTCTAGCCTTCTATCCAGGAACAGAAGGGGACCTTGGGAGGTTTCCTCCTATACACCCTTCCCTCCAGCAGCAAAAGGCCAGGTGGGTGCCTCCTGCTCCCAGTGGCACCTGCAGAGATCGAACAAGAAGTATGCCAGCACCAGGCAGCCAGAGAACAGGCCAGGAGAAACTCTCTGCATTCTGTGGGTCTGGCATCACTCAACCCTCACCTAGTGAAACCATCTGGCCCAGGGAGGTGGCTTCATCCCTTGCTGGAACTACCAGCCGGGACTGAGTGACATTCTCATGAAGGCAGAAGAACACAGCAGTCCACAGTTGCATTACAAGGGCTCTGGAGACTAAATTGTTATTGAAACTACAGCCAGAACATGCACACTAAATTTAAACAATGATTACCTGATATCATACAAAATTAGGATTGTAAAGCAGCCATTATAAAATTGCTTCAACAAGCAATAATGGATTGTCTTGAAACAATGGAAAAACTAGAAAATCTCAGCAAAGAAATAGAAGTTATTAAAAAGCAGGAGATGGAAATTATGGACAGGAAAAATACAACAATCATATAAAAAAACATGTCTGATGGGCTCAACAGTACACTGGAAATGTCAGAGAATAGAATCAGTGAACTTGAACACAGATCAATAGAATTTAGTCCATCTGAACAAAAGAGAGAAAATAGAAAAAATTACAGCTCCTCAGAGCCTTCTATAACAATAACAAAAGATCTAACATTTGTATCACTGGAATCCCAGGAGAGGAGAAAAAATGTGAGGCTGAACAATTATTTGAAGAAATAATGACTGAAAGCACCTCAAATTTGTCAAAAGATATAAACCTAAAGATTGGAGAAACTGAATGAACCTCCAAGAGAAAAAACCCAAAGAAATCTACAAGACATATTATAATTAAATTCTGCCAACTGAAGACAAAGAAAAAAGATCTTGAAAACAACTGTAAAGAACTAACATATCTGTATTGGGGAATAGCCGTTCAAATGGCGTTGTGATTCTTACCGGAAACCATGAGGGCAGAAGGAAGTAGCACAACGTTTTTCAAGTGTTAAAAGAATAGTCAACTGCAAATTGTATATCTGGCAAAACCATCCTTCAGGAAAAAAGGGAAAGTAATGACATTCTAAGAGGAAAACTAAGAGGACTTTTGCTTGCTGACATCCCTTTAGAGAGTGGCTAAAGGAAGCTTTCCAATAAAATAAGATATCATAACAGAAGGAGGCTTGGAATTTCAGAAATGAAAAAGCAATTAGAACAATGGAATGAGTAAAAATAGGAGTAAATATAAATAGACTGTCCTCATGAAGTTTAAAAATCTTATTTGATGATCGAAGCAAAAATTGTACCATCTGATGTGGTGCTCGATGTCTGAGAAGGAAATACCTAAGAAATTACATTTAAAAAGCAGGGAGGATAAAAGATCCTAAATAGAAGTAAGTAAAATGGTACACTCAAAAACATTAAAAAATAAAAGTGGAATTTTAAAAAATGTTCAAGTAGCCCACAGGAAGGCAAAAGAAACAGAGGGAACAAATAATAAAAAACAGAGCCGCCCTCTGTGCCCTCCTCATTGACACCATGCTCCAGTTGCTGCTTGGAATTACGTGTGGCCCCCTAGTTGGAATGTATCTGGTCCAGAACCATGACATAGCAAACCTGGTTTAAAAACTTGAAGGAATTAAAAAGGACTTGGATACAAGAAGAAGCCCCCTGCTTTATGAGGCGGACTCCAGCACTGCCTTCTGGATTTGCTGATTCTGCTGTTCTGGAGGGCCTCCTTACCATCTGAGCCGAAAGCTTTCGTTTTAAATTCCGGCCTCAGAGATTTTCCTCTCTGCTCGAACCTGCGCTGCCTCTGAGCACAGATGGGGCCACAAGTTAAGAACTCTCCTTTTCCAACATCCTCACTTCTTCCCTTCCTCTTTTCCAGCCGCTTGAGACGGACTAAGACTGGAATTATGGTGCTAGATGAGTAAAGGTGACCTTTAACTAGTTCTTTGGGATTTCTACCACCTTTTTTCTAAAGAAAAGATTGATGAGTTTTGCATAGCTGATCAGATTTGAATAATGCCGATTACACTGTTTAGCAATTATAATGGATGCTTAAACATTTGGTACTAAATTATGTTGTTTCCAGGTAATTAAAATTAAAGTGTAGAGGGGGGAAAACACACAAATACCAAAATGGCAATATAAACCCTAACTGATCAGTAATTACTTAAAATGCAAATAGTCTAAATACTACAATTGAAGACAGAGATTAGAAGAGTAGATTTTTAAAAAATGACCCAAGTACACACAGTGTACAAGAAATGCATATCAGGGATGCCTGGGTGGCTCAGTCAGTCAAGCGTCTGACTCTTGATTTTGGCTCAGGTTATGATCCCAGGGTCGTGGGATCGAGCTGGGCCTGGAGCCTGTATAAGATTCTCTCTCTCTCTCTCTCTCTCTCTCTCTCTCTCTCTCTCTCTCTATCTCCCTCTGCCCCTCTCCCCACTAGCGTGTGCACTCTTTCTAAAATTAAAAAAAGAAAGAAAGAAATGTATGTCAGTCCTAAGGAAGGTAGATTGAAAGTTAAAGATGGAAAAAGATATATCATGTTAACATTAATTTTTTTAAGTGGCTATATTCTTTTCAAGCACCTATGGAACATTTGCCAAGATGGATCCTCGGCCATAAAATGAACTTCAGTACTTTATTAAAAGGTTAAAATCATACAGAATATTTTGTCTGGCTATAATGGAATCAAATTAGAAACCAATAATAGGCCACAGGAAAATCTTCAGTCATTTGGAAATTAGAGTACACATCTTTTTTTTTTTTCCAACGTTTATTTATTTTTGGGACAGAGAGAGACAGAGCATGAACGGGGGAGAGGGAGGGGCAGAGAGAGAGGGAGACACAGAATCGGAAACAGGCTCCAGGCTCTGAGCCATCAGCCCAGAGCCCGACGCGGGGCTCGAACTCACAGACCGCGAGATCGTGACCTGGCTGAAGTCGGACGCTTAACCGACTGCGCCACCCAGGCGCCCCTAGAGTACACATCTTAATAGTCCATGGTTGAAGAGGAAGTTATCACAGGAAAAATTAAAAATAAAATGAGGGGGTCTGGCTGGCTTGGTCGGTGGAGCATGCAACTCTTGATCTCAGGGTTGTAAGTTTCAGCCCCATGTTGGGTGTGGAGATTACTTAAAAATCTTGGGGCTCCTGGGTGCCTCAGTCAGTTAACGTCCCACTTCGGCTCAGGTCACGATCTCATGGTTTGAGCCCCACATTGGGCTCGCTGCCATCAGCACAGAACCCGCTTCAAATCCTCTGTCCCCCACCCACTCTTCCCCTCCCCTTCTCGCACTCTTTCAAAAAATAAACATTTAGGAAAAAGTTTTTAAAAAACAAATAGAATGAACTTTGTGATGAGCACAGGGTGTTGTATGGAAATGTTTAATTGTACACCTGCAACTAATATTACTCGGTATGTTAACAAACTAGAACTAAAATAAAAACTTAAAGGGCACCTGGGTGGCTCAGCTGGTTAGACATCTGACTCTTGATTTCATCTCAGGTCATAATCTCATGGTTTGTGAGTTCTAGCCCCACGTCGGTTCCACACTGATAGTGCAGAGCCTGCTTGAGATTCTTCCCCATCGCCCGCCCTCCCTGCCCCCCCCCCCACCTCCTGGCCTCTTTCTCCCTGCCCCAAATAAATAAATGTTAAATAAATAAAAATTTAAATTAAAAATAAAATGAACTGAATAAAAATGAACATAGAACATCTCAAAATCTGTAGAATGCAGCTGTAGCAGTGCTGGGAGGGATATTTATAGTCCTATGTGCTTACCTTAGAAAAAAGATCTCAAATCAATAACCTAAGTTACTGCATCAAGAAACTAGACAAGGAAGAACAAATAAGTCCAAACCAAGCAGAAATCAGTGAAATTGTAAACAAGAAAACAACAAAGGAAATTTATTAAGCCAAAAGCTGGTTCTTAAAAAATACCAATACAATTGGTAAATCTTCAACAAAATTGACAAAGATAAAGAGGACACAAACCACTAACCTCAGGAATAGGGGACATCACTATGGCAATTAAAAGGATAACAAGTGAGCACTGGAAGCACCTTTACACTCCCAATTCAACAGCTCAGAGGAAATTCCTTGAAAACCACAAATTACCAAAACTCAACCAAGATGAAATAGATAACCTGAATAACCATTAATAAAATTGGATTCTTAATTAAAAAGTTGCTGAGGGATTCACTGTAGGGGTTCATCCTACATTTAAAGAATAATTAACACCAATTTTACACATTCTCTTCCAGAAAATACGAGAGGAGGCAATATTTCTGATTCATTTTATGAGGTCTGTATTTATCTGATACCAAAACCAAACAAAGACAGTATACAACAAACTACAGACCAATATCTCTCATGAATGTAGATGCAAAATATTAACATGTCCAGCAATATATAAAATTACCTATACACAACAGCCCAGTGGAATTTATTCCAGATCTACATGGCTAGTCCTGTAATCAAAAACCAATCAAGGTTATCCATATCAACAGTCTGAAGAAGAAAATTCATTTAAGTGCAGAAATGCATTCAACAAAACTCATGACCCATTTATGAAAAAACACTCATCAAAGATAAGAGGGAGAACTTTCTCAACTTGATCAACTGCCTCACCTACAGAAAACCTACCATAACATCATACTTAGTAGTGAAATACTGAGTGCTTTCCCTGTTAAGACTAGGAGCAGGGCAAGGATGCCTGCTCTCATCACTCCTACTTAACCCAATACTGGAAGTTCTGTTTAGCACAATAAAGTAAAAGGAAATAAAAGGGCATGTAGATTAGAAAGGAAGAAAGAAATCTGGCTCTCTTTGCAGATGACATGATTGTCTATATAGAAAATTCTGAGGAATCTACCAAGAAAAAAAAAAAAAAAAAACACCTTCCTGGAAGTAATAAGTAATTTCAGCAAAGTCACAGGATGGAGTTAACTGCATGTCCATACACTAACAGTGACACTATTTTAATAAAAGTCCTGTACATAAATGTTTTTTAAAAAATTTTTTTTTCAACGTTTTTTTATTTATTTTTGGGACAGAGAGAGAGCATGAACGGGGGAGGGGCAGAGAGAGAGGGAGACACAGAATCGGAAACAGGCTCCAGGCTCTGAGCCATCAGCCCAGAGCCTGATGCGGGGCTCGAACTCACAGACCGCGAGATCGTGACCTGGCTGAAGTCTTTTTTTTTTTTTTTTAATTTTTTTTTTCAATGTACATAAATGTTTGTAACTGTAGCAGGCGAATGGTTAAACTGTGGTTAGAGCTGTACCATGGAATATCTGGCATATCATCAGCAGTCAAAAGGAACTAACTACTGTTGCATACAACAACACCAGTTGTTGTAACATCTCAAAAGCATTATGCTGGGTGGAAGAAGCCAGACAGAAAAGGTAACATACTGTATGATCCATTTACGTAATAGTCTTGAAATAATATTATAGGGATGGAGAGCAGATTAGTGGTTGCCAGAGATTTAGGGATTAGGAAAGGAAGGAAGGGAGGGTGGGGTGGCTATAAAAGGGTAACAGGAGGGAGCCTGTGTTAATGGAACATTGATCTGTCCTGATTGCTAGTAGTGGTTACATAAAGCTCCACGTGCGAAAATTGCATGGCACCGCATATGTGCGCATGTGCACCGCACACACTGTCACACAAATGAGTGCTGCATGTAGAACTGGAAACGTCTGAGCAAGCTCTATGGGTTGTACCAATATCAGTTTCCTGGTTTTGATAGAGTAATGTGCTAATGCAGGGTGTCAGCGCTGGGAGAAGCTGGAGGAAGTGTACACAGGACCTCCCTGTACATTTCTTTGCAACTTTTAATCAATATAATTACTTCAAAATGATGTTTTGTTTTGTTTTGTTTTGTTTTGTTTTGTTTTTTAATTTATTTTTGGGACAGAGAGAGACAGAGCATGAACGGGGGAGGGGCAGAGAGAGAGGGAGACACAGAATCGGAAGCAGGCTCCAGGCTCCAAGCCATCAGCCCAGAGCCTGACGCGGGGCTCGAACTCACGGACCGCGAGATCGTGACCTGGCTGAAGTCGGACACTCAACCGACTGCGCCACCCAGGCGCCCCCAAAATGATGTTTTAAAATGTTTAAAATAAAGCCTCCTGCCCTCTTAATTCTGTGCCCCATTCCCCCTTCCCCAAATTAAGGTGTTTTTAGAATGCATGTACAAGTGTATTTGCATTAGAAATCTATTTTGCCCCCTTCCTTTCTCTAGACAGATGGTTTCATGTTGCCTTCCTATTCTGCACCTTCCTTTTTTCTTCACTTAATAGAGATGATTCCGTATCGGTCATGCTTTATGTTTTCAGATGCTGAGATTATCTGATACTTTGCCGTGATGCTTTGACCACTTTTCTATTAACAGACTTTGGCTGTTTCCATTTTGTGCTGTTAGGAACAATGCTCTGATGAAAGGCCTTATACATTTGCCATTTTGCTGCTGTGTGAATATACCTCTAAGATAAATTTCTGGAAATTGAATTTCTGGATTAGAATTTACAGTACAGTTTTCAGAGACACTGGTTGCCCTGCATAGGAACTGTACCATTCCACACGTTCACCAGCCCCAAGTATCCTCATATTATCCCCATTGGCTGTTTTCACATTTTAGGACTTTTGACAATATGTTAGGTTAAAAATGGCATCTCAGTGTGGTTTTAATTTTCATTTCTCTGAAAAATTGGGCATCTTTTATTGTCAGTTTGTATTTCAGTTTGTATTTCTTTTTCTGTAAACTGTGTTCATATCCTTTGGGCCATTTTTCCAGTGGGTTATTGGCTTTTGTAGAAGTTAGCGATTTGTAGGAGTATTTTATATATAATAAGCTCATTGTCTTTGATGTGAGGTTCAAAATTTTTTTCCTGTTTATCATTTGCCTTTTGGCTTTTCTTCTTTTCTTTCTTTCTTTTTTGTGGTCGTTGAAGTTTTTGAAACTTTTTCCTTAGACTGATCTTCTTTGGCTTCTGGATTTTGTGCCAGTTTGCAAGGTCTTTCCCACACCCAGGTTATAAATTTCATGGTATTTTAATGCTTTCAGGTGTAGCCCTATTGAAATCTGGAATTACGTCCCCACAGTGGTGCTGCTGGGCATATAGCCCTAGGTGGTAGACTATTTCTGGCCTTGGGTCTGATTTCATGGGTCTCCTCGGCCTTATTGGAAATCTGGGTCACTGCTAGAACCAGATCAAGTTAATCTCACATCCTCCATAAAGTGGTGCTTTACAGGGAAAGGAAATAAGGGGAGGACATTGGGTGATCTTCTGGCTCTTATCCCATCTTTCAGCAACCTTTATTCCAAGAGATAAACTCTAGTAGAAGAGGGTTTTGTCCCCTGTGTGCTCCGGGAGTTAGTGGTTGGGTGACAGAGCCCCTTTGCTGGTCTCCAGGGAAGGGAAACCAAACTTTAAGGGCCATTTCCTTCCATTGGTCATCTGTGCAAATCCCACTTAGGTTGCTTCTCCACAGGGACAGGCTGCCTGAATCTGTGGAATCTGAAACGGTCCTGACACAATGAGAGGAACTCGGGAGTCTTATCCACATTTCAGAGCACAGCCCTGTGGATTTTGTTCAGATTGAAGTGCTAGTCAGTGTCTGTCTCCACTAAGACTTGCATTTTCGAAATGGGTATGAAAAACATTTGCTTAGCATAACTGTTCCCCCTCTTAGGAATAAGTAAGCCTGAAGAAGGACGGCCTGCTGGGAGTGTGACCGGAAATGACATCACCGCCCCTCCAAACAAGGAGCTCCCACCAAGCCCAGAGAAGAAAACAAAGGTAGGTGCCGGAATGCTGGGTTCTCTTCTACCAATATCATTTTTTAAAACCATACCTTCTGCTACTGTTGCTTGGATTGTGAATGGAATTTCTTTTTTCTGAGCTATTAGTAGGTCCTTCCCCAGTTTTGGACCTTCTTAGAAAATATTTTATATTCCTATTTTACCATAGTAGCCTAACTCAACCCTTAAAATCTCTTCCCTTGACCCCATTATCTTGAATATGTGTAGAAATATTCTGTAGAGGGTGTTTCTGCTTCCCTTAACAACAACAATAAAGGGATTTGCAAAACTATTTGGAAATAAATTCTGCAATCTGCATTCATGAAAAGGGAAAACAGATTTTTAAGGTGGATCAAGCCTTCAGACACTTACTGGTACTTACTGCAGAGTAGAAATGCCACACTTCAGTGTGGTCCTAAAACGATGCTGATGTTGCCTCATCAAGGTACAAATAATAACGGCTTAATCACCTGCTGGTGGCTTTTCCTCCTAAAACTATTATAGCAGCCACCAAAAGCTACTTAATTGTTTAAAGCTGTCACTGAATTTAAGTCTTCAGGTGCCAAACTGCTAGAATTTGTGAGACAGTAAGAATGAATTCCCAGTTTTCTTTCTCTCATGGTTTCTTTCCACTATTTACCAAGCTCAGAAGAACGGAATGCTGCTTTTCAGTTGCATAGATCCTCATTGCTTATAATTTTACTTTGAATTGTGCAATTTATACTTTTTTTTTTAATTTGTTTTTATTTTTGTTTGTGTGTTTGATGTTGACCTTTAAAAAAAAAAAAACCACCACCAACAAATCAACTTAAAGCCTTTGGCCACCACTCAACCTGCAAAGACTTCAACATCGAAAGCCAAAACTCAGCCCACTCCTCTCCCCAAGCAGCCGGCTCCCGCCACCTTTGGTGGGTCGAATAAAAAAACCCATGAGCCTCACTGCGGGCTTAGTGCCGGCTGCCCCGCCCAAACGCCCTGCCGCCACCACTGCCAGGCCTTCCACCTTACCTTCAAAAGACGCAAAACCTAAGGTAAGTGGCCACCTAAGCACTCTGCCAGGGAAAAGTTCTCCCCTCTGAGTGTCCGATCGGCTCTCATTGCTCCCAGACAGCGGAATCAAGCTGCTGGAATTGGGGGAAGTGGGGAAAGGCGACTTGAAAATCATTTGGGGCCCAGGATGCAGCCATAACATCTGAAGGCCTTTCAGACCTTGTACCTTTCCCTGCCCCTGCCTGGAGGCAATACTTCATCTGCTTGAGTTTCTTTTCCTTTCTCCCAGACCCTCCTGCTCTTCACGGTTTGAACACTTGTTAGCCAGTTTGCCCCACTCCACACCCCGTTAGATTAACCCCTTTTTGGTAGAATTCGCCCATCAAATTCCTAAAATTTGGTTTCTTGTCTTTCTCTTTAATCCTCCTACAGAAGTGATTTTTACCCATTACTTTTTTGGATAAAGCTCTTCTGACTGATCTCTGTAGGTTCCAACATCATGTGACAATTTCCTTTGCTTTTGACATTGGGCCCCCTCTCTCCCTCTGCAGTTTTCCAGTTTTTCAGGTCACCCACATTATTGCCTAGAAATCAGTCAATTTGGGCAGCAGTGGCTTCATAGGATTGTCCTAGAAGGGCAGATGGCGTCTGTGGCTTTCTTCCTTAACGTTTTGTTTTATTTGAGAAGGGCCTTTAGGTCAGCTTGGTGTTATTCTTTAAATTCATGGTGGGAAATAGTTTCCCATGTTAAAATGGTAGTGTACCAATCTAATCTTGTAAAGAAAATTGGTGGAACCTAGGAATTGTAGAATGGGCTGGAACCTTGGCCAAGAAATTGCTATGGCCAAGAATTTCTATGAGAAACCCTATCATACATTAAGAATGATAAAATCTCATGAAGCTTTCTGACCCTGATTTACCCAGTTGACTGCTTTTCTTAACTGTTAGAAGACAATTTATTTGCATAAGAGGGCAGAGGGAAAGGCACCTGGGTGGCTCAGTTGGTTAAGTGTCTGACTTCGGCTCAGGTCATGATCTCCCGGTTCATGAGTGAGTTCAAGCCCCACGTCAGGCTCACTGCTGTCAGTGCAGAGCCTGCTTCAGATACTCTGTCCCCCTCTCTCTGCCCCTCCCCCACTGCGCTCTCTCAAAAATAAACATTAGGGGCGCTTGGGTGGCTTAGTCGGTTAAGCGTCCGGTTCTTGATTTTGGCTCAGATCATGATCTCACGGTTCATGGGTTTGAGCCTGGGATCGGACTCTGCACTGACAGTGGGGGAGCCTGCTTGGGATTCTCTCTCCCTCTCTCTGCCCCTCCCGTGCTTGCACTCTCTCGCAAAATAAATTTTTAAAGTTGAAAAAATAAATAAAAAATAAAATAAACATTAAAAAGAGAGAGAGCAAGTAGAGGGAAAGTGACTAGAGCTATGGTACAACAAATCCTGGGGCTGACAGGACAGTGGCAGGGGCGCAGTGTATAGTGAACTTTTACTCTGCAGTAATAATAAAAACGAAGTGCAGTGTACTGGTATCTTTATGCCTGTTAATTCCTTCACTCCTCTCTCTCAGCAACCCATGATGTGGATATTCATCTTCTCATTTCATGGCTCAATGAAATAACCTTCCTAAGGTCCAGTGCCAGTAAGTCACAGAGCTAGTATTTGAACTTGGGTCTGACTCCAACACTGATACTTGGGCCTCCGTCAGCACTGTTCTTTCTTGTCCATGCAGCTTTTATTTTTATTTTTTATTTATTGATTTATTTTTAAAGTTTGCTTATTTTGAGAGAGAGAGAAAGAGAGAGAGAGAGGGTGCAAGCAGTGGAGGGGCAGAGAGAGAGAGAGAGAGCGAGAGAGAGAGAGAGAGAAAGAGTATGTCAAGCTGGCTCCACACTGTCAGCACAGAGTCTGACGTGGGGCTCGATCTCACCAACTGTGAAATCATGACCTGAGTTGAAACCAAGGGTTGGTTGCTTAACTAACTGAGCCACCCAGGTGCCCCTCATGGCCATGCAGCTTTTAGACAGCATTTTGAGACACAGCTGATCTGAAAAGGTGATCTGCATTACAATTACAAACTTGTTTTTTAGACAAGAAACAGATAAAAATATTTGGAGAGATTGATAGAAATTTATTTTTATCTTTATTTTGGTAGAAAGATTTTAGAAGCAGACAAAGGAGGAAAAACTTACTCAGAAAAAATAAGCAGATCTAGGACTCTGGTAGAGAAGAAAATATGAATTGAGAAACAGCAGAGTAAGGGCAGTTACCAAAGCAGGCTGGTTCTGTAGCTTGCTGAAACCAAGAGACTGGCAGCTAAAGAGTGTCACATTTTTGGGCGCCTGGGTGGCGCAGTCGGTTAAGCGTCCGACTTCAGCCAGGTCACGATCTCGCGGTCCGTGAGTTCGAGCCCCGCGTCGGGCTCTGGGCTGATGGCTCAGAGCCTGGAGCCTGTTTCCGATTCTGTGTCTCCCTCTCTCTCTGCCCTTCCCCCGTTCATGCTCTGTCTCTCTCTGTCCCAAAAATAAATAAACGTTGAAAAAAAAAATTAAAAAAAAAAAAAAAGAGTATCACATTTTTAAGAGCCTTCTATCCTTAATAACCTTTTTTTCCAACTTATTTTATCACCATTACTTCCACTAGCAAAAGAAGACCCTACTAGATTATTCTGAATCACAGTCAGAATACTGAGAATTTGGAGGAGACCTCAGAGTATCTGGTTTAGTACTCAGAGTTTTGAGCAGACAGGAGGGAGCCCCTCTGCACAAAATCCTACGATGTATTCCGAACAGAGCTGGTAGCTGAACAGTTCCTCTTATTCCAGTCTGAGGGTTCTTCGTACCATACTTCAGGGACTTCATTTGTCCATTACCCTGCATTTTCAGTTAGACTTTAACTGGATGCCAGCCCTTAATTTCTGAGCTCCTCCTAAGCTGATTTTCCATTTAAGCAGTGTCCTGCTGGTCTCTGCCAACACACTGCCCTGTGTGGCCATTTCTCTTGGAGCAAAAGAGCTGGATCCACTCTGTCTGTGTTTTGGCTTCCTCTCTTGAGGAAGGCTTATCAAAAGAGTGTGTCCTTCTCCTATTCCTGTAGAAACCAGGCTAAATTGATCCCTTCCCTTCCTTACTAGTAAGGCCATGCCCCGCCTCCACGGAAGAGGAACGACCGGGGCCCAGGTGCCAAGCACCTACACTTGAGAAAATTTTCCCTTTTGATGTCACAGCTGACATCGGTGCTTCTCATTCTCTCTGGTCGTCAGGCCTGCACCCTCCACTTGCCCCCTTCTCGTCGTCTCTGTGCTCTGGTCCCCACAGATCCTCTGGTCCTGACCTCCTTTATCCAGATGAGGAAATAAAGCCCATAGAGGTTCTGTGATTTTCCCAGAAACACACTGTGAGTTGGGGGCCTGACTGGGGTTGGAGCTCAGGCTTCGGATCTAACTGGTTAGGCCAGTGTTCCCTCCATCTGCAGCCCTATTCTGCTCAGCACTCACTGGGTGTATCTTAGCCAAAAGAATGACTGAATTTGCTTAAACATAATTTTTAATTTTTTTGTGGTGTTTATGTATATTTGTCTTTCATCAGGTCGTTAAATACTGATGTATTTAATGTATTAAATACATTCGATCCTGCGGCAAACTTCGTTTGTGATGTGGTATACTTGACTGGTTTGTTCATTCTCACCGCTTCAGGTTGGATTGAGATAGTTAGACTCCCCCATCTCCTGACTCCAGCTGGCCCAGCACCCTACATGGCCAGCTTCTCACTTTGTCTGAAGGACTTAGATCTCAGCAGTATAAATTTTCCTACCAAGAAGTACCAAATCCATAGTTCCCCTGTTTTCTGCTGTCCTTTAACATGACTTCCTGGGGCTCTTGCTGACCTGCTGCTCTTATTCCCACTTCCCTGTTACCAGCCTGTTGCAGACGCGAAGATTCCTGAGAAGCGGGCCTCCCCATCCAAGCCGGCCTCTGCCCCAGCGCTCAGGCCTGGCGCCAAGAGCACCCAGACTGTTCCAAAAGCCACAGCAGCTGCAACTCCTGCCTCAGCTGGGCCAAGCAGCAGGAGCCCCCCTACACCTGTGCCCAAGAGGCCCACCAGTGAGTACTGTCACCCTTCCTTCCCACGGGAACCAGCGGGGAGACAGGAGAGATCTGTCTCTGTGCACCAGACCTTAACAGGGAACACTGATCTTCACATGCAGTTAGCCAGTATGTCTGTTCAGAAAACTCTTGAGTGAAAGGGATTCTCATGAATTCCCAGGTAGGATTACTATTCCCTTCTTAGTAACTTCACATTACTCAGCACACTGTGGTCATGGGCTTACATGATAGGAAGTCAGTTGTTCGGTTCCGCAGGCCTGTACTGGTAACCCACTTCCAAGGCCGTGTGGAAGGCACTGTTAAGATTGTAGAAAAGACTAAGGATACAGTGCGTGGCCTTTTGTACTCCATAAGGGCCCAGTCTTTACCTGGCTGTCTAATTTACTCTTAATCTATTCCAGAGACGAGCACAGCCCATGGCCCAAAGGGGACATTCAGTAATTGTTGAATGAATGAATGAATGAATGAATGAATGAATCTCAGTATTGGATGAGCCATTCACTAGGTCACTTTGTTAAACATTAAATAGTAAAAAGTGTTATGTTTGTGCAGCCATCAAGACTGAGGGAAAGCCTGCAGACATGAAGAAGACGGCCACGAAGTCTGCACCAGGTGACACCCGTCCCCCACCTCCTGGGACCCTAATTTAAACCCCTACCTCTTTGCAGCTTCCAGGCTCCCTTCCGCTCTCTCCCGCTGAACCCCTGTCATCTCTTACTTCTTTGCAGCTGACCTGAGTCGCCCCAAGAGCACCTCCACCACTTCAGTGAAGAAGAGCACCACTGTCCCCGGGGCAGCCCCCGCAGCAGGGGTGGCCCCTGGCCGAGCCAAGCCCACACCCACCCCTCCTCGGCCCTCTGGGACTCCTTCCTCAGACAAGAAGCCCACATCAGCCAAGCCCGGCTCCTCTGCACCGAAGCCGAGCCGCTTGTCTACCAACGCTTCCACCCCTGATCTGAAGAACGTCCGCTCCAAGGTTGGCTCCACGGAAAACATCAAGCATCAGCCTGGAGGAGGCCGGGTGAGTCCTGGAGCTCGTGGTCCTTGGCATGCTAGTCCTTGCTTCCCTCCCTGCCACGCCACACCCCTGGGCCCACCGAAGCAGAAGGGTTGTCATGACGTCGGATTCAGTGTCACAGACTTGCAGCCTGGGCTCCACGTCCATCCGGCAGCAGACTGTCTCCTCCCGTCTCTATCAGGGGGGCTCCTGGTGTGGATTTTGGGCTTTAGGCTTACATTTTGGTTTGGAGGCAAAAGGGTTCTTGTACTTAACAGAACAAACAGGGAAGCCCTGGCCTGTGAGACCTGCTGGCTGTGCTCCCCACCTCTGTGCTGTGAGCATCAGGACCTGACCCGCAGGAGGGGGAACCTGGGCTTGGGAGAGGCATGTCTGCCTGAAAGAAGTTAGGGTGCCCCCTTGTGGCCGGGGTGACTGCCCACTGCAGGGAAGAAGGGCTGTCAGAAGGGCTGTGGTGGGGAGTGCTGTTGAGGGCCAGGTGCTTCACTCTTAAGGATTTTCTGTTTACATCCACCGCAGAATTGTCAGCTGTTAGCAGGGATGGGACCTGGTGTAGCAAATGGTGGTGGCGAAAGTCCCAGTTTGGGTCCATGGAGCAGTAACCTCATTTCCTATGTGATTCTCTAGCACTTA
Organism: Prionailurus bengalensis; assembly: GCF_016509475.1. Classification (NCBI taxonomy): domain Eukaryota; kingdom Metazoa; phylum Chordata; class Mammalia; order Carnivora; family Felidae; genus Prionailurus; species Prionailurus bengalensis. The sequence goes on along the minus strand of NC_057348.1, from coordinate 17,429,860 downwards.
AGACACCACACCTCCCATTCAGGGTAGGATCCTTAAATTGCTTCAACCCCAGAGCCTTTAAAACATTGAACAGGGCCCAGAATGAGGCAGAATCCTGGTACTGTTGGAAGACACTGATGGCAAACTGGGATTAGTCTGGAATAAGGGCCTAAGAGTTGCTTTTGCTAAGAGGCTGTGGCTCTGGTGTACCCAGATGGTGTGACCATCCCCCCCTTCCTGTGCTCTTCTTACACTTTTGTTGGGCAAAAATTGCAGGAGGTCTTGGTGAGGAGTTGGGTGACTTGGCCTGGTGAGAGGTGTGACACTTCCCGTCATCAATAGTGGCTCCTGTGACTACAGCAGCTTGCTTGGGGCGAGGACATTTGAGTGGGGGAGCATTGTGGCTGGAAAACACACTCTCGGAAGAGAATCCCTAACTTAGCCCTCCTTCCCTCCTTCTCTCCGGGAATGGTGTCTCGATCTTGTCCTCGTGTCTCCAGACTATGGTCTGCAGCTCCTCCTTCTGGCTGGTTTGTCCCGGGAAACGGTTTGTTCCTAGGAGCAAGGGTGACCTGCTTCTGCTTGGTGGCCTGGCCTGGATTCGAGTCCCCTACAGCTTTCTTCCCTTCTTGGCATTTGGGCTCTTACCCTCTTGGTTTGAAATTTGCCCTCCCTTTATCTCCATCCAGGCCAAAATAGAGAAAAAAACAGAGGCAGCTGCTACAGCTCGAAAGCCTGAACCTAATGCAGTCACTAAAACAGCCGGTCCAATTGCGAGTGCGCAGAAACCACCTGCTGGGAAAGTGAGTTTTATTTAGACTTTTACCTCTTGAAGGTGAAAGATGATAAACTGTTTCTTCCAGCCTGAGTCACTTTCCCTTCTATCGCACTTTTTTCCTATCCTTAACCAGTTTCTACTTCGCCCCCGCATTCCCTCCTCTCTGTTTGATGACTCAGCCATCAGAAAAAAGTTTTGTATTAACCCTGACAGTTAACAGATTTGGGAGCCCATTACCCTTTGGGGAATATTTATTCAGCTGGACAAAATGGATCCAAAAATTTTCAGCCACTTCCTTCACACTGACCCTGATGTGAAACCCACCCATTTTGTGTGCAAACACACACACAGCACCCATGTTCTTCCTCAGTAAAACATGGGATTGGTTACTCTGCTGCGCCTGGAACCCTGGAGCCCTGGTGCTTGTAATTGAACTAGAAGGCCCCTTTCGTAACCTGCTGGTTATGGGATGGCTTTATTTGCCCTGGTTCCCCATGTCACCTCCTCACTGAAAGTTTAGGTGCTCGTTCCCACTGGAAGCCCGCTCAGCCTAGGGATTGCATACCACCGGCAGGGCACAGGTAAACAGAAACTCTAGGTTCTTTCCTCTTGCCTCCACACCCTGGAAGCAGGCCCCTCCTGCTTGCTGTGAGAACCTTCTTTTAGCTGTGGCAGGTAGGTCATCTGTCCATCCAGGGACTGCCAGAGAAGCTGTAACCTCCAGCCCTTAGGGACCAGGATGGACAGTCTCAGTGCAAGGAATTTGTACCTTCGGTGAGGCTTCTGGGTGACTCCTAGAGGCCCTGGAGGTCTCTGGTTCAGAGCAGGGTTTCACTGGGTAGTGGTTTGCTGACCAGTTATTCATCACTGACATTATAAAGAAGGCACGAATCAGTGAGGTATTTGGGCTGGAATCTCTCAGGGTGGATTTCTCTGTTCAGTGCAAAACTCTTCAGCTTGGGGCCTGCTTCATTTGTGAAGGGCTCTGAAGCAAAGGAAGGAAGGAAGCTGGCAACTGTTTCTCCTTGGGAAGGCTCAGAAAGAATTCTTTGTTCCAGCCCTTAGAGCCTGGGGCTTTGTGTGGCCGCATTCCAGGGAGAGCCATTCATAAACACGACAGTGTGCCTGTGCATCATTGCAGCCCTGCTTGGAGCCGGTTCTCTCTGCGCATGAAACTCACAGGGCACAGGACTGGGCATCTGGAGGATGGAAGAGGTGTTTTACTGTCGAGTTGAAAAAAAAGTCTAGACCAGAAGCTCACTCTGGTCCTGTGCTTTCTCGAGCCCCCAGACGCACGGGCTGCTACTTGTGGAGTGTGGAGCTGCTGAGGCTGTGGCCCGCGCTCCCCCTGGTGTCCGGATTCTGCATGGTGGCTCCAGCGGCCTCTGGCCCATCTGCATTTATAACTGAGCTATGCTGTCCCTTCCTTCCTGTAGCGTCAGATCTGTGCCCTGTGAGCCAGCTGCCCAGCACTTCTCTGAGCAGCCGTTGCCTCCCCGAGTGGGTCTGGCTGCTGCAGTTCCCAGCCTCAGATTTAAGGGAAGTGCCAAGCTTCAGCGAAGACCAGTCTGGATAAGCAGGATCCTTGCAGAGAGCAGTCCCAGGACACTGTGTCTCAGCTCTCAGGGAGAGCAGGTGGGAGCGGGGCCATGCCTGAGTGCGCATCCGGGGCCTGCAGCTGGCTGGGCCTTGTGCACCACGGCCCAGCCCCAAGGAGCAGTGATGAGGACCGTGGAGCCCTTTTGCGATATGTGCTTCTGTGCTCGTGTTGTTCGTTCACGTCTTCGCTCCCTGTCCTGCCACTTCAGATTCCTTCCCCTGTGCTTTTCCACAGCTGCTCTCCTGCAGGCGGGGGCGGAGTTGTAACGGCACCCTGTGTCAGTCATTGTGATCACGTGTGGACTCACTGCCTGCCCTGTGTTGGTTCTAACCAGCCCTCTCCCTTTGTGTTGTTTTTTTCTGTTCTCTAACACTCCAGGTCCAGATAGTCTCCAAAAAAGTGAGCTACAGCCATATTCAGTCCAAGTGTGGTTCCAAGGACAATATTAAGCATGTCCCTGGAGGTGGTAATGTAAGTATGAGCTCTGGACAGCTGGTGTCTGAGCCGTAGCCCCGGGGGCACCGGGGAGAGGGCTGCTTGCGCTCCCAGGACCACAGCAGCCTGGCTCGGGGCTTTCTTCCAGACACAGGCCAGCAAAGTGAGAGGAGGCTCAGTGCTCCTGTGTGTTAGGACCAGCTGTTTCTGGGGAACCCCTGACCAACACCCTGGTGATGCCCATTTGGCATCTTTTCTCATCTTCTCTTTCCCTTCTGCTCTCTTTCACCCACTTTCCCCTGTTCTGAGTCCTTCTTCCTCTTACTCCCTCAGCCCCTCCTTTTCTTTTTGTCCCCTTCCTCCTTCCATCCAGACAACCTTTTATCACGCTGCCCTTCTGTGCCAGCCCTACGCTCTGTGTTGGGGGCACAGTGACTCCAGCTAACAGGCCCTGGTCTAATGTTAGAGAACACCCTGTTCACCTTCCACGTGTCCTCGTGACAGTACTCAGGCAGGCGGGACCCCGGCATGCACCAGAGGTGTGTTATGGAGAGGCCACATGCAGCCTCTGCCTTCGTGGCTTCTCCCCTGCTTCTCTCCCCACCCCACAGTCAGGGACACTCACACTCACAGTCACACTCATCCTGCTCTGTCTCTCTCGGTTTCATTCAGTTCCTTCTCCTTACTGTCTTGAACTGGACTGAGTTCTGCTCTGCTCACCCTTTTCATTTTCGGCCTCTGTCCCTCCTGTCCCCTCAGTGGCCATGCCATCCTGCCTGTGGCTTACAAACACTCCCCAGCCCGGTGGTCGTATTGTGAGGAATCAGCCTCAGGTTAGCCCTGTCTTGCCCCACACAAGGCCCCTTCTTGCACCTCCTTCCCAGTCACTTCGCACCAGTGGCTCTTCTAACGTGGGTTGAAAGCGCACTCTTGACGTGGAGGTGGGGCGTACTCGGCCGGCCTGGTAGCTGGCCAGATGTTAGCCAGCCTGGTGTGCGATGAGCTGAAGTGGGTGAAGCGTTTAAAGACAGTATCTGGTTAAGGTGATAAAGATCCAGCTTATGAGGGCCCCAGGTAGGCACCGGCCTCAGCTTTTCCTTTCAGGCTTTTGACCTAGGTGAGAACAGGAGGTGAGCAGAGATTATGAAGGAACTGGTCATTGTGTGTGTGACACAGAAATACATTTGTGTATAGTGTGCAGTTGTATGTACAAGCTAGGAAAATAGACATGTATTTTTTTTTCAAAGTTTGTTTTGAGAGAATGCGGTAGAGAGCACACATGCACGAGTGGGGGAGGGGCAGAAAGAGAGGGAGAAAGAGGATCCCAAGCAGGCTTCGCACTGTCTGCACCGAGCCCAACTCAGGGCTCGATCTCCCGAACCATGAGATCACGACCTGAGACAAAACCAAGAGTTGGACGCTTAACAGACTGAGCCCCTGGGCGCCCCAAAATAGACATCATTTATCTATCACTTACTGTGGTCTTGGCACATTGCCTACATGTGACTTCCAAGATTTTTTTTTAAGCATTGTATTGTAGGAGGCTTCCTTAAGCAGCCTCTCATTCGGAAACCTGCCTGTGAGCAGTGTTTCCAGGTGGGGAGATGAAGGTAGACGGCCTTGACTGAGGGGCCATACTTGTTTCCCTCAGCCCCTCCATAAAGCCACCACAGATAGACACGCAGCTGAGAAAGAGTGGGCCCACTGGCACAGGTAGAACAGCGTCACACGTCACCCGCAGACCCCATCCCCTCCTGTATAGAAATTCTGAAGTTAGCACCCGGATGAGAGGCTGGAGCAGGGTCCCAGTTAGTGCTGCGCGGCGCCCCCGTGTACATACAAATGTCCCCTTTTTTGAGAGCCAGGAGGACATCAGGGCAGGGCACGTAGCAGATTTCCCCCCAGTTTAAAATTTTGTGACAGTTTTTCTTCCATTCCACCCCTGTGAGGGGGGATATGTGCGCGTCATGGGTTCTGAGGCCTGGGGGCACTGCCATCTCAACAGCCCGTACTGCTGTCCACAGCAGCCCCGCGGGTCCTCACCGGCCAGTGGGGCAGATTGCGGAAACGGCTGCAGCGAGGTTGAGGTACCGTGCTTGCCGGGGTTGGTGTGTGGGAAGAGGACCACGGAGACAGGCATGGCTTCTGCTAGCTGCCGGGCTTTGCCGGGGAGAGGACCTTTGAGAAACACGTCATAGGCCAGAGAAGCAGCACGTGGCTCCCTAAAGCTTTGAGTGGAGGCGAGTGGCCAGGGGAGGGAAGGAGGGGAGGATTGTTTGGCAGTTACTATGGATTCTCTACATACCAGCCCAAGAAGGCAGAGTGACATCTCAGAGGTGGTGGGTTAAGTGAGGGGGACACAGTTCAGCTTTTTAAAACGTTTAATCATAGGCATTTTTCAAATACATGCAAAAGTAGAAAAGAATCCTACAATGTACCCAGCTTCATTTATTATCCTTGTGGCCAATCATTTGTTTGTTTTAAATTTGATTTATTTATTCTGAGTGATTTCTACACCCAACTCACAACCCTGAGATCAAGAGTCACAGGCTCCACTGACTGAGCCAGCCAGGCGCCCCTCCTTGTAGCCAATCTTATCTTCTGTGTGTTCCCACCCTGATTATTTTGAAGCCAGTCCTAGATACATCATTCATCTGTAAATATTCCATTCATAACTTTAAGATAACTCTTTAATGTACGTGTGTAAAACCCCTACTGACACTCAGGATACAAGTAGGGACCATAAATTGTGGTTGGTTGATGCGTCTCTTGTCTCTTATAACCTTAGGTTTCTTTTACTCTACAGGCACCCTTCAGTTTTTGTTTGTAGCAGCATTTTATAAATGAGTAAACTAAGTGGTTTATCCTAGAATCTGGCTTCTGCTGCATATCCCTGTATTTTGATTTAATATACTCCTTTGTCTCTCCATATCTTTAAATTGATTCAGGTTTGATTTTTTTTTCTCCCCCAGCTCTTTGCAAGACTTTTATAGGTAGTGGTGGTGTTTCTGTCAGGAGGCATATTGTGTTTCACTGTCTGGTCCCCCCACCCGCCCCCACTCTCTGATGGCCGGTACCTAGACCCACGCGTTGAGTAGGGATATACTATGGTGAGGCTCGAGTTCTCCCATTCCTTCTTCATTTATTGGCTGGGATACATCCACAAAGCAGAATTTCCCTTGATCAACTATTCTTTACCTGAGAACCAGGCAGGAGGTAGAGAAGCGGTGGCTTCGGTCGCAGAACAGTCTCAGGAAATGTGCAGGCCCCAGGCCTTGGAGGGTGACCCCTGGAACCCCTCCCAGGTGTCTCAAGGGTGGCACAAGATGAGCCTGCCACCATTGCTGCAGGACACGTGTTGTCTTGGTCTCAGTAGCCGGCAGATGTTTGGTTGGGAAAAGTACTTCCCTGTGTCCCTGTTGGGAGAATTGTGGCCTTGTTGGAAATGTGAGGCAAAGTGGAGGCTGTTGTGTTGAGATGGTAATTGTACTTTGTAAATGATTACTGAACGTGGAAGCGGTCAGTGTCCTGCTGAATCTGATGTCCCTCCAAAGGGTGGAGTGAAGAAGAGGTGGAGTGAAGCCAGAGCCTTTGAAGAAGGTGACCTTTGAAGGGCTTTGAAGGATGGGGAGGAGAATGCAGTGGGCTTGCTTGGCTAGGGAATAGTATGAGCAGAGTTCTGGAAACAGTGAGGATGGCTCAGGCAGGCTGATGATTATGGGAAGTTACTCTGTGCCAGGCCTTGGGCTGCGAGTGGATGTAGAACGGTGCAGTAGACATCACATGTATCCTCTTGCAATACGATGGAACCCGTATTTCCTGACACTGGAGAAAGGAAGACGGGGTCCTAGAAGGTAGCCATTGAACGGCACTGTGATGAAACCCCACCAGAAGGGCATGACACCTGCCGGCAGGGCCCCGTGGGCCACCGCATGAAGGACCTGATTGTGGCGGAAAGCCAGGCTCTTCCACAGAACCAAGGAGCGCTGGGCCACTCGTGGGAACTGTGGTATTTTCATCCCAGAACCCAGTGCCCCTCTATAGATGACGTCCTTTCCTAATTTAAACACATGCCATCAGTTGTGGTAGCAAGATGTTTTTCCAAGGCTCCTGGGGGGCAGACCTAGATGAAAGTCCGTTGGCCACCTCAAAAGTAGGGGCAAGTGTAGAGGACACCCAGACAAGTCTCCATCCCCAATGGGATTCATTTGTGTAAAAGGCCATTCATCCTCTTGATTGCTCACCAAATGTGGACAGGATGGCAAATCTGTGAAAGGCCTCGTGGAGCCTGTAGTCGTGCACAGTCGCGGCAGATGTGGAGCTCCAGGCTACCGCGCTGGGCCCATCGCGCAAATGCCTAGTATCCTTAATAATGAGCAGAGCAGCCAAGACTGGGCCTCTTTCACGTATAAATCAGCAGAATTTTGTTGGCGGTGGGGTTTCTTGTTTTCACTTTTATTTGCATTTATTTTATGCAGAATTTACTCCTGGGCCGTAAGTTTTTGTTCCTTCAGTCTCTTCTGGGGTATCTTTTTTTTTTTTTTTTTTTTTTTTTCTGTGCAACTTCCTCTTCTGGTTTAGGAATAATCTGCTCTTTTCCAGTAAGGATCGTCTCTCACTGTGGCAATCTGACCATGAGCCCTGTTAAGTTCTACGCCACATCTTGGGGGCTTTGTCCACCTGGATGTGCAGTGACCAGAGGATCTACATCTAAACCCCTAAGTTCAGCAGTACTCTCTGCATTTTTAAGCGTGTGCAGTAAAATTACACACTCTCTTTGGGCCACTGACGCTGTGTCCAGCCCCGCTGTTAGGCTTGGGCACACCACTGTCTCCACCATTGTAGCAACAGAATGGCACACGTTGCTTTTGCAAAGTGCCATCATTCAGTTACTTTGTGGCATTTCAGATACATGCATTCTTGATGGCCTGGGCAGTGTTTCACGTGTGTTCTTAAATTGAACATGAAGAGTTGAACCTCTTGTGTGATTTTGTAGGGTTTTCTGGGTCAAGTAAATAGCGAACTGTTTTCAGAAATCACCTTCAGCCGCTCACGGGAAGAGCGTTGTTGTTGTTTTTAATGGGAATAGCCAGGGCTGGGAGGATATGGAGACAAACCACGTAAGCTCTCTGGTGGGGGTCCGTTGTCACATTCCTGGAAACCCGGCCTCGTGCTTCAGGAACCTTAAAACAGTCCCAACCTTTGGCCGGGTAACTGAAGGTCTGGGCATTTTGCTTGAGAGGTCATCAGAATTGCCATGACTTCTGTTCACAAAGTATTTATTGCTGCCAGAGTTTTAATGGCGAAAAATTAGAAAAAAAAACAAACAAAAAAAAAAACAAAAAAAACCAACCTTAAATGGTCCCTATCTGGCGTATGTTAGGTTTATATAAGATCTTACAGAATGGATTATGTGGCCCCTTCTTAACATTTCCCAACTTTTATGGGGAAAATGCTTATAACATGAATTAAACAGGAATACAAAATCATAGACACATACGTAGAAATCTGTGCTGTCAGCCATGAGGGGAAAATGCACTGAAACGAACTAAGAGGAAAACACCAAAACATCATTCCAGGTTATCTCTGGGCCAGGAGTTGATGGGTGAGATTTCAGGGGGAAGAAGAGGACATTTCAGGAGATGGGGGTCCAGAAAAACCGGAGAAGAGCTGCCTGGCAGGTGCCCGGACAGGGTGGGAACATTGTGGAGCGTGTGGGAACGTTGGTTCAGTCTGGCAGGAGGTGAGTTCAGAAGCTGCAGGGGCGGCAGGATGGATGAAGCGTTCGTTTAAGCACTTGGGGAGGTGAGCCTGACCTTGAGCAGACTGAGGTAGGGCCTTACACAGGGAGAGAAGAAACTTGAACGTGGAGATTGTCAAGGGAACACAGGTTTGGCCCTGAAATATATCCTCTCTCTGAGGCAATAATATTTTGTGGTTTATTTCTCAGGTTCAGATTCAGAATAAGAAGGTGGACATCTCTAAGGTCTCCTCCAAGTGTGGGTCCAAGGCTAACATCAAGCACAAACCTGGTGAGTGCAGTCCCCTGCTTCCCCCAGGGTGCCTGGGCCTCGCCTGGGCTGGGTCTCCCCGCTGTGCTTTTGTCATTCCATAAAGATTCCTGGAGGCCGGGCCCCCCCCATCCCCCCACCCGCCCCAGCCGGCGGAGGGGACAGTTCAGTGCAGTTCGGTGCCTGTCGGGAGGGGCGCCCCAGGCGCTAACCTCTTAGGTGCATCCGGAGGAGCGGGTGGTAAAGGCCGCTGTCCCCACGGGCATCACCACACCCCTATTAGCGCGCCGGGAGCCAGTGCTGGGGGCACCATTCGACTGCGGGCGGCGGATATTCCCAGGCAGTGACGCACCAGCTGTGAGCTCCTGCAGGACAGAGTCGTTGGGTAGCGCTGCCCAGGCCACGGGTGAGGGTCTTGCTGCTGGGGTGGTGTGACTTCCTCCTGGCGGCGTGCTCCCGCCTCCACTGTCATCCCCTACAGCCGCGTGTCCTGGTTCTGGGTGACAGTAGACCAGGGCTAGGGCACTTCCCCTGCAGCGGCAGGCACGTGGCTGGCAGATCTGGCTCCTTGGAGGTCAGGCGCCAGGGGCCACTTAAGGTGAAGGCAAGGAACTCTCGGCAGAATGTGTTCTGTTTAAAAGGGTCAGAACAGTTTGGCCCTTAACTCACCTCATCTCCCCCCTTTAATCTGGAAAATCCACTCTTGCGCGATGCCACCTTCCCCGGTGCCGCTGACTGACCCCGAGGCTGGGTGTTTTGGCGGTGGGGAGGGGTGGGCAGGAGTGTAGGACAGCTGGCCAACTTGGCACAAAGCCGGGTGCTCTGGTTTGTGACGCGGGCTGAGGAGACGGGCCTCCAGGGGGGTGGGCCTGGGAGAGCAGGGCAGCCCCACACCCTGTGGCCACACTGTGGCCGTGAGTCCTGAACCTCGCCCTTGTGCACTGGCTGCCCGAGCGCGCTGGGCCCCGGGGCTGGTCCGGTCCGTGCCTGTCCTTTCTCAGCTCGGTGCCGGGACTACTCCCACCTGTCCGCCTTTTCCTCCACGACAGAGAAGCCTCTTTCCATTTGCCTTCTCTTCACTACAGTGTGGCTCATGCAGCAGCACAGACAGACCCCGCTGCCACCCTACCTCTGGCCATCGCCAGCCTGGCGGTGACTTTGGGCAAGTCACTCCTCTTGTCCAGCACCCGCTCTGGCGGCTGTAAAACAAGGGTCCTGACCCTGCCGGTCAGGGCGTTCCTGCACTGCACGGAAGCGGGCGCCCTGCGCCACCCCGTCAGGGGGTCGTCATGACGTTGGCTAGAGAACCCGAAGCAGACACCATCTCGGCGCCTTTAGAGGCTTGGCTGGAGGCTGTGCTGCGGGCCTGCGGTGGTGCTGAGGGTGCCTTTCTTCTCTGTGGAGGTGTTGCCGCTGGCCGGATGCAGACTGTCAGCCCAACTTTGAGAAGACTAGCCCTGTTTGACAAACATGTCCACTGTCCTTTCCTCCTCCTCTGTGCTCAGAGCCACGTTCCCCATTTCTGTATTGGGCACATAGCCAGTCCTCGGCCCAGCTAGGATTCCTGGTCCCACCGCCTGGCTTTGCCTATGTGACCGGTTGTATTTTGGTACCAGGTGGAGGAGATGTCAAGATTGAAAGTCAAAAGTTGAACTTCAAGGAGAAGGCCCAGGCGAAGGTGGGATCCCTCGATAATGTGGGACACCTGCCTGCAGGAGGTGCCGTGAAGGTAGTGAGTGGGTCACCAGGGGGACACGGCTTGGGCCGGGTGGGAGGGGTTATGCAGCCGGAGTCTGGGTCCCAGGTACTGGGCGCCTGTCACCGCCCCTCAGTATCTTCAGGAGTCTTGTGTCACCCACACCATTGTGTTTTCCCAGTGTCCTTCATCAGTCCTGAGTGAAGCAGGAGAGGTAAAGAGGCCCCAACCCAGCTGCCTCTCACCTGTCCAGTTGGAGACAGAACCTCTCCTAACAGCCATGGCCCTCCTTACTTTTTGAGCCCATCTCAGCCATTTCCAAGGGGACTATGGGCTGGGGCACAGACTCCCACAAAGCACGGTTCTCCCCAGCTACCTCATGAGGGGGTCCAGGCTCCATGCCGGGCTCCATTCTGGGCCTGCTGGGAGCAGGATGCCACATTTGCAACTCCTGGTGACACCTGCCTCTAGAGGGACTGCCATGGCCAGGGCTCAGGTGGGCAGGACTTCCCATCCTCTGGACTGGCTGGGCCTCTCCTCCCTTCCCTCCCTGTCTCCTTCCCTCCCTCCCTCCTTCCACGGCACTGTGAGACCTTTGTGTGCCAAGATGTTGTCTGTCCTTCGTTCTGTGTTGGGCGGTTGGGGGGGGACACAGGGGGCGGCACCTTGCAGGCTTCTGTGCATGACCACAGCTGCAGCTGCTCAGGGGAAGGTGAGCCAGGGAGAGGGACACAAGAGCAGCGGCTGGGGCCTTCGCTTCTACATCTGATGCCTAGCCCAGCCTCTGTCCCCTCTTCCCTCCTTCCCTCGGTGCTCCGGTTCAAGGCCTGACTGGCTTCTGTGAATGTGTGGGGTCCTGGCTCTGTCACAGGCTCCCAGTCCACGCCTCCATACCTTTGAGGAGCCACTCCCCAGTCTGTCCTCCGGGGGCCCCAACTCGGATGTAGTCGCTAGTCCAAAGCCACATGGCAAGTACATGTAGACCAGGGTTTACACCTGCACCTTTCTGACCCCACGTCTTAAGTTCTTTTTTTTATTCACATCATCTCCCTTAATTATTTCTGGAATTGTCTTTCTGATACAGAGGCCCGTCTCCTTCACTGTTCTGATTAGAAACCACTGTAGAGTCTTCCATTGCCACCTTTTGGGTGTTCCGGGGCACGGGTGGCCTCCCACTGGCCTCCCCTCTTCTGTCCACCCCATCCTCCTCCCGCAAAGCCCTGCAGGCCCCGAAGTCTCCCTGGTCCCCCCTCCCTGGACCCCTTCCTCCCTCCTCTGTGTCCCCAGGCTCCGGAAGGGTGCCCCACACAGAAGAGGTCTCGGTGTCTGGGGAGGGGTAGATGAGCAGGCAGGGCTCATGAGTTCCCAAGAGAGCCCCTTTAGCACCCGCTCTCTGGTGGGTGTGGTCTGGGACTCATCGGTCCGGTCCGAGGTGGTGAGCTGCACCCCTTGGGAACTGACTCCCAGCTCCCAGAGCTCCTTAACTGGCCTGCAGCACACCTGCTTCCCGACCGATTCCAGACCCGCTATCTAGAGAGCGTTCCCAGGGTTTTTGCCAGTGATGTCACGGCTGTTTGGTGTCGGCCTTGCTGAGAAGCCCGCACCTCTCCCCTCAGAAAGACCGCATGAAACCGTGCACTCCACAGAGGAGCCCCCCAGGGTGTGTCACTAGCCAGGCTGCTGCTGGGCCCGAGGCTGTGTTCTTGCCCTACACTGGCCGCCCAAGCCAGGGGTCCTCTCACAGGCAGAGTAGGGGTGGGGAGTACCTGGTTTAGAGTCTCCAGATGACTGTGTCTAAATCCAGTGGCCGGGGAGGGGTGGCGGGTGGGCAGGGAGGGGCTGTGTGTAAAACCCACCATCACCCATCCCACCTCCTCCCCGACTGACCCTACACTGTCTCCCCCACTGTTTCATTGTAGACTGAGGGCGGTGGCAGCGAGGCCCCTCCGTGTCCGGGCCCCCCCGCTGGGGAGGAGCTGGCCAGCCCTGAGGCAGCGCCCGAAGCTGGCGCCCCCACTTCAGCCAGTGGCCTCAGTGGCCACCCCACCCTGGCAGGGGGTGGTGACCAAAGGGAGGCCCAGACCTTGGACAGCCAGATCCAGGAGACAAGTAAGTGGCTGGGCTTGGCCTGAGGGCCAGCCGGGGGCCCTGCCACTGTTTGCAAATTGAAACTCCTTTTTTTTTTTTGACTAGAGTATGGCCTAAATTTTAACCAAGCAACCTTTTATTTTCCAGGCATCTAATGATGACATTCTGGTCTCGTCTTCCGTCCCCTGTGTTCCTCCTCTTGTGTCCCTTGTTCCCCCCTCCCTTCCCTCCTCCCGTGTCACTGCAGATTGAGACCTACAGGCTGACGTTCCGGGCAAACGCCAGGGCCCGCACCGACCATGGGGCTGACATTGTCTCCCGCCCCCCCCACTTCCCTGGCGGCCCCAGCTCAGGCACCCGGGCCCTTGGCTCCCTCACCCGGGCTGCTCTATAGACCCCACACGGCTTGGGTGCTGGGCAGTCCTCTGGGCCCCCGCCCCATCCCCCTGCCTTGCTTGCCCATGGCAGTAGGCCCGCCCCCAGACCTCCTCCAGTCCCTGCCCTGGGCCCAGCTCCTTGCTTCCTTCCTGTCCCATCATTGCTCACTGCTCCGTAGACGAGGTTGGGAGGTGAATGGGATGGGGAGGCCAACTTGGGATCTTGTGGGATCTAGGAGGGGGGGATCCAGATTCCAACCTCGTCTTTGGGTTTTTCGGACCAAACCCAAGAGAAACTGACATACGCGCCCTCCTCGCCGGGTCCACCTGGAGGGAAGAGTGGAAGTGGATGGCCACGTGGTGGCAGGGTGCTGCCCCCATCCCCTGGAGCCCACTAAGCCACCGCCTCTCTCCTTGACCCCAGAGTGGTGCCCACCACGCAGGTGGGGCCAGGTGCCTCTTGCTGCCCTGCCCCAAGTTAGTTAGGGGTTGGTTCTGCCTGTCCCCGCTGCTTCCTGTACCTGCCTAGCTGCTGCCACACTTCCCTTTCTCTTGTTTTATCCTTTTTTTTTTTAATAACCTAAAAACTGGTAGAGGAGTTTTGCAGGTTGAAGCCATGTCTAAATGAAAGTTCTCAGTAGGTGTTAAAGGAAATGGGGAGGGGACATCCTTAAGCCTCCAGCCGGGAGGTCAGGCATCGGGGGCTGCCTTGGCCTGGGCAGCTTGGGGCCCCAGAGTGTGTGGGCAGGGCGGGTGAGATGCAGGGGCTGTGGCCTGGTGAGCATAGGGCACACTAGGGGCTGGTCAGAGCGTGGACTGGTTGTTCTGGTATTTTGTGTGTATGCTGCTTTTCTTTTCTAACCAAGAGGCTGGTTTTGGTATCTCTATCTGTCTCATTCCCTGGGATCTAGTGGGAGATATAAGCTCGGGGCTGGAGAAATAGGGAAGGGCTGTGGAGGTCAAAGTTCTCCAGGCTTGCAGGCCTAGGACACTAGAGCCCTCAGTGACTGGGGTGCCCCAGATGTCCAGAACTCATGTGGATGATGGGGAATCAGGTATGGAAATTTAAAAATAAAAGCATGAGGCAGGCCACCTCCCTTCCCTTACAGCCTGACTGGAGAGTGGGGAGAGGCAAGGCCAGCCTGTGGAGGGGTGTCCCAGCCAGGGCCGGTCTTGGGATGGCTGCAATGATGAGAAATCCCGGGAATTGTATTGACACGGAAGATTCTTATTGCACTTGTATTTTTTTTTTTTTTTTTTTTTGTATTAAAGTTTGCATGGTTTCTAATAAAGGATTAAAATGTAACAGTTTGTAGTGAAATGGCCGGGGAGTCTCCCAGGGCTTCTCCTCCGGAAGAGCATTTTCTGCAGTGCAGACTTGCCCCGAGGAGGTGGCCACAGACTCGGCCCCTCGTCTTCCCCGCTGCTGCTCCCGGTGACCCTTGGAGCTGAGAAGGTAGGGGCTCTTGACTTAGGTTCAGATTTGATCTCCGTGTAGAGGGAGGGCATCTGGGCCAGCAGGTCCTCCCACTTCTGAGGTAGCATTTTCCTTGGGGAGGTTTGACGCCACATCCCCAGCTCCCCAAGCACATACCGTGGGGGGGGCCTGTGGAGAAAGTGTTCCCCGAGCCAAAGACAAGAATGCTTTGTGCCAAGGACATTGGGGCACCCGTTTTGTCAGCAGGAGGAAGCGGCAGAATGAAGTAGTAGACAGTGCAGGGCCCGAAGGTACCTGTGCCCTTTGTGTTAGTTCCAGGCCCACACGGATGCTGAGGTTGACAACTGGCTCTGGGTCCACAGGTAGGGGTAGGAGAGGTGACCCTAGTAGAGCGCTCTCTAGGTGGGCTGGAGTGGTCGTTTTTCTGAGGGGTGGTCTTGTCCCAGCTCCCTTGAAGTGTCCCCCAAGCCAGAGAAGCGGAGAAGGCTGCCCTGACAGCTGGGGACCAGAGGCCCCTGTGAGCTGTTACTACCTGCAGCCGTTTGGGGGTGTGACATTTCTGTACTTCCGGTTTGCTTATGGCTCAGCTATTGCCTGTGTCAATCTGTGATTCCGTTGTACCGATTTCAAGAGTAAATAAAGCTCGTGATGTCCCACCACGCAGGCCCTGTATCTTCTGTGTGTCCTCGTTGGTCTCCGCTAGCCCGTCGCCTTGTATCGGGAGACTGATGTGTGCACCGTGCAGTCTTGACGACCGTAGCCTCTCATCTGTGAATTTGTGGATGCGACCAAGGGGAAGTCCCAGCTTGTGGCAGGGCTGCCACACAACCCGAGGCCCCTTGAGGGTTAAGGTTCAGGTGCCCTTAGCTGCCTGAGGAACTTCTCTCCCAATTCTGCTTGGGGCTGGGAGGTGGCAGCCAGATTCCACGAGGACACGCGCTGTGCACGTACCACTGGCCCGGAGAGGGAGACGTGAGTCAGTGCATGCTCAACACCTGCTGTCCCAACCCGCAAAGGCAGGGATGGTGCAGAGAGGCTGCCTGCCACGTGGGCGCGGAAGCAACTGTAGGACCAGGTAGGCCCCTGGGACGCAGGCCCCACACCAGCTAAGCCCCTCCCTCCCGTGACCTCAGCCTCGCAATAAGCGGGAGTTTGGGAAGCGGGGGATGCTGGGGCCCTGAGAGAGGAGCCCCCAGCGGAGAGCAATGCTCACAAGGGATAAATAGAACTTTATTTTAAATAAACATTTGCACTCTGTACACAGCCCCAGCAGACACGGGGCTCAGTCATCGGCTGTCTTGCGCACGTCAAAGCTGCCACAGGGCCCACGCAACAGCTCCGCCAGCAGGGCGAGCAGCTGCCCGTGCTCCTGCTGCACGCCGGGCGGGAGTGCGGCCAGCTCACTGCGCAGGCTCCGCTCCACCATGCGGCCCAGGGCCCGGCGCAGCTCCCTCAGCAGCCGCACGGTGCGGGAATCCCCCTCCAGCCTCAGCAGGTCACTGTCACTCAGGGAGATGGTGGCCCGGCGCCCATCATCTGGGGGAGGGAGGAGGCGGCAGAGGGCTAGGGTGAGGCCAGGCCCCGGTGGATACAGACCGGCCCGAGCCGCAACGGGGGTGGGAGTGGGGGTGTGCCGGCACCCACCACGTATGTGGACGTCCCCGTCTGTCAGCAGCAGCACGGCCAGCGGGTGCACCTGGGAGGAGTCCCGGACGAAGACGCTGCCATTGGACTTGACGGCCATGAAGTACGTCAGCCATCGGCTCCGGAGCCGCGTGGCCTCCCTGAGGAACACAGGGCTGGGTGAGGCTGCCCTCCTAGGGAGCACGCCCACTGCTCCTCCCCTGCCCTGCCTGCCTCCCACCTGTTGATGGTCGACTTATGCAGCAAGATGTTGCCTGATTTGGTCCTGTATGTGACGCTGTTGGGCTTGAACTTGCCCTGCCGGGTCACCTTGCCCTGCCTCACCTGCAAGGATGAAAGAAAAGACAGACCAGCTGAGCAAGAAGCCGCGGATGAATCCGCGGAGGCCGAGGCCCCCCGGGCCCGCCCCGAGGCAGCACCTGGATGAGGTTGGGGTAGAGGCCGGCCATCAGTACGCCCTTCACCAGCTCCTCCTCCTCACTGTACTCGTTGCACTGGGCAGAAGCCAGGGTGCAGTCCGAGGGCTTTCCCACCAGGAAAGCCTCATAAATGTTCTCTGAGAACTGCTTGATGAGTCCTGGGGAGTTGGGGGCGGGTGAGCCTGCGGCCCCCGAAGCCACGAGGCTGGGGGACGACACGCTCCGCGGTGCCTCAGCCAGGGGGGTGTGGGCCGGGAGGGGCTAGAGACGGGGTGAAGCCCACTGACCGTGGATGAAGCGCAGGCTGGGTGCGTACAGCAGGTTCTCCTCCAGGTAGTTCTCCCGGGAGCTGCGGTCCTGCCAGCGCAGCACCTCCTCCCAGCCGGCCACGGCCCGCACGAAGGCCAGGTGGTCGCTGCCACTGTCGTGGCTCAACAGCGCCTTCACCTGGGAGGCAGCGGGAGGGCGTGCCGGGGTCACAGGGGGAGGGCTGGCGGTGGCCGCCTCGGGACAGAAGGTGGGGGTGGGCCGAGAGGAGGAGCAAAGGGCCACGGGACGGGGCTGGGTCTGACCTTGTCCACCTCCGCCCGGTTCTGCAGGCTACTGCTGAAGGGGTCCCGGGTGAGGCAGGAAACGACCACCAGCAGCGGGTGCAGGCAGCGGAAGATGGCAGCCAGCACTATGGCCTTGGCCAGCCGGGGGTCGGTGGAGATATGGGCCAGGCGCTGCCCCAGGGTGGTCAGGTACTCCCGCTGGTCCAGCACTCCTGCAACAGTTTGGCATCAGGATCGCCTGTGAGAGCCATGCCGTGACCCCCGCCGGGCTGGCCCCGCCACACTCACCGATCTCCTGGAGCAAGATCACGGCCTCATCCACTGCCTTAATGTTCGGACTGTCCACAGCCTTGGAAAGGAATTCCACTGCCTGCAGCAAGAACCGGCCAGAGCCTGCCATGAGCCCGAGTCCCGTCCACGCCTGACCACGTCCAGCCCATGCCCAGCCCCGCCTCTGGCGCACCGTCTTCTCGGGCATGTGGATTTTGGCTTGTAGCACCAGGTTCTCAAGGGGCGTGCGCAGAATCTCCGGCACTTGGAAAGGGACCATTTTCTCCAGCCGGCTCCGTGGGAATAGGTGGTAGGCAAAGCCTGACTGGCAGCGGCCTGCCCGGCCCCGGCGCTGGATCACATTGGCTCGTGACACCCACACAGTCTCCAGGCAGGACACCTGGGGGAGGGGGTGGGTGAGCGGCGACACAGATGCCAACGCGCCTTCCTCAGTGCTCCCCCACGTCTGGCCTTCACCTCACTTAACCCGTCAATGCCCCCCCCCCCCCCCCCAACAGGGACACCAAGAGCCCATGAGTGTGGCTTCTTCCAGACACACAGGGCAGCTCCAAGGCCCATCTGGGCTGGGGGCCACCTCGGAACTTGTCGTTCTTCCCCCAGGGGCTGGCTAGGCCCAGGAGATGGATGCCACCTTGGTCTTCAGGTCATAGCGTTCCTCCTTGTGCAGACCGCTGTCCACCACGTGCACAATGTCATTGACTGTAATTGAGGTCTCCGCGATATTGGTGGCCAAGACGATCTTGCGCACCCCGACTGGCGGCTGCTGAAATATGGCCTTCTGGTCCATCATGGGGATGTTGGAGTGCACTGGTGGGCAGCAAGAACACGCTGGTTATGGGCACTGCTCCTGCTCCCTGTGATGAGGGCACAGGGCAAGGATTTCGACCCCATTTTGATGAAACTGAGGCCCAGATCAAGAATACGCCCAGTAAAAGTAGAAAAACCAACAAAATTAGGGCAGCCTGGTCAGAAACCCAGGCCCCTCGAGTCCCAGCTGGGTTAGTCCCCAGGACAGAGGGCAAGACTGGTGTGTGAGGGCAGAAGGCCTCACATGCATGCTCTCACCTGGCAGGATCAGGTACTTGCTCTCGTGCATGCCCAGGGCCTCCTGGAGGCGTTGCTGCACTCCTTTGATCTCCTGCCACCCAGGCAGGAAGCAGAGGATCCCACCTGTAAAGGGGCCCTGCAGGCATGAGCTGTCACTCTCCGGCAGGTGGAGGTCAGGGTGGGGCCAGGGCAGAGGGGAAAGCACCCACCTGGTTCCCCTCGGGCATCAATGTGCAGAACCAGGTCCGTCACGAGGTCCAAGTCAAGTGCACATTCATCCTCAGACTAGGTTGGGGGAAGACAGGCCACAGTCACAGCCCCAGGGAAGGACACAGTCACTCTGTGACTCAGTGAGGCCCAGGCACTCAACCTGTCACCTCCAACCCTCACCACACCCTTGCCCAGAAGCCCCCCTCCTGCCGCCCCCCCAATCATTTCATTTCTATCAAGGAAACAAGCTCGGGAGCATTAACTCACCCTAGGCCACCAAGCCACAGGGACAGGGAGGAGGGGAATCCAGAGGGAAGGCCGGGGAGGGCTGGGGCAGGCACGTCCCCTCACCTCGTGGTGCCGGTGCCGGTGCGGGTACTGGTGCTTGCCCAGCTTGGCCAGAATGTCCTCCAGGTAGTGCTCCTTGACGGGGTACATGAAGCCTGGCACCTTGATGACAGGGCAGCCACCAAAGTAGCGGGAGAAGCGCTCGTTATCGCCCGTGGCGCTCATGAGCACCAGCCGCAGGGCCGGGTTGAGCCGCTGCAGGCCCTTGAGCAAAATAAGCAGGAAGTCTGTATTCACGTCCCGCTCATGGACCTCGTCCACGATGACATGGCTCACGCCCTCCAGGCTGGGGTTGCTCTGCAGCTTCCGCAGCAGAATGCCCACGGTGCAGAAGAGCAAGGCCCCGCCTCGGGCCGGGGGCTTGCTTTCCAACCGCACCTGGAAGCCCACGTTCCGGCGCAGAGAGGGGCCCAGTTCGTGGCTGACCCGCTGTGCCACCGACACAGCGGAGATGCGGCGCGGCTGGGTGATGATCACATTGCAGCGGGCACCACGGCCCTCGGTCACATAGCGCTCTAGCAGCAGCTGGGGGATGCGTGTGGTCTTTCCACAGCCCGTGTCCCCAGAGATGACCACCACCGGGTGCTGCTCAATGGCATTGAGGATTGTGTCCCGATGTGGGTCCACAGGGAGCTGGGGGGCCTCCTGCCAGACTGGCCCTCGCCGCCGCCACAGCTCCAGCAAGTTCTGGCTCAGACGGACCTCCTCTGCTTCTGACAGGGGCACGTAGGGCTTGCCTGTGATAGGGTCACTCAGGGGCCCCGAGTCCTTGCCCAAGGGCAAGACGTCATCACTCTGCAGCCGGAGTTCTGGGGTGATCCACGAACTATCCACAGGGTACTGCAGGATGGGAGAAGCAAGCAAAATGGTGAGACAGATACCTTCTTCCTCATTCACTCACAAGCCCTGCCACACAATTCACCTGGGCCAGATGCCATGGCCCAGCCCGCTGGCCGGCAAACTCAGTACACGACTGCCCAAGGACTCTCGTGGGCAGGACTGGGCTACTCAGGGCATGGGTGCTCCCACACTCCAACCTCCTCAGGGAAAACGGGGAGTCACTCCTGCCGGTTGCAGGTAGAGACTCAGTGCAGGGAAGACTGAGGTGGGGGTGGGGGGCGGGTTGCAGAAGGGGTTCTCCTGGTTCTCTTACATGGTTCAGGAAGGTTTCTATCTTGCGGAGGATGGGCTCAGGCACCTGGATGGTACACGGCCGGCGCTGGGTCTCACCCAGCTCACGCAAGGAGGCCAGGTTATACATGGCGTGGGTGAGCGGCTCGTTGTTGCGGTCCACCAGGCCCAGGCTCTGCAGAGGGGGAAGGGGGGACACTACAGGTTGATCTATGCCCCTGCCTCTCCAGAACGGGCCCAAACAGGCTCAGAAGCTTGAGAGAAATTGTGCAGAGCAACCTCTTTCCTAAGAGATTTTGCTTTAAAGTGGATGTTGTGCAGAAAAGAGGAATTCCAGGAAAATGTAACTCTTCACCCCTGCCCCAAAACTAGTAAAAATCAATTCAAGAAAAGTAAGACTGGACCTGCCCGAGAGGAATACCCCTCAGAAAGTTCTCCTTGAGCATCCAGGGGCCCCACAACAGCGCAATCTCACCTCTATGAATTCCCAACATGGACATCTCAGCCAGGCAGGCCAGGCCCTTAATGACCCCATCACGACCTCACGAGCACCCTCTGTGTTCACTGCCTCCAAAGCACACCCCACACCCCCGCGACCTTTCCATTCCAGCTGCCGCCCCACCCCATCTCCACAACACCCTTTCTATCTGTGACCCCTTTACATGAATGTACACAGAATTTCTTGGAAATGTCTACTCATACAATTCAATAAACACTGCATCTTATTTTCCTACATGTCCAAAGCCACCTCATCAGACATAAAACAAGGCATCCCAACACTTCAGGCAAGTGTGCAAAACCAGTCTTTTTCCCTAGTCTCGTGTTCCTGTCACCTGTAACACCAGGATTCTACTCGCCCTCTGAAGCTCAGATCAAATACTCCCTCCTTCAAGCCTGCCCCCACAGGGCCTGATCCCTTTCCTCTGGCCTCCCGTCAGGTCTCAAAAACAAGGATCTAGTCCCTGGACCAACTCGGCCACCTCACTCCAGGAAAGGCCTGAGAGTTTACCTGTGGCCTCTGACAAGCGGCCAGCAGCGGGAGCACCACTGCCAACTGGGAGCCGGCTCCTTTCCGAGACAGGGCTGTCCCATGCCGAGAGCCTCCTGATCCTCAGTACCTGTGTCTGTCAAGTTAAAATTCAGACCTCTGCAAAGTTCTACCGATTAGCCCCGGTTTGGTCTCCTGAGCCACAGGCATCTGTATCTCTCCCTCTCCTATTCTCTGGGCTCTCGTTCAAAAACGGGGTTCCCAGAGCCGAACACACACCAACGGTATATCTGACCAGAGCAGAGCAGGCCCTCCTTGCTCTCTTCCTCTGCAAACTAAACCTGTACTGGGGCACCTGGTGGCTCAGTCGGTTAAGCGTCCAAATGCAGCTCAGGTCATGATCTCGCGGTTCGGGAGTTCAAGCCCCACGTCAGGCTCTGTGCTGACAGCTCAGAGCCTGGAGCCTGCTTCAGATTCTGTGTCTCCCGCTCTCTCTGCCCCTCCCCCACTCATGCTCTGTCTCTCTCAAAAATAAACATTTTTTAAAAATTAAAAACAAAAACAAAAAAACCTAAACCTGTACTGATGTGGGTTCAGATCCCCCACTTCTCCAGCAGGCACGGTAGCGATGGCTCCCACTGCTGGGCACAGCTGGCCTCCGAGGCCTCTCCAAGGGAACTGCCCACTGGAGGCCCCACTGTGCACACCTTGGGGTTAAATGAATCTCCAATCTCCATCCCACATAAACATCTTATTACTCATTTCGCCCACAAAGCCCAGATAACTAAGATCTCTCTAGACGCCAAGCCTGCCGCTCGGCACAGCACCATTCCTCCTGCTTTTTGCTGTTCACAGCAACAGGCATGTCCCCTGCCGGCTTCACCCGGCTTTGGGCAACAACACCAAAAAGGCTGAGCTCGCAGGCAAAGCACCTTCTGAGAGAGTGAGGGATTCCTAGAAACAGCAGTCATGTGGTCAGAGAAGCAAGGCTCGGACACCAGATACTATTGTGCTCAGGCTTTCAAAGGCCTAGTGTGGTGGGTTTCATTTCCTGGAGACTTGGGCCAATTTGCCAAGGGTAGGGGAGCTCTAAGATCTCCCATGCCTCACACCACGGACCCGCCTGGACTCACCTTCAGTTTCTTGCAGGCCAGGGCTGCTGCCTTATTCTCAGCCTCCGCTTTGCGGCGCCCTTTGGCGACAAAGGTCATAGGACAGGGCCAAAGCAGAGTGAGGGTAGACAGCTTGGTCTTGGTGCCCACGGTATGAAACTGCATGAGGTTCTACGCGGAAGGCAAGAGAGATGATTATGGAAAGACAGAGAATGCATCCTCAGAATGCCAAGGAACCCAGTCATGGAATTAACCCCCATCTTAGCAGGTGCCAAACATCAGCCACGCGAGATGGGCCAATGTACAGGCAGGAGGAAGCCCCTCTAGGGCTGCAGATCCCTAGGCCTGGGCTGGCTTCTCTGGCCATCCTATGGTTTCAGAGAAGAAGACAGCCTCTGGACAATGCCGCCACCCACCCTCCTAGCCTAGTGTGCTCTCAGCACCTTTGAAGACAACAGGGAGGGTGGCAGCTGTGGGGTGAGCAGTCGGCATGAGCCAGAACCAGGCACATCCTGGGGGTGCGTGAAGGCCTTACCCCTGGAGGGAAGCTGTGCTTACTGAAGCCCTGAGCCCGGCCACAGAGATGAAATTCATGCCTCGGCAAGACAGCGCCACACACACCCCACTCCTCCCAGCCACCCTGGACCAAGCTTGGGTCTCCGGCTCCTGCGGCACCAGCCCACCCGGAGCTCCTACACCGATGTCTATTCCATCCTGGCTGCTTCACACTCCTCACAGGCCAAGAACCCCAGACCCCTGACTGGCCTAGGTACGGGCTGAAGGTACAGGTATCCTCCACCATCACACATGCCTGTAGCTTCCCTCCGACCTGGCCCCGGGGAAAAGCACACGCAACCAAGCCAGCTCCCCACCCCACACACTCCAGGATACCCAACTCACCTTAGCTGTGGAGGACGATGTTGCTATCTGAATCACTTTGGCCAGAAGGTTCTTGGGAAGTGGAAACTGGGTCAGAGCCCTAATAGCACTGTCGTCGTCTGTCATTTCAAAGGAACCCCCCTGGGAGGACCAAAAGTTTAGGTGAAAAAGCTCTATCTCTTCCCAGGCCAATTTCCCCTCAGGCTCTGAGGCCCACGGGGGTAGGACACTGCAGCGGTGCAACAGGCAGCAAGGAGGCATGGAAAAGATGGCAGGCCAGGCATCTTCGCTCAGCATGTGATCCTCTCAGAAACACAGCATGACTGACGCTCCCTCAGTTTCCCCAAATGGATAATTGAGGACAGGGGGCAGGGGCCCAGGGGCAGAGTAGTGGCTGGGACTTGGAGGGACCCAAGTGTGAGCTGGACGGAGGGTCCACGCTGCCGTTTTGCGTGAGCCCAGCCACGCCGTACAAGACTGCTTTCCCCAGGAACGGCAGATGTACCAATGAACAATGGGACTCACAGGCTGAGGTGTAGCGGGGGCCCTCCCATCTCCGAGAAGGCTCCCAGGGAACATCTCCCATCCCCATGTCAAGGCGCAGCCAGCTTCCCTGCATCCCCCACGTGCAGCTCTACCTCGAGTCCCTGAGTGGGGTGTGGGAGTCCTGCTGGGCCATGGACAGGAAGTCGGTGACATCAATGGTCCCCTCTTCTAGCTCTTCCTCCTCATCCTCCTCTTCCTCCCGGCCCAAGGAGCGGGACAGGCCCCCAGGTCCCCCTGGCCGGATGCTCTCGGGATTCAGCTGCCGCCAGGAAGTAGGTGGCATGGTGGGTTCTGGGCGCCACCAGCTGTCAGCCGGAGAGCCAAAGCGATCGGCTAGCACACGATATTTGGCTGCATCAAACAGCTCGTTTCGGGGACCCAGCAGGCCCCAGCCCTGAGGGGTGGGGGCAAAAGGCATGTTGTGAGGGTCCATTCTCACACCTCAGTCCGCCCAGAACCTGCTCCCTTACACTAAAAGTCCCCTATGCAGGAGCCAAGCCCCTTTGTACCTGTCTGCCTGTTTCAGCCCCAGGTCCAGGACTAGACATCAAGAGAGCCCTTAACATGTCCAGCACTGAGGGTGCCTGGGTGGCTCAGTCAGTTAAGCATCTGACTCTTGGTTTCAGCTCAGGTCATGATCTCATAGTTCATGTGTTTGAGCCCCCATGCCGGGCTCTGTGCCAACAGTGCAGAACCTGCTTGAAATTCTCTCTCTCCCTCTCTGACTATCCTCCACTTGTTCTCTCAAAATAAATACACACACTTAAAAAAAAAAAAAAAAAAAAAGTCTAGCTCTGAAGGGGTGCCTGAGTGGCTTAGCTGATTCAGCACCCAATGACTTGATTTTGGCTCAGGTCAAATCAAAATCTCATGGTTTGGGAATCCGAGCCTTGAGTCAAACTCTATGCTATCAGAGCCGAGCCTGTTTGGGATTCTGTCTCTCCCTCTCTCTGCACCCCCCCTTCCCTTAAGATAAACAAACAAGTCTAGCTCTGACACATGAAAAAGACAAAGTAAGCTCTTACACCTATTAAACAAAAAACTGAAGGGAGAAAAAACCCCCAGGGAATGGGGAAGCAGATGCATTCACAAAGTTATCCAAAAAGCTTCAGTGAATATAGCAGTTAGGGAAAATGGAGCCCACACCAGAAAACAGATCTATCCCTGACATAAGAATCCTACGCTAAGAATGTATTCTAGAAATAACCTGGGATGCTTATAAAGCCATTCATGCAAAATCCATTATTTTGAAATACAGCTTTATTCTTTTCTCGACAGAGTACCAAATAAAACATGATGACTCTCTAGCACATACGAAGCAACACGCTGGTTACCCTGAGCACCATTAGAAGAGATGAAACCTGGTCCCTGCCCCCAAGAAACAGAATCCACGAGGCAGAACAGAAATGCAGATGACCAGGGTCTAAGGAACCACAAAGTGAGAAGCTAGATGAACACAGTTAACAGAATTCCAATCAAAGTCTGGATAAGCTTCTTGCACGCTTGACAAGCACACACTCAGTCACCTCTGTGTTGCTGGCAACTGGCACCAAGCACAAGAGCAACGCTCGATGATCTGGTTTGGGGGGGAAGGAAAGAGCCAAGGGACGTGAGTATAGATACTGGGGAACGAAAAGGCTGGGTGCCACAGAGCACATAAAGGACTCCTATAACAACAAAAACACTCCGATTAAACAACAGGCAAAGAACTTCAACAGGCATTTCTCCTGTTGACAGGAGGTAGACAAACGGTCAACAGCACAAGCAAAGCATTCTCAAAAACTACAGCTCTCTGCAGCATGGCATAAAATGATACCTACAGGCACAAATCCTCAAAATGTGCTCCCTCCTGATCAAGGTACATTTGGGGGAAGAATTCCCCCAGAGAAGCAATCACTGTATTTTTGACTGTGGAACTTAGTTTTCCACAAACTCCTCGTCAGCGTGGTTTCACATTGCTCTAGGGCATTTGCAACATTTTTAACTTCATCCGGTCAAAAAGAGTGTATGAAAGCAGTCCCTTCCCTTCCCCCAGTAACGTCTCAGAAGGAGGCCCCACCTGGCCCAAGTGCAGCTCCCTATAATTTGTAGCTGTGCATTTCTCAAGGGGAAGACATACAAAGGATACGGTGAGAGAATATGCTTATGGCAGCTGTGAAGAGCCGACATACCGCTCTTCTGACAGGGACAACAACTGGAGATGGAAAAGCAAACACTGCCTTTTGCTGCATTCTGTCCTTTTTAGCTAACCTATACGATATTTTACATACTGGGAAAACAGTGTGCGGTTAACACAAATTTAGGAATTTACCTTAAAAAAAAAGAGAGACAGAGAGAAAAGGTGATTAACATCAGTACTCATTAGGGAAATGCAAACCAAAACCATGAGATACCACCTTGCACCCATTAGGGAAAACAACAGACAGTGCTGGTAAAGATGAGGAGAGACTGGAGTCCTCGTGCGCCGCTGGTGGGAATGTGACATGTTACGGCTACCGTGAAGACAGTATGGCACTTCCTCCACCTGGACTACCATACTACACAGCATGCCATACTACATGCTACACACATACCATATTACCATACCACCGTACGATCCAGCAACTGAAAGCCACGTCCCGAAGAGATTATTTGGACACTCATGTTCACAGAAGCATTATTCACAATAACCAAAAGGTGGAAACAACCAGAGAGGCCCTTTGATGGATAAATGAATACACAGAGTCTGGTATATCCCTCCGATGGAGTATTATGCAGCCTTAAACAGGAGGGGATTCTGACACAGGCTGCACGGACGGGCCTTGAGCTCACTATGCGAACTACGATAAGCCAGTCACAGAGACAAATACTGTACGATTCCACTGGTGTGAGGATATGAAGTCTCTGATGGAGTCACATTCACAGAAACAGGCAGTAGAATGGTGGCTGACAGGGGCTGGGGGGGCAGGGAACAGGCGTTTATTGTTTAATGAGTATGGAGTTTCAGTTTTACAAGGCGACAAAGTTCTGGAGATTGGCTGCATGAGGTTTAATACTACCGGAGTGTTCACTAAAAAACGGTCCAGACGGTACATTTTATATTTTGTGTAACTTACCACAGTTCAACAAACGTATATGCAAAAAAGAGGCTATGAGCTGAGCATAGATCGGGAACAGAGAAAGGGCTGGGAGGAGAGAAATGTGACCATGACTTGCTGCACATAGGCTGCCTTCAACATCCAAAGAAGGATTTCTCACCCTCAGCATTACTGACATCTGGGGCCAGGTAATTCTGTTGTGGGGCCATGCTGTGCATCCCCGGCTTCATGCCAGTAGCACTCCTCCGGTTGTGGCCACCAAAAATGTCTCCACACATTCCCAAATGTCCACGGCAGTCAAAATCACCCTCCCCGCAGGAGAGATTCCTGGAGGTAGAGCTGCTTGGAGAGATGGAGGTGTCTGAGAAATTCGGCAATGAGGCTGGCTGAACGTCTAAGAGATAAGCTTTCCCCCAGGAAGAAGGGACAGAGAAAGAAGAAATGTTCACAGAGGGTAGGAAAGGAAGAGGAGCCTGTAGTGACCCAGAGAGGAGGAGAGGGAGAAGTAATCCAGGGGCTGAGGAAGCTATGCCCGAAACATTCAAGCAAAGCGAGAACTGTGAAAGGCTGGCCTGGCAGAGCACTGTTCCAGTCCATCAACAATCGCGTGGTGACCACTGCTATTTGTCACGCACTATGGGGAAAAGGCAACCAGCAAACAGGACAAGGGCCACAACAATGCAGTGGAAAAAATGCAAGCCATGGGCACAGAAAGCTGTGTGCTTTCTGGAAACCATGGGAGCAGGGCCGACAGGAGGGATCAGGACACTGAAGTATGCGTGAAGCCCACTGAAAAGACTCAAGAGGAAGGATCCGAAAATTAAATGAAAGGACGGGAGAGGGGATGGAGAAGACACAGAAAGGGGATAGAGAAAAGAGAAGGGTGGTGTGGGGGGGCCAAGGCTGGGAAGAGGGCCTTTCCTCCTCAGATGCAGGAAGGAAGGAGGGATGGCAAAGGCCTAGGGATTCAGTGGGAGAGAATCTGAAGGAATATGCATCCTACAGCTTTGTCCTCACTGAAGCAGAAATGAAGACTGAGGAGCCTAAGGAAGAACAATGGTTGGCGCAGCCACAGAGGAAGCCAAGTAGGGATGGACACAAAGGCGGGCAGGCAACACTGAAAGTCTAGTTAAATACCAGGTAACCGAGAACCTAAAAGCGGCCCATGCCCGACCACCAGGAAGTGAGGGTAGCAACAACCATGCTTCCATTACAAGTAAGAGAGAATTGTGTGGGTGCAGCGAAAACACACACGAAATAACGCAAAGTATAGCTCTGGTGCTGTACAAAGGGAGTATTTTTCATAAAGAGTTCTCCTGTGTTTTCTGAAACCACAGGAGGTAGGTAACCACAGAGGCAAAAAAAACAAACCAAACCAGCAAATATTCCCTTGCTGGCTGCACAGCAAGGAAAGAACCACAAGGTGGGAAGGACGGGTGAGTGAGTGAACACTGTCAGCTTCCACCTACATGCACGTGGCACCAGAAAGACCATCAGAGCCAGGGGCAAGGAATTTCCCAGGGTGGATGGAGGTCTGCCTGGCTTTTGCTAGGGAAGGGTCACCTTGAACAGCTGGCAGGCCGCGGCCGCAGCCTGTCGTTCAGCGTCGATCTTCTTGCTGCCATAGCCTTCTACCTCCACGCTCTTGGGCCACTTTATGTGGAGGGTGACTTTCTGGGAAAGAGAAGAGAGAATGAGGATGGTCGCCTTTCCAGACTGCAAAGCTGCTGTAAATCACACGGAGTGCGAACGGCACAGCTGTGGGCCTGCGGGCAGCAGAGCCGAGTGCAGGCAGCACCCCACGCCCATGGCTAACCCCCGTGAGGCTCTAACCTTCCCATCCTCAAGCCGTTCATCCCACCTCAAGATGTTTGGCTTCTTCAAAGTGCCATGTTCTAGCCAGAGAGCAAGGTGGGACCCATCTTTATTGTTAAAAATCTTCATTCAGAATGGTTTGCCTGCATGCTTCTGTGGGTCCCAGGACCTACAAGACTCTAGGAACAGGAATTTTTTATCAACTCTAACCCTCTGCAGTCCCAGTTAGTCAACAGGGGACCAAAACCAGGGATCAGTACAGAGGCCTGACACACACAAGATGAGAACAGACTCCTCGCCTCACCTGCCCTGAGTTCCCCCTTCTCTAAACCAGGCTCTTTTTCAAACCTAGCTTTGAGATTCTCTGCTGACCATGTACAATTCGCAAAACCCACTCTATGGCCTCCTTGACAAAGAAACCTGAGGGAGAAGACGGCAGCCAGCCTCCTTCCTGAGAGTCAGACCAACACGTCTCCCAACCACCAGTGAGTTACCTTTTTCTTCGGTCCATTCGTGTGCACGTAGACCAATTTGTCTTTTGCATGTGAGATGCCGAGGGCTCTTCCAATTACACTGTTGAGAAGGTTTTTGGGCTGTGGGAACTCTTTTAATAGGTCCCTAGAAGCTAAGAAAATAAGAACAAAAGCATTATAGTTTTTTTTCTTTTAAAAAACCCACGGGGTACGTATCAGGACAACCCTGGGCTGGATACTGAGGATATTGGCTTGTGACCCCAAACCACCCGGGAGCATCTTGGAGAAGGAGAAACGGCTTCATGGTTTTCAGGGACAGTGCATGACCAGACCCACTTGCACAACCATTTCCAGAAGAAAGACCAGTGAGCCACACACCACAGAGGAGAACCAGCCAGCATCCTCTTCCCCACAAGCTCCTGATTTAACATATTAGCTACAGAAGCCTAGGTGGCAACACATCCCCCTCGTCTGATGTCTCAAAGAAGGTACCGAACAAAAAACGAAACAAAAATCCACCACACACACAAACTGGAGATAAGACAATGCGAGGCCCCTCCTAAAACAAACGACACACAAAGTCTGAACACCAGGCCCCAGCCCTCAACTGTACCTCGGCACCCTGCGAAAGGCCTCTGAGAGCCAGATTATGTGTAGGGATATTGATCAGAGGTCTCCACAACCAAGACCTCTGCATCAGCTATTCCTCCCCCAAGTTCACTGGAGTCAAGTGGAGGCAGGATGCAGCAGGCATCATGAGAAGTACCTCGCTTGTTTTTCACTTGTACTTTGGATCAATCCCAGAGCGCAAATGGGTGAGATGTCCAACTAGAAGCAGCTTGTGCCAGACACCAGGCTTAGCTGGGAGTGGCTAAAATCAGAAGTAAGGGCCCCAAAGCACCAAAGTGGCCCTTCGAGAGATGCAGGGTCAGAGACTGGCAGAGGTGACAGGAAGCCTTCTCGTTCTCCACCCACAGTCTCTGGTGTTATATTCAGCTTTAAACTAGCCCCCAAAAGAAACTTTGTTCATGTGCACCTGCATGCATCAGTCATAAATCACCTAGGGACAGTTTTCAGAGCAAGTGGCCACCCTGATCCTCATCAGACACTTAGGAATGGTGGTGATGTTGGGGAAGCCACTGTATTTTGACAAAGCTCCTCCAGGAGTTCTGACGTAATTCTATTCCTGAGCTGAGACTGTTTCCTTGCAGCAGATGACTGTGACAACTGGCCATGAGGGAGAATTCTGCCTGACCCTGCATCCCTCTAAAGAACTTATAAAGCAACTGAGATTCAAGCGTTCAGACCGCTATTTAAATAGGCTCAAAGGGGTTCCCACAGAGGGACCCAAAGTTAAGAGGCCCGCCAGACCCCCAGGCACAACAGACGCGCACTGGTGCCCCCTCCAGCTCTACAGGGCCGGAGGAGGCTGGCTCTCTCTATCCATCGCTGCTAGGCAGGGATGCTCTCACCAGTCTCATTCCTGGGCTATTCAGGAGACACAGCGATGGGAATCGTTCGGCCTCTACCTCAGGTCCTCAAGTACCAAGTGTATTTTGGGTTCTTTCTTACATTGGTGAGCGTGTGCTTACCCTCGATGTTCTAACCCTTGACCACCCATTCGGGCGAGAGACAGACGTTCTCCTGTTTTTCCCCGCGCCCTCGAGGTACCGCGCCTCTCACCTATTCTTGCCAGGTGCAGGCGCTCCAATCCCCGAGCCTCCGCGCCGGGGGTCCGTTTGGGCCTGTGCCACACTGAGCTTTACAACAGCAGCACTGCGGCCCGCCGGCGGCCGGCGGTCTCGGCCCCTAGCGGAGAGGGACCCCGGCCCGCGCCCCCAGCTCTGCAAGCCCCGGGAGCCAAGGGCGTCGCGGCCCTACCGCCCCCGCCCTCACCGTTCACCATGCTTCCGTCGTCTTCCCCGGGCCCGCTGGGGGCCACCCCTGCCTCGGCCTCGGCGGCCTCCTTCGTGTGATCGGGGCGGGCGCAGCCTGACGACAGGCCGCGTGAGCGTCCCTGTCGCCCGGCGGCGCGGGGACCCGGCGGTCGCAGGCGCGGAGCGACGCCGGCAGCCAGCGCCATGAACCTCCTGGCGGCCGCCATCGCGCTCCCGCCGGCCCCCGCGGGCGCGGAGCCCTGCAGGGATGGGGCGGGAGGGTGGGAGCAGCGACCCGAACGCCCCCTGGCGGCCGGGAGGACCGGCGGAGGCGTTCTCGGAGCCCGCGCTCCCCGCCCACTCAGCCGGAGCCTCCCGCGCCCCACCCCGGGCTCATCACCTCGTGGGCAGCCTGGGACCGCTGGCACCCGGGTGAACTCACTCTCCCGGCAAACGCAAACGCACAGGCTCGTTGTCTGAATCGGGGGCAGGGAGACGTAAGGGGGCTTTTTGGGAAAAGTTCAGGCCTTAGCTCAACGTCCATCCAAGGAGATGAACTCCCAAGTTCCTTCTAGGTCCCGCCCACTGCTCATAAATACCTCTCACGTGCCCTGACAAACTGGCTTGCACTCCAGACCTAAGAGTGAGGATAACTGCGAAACCAGGGCACCCCCATCTCATTTAATGGCTTACAAAGTAACCCTGATGGAGAATCCGCATCCAGGACAGGCAAGACCTCTTGAACATAAGACCAGTTTTAATCCCAGGGCTGGAGTCAAAGTGAAAAATACCAGACTTGGAAAACGTGGCCAAGAACTGAGATGGTCCAGCAGTGCGAGTCTGAGGCTGCTGTTTTTTTACTTGTTTGAAAGCCAAATGGAATTCTGTTTCCAAACTACAATGCCTGGGTTCTAGCCAGGCTCGTTCCCCTTCTGCCTCGTATGGCACTGAGGAACAGAGATTTGGCTCCGCTAGGAATGACACAGAATCTGCATACTGGGGCAGTGACAGTGACAGGGAGGGGCTTAGTTAGAGGTTGGCAGTGCAGCTGGGGATAAACTGCAAGGGCTGGGTTTGTTTGTTTGTTTGTTTGTTTGTTTTATAATTCTAGATCTGACTCTGATGACTCCTGGAGAGCTTGTGAAAACATTACTGGAAGCCACCCCCCCCCCCCACAAGGTTTCTTATTCATTAGGTCTGTAGTGTGGCCCAAGAATCTGCATTTTTAACAAGTTCCCAGATGATAATGAGACTACAGGCCTGAGACCACACTTGGAATTGCTGGCCTGTGTCAAGAACATGGGATTTAAGTCTTAATATTTGTGCTTAGTCCAACCTCTGCCACTTGCCAGCTGTGAACCTTGGGCAATTTCATCAGTTGGGAAAATGAGGACATAGTTGCTCTACTCATTTGGTATGGCTCTGGTCAGGATGAAATGGGAATGTCTAGCAGGCGGCTCTGCACAGCGCTCTAGAGAAGTCCCTCCACTGAGGTCTGAGACGAGAGAGGACAGATCCCTTAAAGACAGACCCAGGGCAGGGTGGGGCAGCTTCAACTCCAGTTCCTCCCTTCCCTCCTCAGAGAGCTTCTAGCA
Organism: Prionailurus bengalensis; assembly: GCF_016509475.1. NCBI lineage: Eukaryota > Metazoa > Chordata > Mammalia > Carnivora > Felidae > Prionailurus > Prionailurus bengalensis. Next base: position 17,397,452 of record NC_057348.1, on the reverse strand, counting down.
GGAAAGGGGCAAAGGGGAAGGTGGCCTTGGCAGCAGTGGGCTGACCTCACAAGGGGATACCACCATCTGTATCAAACACCCCTATCTAGATCATCCACATTGAGGTGGCAAGACCATTGGGGCAGAATACAGTTCTACAATTGCTTTGAATTTGGGCAAGTGGCACTCTAATTTGCCAAAAGCCAAGGCATCTACCCAGCTTCAGGATAGTTTTCAAGGACTGTTATCAGCCCAAATTCCCTCAAAAGAATCGAGAGGCTTACCAAGACTGGTCATGGCATTAGGGGCTGAGGCCCAATTTTGAAAACTGTGGTTTCTGAAAGCTGAAGGAAACAAAATTCTAGACAGAAAGACATTCCCTGACCCCACCCCCACCCCCTCCCCCCCCCACACACACACCTGAAAGCAGGCCCTGGGCCCATCATGGTGCTTCATTCAGCAGGCCCTCAGTATAGCACTCTGACAGCCACTTAGGCTGAGGTGAGAATGCTATGATTTCTTGGATCTGCTCCCAAAGGGGCCAAAGTGGAGGGAGAGACACACTGTTCAACCAGGGTGATAAGTGCATGGGTGGGCCAGGGGGGTATTACTATACTATTTGATCTATTTCAAAAAACATATTTCAAACAGATGTTTGAAATTTTATGTTTAAAAAAAGCATCACGTGATACCAACCAACTAGTTGGTCCTCAGGGACCTTGTCCCCCTTTTCTATTTCACTTACTGCATCTGGGCTCTAATAGCTGGTATCACCTAGAGCAAATATTTCACTTCCACAAACCTCACTGCCTTTTGTAAAATGAGGGTAACCCTTATACTAGCTCTTGAAAACCTTCTGGTTTTGTGATCTTCTCCCCTTTGGTCTAAAGCAGAGGCTGCAAAACTACAGTCTGCAGATCAAATCCACCCACTGCCTATTTTTATAAATAAAGTTTTATTGGAACATAGCCATGCTCATTTGTTTATGTATTATCTATCACTGCTTTTGCATTATAACAGCCGAGTTGAGGAGCTGCAAGAGAAACCATATGACCCACAAAGCCTCGAATATGTGTTTTCCAACCCTTAAAGAAAGTGTGCCGACTCCTGCCTTAGAGAATCTTGAAGAAAGTTAGAAAGGCTCAGGTATGCCCTCTTGCTTTCCACCAAAATTAAAGACTTCTCCTCCACTCTCCATTCTTTGGGGAGTGACTCCTTTGCCTGTGAAAAGGAAGAAACTTTTGAAAAAAGACGTTTCACTGGCTCAGGGATCTCGCTGTTCATTTCTGAATCAAGCATGACATCTGGTACTAAATATGCTAAACAACATCTGGCAGTGTGGAATTAAAGTGTAAAGGATCTGCTGAATACACAGGAGGATGTTTTAGGACCCTAAACTTCAGAAGCCCCAGGAAAAAGCAATTACGAGGAAGCCCAAGGGGCACCTCGGTGGCTCAGTCAGTTAAGCGTCTGACCTCAGCTCAGGTCGTGATCTCACTGTCTGTGGGTTCGAGCCCCGCGCTGGGCTCTGTGCTGACAGCACAGAGCCTGGAGCCTGCTTCAGATTCTGTGTCTCCCTCTCTCTCTGCCCCTCCCCAGCTCATGCTCTGTCTCTCTCTCTCAAAAATAAACATTAAAAAAAAAAAAAAAAAAAAAAAAGACGAAGCCCAAGATAGTCCAGACTTTGGGCAGACTGGAGAACTTCTGGAGAGAAAGTGAGAAGGAGCGTCTCAGCCAACATTTCGTCAATGGACACAACCACAGATTTTGTGGATGATCAAAATGGCAAGAAATGGTCCCCTTGGCTGGCAACAAGAAAGGCAAAGGTAGATACAGGAGCCAGGTGGCCACCCTGACCACACTACTCATCCTCACAGCTTTTCTGTCCATATATGTAAAGCCACAGCAGGGTCCCTCAAGGTAAATCTATCGCACCAAGAAGAGGGGACACATTTGAATGAGGGAATGAACAGGAAGGACTAGTCCTGTGGCCCCAGGATCCTGCCAGAAGGGGTGTTATCCCTTGTTACTTTCCAGTGCTCTATGTCTCACAGCCGGGTAGGTGGGAAAGACTGGCAGAAGAGGCTCTTAAGTTCTTCCCCCTTTACGAAAGAGGCCTTGGTAAGAGGTTGGCAGTAGAGTGGGGGTAGACCGCGAAAGGAGGTGATAGCTTTTTCCAATTCCAAATTTGACCCTGATGGGGACCAAACCTATTCAAGTGGCCACCATTTCTGAGTGCTGTTTTCCTATCTGAACACCAGAGAGACGATTTCTGCCACACACTTCCTTCTTAAAGGCAGAGGCACCAGTGAGGCCTCCAGGGAATCAGAAAGCATGGCAGAAAGGTCCAACAGTCAGGGGTGGACTAAGAGGTCTGTTGCCTCTGGGATGAAGAAATGGAGGCAAGAAACTTTTTTAGGGAGAGAGGGAAAGAAACAGAGAGAGAGAGAGAGAGAGAGAGAGAGAGAGAGAGAGAGAGAAGGGAGGCAAAGATACATACACCCACAGATGCCTTCTGGAGGCGCAGCTGTGAGGAGACAATCGGGCTCAGGGGGTCTGTGCTCCTCCAGGGAAGACAGTGCAGGGACTGTCCCCCACCAGGAGCAGCTGCCTCCCTTTCCCCACCCCCACCAAGCACAGCAGCCTTCTCTGCATGTGCTCAAGGAGGCACTGCCTAGTCATGCGGCCTGGTTCATCCCACCTAACCATCTTTAAGCTTAGCCACAGCACATCTGACACTCTCAAAGCCACTCACCTGCCATGTTGGAAATGTTAACGTTCAGCCTTTTCGAGTTACAGGGCATTTTAAGAAAGAAAAAAAAAAGGGCAATCAACTCTTGTTTTGGTAATGGTAGGGGGGTGGCATTTCTCTAATATCTAAGTCAAATGGCCATGGGGGCTGGAAATATTTATTTCTATGCTGGAAATATTTATTTCAGGGCCACTGCAGCAGGAGGGCATCACATGTGGAAACTGCATGGGAATAGGGCAGCAGCATGTGCTGTGCAAACTGAGGTGCCCTGTGTTCCCCGACCCTTCCTGAGCTCCTGACCTTCAAAGCACTTTACAGACAGAACCTAAAGTGGAATGCTGTCTCCACATGAGGCAAAGACTCTGTGATCTAAATTAGCGTTCTTCCACTAGGCAGCTGGGGTAGGGGTGTGAACAGGCAGCCAATGGGGCAGAGAGGGGCAGCTGTCAGGACAAGCAAGAAGCCACCAAGAGCACTGGTCTTAGCAGACCTGGAAAAGAGCTAAGTCTGAGGGAAGAGAGGAGACGCTCACAGGCAGAGATGCTTCCCTGGATCCTATTCCTGGCCCATCCCTGGGTTCCAGTGGAACCTGAGGTGAGTTATCACCTGTCTGGGTGCTCTGACATTCTCCCCAATCAAAGGGAGAGCCTACCCTGCCACACAGACTAAAAAAACATTTTAATGTCAGTAAAGTGCTTTGAGGAATGGGGGGTGATAGAAGGGGATCTTCCAGGCATCCCCAAAGCCTCCAAGATGGAGGACACTGGGCCTGGCTAGGGCTTTCTGTTCTGGCTCTGCTACAAGCACCCTGCCCTTTCTAAACCACCTTAGCCAGGGACTGCCTAGAAGATCCAAGCCCTGCAGATTCTCCACACGAGTGGTGAACACCCAGACTGAGCCTAGGCTTTATGCCTGGTCACACAAGGAGGCCTAATGAGACCATAGGGTCTAAGCCACGTGGCCAAGGATCATGAAATAACCCAGACCTCTCCAAATGATCTCTCCCCTGAGGGTTCCAACAGCTCCACTAGCCCCACTTCTCACTTGGTCTCCAGAGGACCATGACCCTGGTACCTGGGCTCCCACTACCACCCACCTCCCCACAGACCCTGGACCAAGTTGATGCTGGAGGCAAGGCTCCTCCCTTACCTCGAGAGATGGTCCCTCCAGGGGCAGGGTTGACACACATGGGTGGAAGGCGGGGTGGGGGAAGTTTGCACTGACGCTGCCTGTGCTGGGCCCGATCTGGGGAAAGAGAGAGGGCATCAGGGTGACATGTTCTCACCCCTCCCAGTTACAGACCCCTGAACAGACTCACTCCAGAGCATCTGTGAGGAGCTCTGGGCAGCAGGGCTGCTGGACGGTTTGTTGAGCCAGTCACAGGTTCTGAGAAACAGTGCCACCAATTCCACACAGAAAGAAGGCAGTTGTTTTATATGGATGTGATATAGTATAGCTTTGTAGAGATCCCTTCCTGACTCTCAAAAGAGCCCTCAACTCTCCCTGTTTGCAAAGCCACCTTATGTGACTTCAATACCCATCCCACATCGTCCTCTATAGTCTTGAATTATGAGGATGAGACAGGAAAACAATTAAAAACTGAAAAATCATGGCACCGTGTAAATCCCCGTATCTGTCATCCACTTACGGTAGCTCTCCCTGTATCTGCTGTGGGTTCCCAGATGACCACGTTAGCTACCAGATCTCAAATTATTCTTTCCCTCTAAGAAATGGGCAAGAGAAGGACCAACTGACTGCTGGGGTCCTCCCTGAAAGCCAAGACCAGACCCACACTTACCAGTCTTCTCCCTCTTTCTAAAAGTTAATGACTTGCCACTCCAAACACTTTCATTCATTTGCAGATTAAATACTACTTGTAGGTCAGTGGCCTACAAAGCACATTTTTAAGTTCCAAAACTTTGATATACATGAACATCACTGTCCCGTGGGAAGGTGGGCATGTATGGGTAAGTAAGGCTCCATGTGTTTAACATCACCTACATGGTGACAACGCCAGAGAATCACTGGGTCTGGGGGAAAGGGTGCATGAGTTCTCTGCTTTCTTTGCCCCACTAATTTCAGTACACTAAATGGAGCAGGAGAGGAGCAGAGAGAGACAGCCACACATACTACATGCTTAAGCAGCAGTCTGTTCTGCTACCGTGATACCCATTTCCATAATGCAAATTGGCTTGTACACAGTTGGTACATAGGGGAATGATAACAGTAAAACAGGAGAACACTTGGTTCGAATGTTGAGTTTCCTAAGGCAAGGGGATTGAAATAGCAGAGGTAGAATTATAATTTAGAGCAGGAAAACAAAAGACCCTTCCAACTGTATTTTTTAAAAATTAAAATGGAGTGCCTATAGGGAATCGAGGTGATGGACAGATGGGTGTTCACTATACAATGACTTCAACATTTCAGTAGTTTTGAAAATTTCCATAATAAAATGTTGGAGGGAAAAGCAAGTACCTGCACTGAGGTCCTCCTCCCCCACACTGCCAGCTGCACACACTCCTTAGTGGCAGCCCCACGGGCTCACAGCTCCACTGCCACCTGCACGGCCTCAGCATCTGCCAGCTCTTCCCGTTAGAACGCACTTTGCACATTTTTAGCATCACGTTGAGGTGCCTGCCTCGGCAGTCCAAAGCATCTTCCCAGGTGCCAGGGACTGCTGCTTTCACACTCTGGCCATAAACTTGCAGCTGTATTATTGCCTCAACTCTGTCTTTCCCACAAGCCCTCTTATAGTATCAGAGGTGCGAGATTTTGCAGAAAACACACACCCAGGGTTACAGCAGAAATGCCTGTAGGGTATTCTGGAACAAAGTATCTAGGATCAAGGTTTATCTTGAAACTAAGGTGGAAAATGACCAGCTCAACCTCTCCAGTCCTGTTTGAGCAGGATTCTCATTCATATCCAGGGAGGCTGGATTGAAAACAAACAAACAAAAAGAATAAATGATTTGATGATTATTTGTTTCATTAAGCATTTTCAGTAATGGGGGGGTGTTATAATCCTACAACATCACTGGGCCCTCTTCTGACCGTGGAGCTGGAGGAAAATTGCACATTCTTGCTGTTGATCTAGTGTTTTTCAAAGGTTTGTGCCGCCTGTAAAAGACTCAGCTTGTTCTTTGAGGCCTGATTCTGATGGCATTACTGCTGACAGACAAGAAACTTGTGTTGGGATGTTGGCAAAGACAGTAACAGGCCACTTACCAGGCACACACGCACACTAGTTGGGAGGCATTGGCAGCTCTGTTGAATTACATAAGAGAAAAGACGGTAACCACAGACCCAGGGGGCCACTGTCCACAGTGCTGCAGGGAACTGCTATGGCTACTGCCTTCGGATCCATCAAATGACCTATCCCACTGAGACTGTAAGCTCCCGAGTACAAGAAAACATCATTGACACATAGCTGTCTCCGCTCTAGCGTCTCATACATAGGTGATCAATCGTGCAGCCACACAGCACACTGCATGCTGAGGCCAGGCTGTCACTCTCCTGCAAAACACCGGCTACAGGGACACCTGGGTGGTTCCCTCAGTTAAGTATCCGACTTCAGCTCAGGTCATGATCTCATGGTTTGTGAGCTCGAGCCCCGTGTCAGACTCTGTGCTGACAGCTCAGAGCCTCGAGCCTGCTTCGGATTCTGTATCTCCTTCTTTCTCTGCCCCTCCCCCACTCACACTGTCTCTCTGTCTCTCTCTCAAAAATAAACATAGAAAAAATTAAATAAAAATTAAACAAACAAAAAACACCAGCTACAGAGCTGCACCTCAAATAGATCAATCTATTCACATGTATCAAGGGCCTGCCAACTCAAGACTGAGGGCTAGGGTCAGATCACACCCAAGTGCTTTTCTTATATTATCCCTAATCTTCATTATACCTCTGAAGATGGAGGCTGAGAAACAGGATCAGGGAGTTTCCACCTTGCTAGTGTGAGTGGGGACCAGATTCGAACCCCAGCCAGTCTGACTCAAGCTTTCCACTATGTGACGTTTCCCTTCAAGATTCGTGACACCTTATGGAGCTAATAATCTCATCATGAGGAGCAAAGAAACATAAAAACTCCGTGAGAGATAAAGAACAGTCCTACACAACAAGAAAAATGCCACAAGGCCACACATGACCAGTTGTCAAGGTTATGGTGCAAACCACAAGTGATACCAGCCTTCAGAAGACAGGAAAGAGCAGTCAGCCCTATAGTCAGAAAAGAAAAGGTACGTTTGCCTGAAGTTTACAAGGCAGTAAACTTTCTGATTAATGGTTTACCCTGAGACCTTCAAGCATAAAATGGTTGTTGTTAAGAATATAACACTTACCTGTGTGGAAAGTAAGGTCCTAAATCAGACTATGTCTGATTATTACATCCTGAAGCTACTTAGTACCATGGCTTGTGAACTTAGCAGGTGTCAGGCCCTGTTCTAAGCTCTTTACACGTATTAACTCATCTGATCCTTAAAACAACCGACGAGGCAGGTACTATGATCCAACCCACTTACATCGTGAGGAAACGGAGGCATAGAGGCTCAAACACCTGCCTCCAGCCTTGGCCACCAAGGGTGTAGAAGTGTGACATGAACCAGGCATCTGGCTCCAGAACTTTTGCTCAGTGAGGCTGTTGTCTCCCATGAAACTGAATGCTAACCGTGTCACCCCTGATGAAAAGCCTCTTGAACAAATCAATCCCCAGCCTAGAAAGAAAAATCACAAATGCTATACAGGAATTTTGCCCCCAAACTCTCTCACTCTCACCATCTCCCTATCATGGGGGAGTTAAGTAATGCAGAAAAAAGGAGGATTATGATTTCATGGGGCTCCTACCTCTTTACAAAATCAGTGCTGTCCATTCAGGCACTCCCACCATAAGAGAACTTATTTGCATCCAACTTTCACAAGTGGGTGGAAAACGAAGCCCACTGATTAACCAGTAAACACAAGGCAATTGAGTGTACTTAATTTTCAGCTCAAAATGTGCTGTGCACACTAATCTCAAACCCAATGTTTCCCTTTTCAGATAGTTAACCAGCAAAACCAAGATGACAGAGATGAATTTTTTCATGCAATACGAAAATAGACAAGGTGGCTAAAAACAAACAGGGAGGCAAGAAGAGGCTGCTCTGAGCTCCGGTATATCCAGCCCTCCTTCTGACCCCATTCAACAGGCAGCACTAGGGCAAGGTTTTCCAGGCCTGTAGGAACATAAGTGGGAGAGGAGACACAATGGGGAGGACCTTTTTAATCAGCAGTTATGTAAGGCCTGTATGGTGTTCATTGATTTGTAAAATATGCTAGACAGGTGCCTGGTGGTCAGCTTCAATAGAGGCGAAGGACTTTTACTCACTGTTCCCTTAAAGAAGAAAAGTCATGCTCCTAAGATATGCAAAGCTCCCTGGGGTACGGCCCTTGAAGACTTCACCAGCTACAGCACTTCCTGTTAGCAGGAATGAATGCTACCCTTCGGCCCAGCCATGGCTCAGTCCTGACACTGCTTATGCAACCCTTTTACCCAATCTGCTGGAGAGCACTGATTCCAAAACTTGCCAGCTTCTACAACCACTAATATAAAAATGACTCAATCCGCTTCCACCAGCATTTATTGACACCTACCCTGTGCACAATGCTGTGCCAGGTACAACGGACGATGAAGGAGCCCAACAGGCCCTGGCTACAGGGAGCTTCTAATCTACGGATGCAAAGATTAATTCAGAATAGACTAAGCACAAGAAAGTACAGATCTGGTGCTGAGGAAATCAGACAGAGGAGAGGTTGCATTTGGTTGACAGAACCAAGAATGGTTCACAGAGGAAATGGTGTAAAACGCTGGCTTAGAAAAAGAGACGGGATTTCAAAAAGCAGTGAGTGTGTCTGAGAGGATATTCGGGGGGAGGGGCGGCAAATGAACACAGGTACTCTGACAAGGACTCAGACACAGGTTATAAGCCCCGTGCAAGAGGAAGGCAGAGAAAGGACTTTGGAAAGTCATACAAAAAAGGGGTCTAAGGACTACACACTGGTGAGGCATCTTCATAGCCCTCACAGCTGCCCGTCACAGGGAGGAAGAGCATGAGGTCACCAGCACAGCTACATTCTTACCTTTTCTGAATGAGTCCAGGCTGAACATTTCTGGCCAGGAGGGAAAGCTGGAATCCTAAGAAGGAGGGCAGAGAGGCAATGGTTACTATTCTTGGTCCAGGATCCCACAGAGAAGACTTCAATAACACAGAGAGCACTTTCCAGAAGGTGAGAAAAATGAAGCTCTTCACTGATGAATCCCAACTGCTGCTCCCACTCTTAAGGATGGAAGGATCATCTCCACTCTAGAGTAATTACATGTCTTTGTTTCTTACTCGTTAACAGCTTTCTTCGTTTCTCTGTCCTAAACTCCCTGAACCCTGCTAAACAGAACGAGAGGTATTTTATCCTGAGAGACATATTTCCACTTCATCACAGTACTTGCAGCTTTCCTGGGACTTCTGGGAAGAAAGGAAATTCTACATGGACCCCTTTCCTCATGTGGTATCAGCAAATGGGACTAACGAGTGCCTTATAGACAAACTGGTTTACTGGGCTTTCACACAACTAGGTCAAGCCCCTAGGGGTGGGACCGGACAGCAATATCAAGAGTAACTACCGTGACTCAAGATACAAAGCTTTTCTTCACGGTAGTGTCTATGAGATAACAAATACTAAGTTGAAGTTCAACTCTTGAGCAAAACTCTTGGTGCATTTTGATCATTTAACTGAAGGGTACACCTAGAGACTTAAATCATACACGCATACAAATAAATAACACCTCCAGTTTATTGATTTTGTTTAAAAAATACTCAAACTCACTTATAGATGTTCTTAATAATGTAGTACTCCTGGACTGGTGCATAACCTTATGTGGCCTTAGTTTAAAAATATCTACACAAGGCTCCTGGGTGGCTCAGTCAGTTAAGTATCTGACTTCAGCTCAGGTCATGATCTCACGGTTCATGGGTTCAAGCCCCACAATGAACTCTGTGCTGACAGCTCAGAGCATGGAGCCTGCTTTGGATTCTGTATCTCCCACTCTCTCTGCCCTCTCCCACTTGTGCTCTGTGTCTGTCTCTCTCTCAAAAATGAATAAACATTTTAAAAAATTAAAAAAAAAATCTACACACTGTTTTAGCAAATCAGGATAATGTCCAATATTGCAAGGAGTCTAATGGGGCCTACACTTCTGCTCCTGACTGCCTTCCCATCTCATTCTCAAATCGTGGGGGATAGGGGTGGAGGGCTGACCTGGGGCCGAATCTTTCAGGTCCATAGCAGGTCTGCCCTGATGGCCTCCTCTCCCCCAGGGATGCCGGAAATTTCAGCCGATAGGATATGGTAGCTCAGAGAGGAAACTTCAATACAGTATCAACAAGGACACAATTCATTTTAAGAATTACATTCTATAGACTCCTTCTACCCAGGTTAAAAGAAAAAGGGTGTAATTTGAGATTGTAATCTTAAAGAAAACCTGAGTACTATAAAAATCCAAAACATGTAAATGATTATTATTTGAGACAATACTTTCTTGCGAAGAAAGAGTAAATCAATTTGCTTGTAAAGAGACTCTTAGTTTTGCTTTTAAAAAGTCCCTGACCCTCTCCAAGGCTCACATAACACTATCTTTACCTGTATTGGCCTAAAAAATACATATGATATTCAAGATAGGATGTTTCAGAGATATTTTACTGAGCTCTAGAACATTTCATAGAGATTAAAAAAAAAAAAAAAGCTGTGTTCCTTGAAATATAATTATATTGGAAACTTTTATGATGCAGAGTTTCTGTTAAATAATTCAGAGATAAGTAAAATAATGTTATGTCAAGATTTCTTGCATAATGAAACACTGCTTAATTCCAGGTAGAGTCACTGTGGGATGATTCAAGGACAGAAAGATTCCATAACGACTAACTAATGTCTTCCAAGATAGTCACAAGTGGATTTAATGCATGCCTTTGCTTTACAGTGTGGCTGAGCATGAGATACACCACTGCTATGTGTGCATGGCTAAATCAACTTACCTTACAAGAGCAGTGACAGTCTCAGATTTTGTAGGCTTTTGAACTGGAGCTGAATTCTCTCCTTGCTATTCCTCATCACGAGGCTGGGCCTCCTCCTAGAAAATAGAAGCCTGGGTCACTAGAGTGATGGGACCCACAGGGAAAATAAAGTTGCTGCAGACCAATGAAATTCATTACTAACTCTAACAACAAGGACACATTTTGTTAATAGCGTGAAACACACACTGGACACACTGGTCTCACTTCAGGACCTGCCATGACCCACTCACGACCCATCAGATCGTGAGCTACCCTACACCAGCACCTGCAAAGATACCAAGAAAGAGATGTCATGGTAAAGAGGGGTTTGTAGTCCTGAAAATATTTTCTCTGAGCCCAGAGCAAAACCTGCTTCAGTTTTTTTTTTAATTTTTTAATGTTTATTTATTCTTTGAAAGAGAGAGCGAGAGCATGAACAGAGGGGCAGAGAGAGAGAGACACAGAATCTGAAGAGGCTCCAGGCTCCGAGCTGTCAGCACAGAGCCCGACACAGGGCTTGAACTCACGAACCGCAAGATCATGACCTGAGCTGAAGTCGGACGTTTAACTGATTGAGCCACCCAGGCACCCCAACCTGCTTCAGTTTTGAGTTCTAATCCTATATTGACTCTAACACAACCCTATCTAAGGTAGATCAAGCTCTTCCAGATGAAGAAAATAACAACTAGACATTGAATATCATTTTTATAGTTCACAAAGTACTTCCATAGATTTTATAGCAGTTAATCTATGCAACTACCCAGGGAGGCAGAAATGATCTTTCCCAGAGAAGGCAATAGAGGCAGATTTTCCCAGAGAAAGTCACACAACTTGCCCAAGATCCCATAGCTGCCTCAGGACAAAATGGAAACCTGCAGTTGGGTACTGGACTCCAAAGCTTCACACGCTTAATACTGCAATATTTTTATTATTTCCATGATATTATGCTGTTGCCTTGATGTCCCATGGTTCATTCTTGGAAATAATATTTTACAGTGACACAAAGGTTGAAAGGGGAAAGAAGGGTCCAACTGATAAACTTTGGACCATGGCTACATAAGCTAAAACGCTTGGGAGAATAAACATCTTTTGGAGGCAAAGGGACAACCTAACACAGATAAAAAATACAGCGAAGGATGTGTTTCCCGCATCTTAAACAGTTATACAAATAAAGAGCACTCCCATAAACTCCATCAAGAAAAGAGGCCTCCCTCCTGGAAACTCCAAAACTCCAAGATTTAATTGTAAGATGTAGTCAAGACCCACAATGACAGTGGCTTTATTGCCTTCAAAGAAACACCAAGGGAAACCATCAATGTCTCCTTTCCCTGTGGCCAGTAAGTTGCAACCAAAAACAGTTTGAGAGTCTGCACCTGGCCATCTGCAGTCCACCTGCCACAGTGTACGGCAAGCCCCTGTGGACTGGGGTTGCAAAGTGGGACAATCTCTGCCTTGCAACATCACAATTACGGTGACCAATGTTGCTACCAGAGGACTAGCTAGACAGCATGCTGACGCCATACTCGGGGCTTGGGGGTTCTGAGGACCCCTGGGACTCCAGTTCAGTGCAAACAAAGGACCCAACATGCATTAGGTCTTCCCCTGCGAAATGGGGCAAGTCACCACCAGCAAACAAAGAACACCTCACCCCTTGGCCTCCCCCAGTGACAAGGTGGGTGCAAAAAGGGGTAAACGAGGGGGACCAGAATGCACCAGGCCTCCCTTTGGACGAACGGTCCAGGCGGCACGGGGTGCAGACAAAGGTCCCGGGGCACTCTGGGGGCTTCCTCCAGGCCCTGCCTCGGGGAACGGAGCATCCCCTGAGGCGGAGGCGTCGTTGCGCCAATGAAGCGGCCTCTCCCGCGGTCCCCGCGGAGCCCCTGGCTACCAGGCCCGCCCCGGCGGACCGGCCTGGCCCCCGCCCCCGCCCAGGCTCCATGGCAACGGCAGGCCGAGGCCTGGCTGCCCACGGCTCGGCTGGGCCGGCTTCGCGGGCAGGCCTAGGATGCCCGGCCTGCTCCTCGGGCCCGCCCGCTTCTCCGCCCCACTCTCCGCCAAGCCGGCGATCGGACCCGGGCCCCTCCTCGCGCCGACCACCCCCGGCCACGGCAAGCTCCTCAAGGGGACACGAAAGGGGAGAATAAAAAGCCCAATTCACCTGTTGTTACAGATGTGAAACAAGCCTCGGTGCACCGCGCATGAGCCGCGGGCCCCCCCAACCACGGCCGGACTACAACTCCCACCAGCGGCGGCGCGGCCCCTTCCGGGTCCCGTGGCGGAAGTCCCGCCGGTAGCCCCGGCGCTCCCCGCTCCGCCTCCCGCGGCAACCCCGCTTCTGAGCGGGTCTCCAGAGGGTCCCCCAGCAGGGGCTCGCAGAGGCCTCCCAGGGCTCACGCCGCCGGACGGCCAACCCGCGGCGAGACCCCGGCGCCGGGCCCAATGGGGGGCGGCCGCGGCGGGCGCAGGCGGGACTTCCGGCAGAGCCGCCGAAGGGGTGGGCGCGCGGGTAGCGGTGGGGCCGCTGAGGGAGCGGGCTTGGGCGACCCGGGTCTCGCACGGCGCCCCTCTCGCCGCGCCTCAGCCCCTCGCAGTGTGAGAGCTGGAGGGCTCTCGCGTCCTCTGCGCGCCCGCCCCACGGCCCCCGGCCGGCAAGGGCTGAGCCAGGAACGAAATCCAGCTCGGGCTCCGGACCTCCACTCGCCTTCCCTGCCACAGCCCGTTGCCACGCCTCTTCTCCTCTCCATCTCCCCTCCGATCTTCTGTTTCTTTAGGGAGGTGAGAATTTCTGCCTCACGACATTGTTAGGAGGAGACCAACGCGATGGCACGTTGTAAACTGTGCGACGCTGGGAAAAGGACAAGGTAGCCCTTGCTGGTCCGAGTGCCGTCGGGTCTGGAGGTCTTGCCCCGGCCCCTGGCCTCGCCTAAGTGAGCAAGGGCATTGTCCCAGACACATGCTGCGGTCCTCTAGATGAGGCTCCGTGGGAGTTCAGTGGACTTCCAACTAAATAAACGAGAGAGCTCAGTTGGGGTAGCTCTGAGGCTGGGTCAAGACTTTATAGCTGGAAAGACCTAGAAAATGCTTTTAAGACGTGGCCTTTTGGAATAAATGAAGAATTAGTGACATATCCCGTCATTTTTACCCGAGCAGTTAAATGTAACAAGTATTATTTTCTTTCTCTCTACATTGGATAGAAGGGCGGGGGTGGTGGGTGTGGAGCATCGTGCATTCATGCAAATACTTGACACCTTTTCTGAGCAGGGCATGGTGCTGTGCTATGCTCTATGGGAAATGATCCTTGTGCACATATTTGAGTCAAGTGTATAACAGTTGTTGTAAGCAGGTTTGAAGACGACCTGTCCTCAAGGGGCTTAGGGCCTGATAAACAAGATGAAAACATTGTATGAGGCAGAGAGAAAGTGATAAATGCTGGAGAGGAGGTATGAAGGGTTGAGAGGGAGGAATAGTTACTCAATGCCAAAATCAAGGAGAAGGAACCACAGAAGCAAACACAGCCAGTGGAACAAAAGGCAAATTCTAAGAATATAAGGTAATGCAGTATGACCAGAGGGTTGGATATGTGTACAGGTTTTAGAGGCGATGGAACAAAAAAGTATAGCTATGAATGCTGTGCTGAGGGATGTTGACCTTATTTGTATGCAATTATTCTTGCATGCAAATTTGTATGCATTAGTTTTATAATTCTAAGTAGGAAAGTAAAATAACTGTCCGATTTTAAGAAGGTTATTCTGGAAGTGTGAGGGTAAGATTGGCAGGAAAAATAGGAGTTAGGGTACTAATGAGGAGAGGGGTACTGAGGGATTCAGCTATGCTCAGCAGCCAAAAGGGCAAGAAAGGAATGACAGGGTGATGGCAGAGCACCTTGCTTGTCCCTGGCCACAGGTGTGTGGAGAGGTGACTGAGATCTGTGCCCAGGGGCTGGAAACATTGCACACTGTTAACATAATTAAGGGACAAGGAAGTTGTAGAAGAGGCATACAGATTATGTTTAAAATGCAGTTGTGGGGGCGCCTGGGTGGCGCAGTCGGTTAAGCGGCCGACTTCAGCCAGGTCACGATCTCGAGGTCGGTGAGTTCGAGCCCCGCGTCGGGCTCTGGGCTGATGGCTCGGAGCCTGGAGCCTGTTTCCGATTCTGTGTCTCCCTCTCTCTCTGCCCCTCCCCCGTTCATGCTCTGTCTCTCTCTGTCCCAAAAATAAATAAAAAACGTTGAAAAAAAAAATTAAAAAAAAAAATAAAATGCAGTTGTGAGGGCACCTGGGTGGCTCGGTCAGTTAAGTGTCTGACTCTTCGTTTTGGTTCAGGTCATGATCTCACAATTTGTGAGTCGGAGCCCATGTCAGGCTTTGTGCTGTCAGTAGGAAGCCTACTTGGGATTCTCTCTCTCCCTCTCCCTCTGCCCCTCCCCTGCTCGCTCGCTCGCTCTCAAAATAAATAAACATTAAAAAAAAAAAAAAAAAAAAGAAATGCCATTGTGAATGTTAAGTCTGAAGATGTGGTCCCTACTGTAAAAGACGTTCTGACAGAATGAGAAAAGCATGTAAGCGAGTCTTGAAACCTAGAGGAAGCACTGCGAAAGAGACACAAGTGAAGCATTCTAAATAGTTTTACTTCCTGCAGATTTTCTGTTTTTAGTTTTCTTTCTAAAGGTCCTTTCCTTTTTCTTGAGCCTTTAACTATTCTTAATGAATGGTTGTATCTGGTGGAAGTTGATAAAGTGATGCACTTTATAATAGGATGAGTGCCAGTTAGTGTCTTTTTTGCTTTCTCCCACATCTTTCATCTCTTGTTTGCTGCTCATTTCCTTATCACTACCTTATTTTCCTGGGTCCGGTCCGTAGACCTCATTCTTTGCTAACATCTCTGTCTAGAAACTTCACTTCAGACTGTTGAATGCCTTTGAATTTCTATGGCAGTTTATTTTTCTCCATGGGGCAGCACTCCAAGGTATTTCTTTGCTCCATCTTCCCCAACTAGAACACCAGCTTCTTTGTGTTATATTTGAGTCCCCAATGCCATGTTTGGATAATTACCTCCCATCAGATTATTGTCCTGTGGATTCATGCCACTCAGGTTACTTTTCTTCAGTTTCTTAAAGTTGAAGTGTTGGTAGAACCAATTTTATTTTATATATTGAAATGGAATTTGTGGCTCAAGGCCATTGAGCCACAGGAAATAGGGTAGAAGAACATAATTTTTGTCATGGGATCTACAGCCATGAGGAGTGAGATCTAGGACCTCTGTTACGCCTCCAAGCTAATGTCACTGTGTGCCTGTGGGAGATTCTGTGTTGCTAGCCCTACAGTATTTCTTGGATTCGTTTAAACCTGCCCACAATTTGTGTCAATAGCCTCATTTGTAAACTCTCTTCAGTTGCCTAGTTTGAGTGGCATTTTCCCCCCTTGTGTTTACTACTCCAGACTGAGGTAATTTTGTGGGTCCTTCAAAGTAGGTTTTCAAAAAAGGCTAAACACTCCCTTTCTGTGCTTTGTCAAAGTCAAAGGGGACATTTAGCAAGATATACTGTAGAGTTAGAAGATTCTTAAGTCAGAACAAAGTTGAATGAGATGACTTTTAAGGCCATTTCAATTCTGAAATTCCATTACTCTAAACAATTCCATTTACAGTGAACTGGTACCTTTTCAGATCTCTATGTAAATATGGAAAATTCCATAAACTGGTTTTCATTAAGGTAGGGAATCAATTTCCTTAATATGCTGAGTTCAAAGATTAATTTTTTTTCAGTTTATCTATTTTAAGAGAGCGAGAACACAAGTGGGAAAGGGGAAGAGAGGGGGGAGAGGGAGAGAGAGATCCCAAGCAGGCTCTGCACCACCAGTGCAAAGCCTGATGTGGGGCTTGAAACTCAAGAACTTCGAGATCATGACCTGAGCCAAAGTTGGACGCTTAGCCAACTGAGCCACCCAGATGTTTCCACAGATTAATTTTTTAACGTCCATAATTCAACAGAAAATGGGTATTGATGGGGTCCCTGGGTGTGCCTGGTTAAGCATCCGACTCTTGGTTTCGGCTCAGGTCATGATCTCACAGTTCACGAGTTTGAGCCTCATGTCAGGCTCTGTGCTGACAGCTTGGAGCCTGAAACCCACTTCGGATGCTGTGTCTCCCTCTGTCTCTGCCCTTCCCCTGTTTGCATTCTGTCTCTATCTCTCAAAAATAAACATTAAAATTTTCTTTTAAATGGGTATTGGGCATGAATAGGAAGTGAACAAAAATAGATTGCATAATGACCATTAGGTCTAGGAAGAGAAAGTTCAACTTTACTTTTTTTAATGTTTATTTATTTTTGAGGTGGGGGGCAGAGAGAGGGACAGAGGATCTGTGCTGACAGCATAGAGCTTGATGGGGGCTCGAACCCACAAGCCATGAGATCATGACCTGAGCCAAAATTGGACGCTTAACTGATTGAGCCACCCAGGTGCCCCACCTTGCTTTTTTTTTTTAAATGTGTTATCTTTTATTGTAGCAAAATATGCATGACATAAAATTCAACATTTTAACCATTTTCAAGTGTACATTTCAGTGGCATTTGGTACATGTACATGTTGTTCAACCATAACTACTCTCTAGTTCCAGAACATTTTCATTACCCCAAAAGGAAGTCCCATATGTACCTGCTAAGCAGTTTCTCCCCATCCTCCTCCTCCCATCCTCCCCAGCAACAGCCCCTGGCAACCACTAAACTGCTGTTTCCATGGATTTTCTCATTCCAGATATTTCATATAAATGAAATCATATAACATGTGGCCTTTTATATCTGGCTTTTTTTCAGTTAGCATAATGTTTTAAGATTTATCTGTTTTGTAGCATATGTCATTGCTTCATTTTTTTTTATAGTTGAATAATGTTTCATTTTGTTCTATTCATATGTTGTTGGGCATATGGGTTATTTCCACTTTTGGCTATCAGGAATAGCACTGCTGTGAACATTGATGTACGCATTTTTGTCTGAATACCTGTTTGTATTTCTTTTGGGTACTTAGCTAGGAATAGAATTGCAACTTTGCTTATTTTTTAAAGATATTTGAAACTATGAAACACACTTAGCATTCTTTCTTCAAGTACTGGTAAGATTTGTTTCCTCTCTTCATCTGGGTCTCTGCTCAGATGTTATCTCAAAGACAACTTCTCAGACCACCTTGTGTATTTATTTGTGGAATCCTTATTTATTGCTGGTTTCTCCCCTAGAATAAAGATTTTGAGGGCAGGGACTTAATTGTCATCGCTGTCTCATTAGCACCTTGCACAATGTCTGGCACTGTCAGAAGTAGGTGCTGAATACATGTTGAATGAGCACTTGCACATGGGAGACAAGCATTCACACACTATTGTGGGAACTGTAAATTGGTAGTATTTATTTAGAAGTCAGTTTGGCAGTATCAGATTTAAAACGTACATGCCCTGGGGTGCCTGGGTGGCTCAGTCCATTGAGCATCCAACTCTTGATCTTGCCTCATGTCAGGATCTTGCGGTTTGTAGGTTCAAGCCCCACATCTGGCTCTGTGCTGACAGTGTGGAGCCTGCTTGGGATTCTCTCTCTGCCCCCCCCCCCCCCCGTACACATGTGTGTGCACATGCTCTTTCTTTCTCAAAATAAATACATAAACTTAAAAAAAATAAAATATGCATGCCCTTTGACCCATTTCACTTCTAAGAGTTTATCTCACCATACCCCCATATGTGAAAGAAAATTCACTGCTGATTATTCATAATGTTTAAAAAAAGAAAACCTCCTAGGCACCTGGGTGGCTCAGTCATTAAGCATTACTTTGACTCAGGTCATGATCTCATGGTTTGTGAGTTCGAGTCCCACATCAAGTAAGCTTGAGCCCTGCTTCAGGTGAGCCCTGCTTCTCTCTCTCTCTGTCTCTCTCTCTGCCCCCCTGTGGAATTATCTCTCTCTCTCCTCTGTCCCTCAATCACTTGCACTGTCTCTCTCTCCCTCAAAAAATAAAAATAAATACATAAGTAAACCTACCTATCCCTTATTATGGGGCTAGTTGAATTAAATAGAATATATCTGTATCGAGGTGCCTAGGTGACTCAATCGGTTGAGTGTCTGACTCTTGATCTCTGCTCAGGTCATGATCTCACAGTTTGTGGGATTAAGCCCCACATCAGGCTCTGCACTGATAGCCCAGAGCCTGCTTGGGATTCTCTCTCTTTGCCCCTCCCCCATGTTCTCTCTCTGTCTAAATAAACTTAAAAACAAAAGGAATATATCTGTATTAGTCTCCAGATGTCATTATGAAATGCCACAATCTGGGTGGCTTAAACAACAGAAATTTACCTTTTCATAGTTCTGTGGCCAGAAGTCCAAGATCAAGGTGTCATCAGAGTTGCTTTCTGCTGAGGCCCTTATCCCTGGCTTGCAGATGGTTGCTGTCTTGCTATGCCCTCACATAGCCTTTCCTCTGTGCTTGTGTGGACAGAGAGAGGTCTCTGGTGCCTGTTCTTTTAAGGACACTAATCCTATCAGATTAGAGTCCCACTCATGACCTCAATTAACCTTAATTAACTCCCTAAAGACCCTATTTAAATACAGTCATGTTGGGGGCTAGGGATTCAACATATGAGTTTGGAGGAGACACAAATCAGTCCATGATAACATCAATTAAATGAAGTAGTATGCAGCAATTTAAAAGAATGAGTTATGGGGCGCCTGGGTGGCTCAGTCAGTTAAGCATCCAACTCGATCTCAGCTCAGGTCTTGATCTCAGGGTTGTGAGTTGAGGCCCTGCATTGGGCTCCAATAAGTAAATTAATTAATTAACTAATTAATTAATGAGTTAGATCTAGTGTGAAAACACTGAAAAATATTCAGGAAATGTTGAGCATAAAAAGGCATGTTTTGTGATAGTATGTTTATGATTCCAACTATGTTTTTAAAAAGACCATGTGTTTATACATATGCTTATGTAAGCATAGAACGTCTCTGCAAGAATATATCAGAACTGTTGTTTTTTGTTTTGTTTTTTTAAAGTAAGCTCTACGGCCAATATGGGGCCTGAACTCACAACCCACGGATCAAGGGGCTTCATACTCTACTGATCAAGCCAGCCTGGTGCTCCTATATTAGAATTATTACCTGTGCAGCTAAATTAGAGTCTCTTAGTTTCCACTTTATACTCTTCTACATTGTTGGATTTTGGGTGAGCAAAAGTATGTATTCCTTTTATGATAATAAAAAAACAAAGTATCTGGAATGTGTAGGGTTCCTGAGAAAGAAATTTATAGTGTTATATTTTATAACGGTAGCCATTCATGCATTTTCAAATATATTAGACTCAGATGTATGTTTCTTTTTATTTTTTATTTTTTATTTTTTTAACATTTATTTATTTTTGAGACAGAGAGAGACAGAGCATGAACAGGGGAGGGGCAGAGAGAGAGGGAGACACAGAATCTGAAGCAGGCTCCAGGCTCTGAGCTGTCAGCACAGAGCCCGACGCGGGGCTCGAACTCACGGATCGCGAGATTGTGACCTGAGCCAAAGTCAGCCGCTTAACCAACTGAGCCACCCAGGCGCCCCGTATGTTTCTTTTTAAAACATTTAGAAGTTTATTTATTTTGAGAGAGAGAGTACACACAAACAGGGGAGGGACAGAGAGAGGGAGAGAGAGAGAAACCCAAGCAGATTCCACACTGTTAGTGCAAAGCCTGATGTGGGGCTTGAACTCATGAACCACAAGGTCATGGCCTGAGCTGAAGTCAGACGCTTAATCGACTGATCCATCCAGGCACACCTATATTTACTTTCTATTATAATTAGATAAGTTTATAGTAATTTCAAAATACACAAAAGTGATGAGGTAGTATATGTTATGTCATGGACCTTAAACATCCCTGCAAGTTCATGTTGGGTATACCAAGAATGCATGGCCCTACCTGCTCTTTACCTAGACTGTTTTTCAGGGCTGTGTTTTCAGCAGAAACCTGGAGAGATGAAGTATTGTCTCCCCCAGGACAAAGAGCAGATTTAACTTCCACTTGCTATAAAAACAATCTCCCAAATTCAGTGTATCTCTCTGATAATGAAACACTATGTGAGCAGACAACTATGGTCAACATTTTCATATTATACCCAGGAAACTTGGGGGGCATAGGAACTGTTATGAAGCTCGGCTACTCATGAGGCTCAGCTACTGCTTTTGCTATGACTGAAGTCCTTTGTGTCTGATCCAGGAGTCTTGTGTCTTCTGTCAACACCTACCAGGTAGTAACAGGGTAACTACCAGTTTAGCTTGTAAGTGGGGTAAAATTCCAGACCTGCACATGCATAGTTCCTGACAGTGACCCAATGTCCACCACCCTGGATTTTAAAAATCAGATTATAGCATTTCATTTGTAATTATACCAAAGTGCATCTCTATAAGATTTCTTTTACTCAAACTTATCCCTGTCCTTTGCACCAGTATTTTAAGCTTTGTATCATTGCAACATTGAAACATGAATATATTTCATTTATATATGTACTTCTTTCAAAGCCTTGAGTTCATTTTTGTCCCCAAACTGCAGAAATACGGGGATTTGGGTAATGGAGTATCACATTTTTCATTATGCACACTGTTATAAATCAATTATGTTTTTAATGTTTATTTATTTATTTATTTATTTTTAATTTTTTTTTCAACGTTTATTTTATTTTTGGGACAGAGAGAGACAGAGCATGAACGGGGGAGGGGCAGAGAGAGAGGGAGACACAGAGTCGGAAACAGGCTCCAGGCTCTGAGCCATCAGCCCAGAGCCCGACGCGGGGCTCGAACTCACAGACCGCGAGATCGTGACCTGGCTGAAGTCGGACGCTTAACCGACTGCGCCACCCAGGCGCCCCATTGTTTATTTATTTTGAGAGAGAGAGAGAGTGCACGTGCATGCACGCGCAGGGGAATGGCAGAGAGAGAGGGAGTGAAAGAATTCCAAGCAGGCTCCATGCTGCCACCACAGAGCCCGACGTGAGGATTGAACTTACAAACCATGAGATCATGACCTGAGCCGAAACCAAGAGTCAGACGCTTAACAAACTGGGCCACCCAGGTGTCCCTAAATACTTTATTTTTAAGCAATCTCTTCACCCAACTTGGGGCTCGAACCCACAACCCTGAGATCAAGAGTTGCACGCTTCACTGACTGAGCCAGCCAGATGCCCCTAAATCAGTTATTTCAGAAGCAAACTCTAGCTAGTGTCATTGGCCAAATTGCACAAATCAGTTATTCATTTCAATCTAGAAAATATTTTTTGGTAAAACTGGAAAGAGAATGTATAGCTCCCAGGCTGCCTTTTAGCTATCACTGTTAACCATGGGGTACTGCGAAAGTGCCAACATACAGTCTTTTTAAAAAATGTGAATGAAACTGGGCTTCTGGTCAAGGTAGCCTTGTACACACTTTGATGCCACTCCCTTTGTTTCAAACACATGGTAAAATTAATAAAAGATTAATATTACATATCCGGGGTTGCCTGGGTGGTTCAGTTGGTTAAACATCGGACTCTTGATTTCCACTCAGATCATGATCTCACAGTTTGTAGGTTTGAGCCCTGCGTGGGGCTCCAAGCTGACAGCACTGAGCCTGCTTGGGATTCTCACTCTTCCTCTCTGCCCTCCCTACACTTGCATATGCATGCTCTCTCTGCCTCGCTCACTCTCTCAGATAAACTTTTTTTTTTTAAGTTGTTTTATTTTTTTTTTTTTTAATTTACATCCAAATTAGTTAGCATATAGTGCAACAATGATTTCAGGAGTAGATTCCTTAGTGCCCCTTACCCATTTAGCCCATCCCCCCTCCCACAACCCCTCCAGTAACCCTCAGTTTGTTCTCCATATTCATGAATCTCTTCTGTTTTGTCCCCCTCCCTGTTTTTATATTATTTTTGTTTCCCTTCCGTTATGTTCATCTATTTTGTCTCTTAAAGTCCTCATATGAGTGAAGTCATATGATTTTTGTCTTTTTCTGACTAATTTCACTCAGCATAATACCCTCCAGTTCCATCCACGTAGTTGCAAATGGCAAGATTTCATTCTTTTTGATTGCCGAGTATGTACATTGTATATACATACCACATCTTCTTTATCGGTTCATCCATCGATGGACATTTGGGCTCTTTCCATACTTTGGCTATTGTTGCTAGTGCTGCTATAAACATGGGGGTGCATGTGTCCCTTCAAAACAGCACATCTGTATCCCTTGGATGAATGCCTAGTAGTGCAATTGCTGGGTCGTAGGGTAGTTCTATTTTTAGTTTTTTGAGGAACCTCCATACTGTTTTCCAGAGTGGCTGCAACAGCTTGCATTCCCATCAAATAAACATAAATAAATAAATTACATATCCATATTAAAAAGCAAGACAAAATTTTATGTTGGCCAGAAACAGAGTTGTAATCTTGGACTATATGGATCTAGAAATAGAGG
The DNA here is from genome assembly GCF_016509475.1 of Prionailurus bengalensis. Lineage (NCBI taxonomy): Eukaryota > Metazoa > Chordata > Mammalia > Carnivora > Felidae > Prionailurus > Prionailurus bengalensis. The sequence continues at coordinate 17,374,195 of NC_057348.1, read as the reverse complement.
CAATTTGAAGTTTATAACCTATAAGGTAATGTGATTGAGTGGGTGGGGACAAGTGCCCCATGTGATGTGGATAACTGGGCCCAGGATTACTGCATGCATTTAGGAATTTAGGTGGGGTTCCCTGAACTTAACAGAGACTAGAAAAAATCCATCTATGCCTAAAATGTAGCTTACATGAAATTGTATACCTAGGAAGTAGACACAACCTTGAGTCCAAACCTAAATCCAGCTACCCTCTCACTGGATGTGTAGATCTCCTGTGTCCCAAATTTTACAGTGGAAACGGAGTCTCAAGTTACTAATGTAAGGCTTGTTTCTGGTTGGGGTTCCTGGAGGATTGAGTAGAGATTATCACAAAACCATCAGGGAAGGAGATACATGTGTAAGGGAAAAATTCCCATTCATGAGTTGTTTATAAATCAAGCTTCCAAACATACAAGAAAACCTATCCAAAAGAAAAAACCAACAAAATCAACATTAAGAGATGAATTCACTGCAATTAAAATGAAAATAATGGAGGGGGTGCCTCGGTGACTTAGTAGGTTAAGCAACCAACTTCAGCTCAGGTCATGATCTCAAGGTTTGGTTCGTGAGTTTGAGCCCCACATTGGGCTCTGTGCCAACATCTCAGAGACTGGAGGCTGCTTCAGATTCTGTATCTCCCTCTCTCTCTGTCCCTCCCTGGCTCACTCGTTTTCTCATTCTCTCTCTCTCTGTCTCTCTCAAAAGTAAGACATTTAGGGGGCACCTGGGTGGCTCACTCGGTTAAGTGTACAACTTCGGCTCAGGTCATGATCTTGCGGTTCGTGAGTTTGAGCCCCGTGTCAGGCTCTGTGCTGACAGCTCAGAGCCTGGAGACTGCTTTGGATCCTGTATCTCTCTGTCTCTGCTCCTTCCCCACTCGCATTCTGTCTCTGTCTCTGTCTCTCTCTCAAAAATAAAAAAAAAAAAACATTTTAAAAATCCTGTTTTAAAAATAAAATGAGGGGCGCCTGGGTGGCTCAGTCATTTGAGCATCTGACTTCAGCTCGGGTCATGATCTCACGGCTGGTGGGTTTGGGCCCCATGTTGGGCTCTGTGCTGACAGTTGGGACCCTGGAGCCTGCTTCGGATTCTGTGTCTCCCTCTGTCTCTGCCCCTCACCCGCACTCACTCTATCTCTCAAAAATAAGTAAACATTTAAAAAAATTAAAAATAAAATGATGATGGAGTAACCCAATAACTTGAAAATACATATTTTAGAGTATCCAAAGATATAAAGGAAGGATATCTGTTTTAAAAGAATAAGAAATTATGAAATAAAAATTACCAGGAATGAAAAGTTGACAGGTAAATATTTAAAGAACCAAATGGAAATCCTAGAAATTAAAAATGCAATTGTTGAATAAACATAGATGTCATGAACTCCAGATAGGTCTTAGTGGAAAGAGGTTTAGTGAGTTGGAAAGTTATGTTGTATTCTGAGTGCATAGTTTATTACTAAGAGAAAAACAAAACAGAACAATTAAAAAACATGAAGACTAGGAGTGCCTGGGTGGCCCAGTCAGTTAAGTGTCCAATTCTTGATTTCAGCTCAGTTCATGATCTCATGGTTCGTGAGTTCACGTCCCAAGTCAGGCTCTGCGCTGACAGCACAGAGCCTGCTTGTGATCCTCTCTTTCCCTCTCTCTCTGACTCTCCCCTGCTCACTCATGCTCTCTCTCTCAAAATAAGTAAACTTATAAAAAAAGACTAGATTGAAGGGCTTTAATATAAGTGTATAAGTTGCAAAAGATTACACTAGAGGGACTGCAGAGAAGTAATCCTGCATTTAACATGACGTTTGGAAATGTTCCAGAATTGAAGATGCATACCCTTAGAACAAATGTGCACACTGAATGGCATGCAAGATAAATAAAAATAATCACCTAGACCCAGTGCAATGAAACTACAGATATTAAGGATAAAGAAATCTTAGAAGCTACTAAAGAGAAAAGGCACAAAACCACAGTGGAAAGCAATTTAACAACATTCTTCACAATAATAAAAGAAGACAGTGGAGTAATCTACAATTTGCTAAGAAATAACTGTCAACTTAGAATTCTATATCCAGCTAAACTCTTTGTAGGATGAGGAAGTGATAGATTTTCAGTTTCATAATGAGTAAGAGATGATCTCAGCCAGTGACCCTTACTGAAAGAAGAAACTAGAGAATGTACTTTACAGAAGAAAAGATAACCCAATGGGATACAATAAACAATGACGAGAACTAATATTAGGAAAATAAATTGGTAGGGATGCCTAGGTAGCTCAACCGGTTAAGCGTCCAGCTCAGATGAGATCATGACTTTAGCTAAGGTCATGATCTCACAGTTTGTGAGTTCAAGCCCCATGTCGGGCTCTGTGCTGACAGCTCAGAGCCTGGAGCCTGCTTCGGATCCTGTGTCTCCCTCTTTCTCTGCCCCTGCCCCGCTTGTACTTTTTTTTTCTCTCTCTCTCTCAAAAATAAATAAACATTAAAAAAAAATAAAAATAGGGGTTCCTGGGTGACTCAGTTAAGTGTCCAACTCTTGGTTTCGGCTCAGGTCATGATCGCATGGTTTGTGGGTTCGAGACCACATCAGGCTCCACACTGACAGTGCGGAGTCTGCTTGGAATTCTCTCTCTCCCTTTCTCTCTCTGCCCCTCACTCTCTGTCTCAGAGTAAACAAGCTTTTTAAAAAAGGGTTTTTTTCTTTTAAGATTTTATTTTTTAATTTTTTTTTAACGTTTATTCATCTTTGAGACAGAGACAGAGCATGAACGGGGGGAGGGTCAGAGGGAGGGAGGCACAGAATCCGAAACAGGCTCCAGGCTCTGAGCTATCAACACAGAGACCGACACGGGGCTCGAACTCCCGAACCGTGAGATCATGACCTGAGCCGAAGTCAGACGCTTAACCGACTGAGCCACCCAGGCACCCCTAAGATTTTATTTTTAAGTAGCCTCTATACCCAATGTGGGACTCAGCCTCATAACCCCAAGATCAAGAATCTCATGCTCTACTGACTGAGCCAGCCAAGTGCCCCTAGAAATATAATTTATAGCTTCTGATCTAGTCAAGGAAGATAAAGAAAAAATATTCATTGAACAGAAGGCAGGAGAATGAAAAAAAATAGAAGAAGAATGAGGTAAACAGTGCACAAAACAACATGTAAGATGATAGCATGGGCGCCTGAGTGGCTCAGTCAGTTAAGCGACCAACTTCAGCTCAGGTCATGATCTCGCGGTTTGTGAGTTCGAGCCCTGCATCAGGCTCTGTGCTGACAGCTCAGAGCCTGGAGCTGCTTCGGATTCTGCGTCTCCCTATCTCTCTGCCCCTCCCCTCCTCATGTTCTGTCTCTCAATAACAAATAAACGTTTAAAAAAAAAAAAAAGATGATAGCAATACATTGGGCACCTGGCTGGCTCAGTCAGTTAAGCATCCGACTTTGGCTCAGGTCATGATGTCATAGTTTGTGAGTTCAAGCCCAGCATTGGGCTCTCTGCTCTAGGCATGGAGCCTGCTTCAGATCCATGCTCCCCCCCCCCCCCCCCCCGCTTGTTCTGGCTCTCTCTCTCTCAAAATAATAAATAAACTAAAAAAAAAAAACCCAAAAGATGATAGTAATACATCAAATCATACCAATGATTGTGATCAGTGTAAAAGGTTTCAACTTGCCTGCTTATTGTCCTCACACCAGAGAACACCAGTGGTTTTTTTGGTACCAGTACTGTTGGGGTGTTTTGAGTGGGAAATGTAATTCTTCTATTAAGCACTAGAGGTCAGCAGCATTCATTACTGAATTTTTTCACTATAAGATTTGTCGTACCTCTGTCAGATTCTCAGGAATCAGAAATGCGTTTCTTTTAGAGCTGACATATAATCTTTCATTTAAGGATCATTTCCAAATTTGAAGAAACAGTTTCATAGCACTTAGAATTTCAGCTACTCAAAATAGTTGCCAAGAATGTATTTAACTGCCTAGTAGATCTAGCAGACACCCAAGCCAGCTTTTTTTATGGATTGCACTTTTTAATTGATGGGGATTAGTTAGATGTTTTGTGAATATAGCTTCTTTAGCTACAAGGATTCACACAGGACATAGGCAGCTAGAGAACCTTCATAGAATCTAAGGACAACTAGATTTATACAAGTTAATGGCCTTTATTGTTGCTGAAAGGCTGTTATCTTTCTGACTAATGGTTACCTTGGGAAAATCATACGACTTGTTCACTCTCTGGGAGGTGTATTACCAGATAGGATTCTTTTTCTCACTTCCATCTTTTTGTTTTATCAAAAGCTCATTGGACTTTGTTTTAAGTCCTGCTAGAAGATGCAGAACATGAACAGGGATTCATAAAGGGAGCACCCTTCTTCTCTGACTACTTGTCCAGTTTTGCTATTTTCATCTTTACTTTTACCTTTACTACATTAATTCTAGTGGCAGTGGCAACTAGTCAAGAGTCACTGACTGAAATTAATATTTGGTTACTTGTGCTGAGTCTAAAACCAGTAATTATGTTTAACTTGTGTTTAAGTAGACAATGGCTCCTTTTAACTTCATTTATTTGATGCCGTCATGTGGGAACGTAATTTCATTGTGTTATACAAAGACATTATTACAGCCCATCATTGATGTCTAATACCTTTATGGAATCAGTATGAATTGGCTAATAGAATCTTTTCTTTCAGGTTTAACTACTAACAAATATAACCTTTATTTTTTTTAAGATTTAAAAAAAAATTTTTTTTATTAAAAAAAATTTTTTTTCAACGTTTATTTATTTTTTTGGCGACAGAGAGAGACAGAGCATAAACGGGGGAGGGGCAGAGAGAGAGGGAGACACAGAATCAGAAACAGGCTCCAGGCTCTGAGCCATCCGCCCAGAGCCTGACGTGGGGCTCGAACTCACGGACCACGAGATCGTGACCTGGCTGAAGTCGGACGCTTAACCGACTGCGCCACCCAGGCGCCCCAAGGTTTATTTTTTTTTAAGTAATTTCTACACCCCATATGGGGATTGAACTCATGACTCCGAGATCATGTGTCACATGCTCTACTGATGGAGCCAGCCACGCACCCCAGGCAACTGATAGAACTTTTGAGGTTGAGCTGTAAAATTCACTTTTTGGTATATGCCTTTTCCAGAAATGAACTGTTCCATTTGTTAAAGTTTTAAAACCAGTAGTGAATTCTCAGAATTTCTGCCTTGGGTATGAATTATTTGTATGAGAAAGGAAAGGGAAGGAAAGGGAAGGGAAGGGAAGGGAAGGGAAGGGAAGGGAAGGGGGAAGGAAGAAAGAAAGAAAGAAAGAAAGAAAAGAAAGAAAGAAAGAAAGAAAGAAAGAAAGAAAGAAAGAAAGAAAGAAAGAAAGGAGAAAAAAGTCTAAATTTATTTTATTTATTTATTATTTTAATTTTTTATTTTTTTTTACATTCATTTATTTTTGAGAGACAGAGCACAAGTGGGGGAGGGGCAGAGAGAGAAGGAGACCCAGAATCTGAAGCAGGCTCCAGGTTCTGAGCTGTCAGCACAGAGCCCCATGTGGGGCTTGAACCCACAAACCGTGAGATCATGACCTGAGCTGAAGTCAGATGCCCAACCAACTGAGCCACCCAGGCGCCCCAAAAGTCTAATTTTAAAAGTAAGATTCAGTTTTAAAAATCCTGAGCAATTTAAAGTATTATCAAAGTGGTAAAACTAACATCTGGTGCAGGAAGTCAAGAGAATGGTAATCTCTGAAATTAAGAAGCGGTAGTGATTGGGGAAGACATGGAGAGAAGCTTCTGGGCTCATTCCAAGGTTCCACTTCATGAGCTGGGTGGTGATTACACAAACATGTCCACTTTGTCATAATCTGTCAAGCCCTACACTTACAATTTATATGCATTTCTGTAACTCCAGCAAAATTTTCAAAAAATTGTTATTTACTGAATTTCATTTTCATCCAAACTGTACCCTAAAGTTCCATCAGGTACAGGAAACTTTTCCAGGGCAGTCTTTACCCTGCTTTTTAAATACTTTGGTTTCTTTGTGTTCTGGGAGTCTGACTGAGATGTGTCTTTCACAGTTTATTCCAAGTAAAACTCAGAGGGATGTAGAAGTGATGTCATCAGTATCCTTATGATGGTATTGTACTTTATGTTTTATGTTTGAATATTTGTGTCTTTGGTGGTTTTATTTCTTCAAAGTTCATTTATTTATTCTGAGAGAGACAGAGAGAGTAAGCAGGAGAGGGGCAGAGAGAATGAGGGACAGAGGAACCAAAGTGGGCTGCACTCTGACAGCAGAGTGCCCGATGCTGGGTTCGAACTCATAAACTGTGAGATCATGACCTGAGTCGAAGTTGGATGCTCAACAAACTGAGACACCCAGGCGCCCCTCTTCTGTGTTTTTATTTGATTCCCAGTCCATGTAGGCTCAGAGAAGGAGACTAGAAGTGGCCTGGGAGCCATTACTTCAGTCAGCACATGAACAAATTATTAAACCTGGTTTGATCTTTATAAAGTTACTGTCCCTACTGTGATATCAAAAATTTGTCATAAGTTTTGGACTATAGTGTCAGCTATATCTAAGTGTATTTTTTTTATATTTTGAATTTCACCAATAGAAAAGTTTAAAAAATATTGCAAAAAACTCCTTTGTACCTTTTACCAAAGACCCCTATTGTTGACGTTACCATATTTCCTTTATATTCTCTTTCTGTTTTGGGGCACCTGGGTGGTTCAGTCGGTTAGGCGTCCAACTTTGACTCAGGTCATGATCTCGTGGTTTGTGGATTCGAGCCCCGCATCGGGCTCTGTGCTGACAGCTCAGAGCCTGGAGCCTGATTCAGATTCTGTGTCTCCTCTCTCTGTCCCTCCCATGCTCATGCTCTGTCTCTGTCTCTTAATGATAAATAAACGTTAAAAAAAAAATTTATATTCTCTTTCTGTTTTAAAAGTAAGTTGCAGAGCACCTGGGTGGCTCAGTTGATTAAGCATTTGACTTCCTCTCAGGTCATGATCTCATCATGCTTTGTAAGTACAAGCCCTGCATCAGGCCCTGCGCTGACAGTGTGGAGCCTGCTTGGGATTCTCTCTCACTCCCTCCCTCCCTGCCCCTCCCCCCGCCACCTGTGCACAGGCATGCATGTGTGTTCTCTATGTCAAAATAAATAAAACTTAGTTTAAAAAAAGAAAGTAAGTTGGGGCACCTGGGTGGCTCCGTTGGTTAAGTGTCGACTTTGGCTCTGGTTGTGATTTTGCAGTCTGTGGGTGCTAACCCCGCATCCGGGCTCTGTGCTGACAGCTCAGAGCCTGGAGCCTGCTTCAGATTCTGTGTTTCCTTCTCTCTCTGCCCCTCCCCCACTTGCACTCTATCTCTCTCTCAAAAATAAATTTAAAAAGATTTTTTTAATAGCCCTGAGGCTCTGACACCCCATGTCAGACTTCCTCTCTGTGTAGAGGCTGTCCTCTACACAGACTTAAGACATGACTTAAAACATAAAATCTTAAAATCCCACAAGACATCTTTCTTGTTTTACAACATTAATATTGAGAGTTACTCACTACCACTTATTTTTCTCTTCATTTTTTTTTTTTTTGCAAATCAGGGATCATCTTGGTCTGATACCTATCTTTTAGAATTTCTGCAATTTTACTAAAATGAGTCTAAATGAGAATTTCTTTAAAAAAAATTTTTTTAACATATATTCAATTTTGAGAGACAGAGACAGAGTGTGTGTGGGGGAGTTGTAGAGAGAGAGGGAGACACAGAATCCAAAGCAGTCTCCAGGCTCTGAGCTGTCAATACAGAGTCCAACACGGGGCTCGAACCCAAGAACCATGAGATCATGACCTGAGCCGAGTCCACTGCTTAACCAACTGAGCCACTCAGGAGCCCCTAAATGAGAACTTCTACTAGTCACACTTGGGATTTGTTATGCTTCTTGACTCTATGAATATCTGTAATCATTTTGGGTAATTCTCCATCATTATTCAGTTATTGCCTCTGTTCTCTCTCTCATCCTTTGAGACTCCAGCTCATTAAACAATAACTCCCCATTTCCCCTTCTCGAGCCCCTGACAATCATCATCTACTATCTATGATTTTTGACTAGTCTATGTACCTCATATAAATGGACTCATACAGTACTTGTGTATGATGTGTGGGGGGTGGGTGGGGTGGGTGGGTGTGATAGGCTTATTTCACTTACTGTAATATCCTCAAGGTTCATTCATGTTGCAGCATATGTCCTATTTGTCTAACTTTTGTCTTGTTGCCTTTGCTTTTGGATGTCATATCCAGCAAATCATTGTCAAGTCCAATGTCATGAAGCTTTTTCCCTGTGTCTTCTTCTAAGAATTGTATAGTTTTCTCTCCTACATTGAAGTCTTTGATCATTTTTGGTTAGTTTGTATATAGTGTGAGATAAGTTCATTCTTTTGCACGAAGCTAGCTAGTTTAACCAGCATTGTTTGTTCAAAAGACTATCCTCTCCTCATTGAATAGTTTTGGCACTCTTGTCAAAAATCACTTCGCCATATATGCAAGACTTTATTTCTAGGTGCTCTATTCTTTCCATGATCTATATGTTGTCTTTATGCCAGTACCACACTGTTTTGAAGTTAGAAAATGTGAGTTCTCCAGCTTTGTTACTGTTTTTCAACACTGTTTTGGCTATTTGGGAGTTTGAGGTTCTACATGAATTTTGGGATGGGTTTTTCTACTTCTGCAAAAATCATCTTTGGGACTTTAATAGGGATTGCGTTGGATCTATAGATTGCTTTGGGTAGTATTGACATTTTAACAATATTAAGGGGCGCCTGCGTGACTCACTTAGTTAAGCGTCCAACTCTTGATTTCAGCTCAGGTCATGATCTCACAGTTTGTAGGATTGAGCCTGCATCAGACTGTGTGCTAACAGTGCAGAGACTGCTTGGGAATCTCTCTCTCTCTCCTCCTCCCCTGCTCATGCTCTCTCTCTCCCTCCAAATAAATAAATAAAACATTAAAAAAATTAATTCTTCCAATCCATGAACAAGGGATGTGTTTCCATGTATTTATGTCTCCTTTAATTTCTTTCAGCAATATTTATGGTTTTCATCGGAAAATTCTTTCTCTTCCTTGGTTAATTCCTAAGTATTCTTTTTGATGCTATTGTTAAGTGGAATTGTAATTTCCTTTTCAGATTGTTCATTGTTAGTATACAGAAATGCAACTGACTTTTGTGTGTTGACTTTATACCCTGCCACTTTGCCAAAATCATTGTTATTATAACAGTTTTTGGGGGGAATCTTCAGGGCTGTCTACATATGAGATCATATCATTGCAAACAGAGACAATTTACTTCTTCCTTTCCAATCTGGATGATTTTTATTTCTTTTTCTTGCCTAATTGCTCTGACTAGAATCTCTAGTACTGTGTTGAACAGAAGTGGTGAAAGCAGGCATCCCTGCCTTATTCTTGATCTTAGAGGAAAAGCTTTTAGTCCTTCACTATTGAGTATGATGTTCACTGTAGATTTTTCTTATATGGCTTAAAAAATATTTTTTTTTAATTTTTAATGTTTATTTATTTTTGAGAAAGAAAGAGAGAGAGAGAGACAGAGCACAAGTGGGGGAGGGTCAAAGAGAGAAGGAGACACAGAATCTGAAGGAGACTCTGAGCTGTTAGCACAGAGCCCAACACAGGATTCTAACTTATAAACCACAAGATCATGACCTGAGCCGAAGTCAGCACTTAACTGACTGAGCCACCCAGATGCCCCTAAAAAATCTTTCTTAAGTTTATTTGTTTTGAGAGAGAGAGAGCACGTACAAAGTAAGGGAGGAGCAGAGAGAGAGAATCCCACGCAGGCTTCATGCTCAGCTCAGAGGGCTTGATTCCATGACCATGAGATCACTACCTGAGCCAATATCAAGAGTCAGACACTCAACTGATTACGCCACCAAGGCACCCCTCTTATATGGCTTTTATAATGCTGGGGTAGTTTTCTTCTATCCCTACTTTATTGAGTATTCTTATCATGGAAAAGTGTTCAATTTTTTCAAACCCTTTTTCTACATCAGTTGATGATCATGTGTGTTTTCCCTATTATCCTGTTAATTTAGTATATATGTTCATTGATTTCTGTATGTTGAAACTTTGTTATGTTCTAGGAATAAATCCCACTTGGTTATGGTATATTGGTTTGCTAGTATTTTGTTATGTTTTACATCAAAGTTTATAAGTGATATTAGTCTGTCATTTTATTTTCTTATAGTGTCTCTGACTCTGGTATCAGGGTACTGTTGGACTCATGAGTTTGGAAGTGTTCCTTCTGGCCCAATTTTTTGAAAAAGTTTGAGAAGTGTTGGTATTAATTCTTCTCTAAATTTTGCTAGAATTCACCATTAGGCCCAGGGCTTTTCTGTGTTGGGAGGTTTTTGATTACTGATCTATCAGTATATTGTTTTTATAACTTATGAAAATGGATAATTTAATTTTTTTATTTTATTTTTTCAAAGAGTTTATTTTTGAGTAGTCTCTACACCCAAAATGGGGCTCAGATTTACAACCCTGAGATCAAGAGTCTCATGCTCTACTGACTGAGCCAGTCAGGTGCCCCAAAATTTTCTATAAATTGGATGAGTTTAAATGTGTGACACAAAGGTGTAGATAAAAATATATCTAGAGGCACCTTGGTGGCTCAGTTGGTTAAGCTCGGGTCTTGATCTCAACTCGGGTCATGAGTTGAATCCCTGCATTGGTCTCCATGATGGACACGAAATCTACTTAGAAAAATAAAAATAAATAAAAATAAATAAAATATATCTAATTAACTAAACCTTGTGGTAAAAGTATTTTAGGGGTGCCTGGCTGGCTCAATCTGAAGAGCATGCAACTCTTGATCCTGGGCTTATGGGTTCAAGCCCCATGTTGGGTGTAGAGATTACTCAAAAATAAAATCTTAAAAAAAAATCATAAAATATTTTACCATAAATATTGTAATTTTAAAAGTTTAATGAAATTAACATTAGTGTAATTTTGTCAAGCAGATCTCAGTAAAATTGAGTTAAAACAAGATGTTTCTATGTCAAAGGAACAAATATAACAGTCTTTGTCAGAGATCAACAAACTATGGCTTGCAAGACCCAATCTGGCTTGCCTTCGGTGTTTTGTTGTGTGTGTGTGGGGGGGGGGGGTGGGTGGTGGTAAAATATTATGATATTTACCATTTTAGCCATTTTTAAGTGCATAATTCAGTGGTATTTATTAGGTATATATTCACAGTGTTGTGCAACAACCCCCACTATCCATTTCCTGAACTTTTTCAATATCTGAAACAAAAGCTCTGCCCCACCGCCTGTTTTGTAAATAAAATGTCATTAGAACACAGCCATGCTCATTTATTTACTTATTGTCTACAGCCGCTTTTGCAATACAATGGCACGACTGAGTAGCTAGCTGTGACAGGGAACTGTGTCCTGCAAATCTAAAACAATTGCTATCTGACCCTTTATAGAAAATGTTTGTGTTAAATCCTAGTCTTTGGTACATTGTAGAAAAGCCTTCTCCATATCCTTCCCGGAAGCTGAGGAAAATGACTATCATGCAGTTTCCAATTCTTTTCTTTTCCTCAAAACTGAAGAAACCTAATCAACTTTTCACCTATAGATCAATAAAAATAATTTTTGACAGATCACTGTGTGAATTTAGTGTATAATTTGGAGAAGTAGGTGAAAAGTATATTTCATCTCTAAGCACTCTGGCATGCATATTTTTAACAAGAGCTCAATATTTGTCTAGAGTTATTTTTTCTTTTGAGGGAAAATTTACAGTGAAATGCACAGATCTTGCATACCATTCCATAATTGGTATGCACACTTCTGTGTAATGCAAATCTGTTGCAAACTACATCTTATTACTATCACCCCAGAAAATTCCCTTATGCCCCTTTCCCTCCACTCTCCTGAGGCAACCATACTTTATAGTTTAAGCCTGTTCTATAACTTCATCTATATTGAATCATACCATATATATATATATATGCTTTTGGATAAGACTTATTTCACCCAATATAATGTGTGTGAGATTCATCCATAGTGTTACATGTACCAAGTTTATTCTATTTGGTTGTTAATTAGTCAACTGGGTTATTGGTCTTTTCATATTTGAGTTGTAAGAGTTATTTCTATATTCTAGATACAAGTCTCTTATCAGATACATGATTTACAAGTATTTTCTTGTTTTTTGCTGTTTTTGTTTTTGTTTTTTTCATTTTCTTATTAGTGTCCTTTGAAGCACAATTTTTTTTTTATTAGTTTCAGGCATACAACATAGTGATTTGACAATTCTATACATTACACTATACTCTCCACAATAAGTATAGTTGCCACCTGTCACCATACAGGGTCATTACACTATTATTGACTGCATTCCCTATGCTGTATTTTTTTATCCCTGTGACTTATTTATTTTATGAGTGGAGTTTCTTCTTCTTCTTTTTTTTTAAATTTTTTTAACGTTTTTATTTATTTTTGAGACAGGGAGAGACAGAGCATGAACAGGGGAGGGTCAGAGAGAGGAAGACACAGAATCCGAAGCAGGCTCCAGGCTCTGAGCTGTCAGCACAGAGCCCGATGCAGGGCTCGAACTCACGGACCGTGAGATCATGACCTGAGCCGAAGTCGGACGCTTAACCGACTGAGCCACCCAGGCGCCCCTCTTCTTCTTTTTTTTAATGTTTGTTTATTTTTGAGAGAGAGAGAGACAGAGCATGAGCGGCATAGGGGCAGAGAGAGAGGGAGACACAGAATCCAAAGCAGGCTCCAGGCTCTGAGCTGTCAGCACAGAGCCCCATGTGGGGCTCAAACACACAAAACGTGAAATCAACCTGAGCCGAAGTTGGATGTTAGACTGAGCCACCCAGGCTCCCGTAAGTGCAAGTTCCTACCTCTTAGTCCCCTTCACCTCAAAAGTTTCCTTCCTTCCTTCCTTCCTTCCTTCCTTCCTTCCTTCCTTCCTTCCTTCTTTTTCAATAGGCTCCATGCCCAGTGTGGGTCTTGAACTCACGACCCTGAGATCAAGAGTTGTGTGCTTTACTGACTGAGCCAGTCAGGCACCCCAAAAGTTTTTATTCTTTTTAAGTAGGCTCCATGCCCAAAGTGGGGTTCAAATTTACAACCCCAAGATCAAGAGTCATATGCTCTACCTACCAACTGAGCCAGCCAGCCACCCCTACCTCAAAAGTTCTTAATTTTGATAAAGTCCAATTTATTTTTCTTTTGTTGTTCATTTTTTTTTCCTAAGAATTCTTTGCCAAATCAAGGTCATGAAGGTTTGCCCTCATGCTTTCTTCTAAGAATTCTGTAGTTTTAGCTCTTACATTGAGGTCTTTGACTCATTGTGAGATAACGTTTGTATATATTGTGAGGTGAGGATTCAACTTCATTGTTTTGTGCATAGCTATCCCCCCCTCTTTTTCCCAAGCACCATTTGTTGAAAAGCTTATTCTTTCCTCATTGAATGATCTTGACAGCCTTGTCAAAAAATTAGTTGACCGTAAATGTGTGGGTTTATATCTGGACTCTCAGTTTTATCCCACCAACCTATATGTCTATACTTGTGTCGGTAGCACAGCTGTCTTGATTACCATTGCTTTATAGTAACTTTTGAAATCAAGAGGTGTGAGTCCTTCCACTTTGTTCTTACTTTGGGCATTGCTTTGGCTATTCTGGGTCTTTTGCAATTCCATATACATTTTAGAATCTGCTTATCAATAGTAACAAAGAAGTCAGTTGGGATTCTGATAGCAATTTTGTTGAATGTGTACATTAGCTTGAGGAGTTTGCCTGTCATAGAAATGTTAAGTCTTTTCGGGTTGCCTGGGTGGCTCAGTCGATTGAAAGTCCGATTCAACTCAGGTCATGATCTCACAGTTCCTGAGCATGAGCCCTGCGTCAGGCTCTGTGCTGACAACTAAGAGCCTGGAGCCTACTTCCGATTCTGTGTCTCCCTCTTTCTCTGTCCCTCTCCCCCTCACGCTCTGTCTCTTTCTCTCAAAAATAAATAAACATTAAAAAAAAAAATGTCGTCTTCTGATCCATAAACATGTTTTTCTATTTATTTATATCTAATTTCTTTCAACAATATATTGTTAATTTTCAGAGTATGAGTGTTACACTTCTTTTAAAATGTATTCCTAATATTTTACTCTTTTTGATAGCATTGTGAATGTAATTTTCTTAATTTCATTTTAAGATTATTTATTTCGGGGCGCCTGGGTGGCTCAGTTGGTTAAGCAGCCGACTTCGGCTCAGGTCATGATCTTGCGGTCCGTGAGTTTGAGCCCTGCGTCGGGCTCTGTGCTGACAGTTCAGAGCCTGGAGCCTGTTTCAGATTCTGGGTCTCCCTCTCTCTGACGCTCCGCCGTTCATGCTCTGTCTCTCTCTGTCTCAAAAATAAATAAACGTTAAAATAAATTAAAAAAAAAAAGATTATTTATTTCAAGTGTGTAGAAATACAACTGATTTTTGTACACTGATCTATATCTTCCAACCTTGCTGAACTCATTAGTGTTTTCTTTAATTTTTAAATGTTTATTTTTGAGAGAGAGAGAGAGAAAACAAGTGATTGGGGGAGGAGCAGAGAGAGAGAGAGGGAGACACAGAATCTGAAGCAGGCTCCAGGCTCCAAGCTGTCAGCACAGAGCCTGCCATGGGGCTTGAACTCACAAAACACAAAATCATGACCTGAGCTGAAGTTGGATGTGAAGGTGGCCTGCGCCTGGGGGGTTCAGTTGGTTAAGTGTCTGACTTTTGATTTTGGCTGAGGTCATGATCCCACAGTTCTCAGGATCAAGGCCTGAGTCAGGCCGTTACTGACAGCACAAAGCCTGCTTGGGATTCTCTCTCTCTGTGCCTCTCCCCAACTTGCATACGTGTGTATTCTCTCTCAAAAAAAAATTTAGTTTAATTTTTTTAAGCAGATTGCTTAAGATTTTCTTCGTTTTTAATGTTTATTTATTTTCGAGAGAAAGAGACAGAGCATGAGTGGGGGAGGGGCAGAGACAGAGAGGAGACACAGAATCTTAAACAGGCTCCAGTTTCTGAGCTGTCAGCACAGAGCCCCACTTGAGGCTCAAACTCCAGGACAGTGAGATCATGACCTGAGCTGAAGTCAGACGCTCAACCAACTGAGCCAGCCAGGCACCCCTAGGATTTTCTATATAAAGGTCATGCCATCTGCAAATAGAAGTGAGTTTATTTCTCACTTTCTAATCTGAGTGTGTGTGTGTGTGTGTGTGTGTGTGTGTGTGTGCCTATTTTCCTGGTTAAAACTTCAATGCTCTGGGAATGCAAGCTGGTGCAGCCACTCTGGAAAACAGTATGGATGTTCCTCAAAAAACTAAAAATAGAACTACCCTACAACCCAGCAATGGCACGACTAGGCATTTATCCACAGGGATACAGGTGTGCTGTGTCGAAGGGACACACGCACCCCCATATTTATAGCAGCACTATCAACAATAGCCAAAGTATAGAAAGAGCCAAATGTCCGATGAATGGATACAGAAGATGTGGTGTGTGTATATATATATATACACATACACACACAGACACACACACACAATGGAGTATTACTCGGCAATCAAAAAGAATGAAATCTTGCCATTTGTAACTACGTGGATGGAACTGGAGGGTATTATCCTGAGTGAAATTAGTCAGAAAAAGACAAAAATCACGACTTCACTCATATGAGGACTTTAAGAGACAAAACAGATGAACATAACGGAAGGGAAACAAAAATTATATAAAAACAGGGAGGGGGACAAAACAGAAGAGACTCATAAACATGGAGAACAAACAGGGTTACTGGAAGGGTTGTGGGAGGGGGGATGGGCTAAATGGGTAAGGGGCATTAAGAATCTACTCCTGAAATCATTGTTGCACTATATGCTAACTAATTTGGATGTAAATTTTAAAAAATAAAAAATAAAATTATTTTAAAAAAAAACAAAAAAACCCTTCAATGTTCAAGTGGTAAGAGCAGATATCTTTGTTTCTGATGTTAGGGGAAAAGCAGTCAGTCTTTCACCATTAACTATGATGTTAATGTTAGCTATGGGTTTTTCACTAATGCTCTTTATCTGGTTGAGGAAGTTCCCTTCATTTTCAAATTTGTTGAGTGTTTTTATCACAAAGGGTATTGGATTTTGTCAAATGTTTTTCCTTCATCTATTGAGTTGATTGGGTAATTTTTGTTGTTTTTTTTTGTTTTGTTTTTGTTCTATTGATATGAAGTGAAATTCAAATCAAATATAAATAGCATTACAGAAGAAACAGCTGACCATGAAAATATTGACCTTGAAGCTCTTCCAGAGACTCTTGAGGAAATTTGTATGCCAAATATATCCATGTAAATGAAGAAAGTGATTGTGAATAAAAGGATGAAGACATTTCAGAGGAGTTGATACTTGCCAAAAGCTTCAAATTAAAAGTGCAAAGAACAAAATGTTGGAAGCTGATCCCAACTTAGAAAGGGCTATGAGAATTTGACAAAACACAGAAAAAAATGCTTGCTCATAACTTATACGATGAGAAGTTCAACAAACTGCTTTTGGTGAAGTTGTTCACTAAAAAATAAAACACTTTCTTCTTTTTTTTAATATTTATTTATTTTTGAGAGGGAGAAACAGAGTGTGAGCAAGGGGAGGGCAGAGAGAGAGGGAGGCACAGAATCCAAAACAGGCTCCAGGCTCTGAGCTGCCAGCACAGACCCTGACACGGGGCTCAAACTCATGAACCGCAAGATCATGACCTGAACCAAAGTTGGACGCCCAACTGACTGAGCCACCCAGGTGCCCCTAAAACACTTTAATTCTTAATGTGTCTGGTTTTTGAAAGTATTATTGTTAAAATTTGTTTATTTATATATACATAATCTCTATTTATATTTATAATATGTATTATCTCTACACCCAACATGGGGCTTGAACTCAAGACCCCGAAATCTAGAGCTGCATGCTCTTCTGACCGAGGCATCCAGGCATCCCAATGTTCCTAATGTTTTAGATTGTATTATATAAATTTCATTTTACTATATACATTTCCTTATATGTTTATAACTGATAGGGTTTTTTAATGTTTTGATAAAAAAGTTTAAAGGCATGGAGTAATTGCAATTTTCCCCGTTGATTATTAAGGTTGCTTTGTGTAGTTTAAGGTATTGTACTCCTGGGCAAAGAGAGGACTGTCTCTGTTATATTATGACCACTAAATTATTACATATTTAGACTTAATTAGGTTTAAGAATGATGTCTTAAAATTTTTTTTAATGTTTATTTATGTGTTTTTGAGAGAGAGCGAGTGTGATAGAGAGCAGGGGTGGGGAAGAGAAAGAAGACAGAGAATCTGAAGCAGGCTCCATGCTGCAGGGCTCCAACCCATGAACTATGAGATCATGACCTGAGCTGAAGTTGGATGCTTAACCAAATGACCACCCAGGCATCCTGATATCTTTTTTTTTTTAAGTGTATTTATTTTGAGAGAGCGAGTGTGGGGGGAGGAGCAGAGAGAGGGAGAGAGAGAATCCCAAGCAGGCTCTACACTGTCAGCCTGGAGCCTGACATGGGGCTTGAATTCAGGAACCACTAGATCATGACCTGAGCTGAAATCAAGAGTTGGACGCTTAACTGACTGAGCCATCCAGGCCCCCAGAGAGTGATGTCTTATTACTTTTCCTATTTCCTTACCATCTCTTCTCAAATAATTCAGTTCTAAAGCCTATGGTGGTGTCAGTAAGATAGATAAGCATATTAGAGCAGCTTAGAATGTGATTGTAGGGGCCAAGAAGAGGGTACCCATACGGGAGGGTACCCCAGTATAGAGAATGGTTACATGTAGGTGAACTGATAAAGTAAGTAAATATAGTAAGGATAATGGCAGCCACATTTCTTATTGTTAGAGTTACAAATATGTACTTACTCAAATTTGGAACTGTTTGAGTTTATCTGATAAAAATAAGGGGGAAGTTTGATGAAGAATAGGGTATTTAATCTTCAGAATATCTCTCCAGAAAATACTAATTAATTACAAAGGCACAATGGATGACTTCACAGTAGGGAAGCCTGGCAGATACTCTCTTAATCAACTCATCAAAGTTATGGAAGAAATGAAATCATGTGCATTTATATGCAGTAAAATAACACAGCATGAAGAACATCAGCCAAACTCAATTGAGGAACATTCTAAAAAATAACTGGCTTGTAATCTTCAAAATTGTCGATGTTGTGAAAGTTAAAGACTGAGGAAACTGTTCCAGATTGAAGGAGACCTGACACCTGATCTAATGCATGATTCTGTACTGGAAACTTTGGTGTAAGAGAGCTTACAGGGGCAGTAAGAAAAACTTGAATGGAATCTGAGGATAGTATAAACGTTAATTTCTTGGAGTTGAGGGTTGTATTGTGATTATGTAATTTTGTACCATGATATACTTGTCCGTAGGAAATATACACTAGCATTTTTAAGAGTGATGGGTATCATGTCAGCAACATAAGCTCTTTGTACTGTATTTGCAACTTTTTTGTAAGTTTGAGATTATTTCAAAATAAAAACTTTTAAAACATGATCTAACCATTTTACTTAAAAATGTCCATCTTTATAATGTGCTCAATTATTTTTAATGAAAAATTTTAGAGGTTTTTCATCAAAAAAGAAAGTATACTGTTTTCCAAATTATTTTAGAAGTTATATGAGCAAAAAAGTTAGAATACCATTGGCCTGGAAGAACTAACTTCCTTCTCCATGGCTCTTGGAAAATGAAATAGTTTTCTGAACTCCTCCAGGGCATTTTCTCTGCTCTGCTAATAAGCTGTTAATAGAAAACACAGTATACTTGGGAAGGGGGTGGGTGGGAAGGTTTAATTCCTGGGTTCAGGAATAATACTCTAATACCCATTAGCTAGTTACTTAACCTCTCTCTGCCTCAATTTCCTTATCTGCAGTAATACAGGTATACTTAGCACAGAGCACAACACATAAAAATGCCCATAAACACTAGCTATTATCAGTATTTCAAATTTTTTAACGTTTATTTCTAATTTTTTAAAATATTTTTTTGTTATTCAGAGAGAGAGAGACAGAGCATGAGCGGGGGAGGGGCAGAGCTTAAGAGAGACACAGAATCTGAAGGAGGCTCCAGGCTCTGAGCTGTCAGCACAGAGCCCAATGCGGGGCTCGAACTCACAAGCCGTGAGATCATGACCTGAGCTGAAGTCGTATGCTTGACAGACTGAGCCACCCAGGTGCCCCTATTATCAGTATTTATAAAGTCTGACCTCTGAGAGGGCAAGATTCACACCTTACTCATAATTTATTCTTTATTATTTTTTTTAACGTTTTTATTTATTTTTGAGACAGAGAGACACAGAGCATGAACAGTGGAGGGGCAGAGAGAGAGGGAGACACAGAATCGGAAGCAGGCTCCAGGCTCTGAGCCATCAGCCCAGAGCCCGACGCGGGGCTTGAACTCATGGACCGCGAGATAGTGACCTAAGCTGAAGTCGGACGCTTAACCGACTGAGCCACCCAGGCGCCCCAATTCTTATTATTTTTTAAGGTAGGCTCCGCGCTGGGGAGCTCAACACAGGACTTGGACTCACCACCCTGAATTCAAGACCTGAGTTAAGATCAAGAGTTGGATGCTTAACTTAGTGAGCCATTAAGGCCTACCACATTTTTTTCTTTTGATTTTTAGAAAAAGTTTATTTATTTTGAGAGAGTGTGTGGGAGGGGCAGAGAGAAAATCCCAAGCATGCTCTGCACTTCAATGCTAGGTGCCCCGCATCTTACTCCTATTTTATTCTCATTGTTTCTGTCCTAGACTGTATAAGGTCATCTTTTTTTTTTTTAATTAAAAAATTTTTTTAACGTTTACTTATTTTTAAGAGAGAGAGAGAGTGTGAGTGGGGGATGAACAGAGAGAAGAGGGAGACACTGAATTCAAAGCAGGCTCCAGGCTCTGAGCTGTCAGCACCAGCACAGAGCCATATGCTAGGCTCTAAATTAGGAACTGTGAGATAATGACCAGAGCTGAAGTCAGACGCTTAACCTTAACCAACTGAGCCACCCAGGCTCCCCTCAGGTCATCTTTTTTCACCTTCTTCCTCTAATGTATCACCCACATATGCAATTGTTTTCTTCCTAATCTATAAACCTGATCATGTCATTCTCTGTGTTCAAGCTGGTTTCCCAATGCTTATAGGATTAAGTGAAAATTCACTGCCACAACCAAGTAACATTCCTGCTTCCACACCATAGGCTCAAGGAGGGTTTCTCCCAGCTTGCTTTCACACTTTAAAGCCTTTGATCCAGTTTTCCTGTGTCCGAATGTCCTTTTCTCCCTGATTACATTCTATTCATTCTTAAAAGTTGATCTCAAAAACTCACCAGACTTTCTCACAACCAATTAGTCGTCTGCTGTTCTATAATATTATAACTCCATAATGGCCAATCACATTTTGTTAATAATTTAAAATCTTTCTGCCCCCCTATAGGTCACTCATTCACTTACTCAGCAAATATTTACGGAACATTAGATAACAGGCTCTGCTCTCAGCACCGAAAGTACACCTGTGAATAAGTCAAAATTAAGTTCTCATGTGGTCAAGTGAGAAAATAAGAAAAATACCAGGTCGTGGTGAGTGGTGCACAGAGAATGTCGAGTGAGTATGATTAGCTGTTCAGTTTTTCTGAAGTACTTTTAAGCTATGAATTCGAAAAAGCCTAAGCGACAAAGGGGAAGAGCTGTCCAGGTGGCGCCAACAGCTGGTGCTAGGGCCCCCGAGACAGGAAAGAGCTGGTGGTGCGGCTGGGGCCACGAGGGGGAAGTAAAGTGTGTGCCGCTGGAGCAGCTCCGGGTGGTGGTCCCAGATGGATGTTTACAAAGGCTAGGCGGCTTGATGTAGAAGGTCTGAGGACAAGAGAAGGCAGACGCAGATTCCCACCCTTCCCGTGGGTTCCTCGGCCAGCACTCGACACCCTAAACGGGCTTCCCCCTCGGAACTTCTCGCCAGGTCTTTTCTCCCCGGCTGTAGCAGGGGATGACAGAAGCTCCCTGCACTGGTTGACGGGACGCAGGAAGGAACTTGGATACAGCAAGACACGCAGAGGCCCAGGCTGGGTAGCGGACGAGGTGCGCAGCCTGCCTCGACTGGCGGAAGAGGCGGGCGCAAGAGTTCGTCTGAGACCTGCCTGGCCCCGACGCTGCGCATGCGTGCGCGCGTGCCCTCTTCGGTTAGGGACCGGGTCCCCAGAAGGGGCGGGGCCGGCCCTCCGCGCCGGAAGGGGGTTGACTGGGCGGGGCCGGGAGGTGGCGGTGGCGGCTGCGCGCGCGCGCGCGCGGGTGCGAACGGGGAACGCTGCGAGGGCCGGGCCGGGCGGTGGGACGACGGACGGCGACGATGGCCGCGGCGGCGGGCGGCGGCGGGCTGGGGGCGGCGGCGAGCGCCGCGGGCGCGGGAGGCGCGGCGGCGGCTGCGGGCCTGGCCGTTTATCGGCGGAAGGACGGTGGCCCGGCCAGCAAGTTTTGGGAAAGCCCGGAGACGGTGTCCCAGCTGGATTCGGTGCGGGTCTGGCTGGGCAAGCACTACAAGAAGGTGGGTTCGCGCGCCCGTGGGGACTAGGGGCCACGCGACGGGAGCCCGGCGCAGCTTCTGGCCTCGCGGGCCTCGGGCCGCCCCTCCCCCCCCCCCCGCGCGCCACGAGGGACAACAAAGGCAGGCGCCCGGGCCCGCCACGCCCCCGCCGTCCGCTCTCGGCGCCCGCGCGCCCGGGGCTCCACCGGGCCCTCGGGGCCGGGCCTCTGGGAGTTGCAGCACGCGGGCGAGAGCCACAGCTCACTCTAGTGTGCAAGGGGCAACTGGAGCTCTGCAAGAGGGAGGGCGTGAATTCTTTTGTTAGCTGCATTGGGTGTGCGAACAGTAATTTTTACAAACTGTCCGAGCCTGTGTTCTAAGAGCAGCTTCAAGTTTTGTTTATAGACTCGTCTTCAAAGTCAAGTGAGGTAGCTAATGGTCTACCTGTTGTTCATTTGTTAAAGAATGACTTTACGATTGTACTAGGAAGTTAACAGGCTGATATTATAGATGATAGACTCGATGAGCACTGATACTAAAAAATGATAGTTTTTACTTGTACTTTTAGTTCCGTATAGTGTGCGCACAAGAATTAACGTTCACTTGTACCTAATGTGTTGCTTAATGAGGCCTTCCCTGAGAACCCCGTTTATATTAGATTGCCCCACTTCCTATCACCTTTATTTTCTTGGCACCACTATCTGAGATAATTTTTTTTTTTTTCATTTAGCTGTTTCTCCTGCTTTGGGGAGGTAAGTTCGGCTGAGTCAGTGGTATTGAAAGTTGTGACTTAATCTCTTTTTTATCACAAGTGTTTTTTAACTTCCCCTTGCAGATACATAGGAATGACTCCCTTAGAAGGTGTAATGAAAAAAAAAAAAAAAAGAAGAAGGTGTAATGAAGCAAACAGCCCAGATATTTCTCCCAGTGGAGAATATCCACTCTGCCCCAGATTTCTGAGCACTCTTTAAAGTTTCCGAATTCCCCCTTTGAGAACCACACCACTGGGGCAAGGACCTTGTCAGGCCTCTTCACTGCAATGCCGCCCCTCAACATGGTACTCATTGCCTCGCCCTTAATAGTTGCTTAGTAAATATTTATTCAATGAATGAAAAGGTGAAGTAGTGTAGGAGCCTATTCATTTGAGTTCCGCAGCTCAGTGGAGTCTGTCAGCTTTTGGAGGTTGATAGGCAGGGGCAGGATGTTGTGTTCCTTTGACGTTACGTTGTGTGCTTTCAGAAATGACTGTTTCTTACAGAAGTTTTAGGAAGTGAGAGACCAAATATATTTTTATTTATGATATATTTTTAGATAATTTGACTTTTTTCTGCCCAAAATTTTGCAGTCACATTTGGGATTCCCAGTTTTTGTCATCTGCATGTATGCAGACAAGAATATTGCTCTCCCTAATACAGTGATAAATTGGTCACTTTTCTTGTGTAGGCAGCAGAGCTTCTAGAAGTTATGGGAATTGAATATATATTGGGTTATATATATATATGGGTTATGGGAATTGAATATATATTATGAAAGTGTTATTTTTTATCACATGCCCTTCAGCCAATGCTTTGGGTTTAAAAAAATTTTTTTTTTCAACGTTTATTTATTTTTGGGACAGAGAGAGACAGAGCATGAACGGGGGAGGGGCAGAGAGAGAGGGAGACACAGAATCGGAAACAGGCTCCAGGCTCTGAGCCATCATCAGCCCAGAGCCCGACGCGGGGCTCAAACTCCCAGACCGCGAGATCGTGACCTGGCTGAAGTCGGACGCTTAACCGACTGCGCCACCCAGGCGCCCCGAATGCTTTGGGTTTTAAATTCAGTGTATCTTAATGTAGCCTTGCCCCTCCCCTATTTGGATATCTTTATTGAGGTATAATTGACATATTAGTTTATCAATGTAGTTTAAAAATTTTTTTTATGTTTATTTTTGAGAGAGAGAGCACACGCGTGCATTAGTGGGAGAGGGTCAGAGAGAGAGGGAGACACAGAATCCGAAGCAGGCTCCAAAGCAGGCTCCAGGCTCTGAGTTGTCAGCACAGAGCCCAGTGCGGGGCTTGAACTGACGGACCACGAGATCATCACCTGAGCCAAAGTTGACGGCTTAACCGACTGAGCAACCCAGGTGCCCCAAGTTTATCAATGTAGTTTTAGCAGAAATATGAGGAATATTCCTTTGGATATCAAGGAAGAGAAAGGAAAAAGAGAAATAGTCATTTCTACCTCCAAACTTTGTGTGCATCTGTTTGGGCCCAGTTCTAAGAGAGCAGCTGAAGGCTTGGTTGTGTTTGGTGGGCGAGGAAGTGGTTATGAGGCTGGCTCAAGGATTTGTCTTAGAGTATTGAGGCCATTGGGTGAGTATTCTCAGGGTTTCATAAGGCCAGAGTATATTCCCTGGGTCCCCTCCAATTCAGAATTGTATATTCCTTAGACCTGACACCCAGAATCCTGTCAGCCTCAGAGAGTGGTGTTTGGAGTGGTGAAAGTATTAGCCAGAACACCCTATATATCTCTACTTGGTGTACACATTGTTGGGTTTTAACTAAACTTTTCTGTAGCACTTAATACTGCATTTTCAGATTCATAAATATCAGCAATTATGAAATAAATATGACATTGGTAGTCCTATTTATATTGATAAGTTTATCCATGCATTCTGCTAACAACTTGGCATCTAATCATATCTGGGCACTTAAACCATAACTCACTGAAATTCTTACAGCAGTCTTAAGTAATAGATATTTATTTAATTTTATACATGAACGGAGCCCACAGCTCCAGATTTAAGTGACTTCTCAAGATTACAAGTAGGAATGGCAGATTTAGGATTCATTGGAGGTCTTCCCTGGCTGTAAATCCCCTTTTTTTTTTTTTTTTGCCACACTTAATGCCTCTCATCAAAGAACTTAGTGGAACGTAGCGGAAAATGTAGTGGTAAAGGTAGGCATAGACACCTACTTGTAAAACTCACGTGGTTTCAAATTGAAAGAAAACTTGTATTTTTTTTTCTGTGTGTCCTTAGTAAGTGCTCTGTCCATGTTTGTTCAATGAATGAATGAACAGATTAACTAGGAACCTATTTGTTTAAGCTTTGTTGATAAATTTGGCTCAGCAGCACACAAAGGAGAGTGAATATTTTTTCACTGGAATGAGCTTCAGCTAGGCCAAAGAAGTCCAGAGGAGGTGACTCCTGGAGGGAAGCATAGGGCGGTTACCTATTGGCTTGAAATTGCATTTTTATTTATTTATTTTTAATTTATTATTTTTTTTAATTTTTGAGAGAGAGAGAGAGAGAGACAGTGCAAGTGGGCGAGGGGCAGAAAGAGAGGGAGACACAGAATCTGAAGCAGGCTCCAGGCTCTGAGCTGTCAGCACAGAGCCCAACGTGGTGCTTGAACTCATGAACCCTGAGATCATGACCTGAGGCGAAGTCACACGCTCAACTGACTGAGCCACCCAGGTGCCCTGCATTTTTATTTTATTTTTATTATTTAGAGAGCGGGGAGAGGGGCTGGGGGGGGGGGTGGGCGGAATCTCAAGTAGGCTCCATGCTCAGCACAGAGCCCGACATGGCGTTTAATCTCACGACGCTGGGATCATATCAGAGTTGAAAGCAAGAGTCAGATGCTTAACCAACTGAGCCACCTAGGTGCCCTGAGGTTGCATTTTAAGTCCCAGCTGCAATGTAGAAGCTTGTTCATCTCCTGCCTGAGCTGCCTTCTTTCTATTATTGGGTACATGTCTTTCATTCTAACTTTGATGAAGATGAGAGCTGTATTTCTGAGTATAGTTTCTGAGTGGTTTTCAAATGATAACACCTCACTGATCTTAAATTGATTCAAGTCAGATACCTTGAAGGTGAAGTATATCTGTAAACCATTAAGATCCCAGGTAAGTTTCTTCCTGGTTTGGCTTATTCCTTAAAATAAGATTTAAGATGTCAGGATGATTTCAGGATGATTTAAATCTAAGGGTGATCACTAAAACAGACCAGATTGCCTAAGGAATGCATTTCAGTACTCTTTACATAAAGTATTAACAGTTAAAGACAGTTTTTTGTTTGTTTTATGGGACCTTGGCTGCAATAGGATTGTTCAGAGACAAGTTGAACTTTGGATACTCAATGTTATAGGTAACATAAACAGATGCATTGATACAAGTTTCTAAACTTAGATCTTCTTGCCATTCTTAATCAAAACACTTCAGACTAAAAGTCTTTGGTTGTCTTAAGTAAAACATGCTGTTGAACTTCTTTTTGATCAAAAGATAAAAAAATTATTATTTAAATTCAAGTTAGTTAACATATGGTGTAGTATTGGTTTCAGGAATAGAATTCAGTGATTCATCACTTATGTACAATACCCAGTGGTCATCTCAACAAGTGCCCTCCTTAATGTCCATCACCCATTTAGCCCATCTCCCCATCCACCTTGTTTGTTCTCTGTATTTAAAGAGTCTCTTATGGTTTGCCTCGCTGTTTTTATCTTATTTTTCCTTCCCTTCCACTGTGTTCATATGTTTTTTTTTTTTTTTTAAATGTTTGTTTATTTTTGAGAGACAGAGAGAGAGCATGAGCAGGAGAGGGCCAGAGAGAGAGGGAAACACAGAATTCAAAGCAGACTCCAGGCTCTGAGCTGTCAGCACAGAGCCTGATGCGGGGCTCAAACTCACGAACCATGATATTATGACCTGAGCTGAAGTCAGATGCTTAAGCAACTGAGCCACCCAGGCGCCCCTGTTTTGTTTCTTAAATTACACATATGAGTGAAATAATATTTGTCTTTCTCTGACTGATTTATTTTGCTTTGCATAATATCCTCTAGTTCCATCCATGTTGTTGCAGATGGCAAGGTTCCATTCTTGATCGCCCAGTAAGATTCCATTGTGTATATATACCACATCTTTATCCATTCATCAGTTGATGGACATTTGGGCTCTTCCCATAATTTGGGTATTGTTGATAGCACTGCTATAAACATTGGGGTGCATGTGCCCCTTCCTTCAAATCAGCATTTTTGTATCCTTTGGATAAATACTAGTAGTGCAATTGCTGGGTTGTAGGGTAGTTCTGTTTTTAACTTTTTGAGAAACCTCCATACTATTCAAAAGATAAAATGATTATGACTGAAATAGTCTATAGTCATTAATTTTTGTTAATCAGGATTCAGTGTTTTAAAAGCTGTCAAGAGCCTTTTATGTTAAAAAAATTTTTTGTTTATTTATTTTTGAGAGTGAGAAAGATAGAGCACGAGCAGGGGAGGGGCAGAGAGAGAGAGGGAGACAACAGAATCCGAAGCAGGCTTTAGGCTCTTGAGCTGTCAGTACAGAGCCTGATGCGTGCTTGGACTGACACATTGTGAGATCATGACGTGAGCCGAAGTAGGACACTTACCTGACTGGGCCACTCAGGTGCCCCAAGAACCTTTTATGTTTTAGGTGATATTTTTGAAAGCTTTTGAAATGAGCTCTATTATAGCAGTATGGGATGTGAAGAGCATTACACTTTGGAAATTGTGAGTTCAGTACTCTTGGCTGCTAATTGGTGGTGTCCTTGAGCAGATGACTTGATTCCTGTTTTAATTTTCCATTTGTAGATTGGGAGTAAGACTAACTCCCATAAGACTGTTGTTTGATTCAAATGAGATAGTAACTGAAGATGGAATTATGTAAATTTGAGGTGATAATGATACTTTTGTGTACATCCCATGGTGATCTTGCTTCATTCTTATTGGTTAAACAGAATGTTAATTTTAGACATTTAAAAGTTGATTTAAAAACTTTAGTGGTATCTGGCTGACTCAGAGCATGTGACTCTTAACCTCAAGGTCGTGAGTTCAAGGCCCACATTGGGTGTGGAGCCTACTTAAAAAACAAATAAAACGTTATAGTCCTACATTGGCTGCATTTTCAGTGGGTGTGAGGTATGGTTTACACTAATGCATTGATGTAGCAGTTTATTTATGAATTAAAAATGTTATGTTTCTAATTTCTTTTTTTCTTTTTGAGGGAGGGAAAGAGTGCAAGTGCGAGTTGGGGAGATGGGCACAGAGAAAGGGAGAGAATCTCAAATAGGCTCCACACTCAGCATGGAACCCGATGTGGAACTTGATCTGATGACTATGATATCATGACCTGAGCTGAAATCAAGAGTCAGATGCTTAACCAACTGAGCCACCCATTGCCCCAGAAAAAAAAGTTTCTAACCAAGGTTAAATATTTTGTAATTTAAAAATTGGATTTTAAAATAGCTAAATAATACTGAATGGACTTTGAACTTGGCCATCTTTATTCTGAAACTATAAGGTTGTCCATATGAAACGTTTACATGTTTTTTGTATTCTGAATGACAGTATATCAAATGAAACATGCATAATAGTGTAATTTAGAATGTATATGAAGCTATGTATGTAACAGTTACTAAGCTTAGTTTTTGCCTGAAGGGTTGATTTGGTTTTTGCTGACACCTTCCTGTAAGGTGGTGTCTTTTTCAGTTTCAGGATTTGGCATTGTTCAGTGATCTGCAGGTATCTGAAAGATAAAAAAGTTAGGCTTATTAGTCTTTCATGCTTTACGATGTGCAAAAAAACTGCAGTACATTGTATGACTCCTTTGAGAAACCTGTACTTATTAAAGATAATAAAGTTACCTTGTGGATATATATTCCATATTTTGTCAGTTCTGTAGGATACATTTGAAGAGTCTGTTAAGATAATTTGAGGGGTGCCTGGGTGGCTCAGTTGGTTAAGCGTCTGACTCTTGATTTCACCTCAGGTCATGATCTCACAGTATGTGAGTTCGAGCCTCACATCAGGCTCTGCACTGACAGTACGGAGGCTGTTTGGGATTCTCTCTCTCTCCCTTCTGTCTCTATCCCTACCCTGCTTGCTCTCTCCCTCAAAATAGATTTAAAAAAAAAAAAAAGATAATGTGAGTATTACAAATTACTTACCAATTGAGTATTATTTGTTAAAAGATTTACTATGTTGAATAAATCGGAAAAAACCTGATACTGAATTTTCACTTGAAAGTGTATGGTTCTTAATTTTTTTTTTTTAACGTTTATTTATTTTTGAGACAGAGAGAGACAGAGCATGAATGGGGGAGGGTCAAAGAGAGAGGGAGACACAGAATCTGAAACAGGCTCCAGGCTCTGAGCTGTCAGCACAGAGCCTGACGTGGGGCTCGAACTCACGGACCGCGAGATCATGACCTGAGCCTAAGTCGGCCGCTTAACCGACTGAGCCACCCAGGCGCCCCGAAAGTGTATGGTTCTTAAAAATGTAAACTTGATAGTTTTTGTAGGAATTGGCGATATAGGAAACAGAAATTGTAGTAGTTTTTAACATTTAAAAATTGTATAAATGTGTTTTAACTTTTGAGTTATAATAAACTGTATTCTTTAAGACATAGTAATATCTGAAACAGATTTTTAAAAAAGTTTAGGAGTCCTTAGGGTACCTGGGTGGCTCAGTTGGTTATGTATCCAACTGTTGATCTCAGCTCAGGTCTTGATCTCCTGGTGGTTGAGTTCAAGCCCCTCATTGGGCTCTTCGCTAGGTGTGAAGCCTCCATAAAAAAAAAATGAAATAAAAAGTTTAGTGGTTCTTTTTTAGACACGATGTTTAAAAAAATTTTTTTTTAATGTTTATTTTTGAGAGAGAGAGAGACAGAACTCAAGTAGGGGAGGACCAGAGGGAGAGGGAGACACAGTACAAAGCAGGCTCTAGGCTCTGAGCTGTCAGCATAGAGTCCAAGGTGGGGCTCGAACTCAGGACCCACGAAATCATGACCTGAGCCATAGTCAGACGCTTAACCGACTGAGCCACCCAGGTGCCCCTTAAACACTATTTTAAAAAAATGTTTATTGATTTTGAGAGAGAGAGAGAGAGAAAGAGCATGAGTCTGGGAGGGGCAGAGAGAGAGAATCCCAAGCAGGCTTCGCACTTTCAACACAGACTTAGGGCTCAAACCCACGAACTATGAGATCATGAGCCGAGCTGAAATCAAGAATCAGATGCTTAACTTACTGAGCCACCCACGTGCCCCAAAAGTTTAGTGGTTCTTAAAGTAGGTTCCCAGTCTAGTTGTGTCACCTGGAAGTTGTTAGAAATGCAAATTCTTGGGCCTGACCTATTGAATTGGAAACTGAGTAGGTCTGAAATTTGAAAATATTTTAGATCAACAAAATTGACGTCTTATGTGCTTAATGGTATGAAACTTGGTAACTTTTTTGACTGGTGTTCTATTTTGTGGTCTTATGGAAATGTGTTTTGACGGAATACACTTCATAGAAAACTTAAAAAATTTTTTTAAATGTTTATTTTTGGGAGAGAGAAAAAGAGTGTGAGCAGAAGAGGGGCAGAGAAAGAAGACACAGAATCCGAAGCAGGCTCCAGGCTCTAGGCTCTAGGTTCTGAGGTGTTAGCACAGGGCCTGACTGGGGCTCCAACTCACAAACCGTGAGATCACAACCTGAGCCGAAGTCAGACCCTTAACTGACTGAGCTGCCCAGGCGCCCCTAGAAAAGAAAACTTTTTATAAGGATGACAGAGGAGTTGTCTAGAACAGGAATAGGCAGAATTTTTCTATTAAGGGCAGGAGAGTAAATATTTTAGGGTTTGCAGGTCATGTCATCTCAGTTGCAACTGCTCGACTCTGCTGTTACATGAAAGCAGCCATAGACAGTGTGTAATGAATGAGTGTGCTGTGTTTGGATAAAACTTTACTTATGGACAGTTAAATTTGAATTTCATCTAATATTAGTGTGTCAGAAATATTATTCTTTAAAATTTCTTTCCAGCCAGGTTTTTCAAAAAATTAAAAATAGAACTATTCTACAACCCAGCAATTGCACTACTAGGTATTTATCCAAAGGATACAGGTGTGCTGTTTTGAAGGGGCACATGAACCTCAATGTTTATAGCAGCACTATCACCAATAGCCAAAGTCTGGAAAGAGCCCAAATGTCCATCGATGGATGAATGGATAAAGATGTGGTGCACACACACACACACACACACACACACACACACACACAATGGAGTATTACTCAGCAATCAAAAAGAATTAAATCTTGCATTTGCAACTACGTGGATGGAACTAGAGGGTATTATGCTAAGCAAAATTAGAGAAAGACAAACATATGACTTCACTCATGAGGACTTTAAGATGCAAAACAGATGAACATAAGAGAAGGGAAGCAAAAATAATATAAAACCAGGGAGGGGGACAAAAACATAAGAGACTCTTAAATAATGGAGAACAAACAGGGTTGCTGGAGGGGTTGTGGGAGGGGGGATGGGCTAAATGGGTAAGGGGCATTAAGGAATCTACTGAAATCTTTGTTGCACTATATGCTAACTAACTTGGGTGTAAATTACAAAAAAAAAAAAAAAATCAAAATCAAAAATAAAAGATTACCACCCTAAAGAAAAAATTTGTTTCCAACCATTTAAAAATGTAAAAACTGTTCTTAGCTTGTGGGCTACAGAGAAACAGGCAGTGGGCTAGATTTTACCAACCTTTGGTCATGTAATATAAAGCATGTCAACAAAATACCAGTCTTAGCAAAGTGAACTGCATGCTGGTTGTTTGATTTAGAGTGGAAAGCTAATGTACCTGAATAGATAAAAATGTGGGAGGATACTAAGCTTTAAGAATTGCCTTTTTATATCATGCTTTATCTTTGCTTGGCCGTAGTACAAATTGAGAGCCATTCAATCTAGTAACAGTAGACTGCTGCTGATACCATTTTGCCATATATAAATCACTTAAAAATTATTTGTTGTAATAGAAACTTACCTCATTAATCTTCAAATGTTGGATGATGCTGGGAAAGAGGTTTGTTCTAGGAAGAAAAATTTGTTATCTTTTCAATTTCAAGGAGGTATAGATGTTTTTTCCTGCTCAAAATTGGAGGTTTAACAAAAATTACTGAATGTATTGGCTTTTCAAAGTGATATTGAGCATTCAATACCTAATTAAACTTTTATATTTAATTTATGCTTGCTGATTTATGCTTTTCCTGTCATGTTGCCCGTTATCTTTCCTTGCTGTGGAACTATCTTGCTGTCTTCCACACTAGTTTGACCTTTGAACATTGTCGACAGCCATGCGGATAAGTTTTCACATGTGCTTGTTTAAAAAAATGTTTTTTGTTGTAAAAAAACAACAGAATTTACCATCCTAACCATTTTTAAGTTTACATACATATATTTTTTGATGCATAAGACTAACCATTTTATTATATTCAAAACTTCTTGCCATAAAATAACCATTATGCTTAGAGTTTCTGTGTGTCAGGAATTTAGAAGTTTCTGTGTGTCAGGGTGCAGTGGGGACAGTTGTCTCTGCTCAGTGATGTCTAGGGCTTCGACTGGATAGATTTGATGATTGGAGATGACTTGACAGCTGGGGGCAGAATCATTTTTACTCATGTGTCTGGTGGTGGTTCCATCAGTTTTCTGGAATATCAGCTGGGGCTTCTGGCCATAGCATATCCAAGTGGCTTCTCTATGTAGCCTGTGCTTCCTCAGTATGATGACCTTTAGGTAGTTGGACTTCATGGTAGTTCAGGGCTCCGAAGGTGACTTGCCCCAAAGGACTACATGGAAGCTGTAGAACCTTTTTTGACTTATCCTCAGAGGTTCACAATATCACTTTTTTTCCCCCCTATTGCATTCTAACGGTTCCAAGTTCATCATTAAGGTTGGTCTTGATTCAGCAAAAGAGGGCATACACCCTACTTCTTTTTTTTTCTTAATTTTTTTTTTTAATGTTTATTTATTTTTGAGAGAGAAAGGGAGGGAGACACAGAATCTGAAGCAGGCTCCAGGCTCTGAGCTATCAGACACAGCCCGATGTAGGGCTCGAACCCACAGACCACAAGATGATGACCTGAGCTGCATGAAGTCAGACACTTAACCGACTGACCCACCCAGGTATCCCTGTATACACCCTGTTTCTTAATGAGAAGAGTGTCAAAGAAATTTGTGGGTCTGTTTTAAAAACAGTACAGTCTACTCTCTCGTCAGAAGTTATTTATATTCATCTCACATAACAAAATACATTTGCTAGTAGGTCTCATCTCACTACAGTGACTGTCAGGCTCAAGTTTGAGGTTTTGGATCTCACCATCTACTTTAGGTCTAGGTGCACACAAGGTGACTTGGATTCATTGCTAGGACATGGTTTCTCTCATTCTGAAACCTGTTAACTAAAGAGACAAAGTTATTTCTCCTCACAGCCGTCAGTATTTGTTTTTTGTAAGCTCCTTTACAGCAGAGAGCATGGTTCAGAACTCTGCAAATCTGTCACCTTGTCAGTGCTTAGTATGTAATAGGAAGTAAGGGAACATTCTCTTCCATACGATTGTCCTAGATTTTGAGTTCCTGTCTTTATCTTGCAGTATGTTCACGCAGATGCTCCTACCAACAAAACGCTGGCTGGGCTAGTGGTACAGCTTCTCCAATTCCAGGAAGACGCCTTTGGGAAGCATGTCACCAACCCGGCCTTCACCAAACTTCCGGTAAGTACATCAACTTACAGTAACACTGGGGAATCAGTGGTTTCTGTATGAAGTACTGTCTACAGCTCTTTCCTTTACTGCTACTATCCAACAGAAATAACAACAAAAAAAGAGCCTCAACAGAATTTTACCTATAGAATATTACCGTTTTTTAAGTGTGGGAAACTTCTCTTTCAGGAGTCATTTAATATTTGCATTAAACATCATAACAAGTATTTATAGACTTAACATTTTAGTATGTTGTAGTTTTCCTTGTAGTCTCTACTATACTGAGTCTTTTCCATTCTTTAATTCAATTCTTGTGGCTAGGATACTTTTTTGTGGAATTTTTATCTTCTGTAGCCAAGACTCTTCTGAGCTTGTGTGAAAATTTAATTCTGTTGTCCTTGCAATTGATACTTTGATAGTTTGGTTTCAGTTATGCTTTTTTTTCCTTTTGAAATATGTAGGTTTTGTTCTTTCATTTTTTTATGTTTATTTATTTATTTTTAATAGTTTATTTTTAATAATCTTTAACCAAGTGTGGGGCTTGAACTCATGATTTCAGAGATCATGAATCACATGCTCTACTGACTGAGTCAGCCGGAGCCCCGGTTTTGTTCTTTCCTTAACATTTGAATTTATAGACAAGTTTGATACTTGATTTATTTTTGAGAGAGAGAGAACGTGCACTCAAGCAGGAGAGGGGCAGGGAGAGGGAGACAGGATCTGAAGCGGGCTCCGCACTTCAGTACAGAGCCCGATGTGGGCTTGAACTCATAAACTATGAGATCATGACCTGAGCTGAAGTCTGATGCTTAACCTACTGAGCCACCCAGGCGCCGTATTAAACTTTCTGTTTTAACAGCCCATTGATATCTCAGGTATAATTGAGAATAGGAGATAGTGTATGTTTTTTTACTGGTCTTTCAGTAAATGTATTTAGTTTGCTTATCATATTTTTGTTATCCAGACATTTTATTTATTTATTTATTTATTTATTTATTTATATTTTTTAATGTTTATTTTTGAGAGAGAGAGACTGAGCATGAGCTAGGGAGGGGGAGAGAGAGGGAGAAACAGAACTCAGAACTCAAAGCAGGCTCCAGGCTCTGAGCTGTGAGCCCAGAGCCCGACACGGGGCTTGAACTCACGAACTACAAGATCATGACCTGAGCCGAAGTTGGACGCTTAACTGATTAAACCACCTAGGTACCCTCCAGACATTCATTTAGTCAGATAAAGAATTGTGGTATTTTAAAAAAAATTTTTTTTTAACGTTTATTTTTGAGAGTGAGAGAGAGAGCATAAGTCAGAGGCAGAAAGAGAGGGAGACACAGAATCCAAAGAAGGCTCCAGGCTCTGAGCTGTCAGCATAGAGCCTGACATGGGGCTTGAACCCACAGACCATGAGATCATGACCTGAGCTGAAGTTGGCACCTGACCAACTGAGCCACCCAGGCACCCCAAGAATTGTTTTTTGTTTTTAAGTAATCTCTACCTCCAACATGAGGAAATCTCTACCCTCAGTATGGGGCTTGAACTCACAATCCTAAGATCAAGAGTCACATGCTCTATTGACTGAGCCAGCCAAGCATAGAATTGTGTTTTTTGAATCAAGTTAGGAAGCTTTCACTTGTAGTGATAAGAAATTTAGTCACGTGTTCTTCTAGTACTTGTATGGTTTCATTTTTTACACTTAATTCTCATCTGTTTAGAATTTGTCTTGGTATTCAGTGTGAGCGATGGATCCATTTTTTTTCTTATGATTATCTGGTTACCCCAGTGACATTAAAAAGTGCTTCTTTTCCCCCATTGATTAGAACTCAACAAGTAGGTCTGAAGCATTTGGTTATTTACCAAGTTGTGAGAATTTAAAGAGCAGGGTGGTGTATTGTCTGTCGTCGGGGGGGGGCTCATGCTCTAGTGAGCTGAATGAATAAAGCCTTTGACTTTCCTGGTGATCTCAGGTAATGTTTTCCAGGGGAAAGGACATTTGAATTTGAGACCTGAGAGTTGAGTATGAGTTCTTCAGGGAAATGCTGGAGGATGGAATTTTCAGGTAGTGATAGCAACATGTAAAAGCATAAAGGCTTGAGAAAATGTGGTACTTTACAGTTGCAGATAGTTCAAGATTAAAACTGAGGACAATAGGTAGAGAAATGGGCTAGAATCAGTCTTTTTTTTTTTTTTTTTTAATTTTTTTAACATTTATTTATTCTTGAGACAGAGAGAGACAGAGCATGAACAGGGGAGGGGCAGAGAGAGAGGGAGACACAAAATCTGAAACAGGCTCCAGGCTCTGAGCTGTCAGCACAGAGCCCAACGAGGGGCTCGAACTCAGGGACCGTGAGATCATGACCTGAGCCGAAGTCGGACGCTTAACCGACCAAGCCACCCAGGCGCCCCTAGAATCAGCCTTAATAGGCCGAGTTTACTATGCTAGATGTGTGGTCTTTATCTCGAAAGTGATGGGGAACCACACGAGAGAGAGAGTGGAAGGTGGCTTAGTTGATTCTGGGTTTTAGAAAAATCCCACAGGCTTCAGTGTGAAGAATGGATTGGAAGCTGTTGAGATTGGAGGCTTTGAACGTTTTGCATGAAGAATCTGCTCTCATAATCCACTATAATGACAACCTGCAGAGCAAGCAGTGGATTTAAAGAGGACAGAAAGGAATTGAAAGAGTTTAAGGGGGCAGAAC
Organism: Prionailurus bengalensis; assembly: GCF_016509475.1. Lineage (NCBI taxonomy): Eukaryota > Metazoa > Chordata > Mammalia > Carnivora > Felidae > Prionailurus > Prionailurus bengalensis. Next base: position 17,338,380 of record NC_057348.1, on the reverse strand, counting down.
TTGGTAATACTTTGGTGGGGGCAGTATAGGGGCTGGAAAAAGAAATAATTTACTAAGGTGACTGTACCAAGCATTCAGACACCCTTAGTACTAAGGGGAAAGCCAGAGTAAAAGCAGGTTTCTAGGGAAAGGTACTCAATTTAGTTTTAATTGTGTTAGGGTTGGTTCTCCTATAGGCACCTTGGGTTTAGAAATTCTGTAGGTACTAGGAAATAAGATCTGGAATTTAGACTACGGGGTTGAATTAGAAGAGATTTGGGAGTTACTGGGTACTGGTTGAATTTGCAGTTGTAGAGCAAGATCATTCCTTCTGTTTTGATTCACTTTTTAACTTTATCCTTTTGATATACTTATATTTTAATGTGTGATTTAAGTTATATATGCATGATGTATTAGCATTGTAGAAGTGCATGTATATAATTTATGGGTAGATTTTTAGGTATTAGAGGTATATGCTCACTTTTTACTAATGGGAATTACTCAACTGGATAATCAGTGTATTTCATTTTGTGAACTGTGTGACTAATTGAAATTTTTTTTGGTGACTTTTATAAATTTAAAATTATTTCAAAGTAAAAATTTTGCAAGAATAGTACAAAGAACTTTCATTTTCCCTTGATTCAGAACCTCTGATTGTTAACATGTTACTACAATTGCTTTATCATTCTCTTTTAGTTTATGTGTATCTATATTTTTTTCCTGAATCATTTGAAAGGTTCATGTTCCTTTACCTCTAGTTACATGAGATTTTAATTCTTATTCTTGTATATTATGAACCAGATTAGAATTATTAAATCAGGGACTATTTGAAGTTATCATTTAAAACAGTGTAACATGGGGTGCTTGGGTGGCTCAGTTGATTGAGCGTCTCTTGATTTCAGTTTAGGTCCTGATCTCACTCTCGGTTCATGAGTTTGAGCCCTGAGTTGGGCTTGTGCTGACAGTGCAAAGCCTGTTTAGGAGTCTCTCTTTTCCTCCCCTCGTCACACTCTCTCTCAAAATAAGTAAATAATCTTAAAAAAACAAAACACTGTAACATAATACATAGAGATTGCACTTTATCAAGTATAACATCGTTTAGAATAAAATTTATAGATAACATTACATGAAGTATTTTATATAATGTGATTCACATTATGATTATATGAATGGTCTTAAAAAATAGTATCTACAGGAGGCTTTATTTATGGGATGTTTAACTCTTGGGAGCTAAACCATTATTTTTTTCCAGATTAAAGATTAGGGAAGAGTATTTTTAGGCATAAGCCATAAATAAAAATAATTCATGGCTTAGTGCCAGTGGGACCAGATGTACTTCTCTTCCTCTTAAAATAGTGTTTAGCATTTAGCATTTTTCCAAATGAAAGGGATTGATGTAACGTGTAATGGTGTCAAGCAAAAGTGGATGAGAGAGGCAATGAAGCCAAGAACGTTTTAGTGGAACATGTCAGCTACTTAACCTTAAAAGTTTTTTTTCTTCTCTTTTTTTCTTTCTGAATAAATAGTACTGGTGTAAGAGTTCACTATTTGGACTGATTTTTTTTTTTTTTTTTAACCAAAGTGGAACTTTATATACTAACGTCTTAAGTCATACCAGATATTAAACAGCTGGCTCAGTGTAGGGTATGTCCTATATAATGCTAAACTGAGATGTAAGAGGATTTAGAGAAAATTTAAGGATTTATAAGGCTAAAAATATGTTGTATAGGCAGGGGTACCTTCCTGGTTCAGTAGAACATGTGAGTCTTTATCTTGGGGTTGTGAATTTGAGCCCCACATTGGGCATGGAGCCTACTTAAAAAATAATATGTGGTATAGACAAACAGCATGAATTGAAACAGAAGAAAAAAGTGTTCTTACCTCCACCACAAGTAAGAATTCTTGTTTTTCTATAATCTCTTCAAGGCTCAGTGCATGTGCATACATAATATAGTGATAAAGACAGGTTAGAGCCAGTTTTGTAATCTGCTTTTTAAAAAATAGATTATAAGGGTCTATGTTTAAAAACAACAAAGCTCTAAGACTTGGAGGACTACTATAGGGTCAAATCAGAGTCTAAAGTAATGGAAGATTTTCTTTTGTTTAAAGATTTACTTATTTTTGAGAGAGAGAGCACAAGTGAGGAAGGGGCGGGGGCGGGGGGACAGAAGATCTAAGTGGGCTCTGCGGTGACAGCAGCAAGCTTGATGTGCGGCTTGAACTCACGAGCCATGAGATCATGACCTGAACCAAAGTCGGATGCTCAACCAACTGAGCCACACAGGTGCCCCAAGTAGCAGAAGATTTTGAATATGTTCATGAGATGTTCAAAATTTTCAACTTACCATTACTCTTAAAAAAATTAATGATTTCATTTGCAACTATAACCTGACTACACCCTGCCATTCCATTAACTTCGGAGTGGAGAGACTACTGTTGGGAACATGGAACTAGAAAGAAATCGTAAGTGTTTTATATGTATTGGAAGTTAGTTCTTTAAGTTTGTAGCTTAGACCTCTGTCTGATGAAAGTGGAATATAAGTAACTATTTAAGTGAAATGATGTGGGATATTTACTTTGTGGAGCAATCAATGATTTACTTTAATTTTGCTTTTCTTTATATGGATCACCATGTTTGTATGCATCTCTAAAGAGAATCGTGTAGTCTTGGTGGTCTTTGAATTTTATAGGAATAGAATCATAAGTATTCCTCTGTGTTGTGAGCCTTGGAGGAAGTATTTGTAAACATGAAAAAACAAGTTGAGCCAAACATGAGGGAGATAGTCCAATTGAGCTGTTCAACCGTGTACCTGTAGATAGTACAATTTACTGTAGATAAAAGGATAAGTCTGAAACTAGTCCATTCTCTTCTCACCCTTGTAATTCACCTGCAAGGGCAGTGAGCCACTGGTCTGGCATGACTGGTCAGAGCTCAGTGGACTGCAGAGTATGGGCTTTTATAGCCAGGATCTGTATGCCAGGCTGAGGACATGCTGGGCCAGGTGTTGACCACAGCTCCAGAAAACTATAGGACCAGTGTTAATGGCAGGCCTATAGTCCCATCCATACCGTGTGGATACACAAGTAGAAACCTTAGTTTAGTGGCATTGTATTTCTGATTTGTCTGGGTGATGCTTTGTTTATTTTTTACCTGTTTTTTTTCCCCCTTTGACTTTTTTTTCCCTTTTCTCTCTTTTCCCATAATGTTTATCTCTCTAGCTTTACTGAGGTGTATGTCTCATTGATGTATTATAAATGGCACATATTTAAAATAATGATGAGTTCAGGGTAATGAACATTTCCATCACCCCCAAAAGTTTCTTTGGAAGCCATCATCCACCCAGTCCTCTGGCAACCAGTGACACTACAGATTCATATACAGCTTCATCAAAAAACATGTTTTTAAAGATCTTTTTTATTTATTTATTTTTTTTTTTAAATTTTTTTTTTCAACGTTTATTTATTTTTGGGACAGAGAGATACAGAGCATGAATGGGCGAGGGGCAGAGAGAGAGGGAGACACAGAATCGGAAGCAGGCTCCAGGCTCTGAGCCATCAGCCCAGAGCCCGACGCGGGGCTCAAACTCACGGACCGCGAGATCGTGACCTGGCTGAAGTCGGACGCTTAACCGACTGCGCCACCCAGGCGCCCCAAGATCTTTTTTTTTTAATGTTTATTTTTGAGAGAGCACACACATGAGTGGGGGAAGGGCGGAGAGATAGGAAGACAGAGAATCCCAGGCAGGCTCTGTGCTGTCAGCGCAGAGCCTGATGCTCGGCTCAAACCGTGAGACTGTGACCTGATCTGAAATCGAGTCTGACGTTTAACCGACTGAGCCACTAAGGCACCCCAGATTCAGGAAATTTATATAAGTAGAATCACATAATACACTTTTTTTGCCTCGGTTCTTTTACTCATCATAATGGATTTTGGGATGGGCGTTATCTGTGTTCTACGTATTATTTTTCCCTTTTTTTTTTTTTGAGAGAAGATCGTGTGAGTGGGGGAGGGGGAGAGAGAGAATCCCAAGTAGGCTCCGTGCTGTCCGTGCAGAGCCCAGTGTGGGTCTCAGTCTCACAGCCTGCAGAATCATGACCGGAGTTGAAATCAGGAGTCAGATGCTTAACTGACTCAGCCACCCAGGTGCTCCAAATCGCAGTTCATTTATCCCTTTACCCTCTTTAATGGACATTTGGGTTTCCAGCATTGTAAGTAAAGCTGCCGTCATTGTTAATGTTCACATCTTTTTGTGGACATGTTTTCATTTCTCCTAGGTAAATAATCTAGGAGTAGAACATTTGGGTCATAGAATTGATAGCGTTCAACTTCTGAAGTAACTGCCATACTGTTTTCTCAAGTGGTTGTATCATTTTACATACCACCTGGCAGTGCATGAGAGTTCCAGTTCCTTTGTATTCTTGTCAACAGTGGGTATGATTAATCTTCATAATTAAAAAAAAATTTTTTTTAGTGTTTATTCATTTTTGAGACACGGTGAGAGAGTGCGAGCAGGGGAGGGGCAGAGAGAGAGGGAGACACGGGAACTGAAGCAGGCTCTGGGTTCTTAGCTGTCAGCACAGAGCCCGATGCGGGGCTTGTACCCACGAACCGTGAGATTATGACCTGAGCTGCAGTCAGATGCTTAACTGACTGAGCCACCCAGGCACCCCTTTCTCAATTTTTAAACAAATCTTAACTCCAGTGTAGTTAACATGCAGTGTTATATTAGTTTCAGGTGTACAATATACTGATCCAACAATTCTATACATTACTCAGTGCTCATCATTATAAATGTACTCTTAATCCCCATCGCCTGTTTCACCCATCCCCCCCCCCCCCACCTCTCTAGTAACCATCAGTTCTCTGTAGTTAAGAGTCTGTTTCTTGGTTTGTCTCTCTTTCTCCCTCCCTCCCTTTTTTTTCTTCTTTGTTTTGTTACTTAAATTCTACTTATGAGTGAAATCATATATTTGTTTTTCTCTAGCTTATTTTACTTAGCATAATAGTCTCTATCTCTATCCATGTCATTGCAAATGGCAACATTCTTTGTTCATCTTTTGATGGACACTTGGGCTGCTTCCATAGTGTTTGGCTTTTGTAGGTAATGCTGCAGTAAACATAGGGGTGCATACATCCTTTCAGTGTTTTTGTCTTCTTTGGGTAAATACCCAATAGTGGAATTACTGGATCATAGGGTAGTTCTCTTTTTTTTTTAAGTTTATTTATTTGAGAGAGCATGTGAGTGCAAGCCAGGGAGGGGCAGAGAGAAAGAGCGAGAATCCCAAGTAGGTTCCATGCTGTCAGTGCAGAGCCAGATGCTGGCTCAAATTTAGAAACCTTGAGATTATGACTTGAGTGGAAATCAAGAGTCGGGACACTTAACTGACTGAGCTACCCAGGTGCCCCAGGGTAGTTCTACTTTTAACTTTAAAAAAAAAAAAAAATTTATTTTTATTTAATTTTTAATTTTTTACAGAGAGTGAGGGGGAGAGGGGTAGAGAGGAAGGGAGAGAATCTTAAGCAGGCTCCATGCTCAGTATGGAGTTGGATCTCATGACCCTGAGATCATGACCTGAGCCAAAATCGAGTCAGATGCTTAACCAACTGCGCCACCCAGGCACCCCATCGTTTTTACCTTTTTAAGGAAGCTCTATACTATTTAACATAGTGGCTGCACCAGTTTGCATTCCCACCAACAGTGTGCATCCTCACCAACAATTGTTTCTTTCTCATTTTTTTAAAAAGGAGTTTTTCTTATGTGCCCCGTGTCAGAAATATTTATTGTAAATACCCTCTTGGTAGCTTATTTTTTTTTTCTCAGGATATTTTTGGGTGAACAGAGGTTCTTAGTTGTAATATAGAGCAGATATCAGTAAACTTTTTCTGTAAAAGGCCAAATGGTAAATAGTTTGATCTGTAAAAGGTCAGATAGTAAATATGTAGTCTTTGCTGCAGCTTCTCATCTTTGCTCTTGTGTGAACATAGCCACAGACAATGAGCATGGACTTTTCTCCAATAAAACTTCATTTACATAAACAAAAGCAGGCTGGATTTGGCCTGTGGGCCACAGTTTGCCAATCCCTGACATAGAGTAATTTATGAGATATTTTTTTTTATGATTAATGCTTTTTATGCACCTCCCCCTTTTTTTATTTGAGAGAGAGAGTAGGGGAGAAGTGTGCAGAGAGAGAGAGAGAGAGAGAGAGAGAGAGAGAGAATCCCAAGCAGGCTCCGTGCTTAGCATGGAGCCCAGGGCTTGATCTCCCAACCGTGCAATCATGACCTGAGTGAGCCAAAGTCAAGAGTGGGATACTCAACTGACTGAGCCACCTAAGTGCCCCTTTTTTAAAGAAATCTGTGCCTGCTCCAAAGTCATAAATATATTTGTGTTTTCTTTTAGAAGCTTTATTGTCTTACCTTTCACCTTTACAACTGTAATCCATCTAGAATTGTTCTCTGCATTATGTGAGGTAGGGGTCAGCATTCCTTTTTTTTTCTTTTAAACCTGTTCATCTCCAGCTGTGGCTCATATATTTTGGTGTGTGATGTTTTCACTATCATTTAGTTCTAAACTATTTTCTTTTTTTTTTTTTTTTTTTTTTTTTAATTTTTTAATGTGTAGGGGCACCTGGGTGGCTCAGTTGGTTAAGTGTGCGACTTTGGCTCAGGTCATGATCTCACGGTTCATGGGTTCGAGCCCCACATCGGGCTCTGTGCTGACAGCTCAGAGTCTGGAGCCTGTTTCAGATTCTGTGTCTCCCTCTCTCTCTGCCCCTCTCCCACTCGTGCTCTGTCTCCCTCTGTCTCAAAAATAAACAAACATTTAAAAAAAATTTAAATTGGGGCGCCTGGGTGGCGCAGTCGGTTAAGCGTCCGACTTCAGCCAGGTCACGATCTCGCAGTCCGTGAGTTCGAGCCCCGCGTCGAGCTCTGGGCTGATGGCTCAGAGCCTGGAGCCTGTTTCTGATTCTGTGTCTCCCTCTCTCTTTGCCCCTCCCCCGTTCATGCTGTGTCTCTCTCTGTCCCAAAAATAAATAAACGTTGAAAAAAAAAGTTAATTAATAAAAAAAAAAAAAAAAATTTTAATTTTTTAATGTGTATTTTTGAGAGAGAGCGCGTGCGTTACGTGGCCGCAAGCAGGGGAGGGGCAGAGAGAGAGGGAGACAAAGAATCCGAAGCAGGCTCCGGGCTCTGAGCTGCCAGCACAGAGCCCGATGGGGGCTCGAACTCACAAACCATGAGATCATGACCTGAGCTTAAGTTGGACACTTAACCGACTGACCCTCCCAGGCACCTCAGTTCTAAAGTATTTTCTAATTTGTTTTGATTTCTCCTTCAATCCTTGCATTATTGTTTCAAAAGATAATTGGAATGATTGTTTTTTTCTTATTAAAATTTCTAATTTGATTACATTAAGAACATGTAATGTTTTTTGTAACTTACTAAGATTATGGATGTTGAAAAATCTGTCAGTCCAGTTTTTTGTTTTTGTTTTTAGGTACTCTCTTTCCCTATGGTTGCTTTTAAGATGTCTTTGTCTATACTGTTATGCAGTTGTGTTATAGTGTTGAGGTGTAGGTTTTATTACATACTTTTAACATACCCCTCAAAATTGATATGCTTCTTGAAGCTAAGGGTTTAAGTCCTTAACAGTTTTAGGGAGCCTGGGTGTCTCCCTCTCTCTCTGCCCCTCCCTGTTCGTACTCTGCCTGTCTCTCTCAAAAATAAACATTAAAAAAAAAAAAAAGTCCTTCACAGTTTCTAAGAAATTTTAAACTTTACTCTTCTGTGTGTGGGTGTCTAGTCTATATAACCTGACAGGTGTGCTTTTACTTTCATTGAATGTTTATGTGCCAGAAGTTACATGTATTTATTTTTCAAATCTTTCTCTTTAGTGTTTTTAAAAAAATTTTTTTTAAAGTTTATTTAGTTTTGAGAGAGACAGAGCACGAGTGGGGGAAGGGCAGAGAGAGAGGGACACAGAATATGAAGAAGGCTCCAGGGGGCGCCTGGGTGGCTCAGTTGGTTAAGTGTCAGGCTTCGGTTCAGGTCATGATCTCTTGGTTTGTGAGTTTGAACCCTGCGTCAGGCTCTGTGCTGATAGCTCAGAGCCTGGAGCCTGCTTCAGATTCTGTGTCTCTCCATCTCTTGGCCCCTCCCCTGCTCATGCTCGGTGTCTCTCTGTCTCTCAATAATAAATAAACTTGAAAAAAAAGAAAAGAAAAAAAGAAGGTTCCAGGCTCCGAGCTGTCATCACAGAGCCTGATGTGGGGCTCAACCTCACGAACCGTGAGATCATGACTTGAGCCAAAGTTGGATGCTTAGCCAACTAAGCCACCCAGGCACCCCTCTTTAGTGTTTTTAATCATTCTATATATTCCAGTTACACAAATCCTATCATTTTGTTCTATTATCTGAAATATTAGCATTCTTTTTTGTTGTTGATGTAAAGGAAAAAAAAGTTTTTGTGTATTTGAATTTTGGAATGTCAGCACTTCCTTCAGTGGAATTTTACCTGGGAATCCTGTTGGTCTGGGCTGAGAATTTGCTCTTTAAAGCACTTCAGAGGACCTGCTAAATTTAGGCCCAATTCTTATGTTAATTTGGTGTGGACTTCCTAACTGAGTGGTTAGTTAAGTTCCAAACTCAAATTGTCTTGAGATGGAAGCTTGTTATCCTCTTTGAATTTTGGCTGGCAGATATTTTTTTCCAATGTATGCTTTCCCTACTGATGCAACATTTTGATAGCCCTGCTTCTCCACGTGTGTGGCGGATGATTGTTTTAGTTCTAATGTCCTCCCTTGCTTAGGTCTATTCCTGCACCATCATGTTGATGAATAGACCAGAACATGGCATTATGTATGTGTGTTCTCCCTACCCATGTATACATCCTCCTCCTCCTCTTTTTTCCAGTTGTTAGCACTACCTTGTCTTTAATAATTAAGCCAAAGAAATAAGGACACTGTGGCACAGATTTTAAGCACTTCTAAGTATCGCAGTTAAATTTATCTTTTCTCCATTTCATCAGCTCAGCAGAATTTTTGGTGGACTATAATTAGGCAGGATGAGACCACTTACATACATCCAGAATAAGATTAGATTAAATTTCCCAGTTAGTTAACCAGAGATGGAACAGCTTATCAAAAGCAGTGTAGTCACATAGCTGGGAATAGAAGCAACCTATTAGAGCTGTCCTTGACCCCCAGTCTCTGATTGGGGTGTGTAGCTGCTGAGATAACTTACACAAAGTAGCATCTCGCTGGCTCTGGAAAGCTCAAGTTTGGGTATCCTCTTGTCCTTTTATTCTTTAAGTTTTTCAGCACTAATCAAGAGGAATTTACAATGAACAATTCATGCTTCTCTTGTGTTTGAATAACATCCAGTGTCAGTGAGGGCAAGGCCTCTTCATTCAGGGTGACGGTGGTTGGGATGAGGGTTGAGTGAGGAAATACAGTTAGGGTCCAATAGGGGTGCCTGGGAATTCTCCTGTGTCTGCTTCCAGCTTTCCATCCCCTGACTCTGATCTGCTTTTTAACCCTGGTGATTTTGATACTGAGCTTATCATTAGAACCAGAATCCCAAATCCATTTCCATGCTAGCACTAGGAATCCTTGACGTGTGGTGAGTGTCCCTTTTTGGGGTTTTTTTGCCACACCTTTACAGATGTTTTCCTTTTTGTGCTTGTTACTGGAACTAGTGCCGTTGACAGGTTCCTGAGCTTCCCTCTTGCCCTTTATTCAGATGTTACTTCTGGAAAATTGGAAGTCTCAGTTTCTACTTCTTCAGTCATTACTTGTTCCTGTGGTGATTGATAGAAGTTACTGTGTCTGTTGTAAGCATGTATCTGATAATAATGTTCTGGTCTGATCGATATGTAGCACGACTATGAACTTTTAAATGATCATAGTACACTTGAACTGTTGAGAAAAGTTTTATGGAGTACCTACATTAGCAGGCACTTTGCTGAATACTGATGTTAAATATTTGAATAAGACACTGCTCCTGTCCTCAAGGACTTCATATTACAGATAAATCTACAGTCATTTCAGTATTCTGCTGTGAGTGGTTTGCATATGTACTGTAGTGATATGCATGTGTGGTTGGAAAGAGCATTTTAGTCTAGTCTCTAGGGGTTCAGGGAAGGCTTAGGAGAACTAATTTCATTCTACTCTTGAAGATACTTCCCAGCATATTATTCTCATTTAAGATGCCAAAACTACAAAATTGTAATAACTTGTGCATTTTCTCAGATAAATAACATGTTGTCAGTGGTAAGAATTGCACCTGGATGTATTTAAGAATATGTAATGCAACATTTGGGATGTACTGGGAATTAATTGTGTTGGGCAAGATATTAGGAATTCATGTATTTAAAAAGCAAAAGGATAACCAGAATGACTTGGAGGGCTTACTTGTTAGCTTAATTTGGAAGAGCTCATCTTAATGATTCTTCTTAATAGTTTTATTTATTAAAAAAATTTTTTTAATGTTTATTTTCGAGAGAGAGAGAGCACATGAATGAGGGAAGGACAGAGAGAGAGGGAGGGAGACAGAGAATCTGAAGTAGGCTCCACACTGTCAGTGCAAAGCCCGATGTGGGGATTGAACCCTTGGACTGTGAGATTATGACTTGAACTGATGTTGGACGCTCAATTGAATGAGACACCCAGGCACCCTGATAGTTTTTAAAGATGTTATTTAATTTTCACTACAGTGAAAATATTTTAATTGTTTTTTAAAACATTTTTCAACTGCCATAGCATTTTTTTTGCCATAGTATTTTATTTTTTTAATTTATTATTATTTTTTTAATGTTTATTTATTTTTGAGAGAGAGAGAAAGACACAGAGTGCAAGCAGGGAAGGGGCAGAGAGAGAATGGGAGACACAGAATCTGAAACAGACTCCAGGCTCTGAGCTGTCGACACAGACCTGATTTGGGGCTCAAACTCACAAACCATGAGATCATGACCTGAGCCGAGGTCAGACGCTTAACCTACTGAGCCACCCATGCTCCCCTTAATTATTTTTAAAAAATGTTTATTCATTTTGAGAGAGAGGGCATGAGCGAGTATGGGGTAGGAGAAGGGAGAGAGGGAGAGAGACATTCCCAAGCAGGCTCTGCAATGGCAGCTCAAAGCCCGATGAAGAGCTCAATCCCACGAACCATGAGATCATAATAACCTGAGCTGACACCAAGAATCAGATGCTCAACTGACTGAGCCAACCAGGCACCCCTAAAATATTTTAATTGCTTTTAAGTGTATAGCTCAGTGATGTTATTATTATATTCATATTGTAGTCCAACAGTTACTACCATCCATCTCCAGAACTTTGTCATTTTTCCAAATTGAAACTCTCTGGGGTGCCTGGGTGCCTCAGTTGGTTAAGTGTCTGACTACGGCTCAGGTCATGATCTCACGGTTTGTGGCTTTGAGCCCCACGTTGGGCTTTGCACTGACAGCTTGGAGCCTGCTTTGGATTCTTGGTCTCCCTCTGTCTTTGCCCCTCCTCTGCTTGCACGTGCACTCTCTCTCTCTCTCAAAACTAAATCAGTAAAATGAAGGAAAAAAAAGAGAAAGAAACTGTGTACTCATTAAATAGAAACTCCCAGGGGCACCTGGGCAGCTCAGTCGGTTAAGTGTCTGACTTCGGCTCAGGTCATGATCTCGCGGTTTGTGAGTTTGAGCCCCGCATCTGGCTCTGTACTGACAACTCAGAGCCTGAACCTGCTTCGGGTTCTGTGTCTCTGTCTGCCCCTCCCCTGCTCATGCTCTGTCTCTCTCTGTCTCTCAATAATAAATAAACGTTAAAAAAAAATTTAAAAAAATTGTAACTCCTCATTCCTCCCTCTCCCCAACCCCTAGCAAACGCCATTCTGTTTTTTTGTCTTCTTAATATTTGACATCATGCTGTTCTTTTTATTATATTATTTTGTAAGAATCATTTTCAAGGAAAAAATGCAGGGTGTATTTTTTTTATATTTTAATGTATCTTTTAAAAAAATTTACTTATTTTGAGAGAGAGCAAACAGGGGAAGAGCAGAGAGAGGGAGTGAGAGAATCCCAAGCAATCTCCGTGCTGTCAGCTCATAGCCCAATGCGAGGCTCACACACACAAACTGAAATCATGACCTGAGCCGAAATCAAGAGTTAGATTTTTTAAAATTAAAAAAAAATTTTTTTTAATGTTTTATTTATTCTTGAGAGAGAGACAGAGCACGAGTGGGGGAGGGGCAGAGTGAGAGAGGGACACAGAATCCAAAGCAGGCTCTAGGCTCTGAGCTGTCAGCACAGAGCCCGATGTGGGGCTCAAACTCACAAGCCATGAGATCATGACCTGAGCCGAAGTTGGACACTTAACTGACTAAGCCACCCAGGCACCCCTAGAGTTAGATTCTTAACAGGAGCCACCTAGGTAGGTCCCTTTGCATGGTGTATTTCTAATATTTTCATCTTACTAGCCTATTTGATGATCAGTTTATATGAAACTTTTACTTCCATAATATGGAAGTCATTCAGCATTTAAACTATTTGAGCTTTACTTTTATAATCCATAAAGTGCACCTCTCTGAAATTGTACAGATTTCAGCTATGGGTTTACATATAATTTATAGTTATACCATGTTTCAGTGGTCGTTAAAATATTATAGCAAGAGTTCAGTTATAATTTTTGTATAATTTAAAGTCAGGAATTGGGGAAAAAAGTCTAACATATACTAATATTTTCTTATTCTATAGTAAAATTGTTGTAAATTGTTACTAGAATTTTATAATTTTAAAAATCAGGTTTTAATTAATTTAATGAAGTGTATTTTGAGAGCGAAAGAGTGAACAGTGGAGAGGCAGAGAGAGAGGATCCTAAGCAAGGTCTATACTGTCAGCATAGAACTGATGCGGGGCTCAATCTCACAAACCATGAGATCATCATCTGAGCTGAAATTATTCAGGAGTTGGACGCTTAACCAACTGAGCCACCCAGGCACCCCAAAAAATCAGGTTTTACATTTACTAACGGAATTTGTAGTATATCACTATTCTGTCCATTACTGTTTCCTGCTGAAACATTTTGTCTGTTGTAAATCTTGTTTTTCAGTGACTTTGCTTAAAGAATAAAATGTTAGTTGAATTAAAAAAATTTTTAATCCACTTTTGGAAAAATTTCTTTATAAAACCTTATTTGGTTCCAGGAATTATTTAAGGAGGTTATTAAGTTTGCAGTTGTTGATATCTTTTGCATTTATAAAACTTTGAATTCAGACATACTCAGAGTAATCTTGTCAGAACTTTTATTTTTCTCATGTGTAACTTGTATCATTTTTAGGCAAAATGTTTCATGGATTTCAAAGCTGGAGGCACCTTGTGTCACATTCTTGGGGCTGCTTACAAGTATAAAAATGAACAGGGATGGTAAGTTTTTGTGTTACTTTGTATGTTTTGATGTGTTATTTAAGTTATTTAATGTTAAATCCTCTTCCTTCTTTGTGTGATGTTAGAGAATTCTATAAGCACATTATAATTTGCAAAGTGAAAGTTTTATCTGGTATTCGAATTTACTTTGTTCCTACATCCAGGAAAAATATCAGACAACTGTTGCACTTGTTAGGTAAGTTATTTCTCATGTATGGTTGTATCTATATAATAGATGAATGTGCACTGTTAGCAAATTTGAAGGTAGGCTCATTTTGAAATGTATGAACATGTATTATGAACTTAAGTTGTGCCAAAAGATAGTTTTTTTATAATGTTTATGTATTTTTGAGAGACAGCTTGAGTAGGGGAGGGGAAGAGAGTGAGGGAGATGCAGAATCTGAAGCATGCTTTACGCTCTGAGCTGTTAGCACAGAACCCGATGTGAGGCTCGGACCCATGAGCTGTGAGGTCGTGACCTGAGCCGAAATCGGATGCCCAACCGACTGAGCCACCCAGGCACCCCCGAAAGATAGCAATGTTAACTGCTATGGTGAACACTTTGCTGGTGAACATTTCTTCAGAATGAGAGATGTGTAATGTGTGTCCTCAGGATAGGGATGAAAGGAAGCTGGCTCCGGAGCATGGTTACTAGGGCAGTGATGCAGCAAGGAGGGGAATTGCTGTTGCTTCTCCCTACATTCTTCTTTTTCCCTTTTCTCACACTGTCTCTCTGGTGCTTGCTTTCTTTTCTCTCTTGAACTCTGGGGTTTTTGCCATCTCTTTGTGGGAAGTTGAGCTGCTGAGACTAGTGAGTGTTTCAAGGTGATGGTTCTGAGTTCAGAGAGGGTAGGGAGTCCTTTCTCTGGCAGAGGGTAAGGGGATGCTGGAGTATATAGACTCGAAGTCATTTCGTGGTTTTAGTTGTGTTGTCTGTGCGCAGTTCAGTCTTAGCATCTTCCCAGGAGAATACTCCTGTAAAGTTAAGCCAATCCGGTGTTTTACGGCTGGGAAATGTAAATAAGTGTCCACATCAATAAGTAGTACAAGTTTACAAGTAAATTATTTACAATAATTTGTATATCTGCCAAACTTTTTATGTATAGGTGGGTGTTTAATACTGGTTAATTGATGAAACGAGCATGAGGGTGTTGTCATCGGAAGTAGCTTTCTGTTTTGCAGCTCTGCTTCTGGCTGTGGTACTGTAACTCTCACAGGGTGTTCCCGAGCTAGGACTGACAGCCTGTCTGACTGCTGTCATACATGGTCCGTTCCCTACTGTTTGCTCTAGATTCCTAGATGGAACTCTCTTCTTAATTTCTTGATCAGCTTGTGTCCCAAATCCTGACCTGGACTCGAAGAGGACAGGCCCACAGTGAAATGACTTCTCCTAAGTCACATGTTACAGAACTTGCTTTGTGTGTCAGTATAGTAGAATACTTTCATGTGGAAGGATTTGAGGTGGTTTAGAAGGATATGTAAAATAAAATGTCCTTAAATTAAAAGAAGGTCCAAAAAAGAAGGAAAGGATAAAATTAAGAGACTTTAAGAGGAGTGAGGAATAAGAATTTTCCCAAAACTTTTACTCAGATTGTACCAAAATCTTCCCCTTTGGGGCATAATTAGACACTTAACTGCAATGCACACCTTTCCCCACCTCCTGTGACTTACACACTTGCAGTGAATGGATCTCTTACACTCTGACAGTACATATTTTAGTAACCACCCACCCATTTGGAGTCTGAATGGCCTGTCAACTTGACAGTGCCTGAAGTTTCCTCACACACAGCATTAGCCCTGTGAACCTAGTTTGTGTCCTCTTGAACCTCACAGTCTGGCTCCAGAGTTTGCTCATTTCCTTCTTTCAGCCAAACACTCTGCCTCTTGTTTCTGTTTGGTTCTTTCTTGCTTCCTGCTGTCTTTTAGCTTTCAGTGATGTCTAGCTGGAGTATCATTTATGTGCTTGAGTAGAAACACCAGGTAATTATTAGCATCTCTGTGAATAGACCACACAGGTTAAGATTCCAGAGTGTTTGAGTTTGATCTTTCTGGGTGTCTGTTTTTGTTTGTTTGTTTGTTTGTTTGTTTGTTTGTTTGTTTGTTTATTGAGAGAGCAAATGCAAGCAGGGAGGGTTGGGGCTGGGGGGAGAATCTTAAGTAAGCTCCAAGGTAAGTGTGGAGCCTGATGCTGGGCTTGATGTCCTAAACCGTGAGATCACTATCTGTGTCGAAATCAAGAGTTAGACGTTTAACTGACTGAGCCACCCAGGTGTCCCAAAAGAGGTTATTGATTGAAAATGTTTTGTTTGTGTTTTGTTAGTTTTTTTTTTTTTACATGTTTATTTACTTTTTGAGAGAGAGAGAGAGAGAGAGAGAGAGACAGAAACAGAGCTTGAGCAGGGGAGGGGCAGAAATAGAGAGGGAGACACAGAATCTGAAGCAGGCTCCAGGCTCTGCACTATTAGCACAGAGCCTGATGCAGGGCTGGAACCCAGAACTGTGAGATCATGACCTGAGCTGAAGTTGGACGCTTAACCACCTGAGCCACCAGGTTCACCTGTTTTATTAGTTTTTTGTTTTTTTTTTTTAATCTATTTTGAGAGAGAGAAAGTGCATACAGGCGAGTTGGGGAGGGGCCGAGAGGGGGTGGGGGAGCATTGCAGAGCCTGACCCGGGGCTCAATCCCACAAACTGAGATCATGACCTGAGCCAAAATCAAGGGTCAGATGCTTAACCAGCTGAGCCACTCAGGTGTCCTGTGTTTTATTAGTTTTGCTTGGCAGTAGTGAACTAGGCTTAGCATAAAGTTAAGGCTCTGTCTTTAGAAGTGGCCTTTTTTCCCCCTATGACATGATTTGCTGCTGACCTTCATTTCTTGCAGACAAGCTCAGACCTACTTTTCTTTCTACCTTAAGACTTGGTTGTTCGGCTTTTATCTCCCCCACACCCTAAAGTCTCCTTTTGATTTTTGTTTTTCAGATATTACTACAAAAAGTTAGTCTCTGCTAGTGGCTTTTAAACTTCAGGAATCCCTTGGAGTACTTTTATTTTTTCCTTTTTTTTAAAAAGTATTTATTTTTGAGAGAGGAAGAGTGTAAGCATGAGAGGAGGAGGGGCGGGGGGTGGTGGGGACAGAGGATCTGAAGTGGGCTCTGCTCTGACAGCAGTGAGCCTGACTTGGTGCCTGTACCCATGAACTATGAGATCATGATATGAGCCAAAGTTGGACACTCAACTGACTCAGTCACCCAGTGCACCAGAGTACTTTTAATTAATTATTATCTTTTAAGGTTTATTTTTATCAAAGAGAGAGAGAGCATGTGTGTGAGAGAGGGAAAGAGAGACAGAGAAAGTGGGAGAGAGAGAATCCCGAGCAGGGGATTCTGATTGTCAGCACAGAGCCCCCTGCGGGGCTCGATCTCAGGAACCTTGAGATCATGACCTGTGCCGAAATCGAGAGTTGGATGCTTAACTCAGGCGCCCCCACTTGAAATATCTTTAAA
The DNA here is from genome assembly GCF_016509475.1 of Prionailurus bengalensis. Taxonomy (NCBI): domain Eukaryota; kingdom Metazoa; phylum Chordata; class Mammalia; order Carnivora; family Felidae; genus Prionailurus; species Prionailurus bengalensis. The sequence goes on along the minus strand of NC_057348.1, from coordinate 17,321,489 downwards.
AAATACAGATGACTGGGCTTCATGACATACATTATTAACTACTAAGTGTGGTGTGAAAACTGAGAATCTGCGTTTTCAAAAAGCACTCTCTGTGGTCCTCAGGCCTTATTTTGATAAATGTTGGTCAGTGAGATTGTCATTTTAGCACAAACATGGTTTAGATCTTTTGTGAAGAATTATCCATTTTTTAAAAATTTAAATCCAAGTTAGTTAACATATAGTGTAATAATGATTTCAGGAATAGAATTTAGTGATTCATCACTTACATGTAACACCCTGTGCTCATCCTTAATGCTTGTCCTTAATGCCCATCACCCATTTCGCCCATCCCCTCACCCAGGCATCCTGTCTTGCCTTTTAGAAGTTTGCTTCAGAAGCCCTTCACACCCCTCTCGCAGGAGTTAAACTCATTCTCCAGGATCCATTGTTGATTATTTTTATTCAGACTGGATTTTCTATATGTAGCTGAGAATGAGAAGAGAGCATCCCTGACTGTAGTCACAAGAGTCAGCAAAATGAGAGCAATACAGCTAATGAAGGCCCTTTAGACACAGTATGTAATGCTTCAGGTTGAAAGGCTGCTAGGAGACATTGCCCAGCAGATTGCCAGAGGAAAACAAAGCAGAAGACTCATTAATTATTAAATTCTCAGTGGACAGCTCATATTTACAGTCTAAGTGACCAAAGGTTTTATTTATTATTTATTTTTTTACATGACCAAAGGTTTTAAAAGCTAGAGAGAAACATGTTCATTTTTTGCCTTTTCTATAGGGCTGCATTAAGATTCAAAAAGTCTTTGTAGGGGGGTGCCTGGATGGCTGTCAGTAGACCACGCGACTTTTGGTGTCATGGTCATGGGTTCAAACCTCACGTTGAGCGTGGAGCCTGTTTAATTAAAAAAAACAAGCCCCAAAAGACTTTATAATTTTAGTTTTTTAATTTGTATTTCTCTTGTGGGTAAGTTTGAGCATCTAGATTTCTATATTGTAAAAAGTAAAACTTATTTAAATATTCTTGTTAATTTCAAAGTAAGATTAAATCTTTCAACTAAAGGTTATACCATATTTACCTGACTTCATTTCAGGTTTTTTTTTTTAGTTAAAAAAAATTTTTTAAATATTTATTTGAGAGAGGGAGAGAGCGAGCAAGCGAGCGAGCATGAGCTAGGGAGAGGGGCACAGAGACAGAGAGAAGACCCTAAATAAGCTCCACACTTAGCATGGAGCCTGATGCGGGGCTTGATCTTCCAACCATGAGATCATGATCTGAGACAAAATCAAGAGTCGGATGCCTAACTGACTAAGCCACCCAGGTGCCCCAGATACCTCTTTTGCTTACATAGCATGCTGCTGAATCACGAAAGCTTTCATCTGTCATGTTATTAAATCATTGTCTGGCAAACCATTTTAGTTATTTATTGTAGAAAATATTATTTATTGTGGGAAATATAAACTATATGTAAAAGCAGAGAGAATAATACAGTGAATTGTCATTTACTTTCATCTCCTTTATATAATTTCATCTAGATATACTAGTAATCTCTGCCCAACGTGGGGCTTGAACTCATGACCCCAAGATCAAGAGTCACATGCTTTACTGACTAAGCCAGCCAGGTGCCCTTATTAAAAAGCATGGGGGTGGGGGGCGCCTGGGTGGCTTGGTCGGTTAAGCGTCCGACTTCGGCTCAGGTCATGATCTCATGGGCCAGTGAGTTCGAGCCCTGCGTCAGCACAGAGCCTGGAGCCTGTTTCAGATTCTGTGTCTCCCTCTCTCTGACCCTCCCCCATTCATGCTCTGTCTCTCTCTGTCTCAAAAATAAATAAACGTTAAAAAAAAAAAAAAGCATGGCGGGGGGGGGGGCCGCCTGGGTGGCTCAGTCGGTTAAGCATCCGACTTCGGCTCAGGTCACGATCTCACGGTCCGTGAGTTCGAGCCCCGCGTTGGGCTCTGTGCTGACAGCTCAGAGCCTGGAGCCTGTTTCAGATTCTGTGTCTCCCTCTCTCTGACCCTCCCCCGTTCATGCTCTGTCTCTCTCTGTCTCAAAAATAAATAAATATTAAAAAAAAAATTTTTTTTTAAAGCATAGGATTGGTTTGTTTTTTTATTTTTTTTAATGTTTATTTATTTTTGAGAGAGAGACAGAGTGCAAGTGGGGGGAGTGGCAGAGAGAGAGGGAGACACAGGATCGGAAACAGGCTCCAGACTCCCAAGCTGTCAGCACAGAGTCCAATATGGGGCTCAAACTCATGAACTAGGAGATAATGACCTGAGCCGAAGTTGGACGCTTAACCGACTGAGCCACCCAGGCACCCAAACGTAGGACTTTTTTGAAGAGCATAATAATAATGTACTGTTATCAACTAAGAAAATTATCAATAATTTATCAGTGTTATAGGGGCACCTGGGTGGCTAAGTCAGTTAAACATCCGACTCTTGGTTTTGGCTCAGGTCATGATCTCGTGGTTTGTGAGTTCAAGCCCTGCATTCGGCTTCATGCTGACAGTATGGAGCCTGCTTGAAATTGTCTCTCTCCCTCTCTCTCTGCCCCTCCCCTGCTTGCTCTTTCTGTCTCTCTATCAAAATAAATAAGCTTAAAAAAAATTTTCAGTGTTATTAAATACCCCCTTAGTGTTCAAGTTTCCCTGATTATCTCATGGATGGTATTCAAACAAGAGTCATATATGGCATTTGGTTGATATGACTAAGTCTCTTTAAGAAAATTAATAGTTTTCCATTTGCTCTTATCCTTCCAAGTTTTTTTTTTGTTTGTTTGTTTTTTTACAGAAACAAATTTTCTTTTTTTTTTTTTTTTAAATTTTTTTTTTTTTTTCAACGTTTATTTTTGGGACAGAGAGAGACAGAGCATGAACGGGGGAGGGGCAGAGAGAGAGGGAGACACAGAATCGGAAACAGGCTCCAGGCTCTGAGCCATCAGCCCAGAGCCTGACGCAGGGCTCGAACTCACGGACCGCGAGATCGTGACCTGGCTGAAGTCGGACGCTCAACCGACTGCGCCACCCAGGCGCCCCCAGAAACAAATTTTCTTATAGAATGTTCTGTGTTCTAGATTTTGCTGATATGTCCCTAGTTTATTATTTACCATAGTCTTTCTAAATTTCTAGAAATGTGGTAGTTAGAAGCTTAGTCTGATTTTGTTTTGTTTTGTTTTGTTTTTGGCAACAGTACTTCATAGACACTGTGGTGTTCCTTTCTCTGGAGACATATAATATCTTGTTTCTGCTTTAATAGACAGAAGCTGATGTACAGTGCCTAGAAGAATCATGCTGTCATTACAATGTTATTAAGTGGTAGTGTTCATATTTTGAAAAAAAAAAAAATAGAAAAGAGATATTGTAGGGGTGCCTGAATGGCTCAGTCGGTTAAGTGTCTGACTTCGGCTCAGGTCATGATCTCGTGGTTCACAAGTTCGAGCCCTGTGTGGGACTCTGTGTTGACAGCTCAGAGCCTGGAGCCTGGTTCAGATTCTTTGTCTCCCCTTTTCTCTGCCCCCTCCCCCACTCATTCTCTCCCTCTCCCTCTCTCTCTCTCTCTCTCTCTCTGTCTCTAAGATAAAACACTTAAAAATTTTTTTTAAAGGTAGATATTATAATGTATAGATACAGCTCCTTATTTTAGTAATTTTTTGTAAGGCTGTTATTCTCTCATTCCTTCTTCACTTATTAGCTGGAATACTGAGAAATTTAACTCACCAATAATCAGAAACCTAGAATAAATTCTTGATTCTATTACCAGATGCATTTAGCTTTTCATCTTCATTTGCAGGTAAATCCAGGCAACCCTATTTTAATTTGTTTAACGGCTACTTTCAAACTATTTCTCAGATTTCTAGGAGAGATAATTTCCTTTAGCCTCATTTATTTTTTAAATTTTTCTGTTTTTTAGCATTTATTTTTTGAGAGGCAGAGATCAAGCATGAGCAGGGGGCGGGGGGGTACAGAGAGAGAGGGTGTCAGAGATTCCAAAGCAGGCTCCAGTCTCTGAGCTGTCTGCACAGAGCCCGACGCGGGGCTTGAACTAACGACTCATGAGATCATGACCTGAGCCGAAGTCGGACACTTAACCTACTGAGCCACCCAGGTGCATCAGCCTCATTTATTTATTTAGTAAGGAAGCAGTTTATGAATAATGGGTAAAGGGTTAAGTAAGCCACTCTGAAGTGAGACATTTTTAGACATAGTTCTTTTGTTATCAGAAGCCTATTTGTGACCCCTTCTTTAGAAAGGGGAGACACTCACATGTCTCTCCTTTTGTTTTGCTGAAAGAACCCCTGTCTGCTCTAATAGGGTTGTCCTAGTTAGTCGTGTGTTTTTCTTTTGTTCTGCCAGTTAATGGAAATTGCTTGGAAGAGGTTAGGGAAGGAGAATACTAAACAACCCCAAAAATGGAGTTTAAGAAAAAGTTCTGTGTACCAAGGTTAAATCAAGATATAGTTACTTGGGACAAAGGTCCCTCTTACATGTACATGCCATTTTTGAAGCTGCAACTACTTCTATTCTGAATTACCTGTTTCTGGGCTTTAGTGGACACTTTGCTTAATTTCCGAATTGGAATTCTTCAGGAAACATTTCAGTCTTGTCCTAGCACACTAATGAAAAAGTCATAATAAATATTAGACCTTGGTCATAATAAAAATTTCCTGAATGGTTTGCTTTATAAAGCCACACATTCTGTTAGCCACTAAGGATACATAGGACAATTTTCAAAAACCTGGTCTTTGCTCTGAAGGCATCAAATGAGATGTCTTACAAACAAGATGATTCTGTTGTGGGCCCGTAACAGCAGTGTGCACAGGATATATTAGGAACATGACAGAAGACAGGAATAACTTCATAGGGAAAATGGCTTGTGATAGGCCCTGGAGGTGATAGTATCAGGTCCATGGAGTAGGTAGTGACATCCAAGAAAGGCTGCAGAGTGGGGAAAAATGGTTGGAAGTGTGGGGAGCATTTCCAGGATAAAACAGGATGATATGAGAGAGCATGAGCTCTAGACGCAGATTGCCTAATCCTAGCTAGCACATGGTAGTAATGATTTAAGAATGTTATAACCGTAGTTTAACATTGATTAATCACTTAGAGACTAAGCATAAATACTGCCTCAAGCCCTTAGCATGTATACCTAATTTAACCTTCACAAAAACCTTATGGGCCATTGTTACTCATGAAGAAATTGATCCTTGGATTAGTAAATCACTGCAGACTACATAAATAAAAATGGGGTCAGGATTAGAACCCAAAGCAATTTGACTCCACAGTGCACACGCTCTCAATCACTGAGCAAAATTAAAGTTAGTGTTGAATAAAAAATAGGGAAAAAGAAACATTCAGATTTGTAAAAATTGAATCATGTGGAAGTGACTGAGAATAGGCAGACAATAGCAGAATGTTATGCTTGGGTACTTACATAAAAAGACATCAAGAAAAGAGAAAAGGTAAATAGATGAATTTTACCACATTTAGGGCAATAGTAGGCTCAAAGAGAGCACAGACACTGTTGAATTTGAACAAATGACTTTGAAGCACATATAAAGTAGATAAACTTTCCTTACACTTAAAGAATGGTATAGTAGTTCACTGTCTTTAGATCTGTGGGTTCCTATTCTTTATGATGTAAAATATTTTAGATTTAAGGGTAATGGGATACTTCATGGAATTAGTACTTCATTTTGACTGGAGTGGATCTTAATGTCACAACATTTAATATTTTGTGATGTTGACCTTGCTTTCTTACACTACTGAGAAAATACCCTCATATGGTTTTAGAGTGCTATTTTAATTTCTGAATCTTTGCAAATTCGTTTTTGTTGAGTGCTAAAACTAAGTTTTCACTTTTGTTTAAGGTAGAGAACAAATTAATGATTTTCTTCTCTTTTAGGCGTAGGTTTGATCTACAGAATCCATCTCGAATGGATCGTAACGTTGAAATGTTTATGAATATTGAAAAAACACTGGTGCAGGTAACTCAGGAAGTTAAATTATTAAAATTTTTTTCCTTTAATATACTTTCAGTTCTGTGATTGGCTTTATTGGATTGCCAAAAGATCAAAGGAAGAAAAAATTTCTGAAATCTATTGTTCCATTATTTTTATGGGTTTTGGGGGCTTAGAGCTATAAAATATGACTAAAACTTGTCATTTATAGAATATTGATCCTAAACTTCTGACAAAAGAATCTATGGTATTTTCTTTATTTCAACTAATCCATTATTTGAATCTCTTTCATATCTAACATAAACACTCTCAATCTACTGGTCACTCATTTATACAGCCCTTTTCTTTGGATATGTTTCATGGTTGCGCCATTAATATAGATCTTATTTCCCCAAGTAGATATAACATGGAAGAGAGAACACTTAATTTTCTTCTTTTCTTTCCTAATATTTTTATTGATTGGTAGTTTTTAATGATCACTGAACTGAATTAGCCTTCCTGGGGAAAAGCAGCTGGCAAGAATTCGCTAGGTATTATCAGAAACTTAATGCCTGAAACTTGTCTCACAGATGAAATAACTGTTTTTTGGTTAGTACGTTGATTTTTGGTGATGATTTGAGGAGTTAAAATGCATGTTGTAATCACTGCTATTTGTAAGGTTAGAAATGGGAAAAAGAGCTATAATCTACAGCCTTTGTTTTTTAAGTAACTTACACAATGAGCCAAAATGGACATCTCCCCCTGAGCCCTACCCCCCCCAGTTAAAGGTGTAGGTGGAAACTCTACATTAGATTTGGGCTGTTAACGTCAGTTCAGGTGAGATTGGCTATAGGAGTACCAATATGTCAGTGTGGTACCTTAATGAAAAATATGATGAATTTCTCTAGGTTGTGATTCCCAACATTTTTTGTCTGGGTGTACTTAGCTGCAGAGAAAGGATCTGGGGATACCATTAAGTGGCCTGCTGAACACTTAGCTTTTATATTGAGATGAGACTTCTGCAGTCTGTTAAAAAACATCTTCCTATTTTAAGCACTGTGGCTTTGAATGTCAATTTTTGCCATTAGGGAATTCATGAGTAATGTGATATCATTTCAAAACCAAGAGAATTGCAAAATCTCTTTTTTCTTCCTCAGAGCAATTGTCTGACCAGACCCAGCATCTACCTCATTCCAGACATTGATCTGAAGTTGGCTAACAAATTGAAAGATATCATCAAACGACATCAGGTAATAGACATGATCACTTCAGAAAAGTGTGTAGTAGTAAGCTTCTTATAAATCTCAATTATAACGTCTTTTAGTTTCTGTATATTTCTGCTTTAAATGAGTTATCTCTTTTTGGTTCTTACAGTACCAAGTTTTTTTCTCTTCCACTCACTTCTAATTCTTAGCCTAGACTAGCATTTTCCTATTTAACATTATTGAGGTACAGTTGACACATAACATTGTGGAAGTTTAAGATGTACCATGTGGTGATTTGATGCACATGTATATCCAAGATTAGCATTTAATAGTTATTGGTATGGAGTTATTATAGTCTTATTGTGAAATGTGCTTATGTAATTTAAAGAGACTGTGGTCTGAATCACAAACAGTAGGAGTTGATGACACAGTTGTTGGTAGGGTATCAAATATTGTTTCCAGTAAACCTGTCTTCCCTCATTGCCTGCCCCTTTGATATGTGTTGTATTTGTATATGCGAACTGGAAAATTCTGTTTTCCTCATAAGCTTACTTTGTTTTGATTCACACGTACCAGTGCTATCTTTGGACATCTTTCTCTCCCTCCTTGAGCCTCATGTTAGGTTGAGACCTAGGGTATTTACTGCATGTAGGTTTGTGACTACACATGGCTGAACTGTAAGCAAACCCTTACCATGGTAAACTAGCTGAGGACAACCAGATGCTGTTTCCAAAACAACATTTGAGTGACAAAGTGTTACTAATCCTTAGGGTTAGTTGAGAAGCCTCCTGAAATAATCTTTCTTCTTTCTGCTACAAGAAAGATTGCCAGTGGAATTATGTTTCAGTAATTAGTAAAATATCTTCTGAGTTCCTAAAGCAAGGATGTCTTTTTAAAAAATTTTTAAGCATTTTTAAGGCTCTTGGTTCATATTGTCTATTCCAGTTTTTCTAATATTTATTTTTGAGAGAGAGAGAGAGAGAGAGAGAGAGAGACCATGAGTAGGGGAGGAGCAGAGAGAGAGGGAGACAGAGAATCCAAAGGAGGCTCCAGGCTCTGAGCTGTCAGCACAGAGCCCGATGGGAGGCTTGAACTCACAAGCTGTGAGATCATGACCTGACCTAAAGTCAGACGCTTAACTGACTGAGCCACCCAGGTGCCCCTGAAGTAAGGATTTCTAATATTGCTTACATTTGGAGATTTACTATGGTCCTTATATATACTGACCCTACTGTCTCAAGTCTGGTTGCTCTTCTCACTTAACATTAGGATTTGGAACAAGTCACTTAATCTTCATTTCTCTTCTGGACTATTCATTGGAGTGGCTGTCAAATGTAGTTTATTTAAAAGTTTTATTTATTATTGAGAGAAAGCAACACGCGAGTGAGCAGGGGAGTAGCAGAGAGAGAGAGGAGGGGGTCAGGGGATTCAAAGTAGACTCTTCTGACAGCAGAGAGCCTGATGCAGGGTTTGAACTTACAAGCTGTGAAATCATCACCTGAGCTGAAGTCAGATGCTTAACCAGCTGAGCCATGCAGGTGCCCCAAGTGTAGTTTAATTACATGTGGAATGTTAGAAGGCAAAAATGGAACAAATTAGCCTGTTGGCTGTTGCCTTCAAGCTGGAGTTAGCTATATTCTTCTTGCTACCAGCTCATCCTGGAAGAAACTTACGTATTTTCCTACAGTTGATACTGAACATTCAGTTGCCGTTTTTCTTCAGAAATCTGGTTGGCTTCGTGATTGTTCACTAGGGATAACCTCTAGAGAGATGTAAAGATCTCCCTGGTTTCATAGAGTCTTACAGAAGAGACCTTAAGCTAATGATATCATTGAATACTGATGATTAATCTTTTGTTCTGACATTCAGAATGCATCAGTAACTCCATTGTTTGAGTACCTGTCACCGTCTTTGCTAAATTGCAACAAAATCTTGTGAAATACATATTATTACCACTGTATGTCACAGAAGACACTGAAGCACAAAAAAAACTTAGGATTTGTGATGACTTTGGAGTGACTTTTAGAATTAGAAGTACTCATACTCCTGGTAAGATTACCTAGAGAGAGATAGGAATTAGCCCAGAGGCACTTGCGTGATTTTTCTATACAATATAAACTGTGTCTGTAGATAATTTATGTGTTTTTATTTGTTTTTATTAACAATTATCCTTTTTCTGGACTAAAAATAATAAAAATATTACAGTCTTAAAACACAGAGTAATGTCTTGGAGATTCTCAGGCAGGTTGCATCTGACGTTGCATACTTTGTTAGCCACGTGCTTTACTCTTACGTTGCTTATTCATTTGTTTTCCAGGGTACATTTACTGATGAGAAGTCAAAGGCTTCCCACCACATTTATCCATATCCTTCCTCTCAAGAGGATGGTAAGTTCATTGTTGGTTGTGAACTCGTTTCACTAGATTTTAAATTTTATCAGATTTATTTAAACGATATAACCCATGTTTTGCAGAAGAGACTTGCAGTACTAAGTAACTTATACAGATTGTTTAAATGTAGTTTTCTGGTTTTTGCTGAATTGGCTAACAAGCAAACTAATTCTGTGATGTCCAACTTTCTAATCATTGGACTTTTATTTATTTCTTTGTCGGTTATATTATCTGGGTGTTAAGTTTAGACATGCTTTATGTATTAACTTTGTTAATGTTTGCTATGTTGCTTCTGTTCTCAAAATTAAGAGACATTGCAAAATGAAAGAACATCTCTGGGGAAGATGGGCTTAGTGGCTGTCTGAACAAGGCCTACTATATTTTAGTTTGGTGAATGTAAAATGGTTCAGATTCTGAACTTTTACTTCTGCTATCCTGAAAGTTGATTTTGTTAGTGGCCTGACTTCTATAGAGCTATGGAAACTGATTTGTTGAGAAAGAAAATATGAATTAATAAGTTAACCACATTAATTTGAGAAACCCATCTCTTATAGGGCTCAAGTCTTCTGGTTAATATAACCTATCCCTGTAGGACATCTATATAAGAAGCCAAATTATGTCAGGTTTGAGTTGCTAATTGCCCCATGCTCAGTACTTTTTCTTGACCAGTGCAATTGTGCTAGAAGTCAGGAACAAAAAGATTACCAGACAATCCCTATATGTTTGAAAATTAAGAAACGCATTGCCAAGTAATCCATGGGGCAAAGAAGAAATTACAATGGAAGTAGAAAATCTTCAGAATTAAATGATTATGAAATGAATAATAAAGTGCAAGAACATTCTGTTGGATGCAGCTGAAGCTGTGTCCAGAGAGAAACGTATGTTTTTAAATGTGTATGTTAGGAGGGCACCTGGGTGGCTCAGTCTTTTAAGCATCTCTCTCTCTCTCTCTCTCTCTTTTTTTAAAATTAATTAATTAATTAATTTTAATGTTTGTTTATTTTTGAGAAGAGAGAAAGACAAAGTACAAGCCGGGGAGGAGGGCAGAGAGAGGGAGACACAGAATCCAAAGCAGGCTCCAGGCTCTAAGCTGTCAGCACAGAGCCCATTGCGGGGGATTGAACCCACAGGCTGTGAGATCCTAACCTGAGCCAAAGTTGGACGCTTAACTGACTGAGCCACTCAGGCGCCCCTTAAGCATCCACCTTTTGATTTTTGGCTTAGGTCATACATCATCTCACAGTTTGCGAGATCGGGCTCTGCGTTGATAGAGTGGAGCCTGCTTGGGATTCTCTCTCTCCCCCTCTCTCTCTGCCCTTCCCTGTCTTGCGCTCTTGTGCTGTCTCTCTCTCTCTCTCTCTCTCTCTCTCTCTCTCTCTCTCTCTCTCAAATAAACATTTAAAAAAATATATTTATTTATATTTGGGAGAGCACAAGCAAGAGAGGGGCAGAGAGAGGGGGACAGAGGATCCGAAGCGGGCTTTGCGCTGACAGCAGTAAGCCTGATGTGGGGCTTGAACTCAAACTGTGGGGTTATGACCTGAGCCAAAGTTGGAGGCTCAACCATCGGAGCCACCCAGGTGCCCCAGTAAATAAACATTTTTTAAAAGTTGTGTATTAGGAAAGAAAGACTGAAAAATCGGTGGTGCACACATCTTTCTTATGAAATTGGAAAAATAATAGCAAATTAACCTAAAGAAAGAAGGAAATAATTACAGACAAAACTTAATGATGTGGAAAATAAACAGCAAGGCGTGCTCAGCAGTGTCAGAAATGGCTCTCAGAAAAGATCAATGAGGCTATTGCAATTGTTCTGCAAGTAAGCAGGGAAAAAAAGAAAACAAAGTAGAGAATGGAAGGGAGACATTGCTACGGATCCTACAGGTATTGAAAACAATTACAGGAGGTTAGGTTTGTTTGGTTGCTTTGTTGCTTCTGTGTTTGGTGTTAAATCTAAGAAACCATTGCCCCATCCAGAGCCCTGAAGTTTTACAACCTGTCTCCTCTTCTGAGCCTTTAGTTTTGCTGTTACATTTAGGTCTTTACATCATCAGTGTGATAACTAAAAGTTTGATTTTATTTGTTACAGTCAGAATCTCAGCCCTGTGATTGTTGTGCTTTTATAAAGTGAGAAACTTCATCCTTCATTGTTGAACAGGTTCTCAGCCTTTATCCTGTTAGGTAATAGCCACTGATCTCCACTAGATGGGGGTAGTGGATTGCTGTGGTATTAGAATACTGATTCTGTTGCAGGCTCTGTTTCTCCAATAAGACTGATAAAAAAACTTTTAGCATGTGAACTTTATGAAAAAAATCACCTTTTACAAAAGATTTGACCTGTAATTGTTATACAAGCTACTAGTGATTCCTTACTGGTGCTGGTTTTACTTTTCTCCTTGGTTTAATACAACCTAGTTTACTGTGTACTGATGCTTGCTTGATATTATCAGTAGTTACAGCACTACAGTTGCTCTAACTACTGATAATATTCTACTCTAGTATAATCAGTAAGACAGGATTGTGCACACTGTATGATTTACCTTAGAGTAACGGACTGTCAGGTAAATGTTGACCCTTAGCAAAGCCCTGTGCTGGGCTCCGTACATGTATTTGTTTCAGGTAAGTGTGTAGATGATAGCAGTACCAGCCAGAAACACATTAGAAACTATGTTGTAAAATCCTCAAAAATGCCACATGTCTTTAATGAGGATTAGTCAAAATTTTAAATAAAATGTGATATTTAATTGGCCTTAATCTTTTGGTAAGATTTTGGGTATGGCATCCTAGAAGAGAATGCAAAATAAGCAAAAGTATAGAGGTAAAAAATTAGGATCCTTTGCTTATTTTTTAGTTAGACTATGTCTTTATTGTTGAGTTGTGAGAGTTATGTATCTGTCCTCAGTTTGGACTAATTTTTACTCATAAAACTGGTTGTTTTATTGGTTCTGTGTAGCTTATAATCATCTCTGGGAAGAATGTGGATTTACATCTTTAACCTTTAGTTAGTTTTGCTACCAGGCAAACTTCCAAAGGCAATCAGTGCCATAGTTTCTTTCTATCAAAGTCACTTGTAAAAAGGAGGATTTTTTTTTCTTTACCTACAAAAGCTGCACAACCTTTGAAGATAGATTTAGTATTCTTTTTTTTTAATTTTTTTTTAACGTTTATTTATTTTTGAGACCGAGAGTGACAGAGCATGAACGGGGGAGGGTCAGAGAGAGAGGGAGATACAGAATCTGAAGCAGGCTCCAGGCTCTGAGCTGTCAGCACAGAGCCTGACGCGGGGCTCAAACTCATGGACCGTGAGATCATGACCTGAGCCGAAGTCGGACGCTTAACTGACTGAGCCACCCAGGCGCCCCTAGATTTAGTATTCTAAAGGGCAGCTCTTATTAGTTAAGAGTCAGTATATTTTGTCACTACATAGTGAGTTATGAAAGACCCACTGACCTCTTCACTTTTTCCTTGGCCATTTTGAGAAATCAGGCTAAGGAACAGTGCTTGATTTCTTCCTTTTCACATTTCTTTCAAGATAGTCGGGTGAGCAATTGGATGCTTGAAAAAGAACACAGGCACTGGACACTCAGCTGGCTTTTGATCTCAGGGTTGTGAGTTTGAGCCCCATATTGGGTGTGGAGCCTACTTAAAATGAAGCGCGCGCACACACACACACACACACACACACACAGGTATGTGGTCTTTCATGCCTTTAGTCAGTGAACCTGGGGCTATTTCTTGTTGAAATTGGCAACGTAAAGCCCCTTTTACTTAGCTGGTTTCACTTTGTTGTTCTATTTTGCTATTTCTTGGGTTTCAAAGGGCTTACTTGACTAGTTCCCTCTGAGCAATAGAAACAGGTTATTAAGCTAAATTTAGACTACCAAAGAAACAGACACACAAGTGCTGAAATGTAGATATAATCCAACTATGATTAAAATCAGTAAGAATCATCCTGTTGTATAAATTTGCACCTATCTTTGCTAAGGAGGCTCAAAATAAAAATATCCAATGTGATCATACTGCTTACATTGTTGATGGAAGGACTAAATTAACAGGATGCCATTAAAAAATAGTAAAAATAGTATTGATAAAAGCTTTGGTGTAGCACTGTGTGAAGTACTATAGGATGCCAGAGGCAGTAAATATAGAGGAAGAAGACCATGTAGTAAAACTTCCATCAAGGACATGAAGCATGACTTACACCTTGAAAAATGTACAGTAATTGTAAAGCTTCACACAAAAAGGGAGGAGAGGTTTTACATGGAAAATATGGCAGTAAAGAATATATAGTGTTCATGATTTAGATGGAATTGCAGACAAACTGGCAGGTGGATAGGAGGAGAGTATTTTACTGTGTGGACAATTGGATTTGCTAAGAGCAATGGATAATAGGTCTAGAATCTAGTAATTCTGAATACATGGCTGAAAAACTTCTCCTTAATGTGATAGACACAATGTTTAATTATGAGAAGAATTTTTTGGAGTTTGCTTACTAGCAAACTAAAAATTCTAAGTAGAAATTTAGTTAAAATAATAATTTATTCATTTATTTTGTCAGCCCGACTAAAGTATTTTCTTTTTCCCTTTCAGAAGAATGGTTGAGACCGGTGATGAGAAAAGATAAGCAGGTGTTAGTGCACTGGGGGTTTTACCCAGACAGGTAATGTCGACATGTCCTAAGATATGGGACAAAGATTTTTAATCTCCGTGCAAGCCAGACTTATTTACATGTAGTTTCACTTTCTCAATAATGACAACTTTGTTTCATTGCTTGATCTCACTTTTTGAGTATTACTGATTTTTCTTATTTATGGAACTCAGTTCAGTCACATGGCTTTATTTATCTTAATAAACTGATAGGTTGCTGCATTTGCCAAAGCACCCCTTTAGCACAGTATTAGAATGCTAATCTAGATTTGTTTCCTTCAAGAAATGAATTTTTCTCTCTAATATTTTATGACTATTTTATTTATTTTTTCAAAAAAAGTATTCATGCCATACTATAAGGGATGAATTATTTTATGTCTAAAGAGGAGACTTTTTCTTCTTGGCAGAAATTTATTTCCCTAGTGTTATTATTACTTTGAGATAATCATAACTCATAGTGTTTTTCAGTTTTCAAATATAAAGAGTATTGTAAGAACTAGATGTTAGTGATGTTAATGAAAATGGTGGTCCTTGTTTAATTAGTATTACACCTACATAGGATGCTTCCGAATAAAGGATAACCTTCCATGAAGTTCACGAGAGTCTGTCCATTGTGGGTTTTTTTTTTTTTTTAATTTTTTTTTCAACGTTTATTTATTTTTGGGACAGAGAGAGACAGAGCATGAACGGGCGAGGGGCAGAGAGAGAGGGAGACACAGAATCGGAAACAGGCTCCAGGCTCTGAGCCATCAGCCCAGAGCCCGACGCGGGGCTCGAACTCACGGACCGTGAGATCGTGACCTGGCTGAAGTCGGACGCTTAACCGACTGCGCCACCCAGGCGCCCCCATTGTGGGTTTTTGATGTCAGACCAGTCTTCCTTCACCTATACCCCCATCCACTTTTAGCCTTCTCATATTATTGGAAGCAAATCCCAAATATAACATTTTAATAGTAAATATTTCAATATGTATTTCTAAAAAAACAAGGCCTCATTTAAAAAAAAAATGGTAAAGTAATATTACTGTCAAATCTAAAAAAACTTAACAGAATTCCTTAATATAGTGTCCTCTATCCAGTCGTTGTCATATAAGTGATACATATGATTACTTTATAGATTGATATTTGTTGAAAGTAGAATTCAGCCACATTTTGTGATTCATTGATATATTTGTAAGCACATTTTTCAGTTTCTAGGTTCTGTCTCTGTCTTCCCTACTCCCACCACAGGCATTGTATTATTGTATTATTTAAGAAACCAGGTTCCTTGTCCTGTAAAGTTTACCACACTGTGCTTTGGTTTTTTTTTTTTTAATGGCATCACTGTGGTGTTTTTGAACATGTTTCTCCTTTCTCTGTATCTCCTTTAAATTGGTAGTTAGATCTAGAGTTGATCAGAGTCCATTTCAGTTTATGGAAGGAATAAGACTATTGGATAGGTTTGTATTTTTCATCATCAAACGGTGACACATTATGTCTGGTTATGCACTCTTTTTAAGTTAATCTATTTGAGTCTCTCTATTTTACTTGTAAAGGTATTTTTGAAGAAGAAAATAATGTTTTTAGATACGTTCAAAATTTGAGGAGTATATGCACAGTTTTCGTATAGGTTGAGTTGATTAGGACAAGATTAAGTCAGTTTGCTAATCAGCCTCTTCTGAACCAGAATTTATTACTTTAAATGAACTAACAGGTTTTTAATATTTAAATGCTTTCTGTAAAACATTTCTAGTCTTGAGGCATCAAATAGTCCTTGGTACTGTTAAACCTTCCAAGGGTGTAGGAAGTCTTAATAGGAAATCAATTTGCCCTTTGAAACATTTAGGTGGAAACTCGAATTTGTGATGACAAGCTTCGTAAGTATACAGTTGAAATAAATTTTATAATAATAAGAGATGTTAAATATATAACAGTAAAAACATGTTAGCCTGTTTGCCAACTTTTTCTTTATGTATCACGTAAGGTAAAGCATCTAGTGTGAGTCTTGTCTTCTCAAGGGGCCTTGTTCACTGTTCACTTTCTTTATTAACTCTACAGCAGTCCCCCTGACACCCTCATCTGCAGGGGATTTGTTTTAAGGCTCCCAGTGGATACCTGAAACCATGGATAGTACCAGACTTTTCATATGCTATATTTTTTCCTATATGTACATACCTAAGGTAAAGTTGAATTCATGAATTAGGCACAGTGACAGATTAACACCAATAACTAATGATAAAATAGAATGATTGTAACAATATACTGTGATAGAAGTTACGTGAGTGTGGTCTCTCTTCTGTCAGAATACCTTATTGTACTGTATTCACCCTTCTTGTGATGATGGGAGATGATAAAATGCCTTCGTGATGAGTTGAAGTGAGGTGAGTGACACAGGCACTGTGGTGTTGTCTTAGGCTGCTGTCGACCTTCTGATGAAAGGTCAGGAGGAGGACCATCTGTCTTCAACCATGTTCGACTGGATAACTGAAAGTGTGGAATGGGGGACCCTGGGAAGGGGGGATTGCTCGAGTTTGTGCCTTTCTATCTTTATAATGTTTTGAACTCAAGACTTTGAGAGAATGTAAGGTTATCAGACTCATCATTGTAATCTTTACCTGGTATAATTCGTAACTTGGCAAAGGAACTTTTTTCTCCAACTCATATTTTAAGTGTTACTGGGAAACTTACCAGAGTGCTGTGAATAGGTATGTAGAGCTGTGCTTGTTCGACGCTTTTGAATTAACTTCTGAGTAGTAGCTACAGGAAGCCCATGCTTGTTACCATACTTGTGTTTCATTTAGGTATCTCTTGGTTTTACAGTTAATTTGTTGGCTAGTATAGTAGCATTGACACAGTTTCAGTTTGGTAGATAATTCTATGCTCATTTCAAAATTGTGGAGGAGCAGGAGGAGTACTTGAAAGAGCGAACCCGTTGAGCAAAGAGATGTGAAGATAGGAGGGTGAGCCATATGATTCCTGGGTAGTGAGGAGCCTCTGTAAAGGGCTTGAAGTGGCCACTGCCTGGCATATTTAAAGAACCCAACAAACGCCCACATGCCTTGACTATAACATGCGTGAGGGGAGAGTATTAGGAGATGGACTCAGAGTGACAGTCACAGGACTAGATCATGAGGCCTTGGCAATCCAGTAAGGATTTTGGCTCTTACTTTGAGTTGTGTGGGAGTTGTTGGAACATTTTGAGTAGTGATAATGTGGACTGACTAGATTTTCAAAAGGATCACTGTGGCTGCTTTATGAAAAATTGACTCGGGCTTTGGGCAGAAGTAGAAGGGTGAGAAGTAGATAGATACTGGGCATATTTTGAAGGTGGAACAAACTATAGAAGTTGCTGATGGTTGGATTATAGGAGGTGATTGAGAGTGAAGTCAGGGATGTCTCCAAGGCTTTTGGCCAGAACAACTGGAAAGATAGAGTTGGCATTTACTGAGATGGAGATGATTGCCTAGGGCACGTTATTGAGGTCAGGATGGCATTATGTGTTTAAATTCAGTGTTAGTTTTGAAAGCCTTAGTAAACATGTAGGTAGATACAGAATTGGCAGTTGGATTCATGAGTCTGGCATTTAGAGAAAAGGGCAGATGAGTATATAGTTGAAGCCATAGGGTTGTGTGAGATCAAGAGAATGAATAGACAAGAAAGGGATTGTTTCAAAAATTGAAACTTAGGACTTTCCAGTGTTGAAGAGGTTTGGGAGAAGAGGAGAAACTGGCAATGAAGACTGAGGAGAGGCTGGTGACTAGAAGGAACATTGGAGGATACTGCTGTCTTAGAGGCCAAGTGAGGGAAGTGGCTTTGAGGAAAGAGTAATCTACCCATTAAAATTCTGTGCACTGAGGCTTGAACTTTGGATTTAACAGTGTCAGGATCACTACAGACCTCTACAGAAGAGTTTTTTTGTCAGAGTAGCAGAAACAAAAATGTATGAAATATTATGTTACTAGATCCTAATAGTATTTCTAAAATATATTTTTACCTTTTGATGAAAAGTCTTTTTAGTGAATGAATCTGAATTCTAATCTGTTTTTCCCTTTTCTCATTTCCTTTGTAGCTATGATACTTGGGTCCATAGTAATGATGTTGATGCAGAAGTTGAAGATCCCCCAATTCCGGAAAAGCCATGGAAGGTGAAGGATCCCTTTTTAAAAACATTCTTGTGTAACTTAGTAGCATTTCTCAGCTCTTTTCCATAACTATGTTTCAAGGAAATACAGAATGAGGATCTTTCTTTCTTGTCGTCCTATTAAGATATCCATGGCTACGAGACAGTGGTGTTTGAGGAGACCCCAGAATCCAGTTACCTTGTGGTTTGAGACAATTGAGAGAGGCGCGTGAGGAGTACGGTTGAACATTGGTCGTGTCATTTAGGAAGGCTGGAAACCGTGTTCATGGCTCTTATTATAATAGTCATTTTTATTCTAGTCATTGTAATAGTAATAATCCACGCATTAACTCTTAATTTCTTGCTTTTTTAAGAATGTTTATTTTTGAGAGAGAGAGGCAGAGGAGAGAGAGAGGGAGACAGAAGATCTGAAGTTGGCTTGCACTGACAGCAGAGAGCCCCATGCACATGGGCTCAAACTCATGAACTGTAAGATCATGACCTGAGCTGAAGTTGGATGCTTAACCAGCTGAACTACCCAGGCGCCCCATTTTTTGGCTTTTAACATGGAAGTAATTCTAAAAGTTGCAAGAATAATGCAAAACAAAATGCTGCTTTATGCTCTTCCAGATTCGCCTGTTTTTCGTTATTTAGGATATTAAAATTTTTTTTTTTTAACATTTATTTATTTTTGAGACAGAGAGAGACAGAGCATGAACGGGGGAGGGTCAGAGAGAGGGAGACACAGAATCTGAAACAGGCTCCAGGCTCTGAGCTGTCAGCACAGAGCCCGACGTGGGGCTCGAACTCATGGACCACGAAATCATGACCTGAGCCGAAGTCGGCCACTTAACCGGCTGAGCCACCCAGGCGCCCCCTAGGATATTTAATTTTTGAAGCAATATTAATACCTGATACAGAGCCTATATTTTGTTTGCACCAAATGTCCCGTTGATAGAGTAAATTTTTTTTTAAATTTATTTTAATATTTTTATTTATTTTTGAGACAGAGCATGAGCAGGGGAGGGGAGAGAAAGAGGGAGACACAGAATCCAAAGCAGGCTCCGGGCTCCGAGCTGTCAGCACAGAGCCCGACACAGGGCTCGAACTCACAGACTGTTAGATCATGACCTGAGCTGAAGTTGGACCCTTAACCAACTGAGCCACCCAGGTACCCCGGTAGAGTAAGCTTTATACTGAGTCTCTTCCCTGATCCAGGATCCGGTTCAGGATCACACATTGCATGTAGTTGTTAGATCTTTTTAGTCTACTTTAATGTTGAAGTTTCAGCCGTTTTCTTCCATGACACTAGCAGTTTTGAAATGTATAAGCTAGATTTGTGTGTGTGTGTGTTTTTAGAATGTCTGAATCTGAATTTATATGGATATTTTCTCGTTATTATATTCAGGCTATGCATTTTTGGCTGCAAAACTACTTCAGTGGTATTCTGGTCTCAGTGTGTCACATCAGGGGCATGTGTTTTGATTTTTCCCATTATGGCTCATTGTTAAGGTATTATCTGCCTGGTTTTCCCACTGTAACATTACCATTTTTCTTCTTGAAATTAAAAATATGCAGAAGTACTTTGACATTATATAAATATCCTTTTCTTCATCCAATTTGTATCCCTAAGTTTGCTCACTCGTAAGTAATTCCTGCCTGATTGAATTAGTTACTACTAGTGGTTTTCTCACTCTGTCCATTCTATGCTTGTTACTGACATTTTACATGGTAATGAGCTTTCTTTTCTCCCTCTACACGTATCTATAGTCTCACTATGCAGTCGTGGAGCAGTGACATTATTGCCATTCTTCACTGTGATGAATGGTCCAGAATTTGGCCAGTGGGAACTCCTTTAAGCTGCCTCCTGTGACTTTTTGGTATTATTCGATTCATTTTTGCATATTTCCTATTTTCTGGGACAAAAAGAATTTCCAACCTCTTCTTGCAGTTCTATATCCCAGTCCTGGAATCAGTTATTTTTGCAGGGAAATCTCACTTTCCATGAGAAATGGTAATTATACATAGTTTCTATTGGCTGTTTTATGTGGTATGCTGAACACTTAAAAATATTAGATGTTACACCTGATTCAACCTAGTTTGAGTTGTGTGACGTTCAGAAAGACTTAAAGCTTCAGATTTCATATGAGGAAGCTGGGATTAACAATTTAGTCTTTTTTTGAAACCCTTTTATTTGGAAATATTTTCAAACTTAAATTGCAAGAGTAAGAATAGTAGGTGGCATACCTGTACACTCCTTATCCAGATTTGCCTATTTTTTACATTTTACTCCCATTCTGACCTATCACTTCTTTTCTGTGTGTTTTTATTTTTTATTCATAACCTTTTGAGATAAAGATGCATATATCACAGGTCTTTAAGACATGTTTGTGTTTCCTAAGAATACGAGATTCTCCTACATGAGCACATTGCGGTTGTCAAATTCAGTAAAATTTAATGTTGCCACAATACATTACTGTCTGTATTCCAATTTTGTCACTTGACCCAAAAAAGTTTTTTGTAGCATTTTTTTCTGCTACAGAATACTGTTTAATATCAGCTGTTACAGTAAAATATCCTGTCTCTTTCATTCCCTTTAACCTGAAACATTATCCTGGTATTTCCTTGCCTCCTAAGACATTTTTGAATTTGAAAAGAATATTTCTCATTTGGCATTTGTGATCTTTTTTAATGGTTAAATCAGGTTCTGTATTCTAGCCAGAATATTGCATAAGTGATGTTGTGTCCTTCTCAGGGCGTCATACTGGGAGGCATGGCTTGTCCATCTGTTACTGGGTGGTGACACTGATCACCCAGTTAAGGTGTGCTGTGATGGATCCACTGTATAGTTCCTTTCTTTTTTTTTTTTTTTTTTTTTTCACTTGCAATTTATAAGCAATCTGTAAGAGATTCTTTTAGACCATACAGATACCCTGCTTCCCATCAAAATTCTCCATTCGTCACCCAGATTTAGCATCAACTTGAAATTCTTGCCTGAGCCAGTCTTTTCTTTGATGATTGCACAGTGATAATTTTCTATTCCAGCCCTTCCTCCACATTTACCAGTTGGCTTTCAGAGTTCTATAAGCAAGAGCCCTTCCTCTCCCCTTATTTGTTACCAGTATGGATTTATGGAGTTCTCGTTTTTCAGTGGTCAGTAACTTATTTAATTTAATTATTTTCATGCTGAAATTATTTTGCATTTGTCTACACAGGGAAGAATTGTCTAGTCCCAATTTCCAGTGTACTCCCTATGAGAAATTGTATTGGATAATTCCTGTTATAAGCTAGGTCTGTGGTTTAAATATCTGTATGTATATAACATTCAGAAAACCCATCATTTTATTAATTCTTACTCAAAAACATTAACAAAACAAGAGAAGTTGCCATGTAAAGGGCTTGTAAGAATCCTGACTCTGATTTTCACTTCTCCACCCGCTCCCCTACCTTGGCTATTCCTGAAAGGTTTCCAGAAAGCACCTGTGTACTTGACGCTCTGTAAATGTTCTCTTTCGTCATTCCTTAGAATTTTGTCGAATGCATAAACATAAAGACATCCTTCATGCCTAGAGCAATGGCTAGCTTTGGCCTATTGCTGTTGAATTTTTATCAGTGGTTTTCATCAAGATAAAGATGACATGATTAGTGAAATAAGCCAAACAGAGAACAGTAAATACTGCATGATAGTGCTTTTATATGGAAGTTCTAAGTTCTATGGAAGTTTTATATGGAAGTTCTAAGTTCTAAGGTAAAACATGGTGACTATAGTTGATAACACTATTGTATAATTGGAATTTGCTAAGAGAATAGAACTTAAAATGTTCTCACACACAAGGAAGATAAGTATGTAAGGTGATGGATATGTTAATTAATAGATGGGAGGATCCTTTCTCAGTGTATATGCATATCAAATCACCATAATGTACACCTTGAATATCTTACAATTTTATTTTTCAGTTATAACTGAATAAAGCTGAAATAACAATGACGTGATTATCAAATATAAGGGTCTTAGTTATCAAAACTTCAGGGGCACCTGGGGGGCTCAGTCAGTTAAGCATCCAACTTTGGCTCAGGTCATGATCTCATGGCTCGTGAGTTTGAGCCCCGTGTCCGGCTCTGCTGACAGCTCAGAGCCTGGAGCCTGCTTCTGATTCTATGTCCCAGTCTGTCTTTGTCCCTCCCCCTCTGTCTGTCTGTCTGTCTGTCTGTCTCTCTCTCTCTCTCTCTCAAAAGTAAATAAACATTAAAAAAATTTAAAAAAAAAATCTCAGTCTATGCAAAACCAATGATGCTTTCTTACTATACTCAGTAACATGAAATAAAAATTAGAAATGGTTAAGTTGCCATTCACAGGTCTTTAATGGTCTCATGTTTTTAAACTCTTCTATGCAGTTGAGGCTTTGAGAATAAGAAGTTAGCTTCTTTTGTTTTGAATACTTTATACAAACTGTAGTGATTTATTATTTATATAGATACACATGCTTCATTGTGGTTTTAGGTTCATGCAAGATGGATTTTGGATACTGATGTTTTCAATGAATGGATGAATGAGGAGGACTATGAGGTGGATGAGAACAGGAAGCCTGTGAGTTTTCGTCAGCGAATTTCAACAAAGAATGAAGAGGTATTTGGTTTGGTACCGTTTTTCTCCTCTAGCTGTTTCTTCTCTGGGCCTCATTGTTGTCAGATTTTCACTAATAAACTCTCACATACAGCCCAAGGTGTATCAGGTATATTATATAAAAAGTTACCAAATGGCCATACAGCCGTCTCAGGAGCTGGCATTCCCACAAAAGGGGCAAGGAAGTCTCAAAGGGTCATTGAGATTTCAAGTGACGCATGCAGTGTGGCAGCATTCCAGCTGATTTTTCTGTGTAATCTCTACACCCAGCACAGGGCTTGAATGTAACCCCAACATCAGGAGTCGCATGCTCTACCAACTGAGGCAGCCAGGCGCCCCTAGTGTAGTTGATTTTCCTTTCTAGATCTGAGTTTTAATTTTGTGAACCAAATATTATCACGGGATAATTTAATTTAGGTGTTGATTTTTCAAGGGAAAATTGGTTTTGTCTTAGTAGTTTTGAATAGCTTTGTTGCCATATACATACACAGTAGGTAGTACAAAGTATAGGCCTTCAAGGTCTCAAAGGTATGGTTCAGCCCTTTTTTAAGGTGGGAGGATGTGAGATTTATTACTCTTTAAAGTGTTAAGAAGCCCAACCACCTAATATTTATCCATGATTCTTGAGAAGCCACAACTTGGGAGGTAGATGCGTCACGAGAGGGAGGGGGTTCTGAGAAGAAGGTTTGGATGTGTTGGTCTGTTGGCTGATGACCCGCTTTGGTAAGATTCTCATTCCCTTTTACTGGGGACGCATAAAGTTTTTGCTTTTTGTTTTGTATTTTATTTCTTTGAAAAATTGTTGAGACAGAAATACTTTTAACTGTTCACTTAGAATGTACAGTTTTTTCATATCTCTTTTCAGCTGACACTTTCTTACTAAAACTCTTTGTCATGCTGTGTGTATTTTTTTATTTTTAAGAAAAATTTTTTAAAAGTGGGTCTTTTTCGAGGTGCCTGGGTGGCTGAGTCATTTAAGTGTCTGACACTTGATCTCAGATCAGGTCTGGATCTCACGGTTGTGAATTGAAGACCCACGTTGGGCTCTGCAGTGGGCATGAAGCCTACTTAAAAGAAACCGGGACGTTTTCATAGCCTTTGATTTTTAATTTGTCCTTACTTGCTTTGGAATTTGACTTAAATCTTATTTTTTTTATTTAGCGCCCCCTCCCCCCATATGCTTACATATTTGTTTTACTGTATTTCCAACCAAGTCTTTTTTGTCACTAGGAATAGTCTCATTTCTACATCACATTATTAAACAGGTCTGCCCATAGCCATTTCTGTTCAGATTTAGATGGTTTATTTATTAATTTATTCACTTATTTTTAGGGAGATTCTGTAAAAATCGATTTAAAAAGAATTTTTTTTAAACATTTATTCATTTTTGAGAGACAGAGCATGAGCGGGGAAGGAGCAGAGAGAGAGGGAGACACAGAATCTGAAGCAGGCTCCAGGCTCTGAGCTGTCAGCACAGAGCCTGACGCGGGGCTCGAACTCCCCAACTGCGAGATCATGACCTGTGCTGAAGTTGGATGCTCAACCTTCTGAGCCATCCAGGTGCCCCAAAATTGATTTAATCTGTATTTTTAGGGGCGGGCACCAGGCTGACTACGTTGATAGAGCAAACAACTCTTGATCTTAGGGTCACGAGTTCAAGACCCACGTTGGACGTGGAACCTACTTAAATGTTAAGGGGTGCCTGGGTGGCTCTTGTGATTGAGCATCTGACTCTTGATTTTGGTTCAGGTCATGATCCCAGGGTCGTAGGATTGAGCCCTGTGTCAGACTCTGCACTGAGCACGGAGGTTGCTTAAGATTCTCTCTCCCTTTGCCCCTTTCCCCCAGTTGTGCTGTCTTTCTCTATCTAAAATTAAAAAAACGAGAAAACGTTAATAGCTCTTTTTAAAAATTTAACTTCAGGAGTGTCTGGGTGGCTCATTTGGTTAAGCGTCTGGCTCTTGGTTTTGGCTCAGGTCATGATGTCACACTTTGTGAGCTTGAGTCCTGCATTGGGCTGTGCTGACAGTGCGGAGCCTGCTTGGTATTCTCTTTCTGTCTCCTCTCTAAAATAAATAAATAAATTTTAAAAACCTGGGTGGCTCAGTCATTTAAATGTCTGACTTCAGCTCAGGTCATGATCTCATAGTTCGTGAGTTCAAGCCCCGCGTCGGGCTCTGTGCTGACAGCTCAGAGCCTGGAGCCTGCTTCTGATTCTGTGTCTCCCTTTTTCTGACCCTCCCCTGCTGTGCTCTCTCTGTCTCTCCCTCTCTCTCAAAAATAAATAAACATTAAAAAAATTTTTTTTTAATGTTTAGCTTCAGACTTACTGTACAGTGTGTGCAGTTTAGATTTTTTCTAAAGCTTCTTGTATAGCTCTGTACAATGACTCAGATTTCCATTTGATGCTACAGAGCTTCTGAAAGGAAGCAGATAGTTGTAAGAAGTGTGATGGTACCAGAGATAATGTTTAATTGATGTTTTAATCTCTGGTTTTTTTATTTTTATTTTTTGCACCTCAAATATAGTACTTTGGGTCATTTTAGGTGTTAACTCTTTATTGTCTGTTTTATGAAATCCATAGTTATCATCTACGGTTGACTTTTGTATATTGATATGTGTATCCTGCACCTGCTGAACTCTTTAGCTCTGAAAGTGTTTTCGAGATTCCTTAGGCTTATCTATGTATAAGATCATGCCAGCTGCAAATAGAGATATTTGTACTTCTTTTTTTTTTTTTTTTTTTTTAATTTTTTTTTTCAACTTTTTTTATTTATTTTTGGGACAGAGGGAAACAGAGCATGAACGGGGGAGGGGCAGAGAGAGAGGGAGACACAGCATCAGAAACAGGCTCCAGGCTTCGAGCCATCAGCCCAGAGCCTGACGCGGGGCTCGAACTCACGGACCGCGAGATCGTGACCTGGCTGAAGTCGGACGCTTAACCGACTGCGCCACCCAGGCGCCCCGAGATATTTGTACTTCTGTAGGTTGGCTTTTAAATCATAAATTGCAATCTTATTTAACATCTTTTATGTCATAAAATTTTCTCATATTCCTTTTACTGATGTGTCAGGAGCAGTTTCAGAGACATTTCCACAAGATTATTCACCAGTCTTTGTATATTATTAATCTAATAGCATATGTTTCATATTCTTCAGTAGTTGTTGAAAGTGCTTTTCCCATCTGGAAATAATGTGAACAGGAACATATTTTAGTTGTGCAGGATTTGGGCATGTCTGTTTTGTAGCATAGTTTGAATACTTGGGGGATGTTTTTGATATTTCCATTGGTGCTGCATCACCTGGAGGGTCAGAGAAAGTCTTGACTGTGGGTGGTCCAAGACTCTTAATGATGTTCCTTTCAATTGCTCTGAGCTAGGTGAAAACCCACCTTGGGCAAAGGTTTGTTGAAATGGAGGAGTCCGAAAAGCTGGCTGATATTCATTTCCATTTACTTCTTCCTAGCCAGTCAGAAGTCCAGAGAGAAGAGATAGGAAAGCATCAGCTAATGCTCGAAAGAGGAAACATTCGCCTTCCCCTCCACCTCCAACACCCACAGAATCCCGGAAGAAAAGTGGAAAGAAAGGGTAAGAACTGCAGCGTGACTCAGAAGGCATTAAAACAAACTCTAAAGGATGTTCCACATTTTTACATTTATACTGGAAGTTTTGCTCAAGGGAAGTTGGCTGACTTACATTTATACTGGAAGTTGGCTGACTTTGGCAGCTCATCTTGTCAGATGTCATCTGATGGCCATCTTACGTTGTATTTACGCTAAGGCACCTTGTGTTCAAAGAGATCTGTACAGTGACATAATCATAGTCTAATTAACATCCAACACCACACATAGTTAGAATTTTTTCTTGTGATGAGAACTTTTAAGATTTACTCTTTTAGCAACTTCCAGATACACAATATAGTGTTAACTGCAGCCACTATACTGTATATTACACCCCCAGGATTTATTTATTTTATAACTGGAAGTTTATACTTTTTCACCAGCTTCACCCATTCTCCACACCCCTTGCCTTTGGCAACACCAGTGTATTCCCTCTATGATTTTTTTTCCTAGATTCCACATATAAGAGAGATCATATGGTATTTATTTTTCTCATAGTTATTTTAACTTAGCAAAATGACCTCAAGGTCCATTCCTGGTGTCCCAAGTAACAGAATTTCCTTTTTTTTTATGGCTGGATAATAGTGCGTCATACACACACACACACACACACACACACACACACACACACTTATTTAACTTTATATTCCACAGAAAATATACTATGATATCTAATTTGTATTTAAAATATAGCCACTCCAATTCCATGATTTCAGAGAGAATCTATTTGTCTCTCTCTGGGGTAGCTGTGGGAAGGCAATAAACCTTGGGCTTCTGGATTGGAGCTTTGGTTCACAGCTTAGTGAGAGTGGAAACCATGTACAGAATCTTAAAACTGAAAGGGATCTTTGAAGTATCATAAACATTTTTATCTTAGGAAGCAGGGATTGAGGTTCAGGGTAGAGAGGTGACTTTTCCAAGGTCACATAGAGATTTTTGCTTAGAGTCAGGATTCAAAGCTGGACGCTCAGCTTCCTGTTCCTGTATCCTTTCAACTAAATTCTATCACCATCAAGGTCTGAGGGTAGATTGTTTGGCTCTTCGTCTTTCTTTCCTTTTCCTCTTCCCCTCTCTCTTCCTTCCCCTTTCTTCATCTCCTTTGTAAGATGGCCATCTGATGTTGGCACCTTGAATACAGTCTTTTTTCTGTATCTAATTGTATATTGAGCAATGTGGCTGGTAAGGAATTTAAGAAATTATATATTCACTAATTTCACCAAGAAATTAGTGTCTCTCATTTTACCACCTGTCCTATTTGTGATCAGAATGACTCCTAGAGGAAATGAACCTATGTCCATTTCATGTTCAACGTAGTGCCTTGTTCAGGGCATCACATTTGTACTTAGTAAATCTTGCTTGAGTGGGGATTTTGGTTTCTGTTGAATAAGTTGTTTTGGGGATTAAGTGAGACTTTAAAGCCTCTGTGCAGGTTTTGGCCTGAAATAGATACTTAATAAATGGCAGATAATACT
The DNA here is from genome assembly GCF_016509475.1 of Prionailurus bengalensis. Lineage (NCBI taxonomy): Eukaryota > Metazoa > Chordata > Mammalia > Carnivora > Felidae > Prionailurus > Prionailurus bengalensis. The sequence continues at coordinate 17,293,506 of NC_057348.1, read as the reverse complement.
TAACATTTATATATTAAGTAGATACTTAATTTCAGGCTTGTCTGGCTCAAAATAATTTTAGTCTTAGAAAATGACAGCTTGCAAAATTTATGCTTTCATGTGACTATAAATTGGTTAAATTTTTGGCTGTTGACTGGACTGTAAAGATATATTTTGTATCTTCTTTCCACTAGCTTCCTCTTACTGTGTGGCTAAATTAGCGTTTCTTTATGCCCAGAACATGCCTTGAATCATGTTATTTCTTGAAGGGTAGGGTTATCTGAACCATTGTTAACTATGCCTGGAAGCTTTTAGGGATGTGAAAAAGGTCTAAGTTTTGTCATTTTGTCAAATATACTGTGATATAAAAAACTCACAAAAATAGATTTTTCTTTAGCTATTATGAGAGTAACCTTATTTCTTAAATCTCTAATCTGAACCTTATGGTTGATGTGCAGAGAATTCATAGCTCCCTGATAGCCCTGTGAAGAAAGCCACACAACCTTGCCAGGTGTTCCTGGGCCTGAAATCGATGTACCCTTCTTCCCACTTAAGGGCTGAGGTGCAGTGCCAGGACACCAGTGGTCACCAAACCAAGACATGGTGTCTAGGAGTCTCACAGTGATCCTCCCCTCTGAGTGTAAAGCCCACCAAATTGAGTCTCCAGATAGATGTATGTATGTCCTTCAACTGAATACATCTGTCCCCTCATGAGCAGGAATTTGAGTTTCATTGTAAGTTCCCTTTAACAAAAAAACACTGACATTTATTTTCCTAATGTTTGTTTTATTGATCTTCCCTGCTTCTTTTCTTCCTTTTTTTTTTTTTAAACATATTTTATCTCCCTGCCACCTTTAGGTTCATACACTTTTAAACAATTCTCATGGAGTTTTTATTAAAATTTTTTTTTAATTTTTTTTTTCCAACGTTTATTTATTTTTGGGACAGAGAGAGACAGAGCATGAACGGGGGAGGGGCAGTGAGAGAGGGAGACACAGAATGGGAAACAGGCTCCAGGCTCTGAGCCATCAGCCCGGAGCCCGATGCGGGGCTCGAACTCACGGACCGCGAGATCGTGACCTGGCTGAAGTCGGCGCTTAACCAACTGCGCCACCCAGGCGCCCCTTAAAATTTTTAAAAATATTTTTGCCTATATACCTGATTCTAATCTATTCCAGTATCTTTTCCTTCTTAGAAGAGAACTTTGCTCACTCTCTCAGCAGTGTGAGGACTCGTGCTGGCCCACTGTGTGTTCCCATCACTTCTTTCTCCACTGCTTCTCACTTGCCAGTGTGCTCAGGGTTCCTGCTTATTCCTCCCCAGAACAGGTTATTTCTTTTCTTAATATCTTTATGCCTGCATTCATCATCCTGAAATATTGCCTACTTTTTGGTGAATTGTTAGAGTTCCAAGTTAGCTTAACTGTCCCTTCAATCCTGATTAACTCTTATTTTCTTGGAATATTTAATTATCTTTTATTATAAAAAATATATTTTTATTTCTCTGTGTTGGTACACATTATGTTATTGGAGGTTGATGATAATTTCTGTCTTGTATCCTGTGTAATTCCTCAAGGTAAGGAAATATTCCATTCTTGTCTGAACCCTAATCTGCTTTCTGGAATATGTTAGTTTTGAAATAAACTAAAGAAAGAGCAATAGCAATTTTTACAAAAAAAAAAACAACAGTACCATCCTAGATGATTTTACTTTGCAGTTCCTGATATTTGGATGATACAAAGAGCTAGGAAAATATGGTTGTACGTATCTTTGAGAAAATTTCTTATGTGAGTGATTGTTTATGATGTGAGATAAAGTATGTGCCGTATATCCTTAGGAGATGTTCTTTTATTACACTAATTTAAAACCCTTTAGGATGCTGTCTGCAATTTGTATCGTAGGATTTCTGTACTCATTTCTTATGCCCAATAACCTTTATTTTCCATTTGGCTGGTTAGATGTAATTTGGGAATGTGCCTACTTTTTTTTTTTAATTTCTATTTGTCTTTTAAAGCAATTCTGAGCATAGATTATAACAATGAGGTAAAGCCTTTGAAATTGTCTGCTAGGAGTAGCTATAGTCATTCTTATTTACATATTTACATACCTTGTGTGTTTTAGCCAAGCTAGTCTTTATGGGAAGCGCAGAAGTCAGAAAGAGGAAGATGAGCAAGAAGATCTTACCAAGGACATGGAAGACCCAACACCAGTACCCAACATAGAGGAAGTGGTACTTCCAAAAAATGGTTTGTATTCTGTCTAGAGTATGAGAGTATTAGTGTGATTTAATCATTCTTAGCAGTGCTTTGGAATGAATCATTTCTTGCTCTGTGTCCCTGGTTACCAACTTTCAAGGTCAAAATGTTTATGAAATTACCTGGTTCACAGTCTTTTGGTGTACTTTTGCTGCTTATTGAGAAAAACACTGTGACTAAAAAGTTCTCTAAATTTAGCAATACTTTATTACAAAAAAAATTTTTTTTCAACGTTTATTTATTTTTGGGACAGAGAGAGACAGAGCATGAACGGGGGAGGGGCAGAGAGAGAGGGAGACACAGAATCGGAAACAGGCTCCAGGCTCTGAGCCATCAGCCCAAAGCCTGACGCGGGGCTCGAACTCCTGGACCATGAGATCGTGACCTGGCTGAAGTCGGACGCTTAACTGACTGCGCCACCCAGGCGCCCCAGCAATACTTTAAAATTAATGGTTCTTGGGGCGCCTGGGCAGCTCAGTCAGTTAAGTGTCCGACCTCAGCTCAGGTCGTGATCTCATAGTCTGTGAGTTCGAGCCCCGCGTCGGTCTCTCTGCTGACGGCTCAGAGTCTGGAGCCTGCTTCGGATTCTGTGTCTCCCTCTCTCTCTGCCTGTCCCCTGCTCATGCTCTGTTTCTCTCTGTCTCAAACATAAATAAAAACATTAAAAACAAAAAAATTGTTCTTAAATCCTAGTAGAATGAATATACATATGAGAAGGTGGAGCACTTATCCATGTACATTTTAATCTATTTAAATCAGTTATTGGGAGTAGGATGTTAGTTAACTGTATTTGTGGGTTTGTCTGTTTTTGTCTCTGATTCCTGTGAATTTTTTTTCTCTTACGTATTTTCATATACTTTGAAGCTCTGTTACTTAAGGGCATATACATTTAGTACCATCATGTCCTCCTGATGAACTGACTCTTGTGTTGTGTGTCTCTAGGTGCCATTGTAGTGCTTGTCTTGAAGGCCAGGTTCTCTGGTAATAATAAAGCTCATCAAACCACACTGTTCTTTACTTCTACATTTTTTGTATTAGTCCTCATGTACTCAACTCCAATATAGCAGTTCTGTAAATTACATAGCTTTGTTCTTACGCTTTAGTTTTTAAAGTTTATTTATTTAAAATTTATTATTTATTTATGAATAAATACTTATTTTAAGGTTTAGTTATTTCTCTCTGTCCTTCTCCTGTGTGCGCATGGGGGAGGGGCAGAGAGAAGGGAGAGAGAGAAACCCAAGCAGGCTTTACACTGTCAGCGCGGCGCCCTATGTGGGCCTTGATCTAATGGTGAGATCATGACCTAAGCCGAAATCAAGAGTCATATGCTTGAGTCACCCAGGTGCCCCTGTTCTTACACTTTAGATTTCTGACTTACATCTCTCTTCCATCCTGTTAGTTTCATTTTGATTATGTAAAGTATATCACTTTTAAACAGGATATTGTTGAGTCTTGTTTTTATTCTCCTAAAAAAACACATTTTTAAAATCTGTTTATTATTTTTTAGAAAGTCTGTTCTCACCACATTCTTTTTCAAATTTATTTATTTTGAGAGAGAGCGTGTGCATGCTGCATGCCTAAAGAGTGAGTGGGGGAGGGGCAGAGAGAGAGGGAGAGGGAGAGAGAATCCCAAGCATGCTCTTTACTATCACCTCAGAGCCCATCGTGGGACTCCATTCCAGGAACCGTGAGATCGTGACCTGGGCCGAAATCAAGAGTTGGTCGATCAACTGACTGAGCCACCCAAATGTCCCCACATTTTCTGTTTTTAATTAGAATATGAAGCCCACTAAAATGTAACAGAATTGTTGATGTGGTTGGGCATAAGTCTGCCATTATGATTTTTTGAACAAGGGAAGGGTGAGAGAGAGAGAGAGAGAGAGAGAGAGAGGAGACAATCTGAAGCAGGCTCTAGGCTCCAGGCTTAGTCTGTCAGCACAGAGCCTGATGCGGGGCTTTAACCCTCAAACCTGTGAGATCATGACCTGAGCCAAAGTTGGGCGCATAACTGACTAAGCTACCCAGGCACCCTTCGTTATTTTATTTTATTTTTTTAAGTTTATTTATTTAAGTAATCTCTGCAGCCAACATGGAGCTCAAACTCACAACCCCCAGACCAAGAGTTGCATGTTCTTTGGACTAAGCCAGCCAGGCACCCCCGAAATATTTATTTTAAATAAAAAAACTAAGAAGGTGGTGGTAGTCTTAATAGATAACTGTCTAAACTATAAACCTGTAATAATGAATAGTGTATGATTTCGACACAGGAATGGCTGAATCCCTTAGTGGAGTAGAATGGTTGGTTCAACTGTAGATCCATATTTGTTTATAAATTTAATTTACTGTGACTTTCGCAGTGCCAGTTTGTGAGAAAAGACCAAACGGTTGCATAAATACATCTGGAAAAATTTTGTATTCTTTTTTGTGTCATAAATAAGAATTTAAGCTTCAGGTGGATTCAAGTTCCAAATATAAAAACAAAATTATTTAAGTAAACTTCCAAATGTTGATGTACTTAATGCTAGTGTTAGCCTTAGATGAAATATTCATTAGTCATTTAACAAAGAATTCGAACCCTAAATTTGTATTCCTCACCTCCCCACTGGAAGACCTACTTTATTATTTATTTATTTTTAAAATTTAAATCCCAAATTAGTTAACATATAGTGTTAATGATTTCAGGAATAGAATTTAGAGATTTATCACTGACATATAATACCCAGTGCTCATCCTAACAAGTGCCCTCTTTAATGCCCATCACCAATTTAGGCCATACCCCCACCCAACACCCTGCCAGCAGCCCCGTTTTTTCTTTGTATTTAAGAGTCTACCTCTCTGTTTTTATCTTATTTTTGCTTCCTTTCCCCTAGGTTCATCTGTTTTGTTTCTTAAATTCTATATATGAGTGAAATCATATATCTTTCTCTGACATATTCTGCTTAGCTTAGTATACTCTAGTTCTATCCATGTTGTTGCAAATGATAAGATTTCGTTCTTTTTGAGCTCCTAGTAATATTCCTCTGTGTGTGTGTGTGTGTATGTGTGTGATGTCTTTTTTTTAAATTTTTTAAATGTTTATTTTTGAGAAAGAGACCTAGAATGCAAGTGGGGGATGGTCAGAGAGAGAGGGAGACACAGAATCTGAAGTGGGCTTCAGTCTCTGAGCTGTCAGCACAAAACCCGACACAGGGCTCGAACTCAAGAATGGTGAGATCAGATCTGAGCTGAAGTCAGACGCTTAACTGATCCACCCAGGCGCCCCTACACCACATCTTGTTCATTTATCAGTCGATGGACATTTTGTCTCTTTCCATACTTTGGCTGTTGTCAATAGCACTGGCAAAAAACATTGGGGTGCATGTACCCCTTTCAATCAACACCCGTATCCTTTGGATAAATACCTAATAGCGCAATTGCTGTGTTGTAGGGTAGTTCTATTTTTAACCTTTTGAGGAACCTCTACACTGTTTTCCAGAGTGGCTGCACCAGTTTGCATTCCCACCAACAGTGCAAAAGGATTCCTCTTTCTCCACATCCTAGCCTACATCTCTTGTTGCCTGAGTTGTTAATGTTAGCCACTCTCACCGGTGTGAGGTGGTATCTCAATGTGTTTTTGATTTGTATTTAAGGGCGAAGTATTTATGTACTGGTAATTTTATCAAATTTCAGGGCCATTAAATGTGTGGAAAGATGCTCAACCTCTCTTAATCAAGGATATTATAAATTATTAAAGTAACACTTTTCATCTATTAGCTTTTCCAGACTTAGAAAATAGATGATTCACAGAGTACTGATGTTTTGAGAAAGTGGGTATTTTCAGATGCTGTTGGTAGAAGTATAAATTAATGAAGCCACTTAACACAATTTATTTGTTCAATTTTAATGTGTATGTGCAGTAGCAGTTTTAATTTCAGAGCCCATTTTAAGTAATTATAGCCACGGTTAGAGATGAATGTAAGATGGGGCACCTGGATGGCTCAGTTGGGCGTCTGACTTTGGCTCAGGTCATGATCTCACAGCTTGTGAGTTCAAGTCCCGCATTGATCTCTGTGCTGACAGCTCGGAGCCTGGAGCCTGCTTCAGATTTTGTGTCTCCCTCTCTCTCTCTCTCTCTCTGCTCCTCCCCCGCTCATACTCTGTCTCTCTCTCAAAAAAAAAAAAAAAAAAAAAAGAATGTAAGAGGATATGGATTATGTTATAGTGAAAAATTGAAAATAAACAACAGTTGCCATCAATATAGGGCTGGTTACCTTATGTATGACCCATCCATGGACACAGTGGATTCATTTCATTTCATTTAAATGAAATAGTTGTATATAATTTAACTATAAATGTAACTAAAAACACTTAACATGGAATGGTCATATAGGCACACAGTTGAATGACATGGGTAGAATGCTAAGGAAGAAGCACAGTATGGATAACAGAGCTGTAAGATTTAAACCCCTCATACAGGTTTTGTGGGTTTTTTTAGGTTTATTTATTTACCTTGAGAGAAAGAAAATATGAACAGGAAGGGTCAAAGAGTGAGGGAGAGAAGCTCAAACAGGCTCCACGCTCAGCATGGAGTGGGACATAGGGCTTGATCCTATGACTGTGAGATCGTGACCTGAGCCGAAACCAAAAGTCAGATGTTTAATTGACCAAGCCACTCAGGAGCCCCTAAACCCCTCATACAGGTTTTGAAGTTTACAGAGATATATAATAGGTATCAGTTCTCCCTGAGTTGATTTACCTAAATGAATGGCACAAAAATGGGAATCCACAAACAGACAGAAAATGTAATAAAAAATACTTTGGGGGAAGGGATTGAAAGGTTCTTTTCAGGTTTTGCTCTCTATATTTGTGTATTGTGTACTTTTATCATGAAAAAATTGATGCTTGGGTAATTAGTTGCAAAATGGCAGTCTTTTATTAAGTGTTAGTATTTTTTTCATCAGATTTATAGTTTTTCATGAAGGTGAACACTGGATGGTGGTGGTTTGCAATGAGATTCATGTACTTTTTAATCATCTTTTATTTTTTCTTCTTTTAAAAAAGTAGAACTTTCCCCCTAAATCATGACTCTTTTTTTTCTTTCTAGTGAACCCAAAGAAAGATAGTGAAAATACACCTGTTAAAGGAGGAACTGTGGCAGATCTAGGTAAAAACCAAACAATCTGTACACTTCTGTGTTGTTGTCTCTCTTCTGTGTTGTTGTCTCTCTTATTGATTCAGCTCCTCTAATGATTCTCCCTTTCCTGAGAGATGTTGCTTCCAGTTGCTATGCTTTCCAGCGCAGACAGTGACCATGGTCACCCTAGCACCACTGTTAGTTTGGTTTGCTGCCATATTAGGAAATTTAAATTCCTGTGATCATTTTTTTCTACTCTTTACTGATTTGATTTTTGCATCTTTAGAGCAAAAGTCTATTGCCTTTTTTTTTTAAGTCTGTTGACTCTTAAATACTTCTATTTCCTAAAGTATTTCTTCTAGTTGGCTAAATAGTATAAAATGAGAATCCTATCATCCATTCATAGTAGTATTTACAAATTATAGAGTACATTTTTATGAGGACATCATGGTCCTTGGATGTGCTGGAGGGTGGGAGAGAGGAACGTAGTCACTTGTTCCACTTAAAAAAAGTAGAGGTGGTTGTAAACGTCTTTGTTTTTGAGAATTGTATATGGATCTCAGTTTCTCTGTTCACTTGTAAAAATTAAGGGAGAACCTAGTGTTTTCAGGATTTATATAATTTATATATTTACAAATTTATACTGAATTTTTGACTTTAGGGAATTTTACACCTGAAAGGGGTTTTTGAGGTCTCCTTATGTGGAAAATGAAACTTCAGTTTCTTTATCTTTTCACTAAGTGAATTCTGTATTTCAAATAAATTGTAGAGATTCTTGATGGCAGCTAGTAGGTAGTGAGGGTTTTTTGTTTTTTGTTTTTTTGTTTTTTTGTTTTTTACTTCATTTCACTATATCATCCTTTTCTGGCTTAAAGCCTATCATTGAACATCAGGTCCAATTTTGATGTCAGAAGTAGAAATAGAAAATTATCTTGATGACAGTTTATGTAAAGTTGGTGTTAGGTCAACAAATGAAACAAATGCTGTCAAAACATTTCTATCTTAATTGTCTTTTAACATTCTTAATAGAATATTAATAACTATTAATAATTTCCATTTTCTTTTTTTTTTTTTTTAATTTTTTTTTCAACGTTTATTTTATTTTTTGGGATAGAGAGAGACAGAGCATGAACGGGGGAGGGGCAGAGAGAGAGAGAGGGAGACACAGAATCGGAAACAGGCTCCAGGCTCCGAGCCATCAGCCCAGAGCCCGACGCAGGGCTCGAACTCACAGACCGCGAGATCGTGACCTGGCTGAAGTCGGACGCTTAACCGACTGCGCCACCCAGGGGCCCCTTTCTTTTTTTTTTTTTTTTTTTTAATTTTTTTTTTTTTTTTAATAATTTCCATTTTCTATAAGCTTGTCTATTCCACAACTGGTACTTGTCCACTGAATCAAAGGGCAAGAAAACAAAACTAGCTATACATAGACTTTTAATGTTTTCTGTAATGTGACAGAGTAAATGATTGTTAAGACTGGATACTCTTTACTGGGACAGTTTGTTAAATAGAATTATAGTTTCTATTTTTTTTTTTAATTACCCATTTTATTTTATTTTACCTTTATTTTAGGGAGCTTGGGAGAGGAAGGGAGGGAGAGAGAGCACACAAGAATTTTAAGCAGGCTCCACGCTTAGCACAAGCCCACGCTTACCTTGACCCCATGACCCTGGGACCATAACTTGAGCCGAAATCAAGGCTTGGATGCTCAACCCACTGGGCCATCCAGGCGCCCTGATAGTTTCTGTTTTTTAATTATATATCCTAAAAAGGAATCAATCTGTAGTTTTATGAGTGTAGACAATTGTCCTTTTAAAAATGGGAGCTACTATGAGAGTGGTTTTTTTTTTTTTTAAGTTTTTTTTTAACGTTTATTTATTTTTGAGACAGAGAGAGACAGAGCATGAATAGGGGAGGGTCAGAGTGAGAGGGAGACACAGAATCCGAAGCAGGGCTCAAACTCACAGACTGTGAGATCATGACCTGAGCCGAAGTCGGACGCTTAACCGACTGAGCCACCCAGGCGCCCCGAGAGTGTTTTTTTAATGGACTTTATCAAAGTAGTCAAATTGAAGCCAGTTTTAAGAACTGGATAGAAGTTTCAATTGGATCTAAAACTTTCTGGGGCGCCTGGGTGGCGCAGTCGGTTAAGCGTCCGACTTCAGCCCGGGTCACGATCTCGCGGTCCGTGAGTTCGAGCCCCACGTCAGGCTCTGGGCTGATGGCTCGGAGCCTGGAGCCTGTTTCCGATTCTGTGTCTCCCTCTCTCTCTGCCCCTCCCCTGTTCATGCTCTGTCTCTCTCTGTCCCCCAAAAAATAAATAAACGTTGAAAAAAAAAAAGATTTTAAAACTTTCAGTGCTGGGTATAAGAGCTCTTTGTGTTTGTGAATGGCTCGAGTTCTAAACAGCAGGGGTGTTATGGCTGAAGATGCTGCTCATCGCAGCTGGGGAGCTAGAGTCTGTGGAATTTTAAATTGTTGTCCTGGCCTCTCATCTAGGAACCAACAGGCTTTTCCACGTATCACTTAATCATCTGGCTTTCTGCATTAGATATAACCTGAACCATGTGCCAAGGGTAACTGATTCATCAACTGGGAATTCCTCTTCACAGAGTTGTTTATTGTTTTAACTGGTCCATTTTCTGCCTTACATGTCACCTAGCTAAATATCCCCAGTCCTCCTTTCCTTCCTTCCTTCCTTCCTTCCTTCCTTCCTCCCTCCCTCCCTCCCTCCCTCCCTCCCTCCCTCCCTCCCTTCCTCCCTCGCTCCCTTCCTTCCTCCCTCGCTCCCTTCCTTCCTCCCTCCCTCCCTCCCTCCCTTCCTTCCTTCTTTCCTTCCTTCCTTGAGACCACTGAAAGGTCCAGATTCCAGGGGCTGAGGTGAGAGTGTGATTGTCCACATCTAGAAGGAGGAAGAGAACATTTACGAGTACTGTTTAGGAATCCATAAGCAGGTGGCCCTCCTACTTTAGTATTAGCAGAAGTGAATTTCCTTTGGGTACCAAGACTACCTCTGGGACAGAAATCTGTTAAACTAAATATATTTTTATTTTATTTATTTAAAATTTTGTATTTAATGTTTATTATTTTTGAGAGCGCACGAGTGAGAGCGAGCGCTTGAGCAGGGGAGGGGGAGAGAGAGAGGGAGACACAGAATTCAAAGCAGGCTCCAGGCTCTGGGCTATCAGCACAGAGCAGGGCTTGATCCCATGAACCGTGAGCTCATGACCTGAGCCGAAGTTGGAAGCTTAACCAACTGAGCCACCCAGGCGCCCCTGTCAAACTAAATTTAAATGGTGTGTTTTGACCAGAGAGAGATCATTAAGTTGTGTTACCACCATCTAGTGAAAATTTGGTTATCATGGGGTTTACCAAGATCCAAAGAACAAAAAATTCATTTTGACAACTTTATTTAGAACTGTTAGTCACTTCCTAGGAAAAAAGTAGTCCCTGTGCAGAACTGGGTGACCATAAGTTATTTACCACATGGTGAATCTCCTATTCCTGCTAGCAGTTGTTTGTCTAACTTAGAAATCAAACAACAGTGCCCATCTCTGTTTTGCCTAAGTACCTGCCAGGTATCATTCTACATATGTTCACATTTCATTGTAAAACCATGTTAGTCTTGTGTTATGTTTTTTTAAAGAAATAATTTTTTAATGTTTGTTTATTTTTGAGAGAGAGAGAGAGACCAACAGAGCTTGAGTAGGGGAGGGGCAGAGAGAGAGGGAGACACAGAATCTGAAGCACGCTCCAGGCTCTGAGCTGTCGGCACAGAGCCCGATACGGAGCTCAAAGTCCCAGGCAATGAGATCATGACCTGAGCTGAAGTTCGATACTTAACTGACTGAGTCACCCAAGTGCCCCAGTCCTGTGTTATTAATGAGGAAATGAGCCTAGAGGGGTTCGGTAATGTTTCCAAACATAAAGCTATTAAGCGGCAGAGCACAGACTCCGGTCTAGGTCTAACTTTAGTGCCAGTGCTTTGTGTCACTGCACTCTGCTCTTGTGCTCATTTCTCCCAGCCTTCAAAGCTCATAGTGACCTTTCAGATTTGTGAAGGTGTCAGGTTCGTCCCCACCTGAGGCTCTTTGATCAGGCTGCTTCCTGTCCCTGGAATGCTTTTGTCCTTCCCTTATGTTTCAGCTAAAATGTTACCTTTTCAGAGACGCTTCCCTCTTTATTTAGAAGGGTTCACCCACCCAATCCCTCTCTAAAATATATTAATTTGTTTTTCTCTGTATACCAGCTTTCATCATCTGGAATCTTTTTGTGTATTTTCTCTCTAGTCTGCCACTCCCAACTGGGGTGTAAACTCAATGAAGACAGGGACCTTTTCTTGTTTTTCATTGTGTCCTTGGCATTTGGACACATAGTAGAGGCATTCTATAGAATATGGTTGAACGTTTGAGTACTAACTGTTCATGTATTACTGATCTTTTTATATTCTCTAATGTAGATGTTGGCATACTTATCTGGAAAGGGCCAGCTAGTATTTTATACAGTATAAGCTATATGGTCTCTGTCACAGTTAATCAACTTTGCCATTGTCATGTAAACGCAGCAATAGTTAATATATAAACAGATGTCCACACTGGCACTTTTACTTTTTGCTCTGGAAATCAGCTGCCTGGTTTAAATTATACTTGGGTTTATTCCTGTTCTTTTGCAAGGCCGGCATTTAGGTTTTGGAGTCTTCTATCCTCAGAAGGTATTAACCCTCTTACCAGGACTTTGTAGTGATTGATTCTCACCTCTTTTCTTTACTCCTCATTTCTTAACTCATTTCCTCTGAGATCCAAAATGTCATTACTTTGTTTCATTAAATCTCAAGTGGCTAGAGTCCTAATCAAGTCCCTTACCTTTTATTAGCAAGATCATAACTGAGATTAGTAGCCTAAGCAGTAATTAATTATAAATTCCCTGTTGTTGGAAATTTTTAATTATTTAATGCTTGAAGCTCTATTCATCTTTGTGCTTCTGTGTACAGTACCACTTTACTGAATTATTAGAGGTGGGTTTGCTTTAATAATGTTTTATTTCTTTCCTTTTCCCTCTCTAGTAATAATTATATAAAGTTTTAAAAATTATCTTGAAGTTTCCAAGTAATCCAAAGAGCATATATACCTGATTTTTACATAATTGTATATTTTGATTTTGCAGATGAGCAGGATGAAGAAACAGTCACAACAGGAGGAAAGGTAACAATTTAATTACGCCTGGTGTAAAAGTAGCTATCTAAGGGTTCAATGTATGGAGCAGTAGAAACACTGATTGAAAGTGCCATAGAAATACTCAATTTTGAGGCCCTTCTAATTTTTTGTTTTCAACCCATCTCTGAAATAATTTGTCTTTCTTGACTCCTAAGATTTTTCAAAAGGAAATTTCTATCTTCTCATGAAGTGTCTCTCCTATGCTAATTTCCGATTCCATTATAGCTCTGGTTGCAAGGTGGTAATCAGAGCTGAATGCAGTGTTCCAGGTGTTATCCGATGGTACAGGTGAGCAGGGACCATACCTTGCCTTGATTTTCTCCCTTCCATTTATATCAGTACAATTTCAGTCCACAGCCAGTACAGCTTTTGATCATGCTCTTAACCTTTTTGGAGCCATTACAGTCAGCTGCTTCCTGTTTGATCAGTTCTACGGTGGAGATATATCAATAATTATGCTGTTGAAAGGTGTTGGATTTAAGGCAGGATTTTACTTTTCTTTTTAGTAGATGGCCCATTGTTCATTCAAACTGTCGTTTGTGTTATTAATAAGTGTAACTAATCCCTAATCTCTCTGAAATAACTTTCTTCCTTTGCTGAAAATGGATAGTTCTTTTTCATTGAGTCAGAGAAATCCCCCAAATTGACATTTAGTGTTTTTATACATTCAAGGAATGAACGTATTTATGACAGGATTGCCCTGAAAAGTATTTCAAGAAACTCCTCTGTGTAAGGCTCTTCATCTGAATTGTCCTTATGATTTTAATTTTTTTTTTTTTAAGATTTTAATTTTAAGTTATCCCTTATCCAGTGTGGGCCTTGAACTCATAACCCTGACATCAAGAGTTGCATGTTATACTGACTGAGCTAGCCAGGCACCTCTATGATTTTCTTTTTTAAATCAGACTTCTTCAGTTAACCAACTACTTAAAATCATTAACAAATGTTACATTTATAAAAATATGTCATCATTTTGTGTAAATACTCTTATGTGGTAATGAAAGAGACCCAAATAAAAAGCCAAACAATTGGGCATAGGAGATTTTGTTTATGCCAGGGGCAGGGGACATTTTGAAACCAAGGCTAAGTCTGTTGTATAACTGAACCCAAAACTTGTTAGACGTATTTACTGTAACACCTCGTCCCACGATGCCATCCCGTGCGTTTCCTTACTCAGATAATTAAACCATAGACTGTTGGCCTTTATTTATTTATTTTTTTATCAAGAAAAAAGTTTTTTTTTTTAATCTTTATTCACCTTTGAGAGACAGACAGAGCATGAGCGGGGGAGGGGCAGAGAGAGAAGGGGACACAGAATCCGAAGCAGGCACAGATCCGAAGCAGGGTCTGAGCACTCAGCACAGAGCCCAGTGCCGGGCTTGAACCCACGAGCCGTGAGATTATGACCTGAGCTGCAGTTGGACGCTCAACCGACTGAGCCACCCAGGGGAGGGGCAGAGAGAGAGAGGGACAGAATCTGAAGCAGGCTCCAGGCTCCAGGCTCCAGGCTCCAGGCTCCAGGCTCCGAGCTGTCAGCACAGAGCCTGACACTGGGCTTGAACTCATGAATGGTGAGATCATGACCTGAGCCCAAGTCGGAGGCTTAACTGACTGAGCCACCCCGGTGCACCCTCTTGGCCTTTATTAATTGCAGTGCCATTCTCTCCTGAATAAAGGATATATTTTGTGTTCTAATTGAGTTTGTGAAACCTTCATTTCAAAACCACTTTAACCATGTGCATATTTTTTACTAGCTCCCCTGATTTGGGAAATAACATTTTTTACTTTTGTCATCAATATTAGCATACTTGTTTCACCATCATTTAAGTAACAACCAGAGTTCCTTGGGGCTTTCAAACATTACCTTTTTTCTATACTCATTGATCTTAAGGAAATTACTGTCTTAAGTTTCTAGGCAGTAATACTAGATCCTCACTTCAAATAATGCCGCACAGATATTTACACTGAATGAAGTTAAAGATAGAAATTAAAGTGTAGAACTGGTTTTTAATAGGAAAGAATTTCATAAGAATAAAAACAGTAAAAACACAGATGAAAGGTTGTAGATTTAACTGTACAAAATTGGAAAACATCTGAGTGTCAAAAAACTTACTTCCTGTAATATTTTTGATAAAAATGTTTAATTGCAAGTTAATTATGAAGAATCAATAAGATAAATAGAAATTGTTAAACATTGTACAAGTCGTGTGGTCTGGAGTTTTAAAACCTTTGAATTTCATTAAATACACCCCCAGAGGGAGGCAGGGATTAAAGGTAACTGAAGAGATGCAAATGTCACTTAATACGGATTTCTTGATTAGGTTCTGATTTGGGGACAAAAATGTATAAAGGGCATTTTTGGGTTAATTGGAACCATTTGAATACAAACTTTGTATTACATGATATTATTTAGAAGTAATTATTACTATTTTTTATTGGAAGCATAAGAAATGTTCTTGTGTTTTGACCCACAGCAGTGATTTTTAAATTATTGTATTAGCCTGGCCAGGTTTTCAGGTGGAATCATTAGTTAAAACCTCTTTAAATTGGATAAAAATCAGAGCTGACTTTTATTAGTGAAAATGATTAAGAGTGTAGGCCCTCTATCCGGGATTTCTGGAATTCTACCTACCCTGTTTATTTATTTTTTTTTTAATTTTTTTTTTTTTAATCTTTACTTGTTTTTGAGAGACAGACAGAGTGTGAGCAGGGGAGCAGCAGAGAGAGAGGGAGACACAGAATCCGAAGCAGGCTCCAGGCCCCGAGCTGTCAGCATAGAGCCCGATGTGGGGCTTGAACTCACGAACCGTGAGATCATGACCTGAGCCGAAGTCGGATGCTCAACCGACTGAGCCACTCAGGCACCCCTACCCTGTTTATAACTTAATAGCTCTGTGCATCATTTTCTCACCCACAAAAGTAGTAGTAATCGCTGCTGTTACTGTGAGGAATGAATAAGGTGCATGTAGTTGCTAGCAGATACTTACTGATGAATCTTTGGGATAGGGGAAAGCTTGTCATTATGCCTCATTAGGGTCTTTGAGTCACCTCCTTATAAATCACTTGAGAGCTAGATATGTGACCCCAGGATTAGATAAAACTGGACAAGCAAGAAGCAAGCTATTGTGAGAAAAGTTTGGAGTCTTCTCTGAGTTGATTCCCTCATCTGTAAAAGCAAGGAATAAAATCTGTGTCATCTGGGAATCTTGTGAAGGTACCTTAAAACTGTGAAGGGTTGTTTTTATTTGAAATTTGTTTTTCTAATCCTTGAAATTGGATCAACTGGCCTCATTTTATGCCCTAATATCAGAAGTTTGAAAGCTGTTACATATCTCTCTGTAGTTCTCTGTTTCTCTCAACTCTGGCTTCTTTTCTATAGGAAGACGAAGATCCTAGCAAAGGTGATCAGAGTCGTTCACTTGACCCAGGAGAAGATAATGTGACAGAGCAGACCAATCACATTATTATTCCTAGTTATGCATCATGGTTTGATTATAACTGGTGAGTGGGCCATGTATACCTGTGAATAAGATACTTAGGTGTGGGAGAACTTCTTGAAGTTATCTTATGCCTTTCTGCCCAAGTCCCTCTTGTCACTAATCATTGTCAGATGGATGAAGGAAGATGGAAAGTGATTTTAACTTTGGAATGTGTTCTTTTTTTTCTTTCTTAAGTTTATTTATTTATTGAGAGAGAGACAGAGACAGACTTTGTGCATGCGAGTGGGGGCAGGTCAGAGAGCGAGGGAGTGAGTGAGAATCCCAAGCAGGTTCCACACTGTCAGAGTCTGAATTGGGGCTTGAACCCATGAACTGTTATGTATGATAACTTGAGCTGAAACCAAGAGTCGGACGCTTAACTGACTGAGCCACTCAGGCTCCCCTGGAATGTGTTCTTTAAAGCAGTTTAGGGATGGAAACTAAGTTGTGTTGTAACTTGGGGGTGTAAAATTTTGTAAGCTTAGACTTAATTCATTTAGAATCAGTTATGATTCAGATGGGCAAATAGTTAAATATTTAATAATTATAAAATACTGGCATTCATTACATGATTTTGAAACACTAGGGGTGCCTGGTTGGCCCAGTCGGTAGAGCCTGCAACTCTTGATCTCGGGGTTGTAAGTTTGATCCCCATGTTGGGCATAGAGATTACTTAAAAATAAAATCTTTAGTAATGGCTTCATTTTAATATGATTTTTTTGTGTGTGTGTGTGAGTGTGCTCTAATAACCAATGTGGGGCTTGAACTGATGACCCTGAGATGAAGAGTCACATGCTGTACCGACTGAACAAGCTAGGTGCCCCAGTAGGAAATATTTTTAACATTAGGCTTTTCATGTATAAACATTTCAAGAAAACACTCTCCTCAGCATCTTCCCTGTTATTTTTACCAAAACCGTTTGACATCATTGGAGTGTGGTTGGAAATAACTAGTCCTAGATATTTTATTTATTGATTCCTTATGAAGTGTGACTGTTTCATGTCAGCCTGATTTTTATCTGGCTTTTTATTTTTTAATTTATGTTCCAGAACTTACCCCTCCAAATAGTTAGCTTCTTTAAGGTATTTTCATTGGAAAGTTATATATATAACTTACGCTTAAGTGATGGATGGTGCCCTTTCTCAGAATCTTGTGGTCTTACTTGGATCTGTTGCCTGCTCTCAATAATTATACATTATCATTTTTTAAGGATAGGTGTGATTTTATGTATGTGTGTCTTTGTATGGCATTTAGACATATATACATCTTTAGGAGCCAATTTAAAAGGGTAGATGATCCATGTGGAGCTATATTTTTTCCCAAAACCACAAAATATGACTCTAATATTGAGACTTCTCTGCATGCCTTTAACATTTCTGAATGCAGTTCCTAAATGTTTTGAATAAATAGAAGCTGGAACAGAATAAGTATATAGCTCTTCTTTGAAGGTCAATCTTCATTACATTGATTGTGTTAAATTATTTTTATATTTGGAAGTGTCTCAGTATCAGTGTTATTAATTATAATTACATGTTCAGGTTCAGAACAGTTGAAAAGGACACACTTGAGGAAACTAGTGTTCTTTTCCTCTAAAATGAAAAAAGTCTTAATACTACATAACTTGGTAAGTTTTTATAGGTTACAGAAACACTTATTTGCATCATAACCATTGTGTGTCATAAAGCTTGCTCTAGTGGATAGTGGAGGTGTGTGTCACACCCCTGTTTTGTAGATAAAGGTAAATACTGTGTCCGTGTAAGCGCTCAGAGTCACATTTGACAATTGGGAGAACTCAGATTTTCTGATTCTGAATACCCCACTTCCTTACTCATTTTCAGAACCTAAGCAATTAGCTGCCTGCACGTAAGGAAAAGAAAGTTCTTTGGATTAAGCATTCATGTGTGTTTTGTTCTTGGTGAATATAGAAATTGTATTGTTTTGTGGGCCTTTCCTAACCTGTAACAATAAAACAATGAGAGGTATATTAGAACTATATAATTAATTGCTTACAGCTATTCTCTTCATAGTAAAACTTGGAAAGTCATTACACATACATATATAGCATTAATTTGTCTTAGGGATTATCTTCCTAGAAGTTTCCAGGTAATTCATTGTATTTATAGTATTTGGCAGTACAGATCCAGTTCAAACAATTTATATGTTCCCAAATAATGCAAGAATGAATGGTTTTTAAGTAAACTCAATGTGGGGTTCAAACTCATGACCCAACGTCAAGAGTCACATGCTCTACAACTGAACCAGCCAAACGATGCTTTTAGTTACATTCACAGATTACTGATTTGCTCTTCTCTATGTAACCAGTACATGTTGCATATCTGGAAAGCCACTGAGAAACTAGAAAGTGTCATCAGTAAAAACATTGATTTGTAGTAGTGTCAAAACCTTTGTGCTAGATACACAGGTGGGTCATTTGTATAGTTCATGAGGCCTGATTTTTACATGGTCTCTATAGTGCTTTCATCTGTAACATTTTGCAAAATTATCAGGGCCTTTACCTAAATAGTAAAAATTAGTTCTGTGATTGATTTCTTTGTTTATAAATGTTTATATTTTTAATTAAAAAAATTTTTTTAAATGTTTATTCTTGAGAGGGAGAGAGTGTGAGCAGGGGAGGCACAGAGAGAGAGGGAGACACAGAATCTAAAGCAGCCTCCAGCTCTGAGCTGTCAACATATAGCCCGATGTGAGGCTCAGACTCATAAACCATGAGATCATGACCTGAGCCAGAGTTGGATGCTTAACTGACTGAGCTACCCAGGCGCCCCTATAAATGTTTATTTTTGAGAGAGCACAAGCAGTGGAGGGGCAGAGAGAGGGGGGTACAGAGGATTCAAAGTCGGCTCTGCACTGAGAGCAGAGAGCCCCATGTGGGGCTCAAACTCAACGAACCATGACATAGGACCTGAGCTGAAATTGGACACTTAACCGAGTGAACTACCCAGGCATCCCTTGTTCTATGATCTTTATAAAGGCAGTAGATTGCTGAAATCTTTTTTTTTATGTTTATTTATTTTTTCTTTTTCTGAGAGACAGTGTGAGCAAGGGAGGGGCAGAGAGAGAGAAGGAGATACAGAATCCAAAGCGGGCTCCAGGCTGTGAACTGTTAGCACAGAGCCTGACACGGGGCTCGAACTCAAGAAGCGCAAGATCATGACCTGAGTGGAAGTTGGACGCTCAATCGACTGAGCCACCCAGGTGCCCCGATTACTGAAATCTTAAAAAAAAAAAAAAAAAAAGTTTATCACAAAGTTTCTGAGGGCTGGAAAAAAGTTGCATTGATATGAAAAACCCAAGAAACTGATCATTGTAAATTCCATCATCTTTTGGCTGGTTGTTCACTTCACCAGTTTGTTTCTGTGCCAGCTGCTACAATGTTCGTCAGCCAGTATCCAAAGAGCTTTTAGTATTTTGTGGTTCATCATGTGGTCATGATATGTTATGTCAAGTACATAATAAAATGTATTGCTTTCAGTGTGTTGATTGAAGTTTTTGAGTTTGGTTATGGGAATAGAAAAACTACAGTTACATATTGAGGGTTAGAGAGGGAAACCTTTATCATATGCTCTTCATACATAGGAACTTGTGCAAGCTAGTTGATTTTTTAAAATAATGCTTGAGGGGCACCTGGGTGGCTTAGTGGTTAAGTGTCCAACTTCGGCTCACAGTTCGTGGCTTCGAGCCCCACATCAGGCTCTCTGCTGTCAGCACAGAGCCTGCTTTGGATCCTTTGTCCCCCTTTCTATCTGTCCCTCCCCTCAAAAACAAGCATTTAAAAAAATAATAATTGTTTGCCTTTTGGATTTATCAATTCTACTTTGAAAATTACTTAGCTTAAATTTTAAGATTTTATTTTTTTAAGAGGACTTTTTGTTTTTTATTCCCCAGTATTCACGTGATTGAACGGCGTGCTCTTCCTGAATTTTTCAATGGGAAGAACAAATCCAAGACTCCAGAAATGTGAGTGAAATATAAAGATGTAATCCTGATACTACTACTTTAGAATGGGGCTGAAGTGTAGAGAAATTGTTAATTTGCATGTGTTTGGCAGGGGTTTCTTCAAATTGTTTTAAATTTTTTAAAAAAGTATTTATTTATTTTGAGAGAGCATGTAAGTGGGGGAGGGGCATAAAGAGCGGGGAGAGAGAATTCCAAGCAGGCTTTGTGCTGTGCTGTCAGCTCAGAGCCCAACTTGGGGCTTTATTTCCCAAACCGTGAGATCATGACCTGAGCTGATACCAAGAGTCAAACACTCATTTTTGCTAATGTTTGGAAGTTTGCAAATATGTTACTCCATGCAGAACAGTGTTCATACCTCAGCCGCACAGAATTCCATGCTGTAAAGGAATTTTTTCTACATTTTTTCTTCTTCCATTTGTATCTTGAACTATATGCATGTGAGCTCTTACAGCCATGATTGAAATTAGTAATAGTCATTCACCAAAATGAGCTGAGGTTTCTCCTTAACAGTTCCCAATTTGTGTTATAGATTATGTATGTTTATGTATGATAATCTGAGAGACGGTGGAATCTTTATCTTGTTTTCTTAATGAATGATTACTAATTGAAAGAATGCCAGATATGATGACATAGCTGCCTATAAATTGATCTTAATTACATAAAGCATTGTTGTGCTTTTGCATTGGAGATAAAAACCTTTTTGGAGATGGAAGAATCTTTTGGGGAAGTATTTTTGTATATTTGCCTGGTGACTGTTAAATACACATTTCTGGAAACCCTTGCCCCCAAATAAATCCACACCTGTCATACTATAAATACTTTTCCATATATTATCTTTATAGTATTAATTCATTGCTTGTTATACTCATGTGACTTCACAAATAGATGTCTTTTGCTTAAATTGTTTGGGAAGGGTGATTTTCCACATTGAACGCATGACAGAATATAGATAATTGAATAATAAATATTTTCTTATAGTAGATTGTCCACAATAGTTTGAGGTTGTAAGTTTAGATAATTCTAGCCTTTCCATAACAAAAGTGTAAGGATTCATTTAAAACCACAGTCAAAGATTTGGCATAAGAAACCCTGATAGTCTTTCCATCTAGTGAGACATGGTATATTCTTCTAGCTAATTTGCCAATTGCCAGCGTTTGTAAATACTTCTGGTTCTTGACAGTCTTCTGTTTAAAAGCACAGTTTATCATTTTAGTCCGCTTAAATCTGAAAATTTACGGCTTTTATTTATCCATCTATGCGTATACTAGACCTTTTTTGAGCAGTGTACCTTTTCTATTCTGATGTAGCCCACCTTAACTTTGCCAGACTTTTGTTTTTCTTTTGTGGCTAGGTCTGTAGCTTCTTAAAATCTTGTTTTAAATATTTTATCGCAGAGGGGCGACTGGGTCGCTCATTCAGTTAAGCATCTGACCCTTAATTTCAGCTCAGGTCATGATCTCACATTTTGTGAGATTTGGCCCCAAGTTGGGCTCTGCATTGACAGCACAGAGCCTGCTCGGGATTCTCTCTCCCTCTCTCTCTCCCACTCTCTCTCTGCCCCTCTCCCACTTGCACATATCTTCTCTCTCTTGCTCACAATTTAAAAAGGTTGTTGCTTAAAAAAGACAGTAATAAATAAGTAAATGAATGAATGAATGAATAAATATTTTGTCACAGAAGTGTTTGGGTTTGTTGTAAAATAAGTCTCCTGTGACTCCGAATCCCAGTTTTTCTCTCCTTTTTTATCTGTTCTTGTTTTAGCTTTGATTTTGGCCTCATCGGTTCTGCTCATCACCTGGCTGGGTATATAGCCATTGTCAGAGCCAGATCAACATGTGGCTCTACTAAGAATATAGAAATGAGAGGCAGCACGTGTTAAGAGCATGGATTCTAGAGCAGCCCCCCCGCCCGCCCCCCCCCCCCCCCCCCACTCTGTTTGCTAAATTCTGGCTCCACACTTAACCAGCCTTGTGGTCTAGGGCACTTTTTTTTTTAATGTATATATTTAAAAATTTTTATTTTATCTATTTTGGTGGGTGGGGTGGGGCAGAGAGAGAGAGAGAGAGAGAGAGAGAGAGAGAGAGAATCTCAAGCAGGCTCCACTATCAGCATGGAGCCCGGCACAGAGCTCGAACTCACAAACCATGAGATCATAATCTGATCCAAACTCAACAGTCAGATGCCTAATTGACTGAGTTACCCAGGAGCCCCTAGGACACATACTTTAATCACTCTGTGCTTTAGTTTCTTCATCGGTAAATGAGATGATAGTGTACCTTTCCTTAGGGAGAGATTATGAGGTTTAAATGAATTACTGTGGATACACAGTAGTTCTGCACACAGCATAAATAACCAGGTGTTTATTTATCCATTCACCCCTGTGATCAAGCTTGTATTTATATTAGCTCGTATTATTATTTTAACCTATTTTTTTTTCAACATTTTTATTTATTTTTGGGACAGAGAGAGACAGAGCATGAACGGGGGAGGGGCAGAGAGAGAGGGAGACACAGAATCGGAAACTGGCTCCAGGCTCTGAGCCATCAGCCCAGAGCCTGACGCGGGGCTCGAACTCCCGGACCGGGAGATCGTGACCTGGCTGAAGTCGGACGCTTAACCGACTGCGCCACCCAGGCGCCCCATATTTTTAAGTAAACTCTATGCCCAACGTAGGTCTCAAACTCCTGTCTCTAAACACAAAACCCGCCTGCTCCACCAGCTGAGCCAGCCAGACACCCCTATGTTACTTTACATTAACTTCATTGTTTTATTCTGTTACTTATCGTTAATATTAGTGAATAGTTGTTTTGCATATTAGCTATTATCCTTAATTACATTAATGACTGTGAGCACTCAGTAGTATTTGTTGGAATATAAACTTTTTGTTGGATTTGGTTATAGGGAATCAGAAGATTATTGGCTCTATGAGTTATTATTTCTGAAAGGATGTGTGTTCACCTTATGAATTTTGCCACTGCTTTTTAGATACTTGGCATATCGAAATTTTATGATTGACACATATCGCCTAAACCCCCAAGAATATTTAACCAGCACTGCTTGTCGGCGAAACTTGACTGGAGATGTGTGTGCTGTGATGAGGTAAAATGCCTGACTTTTTCTTAGACACTTCACTGCAGGTGGTTACTGATTCATTGCTGTTTAATGTTTGATTGATCCAACTGGGTATTTTCTTTGTTGATAAAATACCTTAATCAAATGTTTTTTATTTAGGGGTTGAGTATTTTTAATACCTTGGCATTTTCTCTTCTTTTTAAGATTTTACACTTGATATCTTTTATTTTATGGTAAAATCGTAAAATGACCAGGGATGGAGAGTGGGTTGATCTGGAGAGTGGATAAACTCTCTACACTAGATCTGTCTAAAGAAGCAAATCAAATGGGAATCTCCTGGTTTGAATTTGGCCTGTGTGTGAGTTTTTTCACCATGGACTTAAGTGAACATTTGTTTTCTTCTTTCTGTGATGGAAATAATCAGGCTTTGTATTAGGTTTTGGGTGTTATGTTATCAACATGATGTTGAGTTTGTAGAAATTGTCCCTCATACAACAAACCAAAATTGTCAGTTAACTTTGTGGTGCTTCATAGCCTATAGAGAACATTTTACTTGTTTTATTGTTTTGATTTTTTAGTGAAATGTGATGATGGTTAATGGAGGAAGTGAGTTACAGTCTCTAGATGTTAAGTTTCAGAGCTTTACTCTTCCAGGGTTCATGCCTTTTTAGAGCAGTGGGGGCTTGTCAATTACCAAGTGGATCCAGAAAGTCGACCCATGGCAATGGGACCTCCTCCTACTCCTCATTTCAATGTATTAGCTGATACCCCTTCTGGGCTTGTGCCTCTACATCTTCGATCACCTCAGGTAAATTAATGATTACACAAATATTATTATAATTCTGGTTTTTGTAATTATTACTCTAATAACCTAATATTAGGCATTTTTAATATTACACTAATTATACACTGTATGAAACTTCTTCCCCTTCCTAACATTTGGAAAGTGAACAAACACATGTTCTTGAAAAAATTACTATGTCAACCAGATTTTATATAGCCTTAAATTGGAATAACATGAGTCTAAGGTGTAAATTGTTCTTCACTGTGAAATGGGGTAGCATATTAAAGAAAATTTATTGTCGATTTTCTCTGGGATTTAAATGAGGCAAAAAAATGTTGCTTATACGCAACCTTTGTTGCCTATGTTGAAATGTTGTTAGAAGTGTAGGGCAAAGGTGTGGTTATTTTTTTTATTCTGAAATCTCTCTACGTGTCACTATTATACAGTGCTTTAAAAATTCTATCCCTTTAACTTTGTAGAGATTAATAAAGCCATTCATCATTTTTCTGACTCCTAGGTCCCTGCTGCTCAGCAGATGTTAAATTTTCCTGAGAAGAACAAGGAAAAACCAATTGATTTGCAGAACTTTGGTCTTCGTACTGACATTTACTCCAAGAAAACCTTAGCAAAAGTAAGGACTTTGTTTCTAGACCCACCTGGGCTGCAATGCAGCATGTCCTCTTTATTCTTCTTTGTAAGAGGTATCAGTTTTCATAAGAAACGTAACTTTCTATGGCATAAGAATGTGAGCATTCTAATTAATCTATTGGCATTTTATAAAACCACAATCACTTATCTTACCACTTTTTCTGTATGGTTAGAATGTAGGTATGTTAAAGTAATGATGAATAATATGTTAAAACAGGAAAATGTGGAGAATTTCAACATAATTGGAATATATAGACTCAAAGGAATATTGTATAATTGAAAAATGTGCCTGAAATTAACCTCGTTGGGTGGTTTTAACAGCAGGCTAAACACAACAGAAGACAGGAATAGTGAGCTCAGACAGGTTAGTAGCTACCTTGAAATTGAAGCACCAAGAGAAAAATAAATTTGATCAAGGTGGCGGAGGGGGTCAAAGAGAACAGACTTTAAAGGGCACGTGAGAAATGGTAAAAAGAATTCATGTTTATCATTAGAGACCTATAAAAAGAGAAAGAATGAAACAGAAGTGATATTTGAAGATGTAATGGCTAATCATTTTTGATAAATAATAAAAAGATACCAACTCAGTATAGAGTCTAAACTGATCCACATTTGGATACAGAGGAAAACATGTTTAGGCTCATCATGCTTAAACTTACCTTAAAAACTAACATCTTAAACAGGGCGCCTGAGTGGCTCAGTTGGTTAAGCATCTGACTCTTGATTTCGGCTCGGGTCTTGTGGGATCGTTCCCCTTTCAGGCTCCAGGATAAGTGTGGAGCCTCCTTGAGATTTTCTCTCTCCCTTTCTCTCTGCCCCTTTCCTCCATTCACACACATGCATGCTCTCTCAAACAAAAGAAAACAAAAAAACTAACACCTTAAAAGTAGCCACCATATTGGGCAGTGAGTGGCGTTGGAGAAGGACACATTAAATTCAAAGAAATAATCATAAAACTGATGTCTGACTTTTCAGCAGACATGACAGAAGCCAGATGTTTATTTATTTTTTGAGAGCGAGAGAAAGAAAATGCAAGCAGGGGAGGGGCAGAGAAAGAGGGAGACACAGAATCCAAAGCAGGCTCCAGGCTCTGAGCTGTCAGCACAGAGCCTGACATGGGACTCGAACCCATGAACCGTGAGATCATGACCTGAGCTGAAGTCAGATGCTTAACCGACTAAGCCACCCAGGCACTCCAACACCATAGTAACATTTTAAATGCTGAAGGTAAAGCTGTCGGTCTGGAGTTCTGTATCCAGTAGGAATACCTTTCAGGAGTGAAAGGGCAGATATTGAGAATGGGGTTAGGTTTTCACTAGCACACAGTACAGGAAAACTGAGGGAAGTTTTTTTGGGTGAAGGATATTGATCCCTGATGGACCCACAAGACTAGGAAGGTATACGTCTAGGGAGACGAATGAATGTACGATTAAATATGAAGAAATATAGACTGTTTAAGCAGTGATCATTTTAAGGAGTTTATAACATGTAGAAATGACCAAAATGGCAGAAAGACAATTACATGGAGTTAAACTCCTGATATAATTTAGAAATGTGATAAAAAATGCTGCTTCAGGTTAAAGTATATAATACTTTGGCAAACACTTTCCAAATACTTTTGAAGGGGATTGGATCTACATGGAAGAACAATGAATGCCAGAAGAGGTCAGCACCTGGGTCAGAATAAAAGATGTTCCCTCCTGATTTGTAGTTTTAAAAAAACGGTAATAGACTACTTAAACCAAAAATGCTAACAGTATATCTCTAGGTTCTCAATGTGTGTTAAGGACCAAACATGGCTCAAGGTACAGCAGAGGGAAATGGAAGTACACTATATTAAAGTTCTTATGCCATATATATGGCACCTAATATGGTATTTGAGGATACACCATGACACGTTAAAGATGAGGATTCTAAGTCACAGAGTATTTAAAGACCTATAGCTAGTAAGTCAGTAATGGAGATAAAAACAGAATAATACTCCACAAAAAAGTTACTTCTCAAAAAAAGTTACCCCATAAGAGGGAATGAATGAGAAAGGAAGGGGTAGATGTGATGAGTAGAAAATAGGGAGGTGGTAGGTTTACATATGACCATGGGGATAGTAATAACCTTATTTGTAAATGGTTGTAATATTTCAGTTAAGCAACAGAGATCATCAAATTGCATAAAAAACTAAGAATCATAAATTGTCTGTAAGAAATCTAATTACAAAGTAAAAGAATGAGAGAAGACGTGCCTTCTAGACATTAATCCAAGGAATACCAGTTATGTTAATACTAGTGAAAAGAGACATTAGAAATTATTTTACCAGAATTAAACATGGACATTTCGTAATGATAAAGGAGTTAATCAAAAGGACATGATTGCCCTAATTAGGTGTATAGTTCATTAAAAAACTCCAAAATATATAAAGCAAAAGTGATAGAATTGTAGTTGGAGATTTCAATAGTCTGCTCTTAGTAATTGATAGAATAAGTAGGTAGGTAGGTCAGTAAGATAAGACTAAAGTTCTTGGGGAACATTCACCAAAGTATATTCAATTCTGAGCCATAAAATGACTCTCAAGAAATTTTAAAGGAATGATACTATAAAATGTGGTTGTATGATTTCATACACGTGAAGTAAATATGGTTAGCTAACCACAACAAAATGAAACTAGAAACCAGAAACAAAAAAACAATACAGAAAATTAACAAAATAAGGAGATGGTTATTAACGAAATAAGGAAAGGATCGGTAAATTTGATAAGCCTCCGACCAGAGTGAGTGATCAAGAAGAAAAGAGAAGACACAAATTACAAATCAGGAAAGAAAGAATATATTACTGATTCTCTGTACATTAAAAAGATATTAAAAATATAATCAACAACTTGATAATAATATGTTTGACACTTTGATAAGATGGACAAACCCCTTGAAAGCAACAAAATAAAAAACTTTACTCAGGATGAAATAGGTAACCTAATGTAATAGCTTGAAAAATGTCCTCCAAAGAAATCAGATCCTGATGCCTGGAACTTGTAAACATTACCTCATTTGGAAAAAAGTTCTTTTGCTGATGTGATTAAGTTAGAGATCTTGAAGATGAGATAACGCTGTATTATCCAGGTCGGCCCTGAGTGCCATGACATGTGTTCTTCTAAGAGGTAAATCCAAAGAGATTTGAAGACAGAAGAGGAAAAGGCAGTGTGACCTCAGGCACAGAGGTTCAGATAAGGCAGCTGCAAACCAAGGAGTTCTGAGTCAGCCACCAGAAGGTGGAAGAGGCAGAGAATGAATTCTCTTCTGGAGCATGAATAGGGAGTACGGTCCTGCTGACACCTCAGTTCTTGTCCTGGTTGTATTGATTTTGGACTTCTAGCCCCCTGACCTATGAGCGAATGAATTTTTGTTATTTTGAATGTTTCATCAAGTTTGTGAGAATTTGATTATAGTAGCCATATGGAACTAATAGACTTGAATAGCCTTGTATATATTATATCTATATATATTTCAACATCTTTCTGAAAAGAAAACTCTAGGCCCAGATGATTATACTGATGCATTTGTACCAAACATTTGAGGAAGAAATAATACCAACCTATATAAACTCTTCCAGAAAATAAAAGTGGAGAGAACTATTATATTCTTTTATAGTTAAATATAAATACACACACACACACACACACACACACACACACACACACACACACAGTCACTGAGCTTCTGGCTATATAAACAATATAAATAAGTTTAAAAAAGAATGAATGTATAAAAGAATATGCATGATTGTCCTTAACAGCTTTATCCACGATAGCCAAAAACCATAAACAATCAGTCATGTAAATGGATAAATTGTAGTTTATTCAAACAATATAATATTAACACAAAAATGAAAAGAAATGACTTCATAAAAAGAGTGTGGTTGAATATCATCGACCTACTATTAAACAAGAAGCCAGACCCACAGACTACATACTGAATGGTTTTACAAAGTTCAGATCCAAGAAAAACTAGCCTATGATTATAGAAGTCAGAATAGTGTGTACTCCTGTTGGTATCAACTTGAGGTTTAAAGGAGAGAACCCTTAGATGTTGATTTAGGTGATTATGTGGGCGTATATGTGAAATTGTATCTAACTGTATACCTAAGGTTTGGGTTTTTTATTGAACATACATTCTGCCTTAGTAAACACCAAAGAAAGCATTTCTAAAACCATGCACAACCCCCACAAACATCTCAAGGATTATGAGATGAGATTATGCACCCTTCTCAGAGCTAGTTTTTATCAAGAGTAGAAACTGTACCTTTGTGGCTGAGACGTGGAGAAATGCTCACTGCCACACACCTACCTAATAAATGTCATGTTTAGGTTATACAGATCTTTCCTGTTATTCAGGTTTTCCTTCCTTAGAATTTAGATGAAATGTTAATGAATGTTGTTCCTCTTGGAATTTTGTTCCTCTGTCTGATTGACAGTCATTTCTGAGATTAGTTCATTAAAAGATGAAACTTGTTGTCTTTTTTTTTTTTTTTTTTTCAACGTTTTTATTTTATTTTTGGGACAGAGAGAGACAGAGCATGAACAGGGGAGGGGCAGAGAGAGAGGGAGACACAGAATGGGAAACTGGCTCCAGGCTCTGAGCCATCAGCCCAGAGCCTGACGCGGGGCTCGAACTCACAGACCGCGAGATCGTGACCTGGCTGAAGTCGGACGCTTAACCAACTGTGCCACCCAGGCGCCCCGAAACTTGTCTTAAAGTAATCATTAAGGGTTATGGGGCACCTGGGTGGCTCAGTCAGTTAAGGATCCAACTCTTGATTTCGGCTTAAGTCATGATCTCATGGTTTGTGAATTTGAGCCCCACGTTCGGCTCTGTGCTGACAGTGCAGTGCCTGCTTGGGATTCTCTCTCTCCCTCTCTTGCCCTTCCTCCGCTTGCATGCTCTCTCCCTCTCTTTCTCTAAATAAATAAGTAAACTTAATAGAAGTCATTAAAAAGAAAGTAATCCTTAAGGAATCTGAGCAATGTATTATGAGTTCTAGCTACATGCCTTTTTGTCCATCTCACAAAGTCCTGCTTTAAGACTTAATTCTACAATGCTTAATTCCACAATGTTTCAATTCCTCTTTATTCTCTAGTTAAAGTAGTTATTTTTAGTACAGTTTTTTGCAAAAATTTCAGAATATGTATTGAATACCATGGAAACCTAGCAAATCATAATTTAACTTTTACCCACAGTATGTAACACAGCATGCAGAAAGGTTGAGTCAACAAATTGAGAGGCTTTGTTGTCACAAACAAGGAAATCACAGACTATAGAAATTTTCTCTTCATTTTTAAAACTATAATCTACCCAAATAGAGTTTACAGAGAAGGGATATGTTAAAATGTATATTCTGAGTTAATAACATTTGCAGGTAAAGAATAATGTCAGGTATACCACACATCCAGTCTTCTGACAGTCTCTGAAGGGAGCAGGGTGTACAAATCAGAAGTATGAATCAATTGATAAATCTTAGTTTTTAGGTAACACAAAGTTGGTTTTCTTATACCCCCCCATGCTCATGTGAGTTGTCAGTTAAAGGGATTTTTGTTTTAAAAATGTTTGTTTGTTTTGGAGGGAGAAGAGGGGGAGGGGCAGAGAGAGAGGGGGAGAAAGAGTCCCAAGCACTCTCCACCCTTAGCATGGAGCCCACATAGCCTGATCCCACAACCTTGAGATCGTGACCTGAGCCTAAATCAACAGTCCAGGGCTCAACCCCCAGTTAAAGGGATTCTTACGGAGTGATTTGCAGTTTAGGGAATTACTTGGTGATTATTTTATTCAAGAGATGTTGAAAATATGAAGCTGTTGCAATTGGAATCAAGAATCTTTCAAGGGGTGCCTGAGTGGCTCAGTTGGTTGAGCTTAGATCATTCTCTCCTGGATGGAGTTCGAGCCCCATGTCGGGCTCTGTGCTGACAGCTCAGAGCCTGGAGCCTGCTTTGGATTCTCTCTCTCTGCCCCTCTCCTACTCAGTTTCTCTCTCTCTCTGAAAAATAAACAGGGGCGCCTGGGCGGCTCAGTCGGTTAAGCGTCCGACTTCAGCTCAGGTCATGATCTCACAGACCCTGAGTTGGAGCCCTGCATCAGGCTCTGTACTGACAGCTCAGAGCCTGGAGCCTGCTTTGAATTCAATATCTCCCTCTCTCTCTGCCCCTTCCCTGTTCATGCTCTGTCTCTCTGTCTCAAAAAGAAATAAAAACATTTAAAAAGATTTTTTTAATAAATAAGCATGAAAATATTAAAAAAAAAAAAAGAATCTTCCAGAGTAATTTATGTGTAGTACAATTTGTCTTTGAATCTTAGAAAAAGTACTGTGTTCAAGTTATACCAAATGTTTGTGTTACGTTTATGATATCCAACCAGTTCATGGTATGCATTAAAATATTATGCCTTTAGGGGCGCCTGGGTGGCGCAGTCGGTTGAGCGTCCGACTTCAGCCAGGTCACGATCTCGCGGTCCGTGAGTTTGAGCCCCGTGTCAGGCTCTGGGCTGATGGCTCAGAGCCTGGAGCCTGTTTCCGATTCTGTGTCTCCCTCTCTCTCTGCCCCTCCCCCGTTCATGCTCTGTCTCTCTCTGTCCCAAAAATAAATAAAAAAACGTTGAAAAAAAAATTTTTTTTTTAAATATTGTGCCTTTGTAGCTTCAAAAGTATTGTCAAATTTCAAAATAATAGAAACAACATATCTAAGTGGTCTATGAGTCCTTAATAGAAAACAAGAAATCTTTGAAATAGGTCTGCCTTTCTGTTGGAAGTTTAGAATCCTCAAGTGTTTTATTTCTGTTGCTCAGGGACTTTTTTTTTTTCCCAAAGATTTTATTTTTAAGTAATCTCTACACCCAGTGTGGGGCTCCAACTTAACCCCAAGATCAAGAGTTGCATGCTGTACCGATTGAGCCAGTCAGGTGTCCCACCTACTGCTTAGGGACTTACTTGGTTGTGTGCATAAAACAGCCCCCTGAATTTAGAAGAAACTCCTGCTGAGCTCCATGCTCAGCCTTTAGGAGTGAGTGTCTAATTTTTGGTTTTGTTTCTTTAGAGTAAAGGTGCTAGTGCTGGAAGAGAATGGACTGAACAGGAGACCCTTCTGCTCCTGGAGGTAAGCACATTAATAGTGGAGCCCCTTTATCCACACAGGAGGTGGGTGCTTAGTTTCTGTGACTCGCATTTGAAGTACACCTTTGGAATTAATCCTGAAGTTTTTTGAACCATGTATTGAGTTTTAAGAGAATTTTCTTGGTCCATCATTATTTAAATATCATACCTAGAAGTGATGTGCTAGCTATCAGTAGGGAAGATCAGACCTGGATATGTGTTATTTTGGCCCAGGTTGGGTTGTTTCATTTTAAATCTTTGCCAATATTAAACAATTATTTCGGCTTTGCACAAGTAGTCTAGATCTGTAACTTTTCCTCCAAAATTGGAAGATTTGGCACTTCTGGCACCTCATTCCCATGTAAAAATAATTTGCTGACCTTGAGTAGCAGATGTTACTTTGAAGTGGAATGTTTCTTCAGATTCCAGTTGTTGTTTTTGTAACTTAGCCCACCTCGGTCATTGTAGATGAGTTCTCTGGTGCTGGTGTGCATTTGTACAACCTCCATATTTCCCAGAAGGCATTCCAGAGAAGTAGATGAAGATGCCTGCCACTGAAAATACTGTTTGTTCTTGAAAGTAGAACACTGTCGTAAACTAGTGGTAATTCAAAATATGTCAGTCAGCTTGTTGAATACTTTTTGGAATTCTTCATGTCTTTGGAGATTCTTGAAAATACTTACACAAGTAACTCTTAGCAATTATTTCTACTCTGGAGAGTAAGAGAATGTTAGGTTCCATATTTATCAACCATTTTTGAAGAGGACATTTATCTTTAGTTACAGAACAGTGATTGGGTAAAATGAAGACTGCATGGTACTACATAGTATTTGTGGGTAGAATGTACGTGTGAGAACCAAATTAGGACCAAATGAGGAAGTGTACTGTTAGATCTCTTAGGAACGCTTTTGCCTACAAAGAACAGGATGTAACTAGCAAAGATTAAACCAAAAAGGACATTGTTTTTTTTTTGTTCAACTGGCTATCTTTAGATTGGCAATTCCAACATACTTTTTACTACTCAAGTACATCATCAGGTTCCTAGCTTCTTTCTTCTTTTGTTTTCCTTCTTTAGCTGTCTGCATTCTGTCTCTCTGTGTTCTCTTCTGCTCCCAGCAAGGCTGATTTATTCACTGGTTTCATATCCCTGTTCAAAACAGTAAGAAAATTGGAAATGGCACTTCTGGGGCCTCTTCTGGGGCTCTTCTTGGGATGAAAAGCTTAACCAGAAGGCCCTCATCAGTCTTCCCTTCTATCTCAGTAATCAAAATGGGTCTCAGTGGTCACCAAGTATTGCAGGTGGTGCTGGGAAAAGAACGAGTTTTCTGGTTTCATTAATGGGGTCAACCTGGAGGGAGGTATGATTGCTGCTGGTAACTTCTAGTGCTTGCTCTGTTTATAACATTTAGAGCAAAGAACTTGCAGAGGAAGAGAGCTCATTTTCAGTGGAGTATTCATCTGATCCAAACTTGTATATCATGTGTAACATTTGCAATTCAGAAATGAAGCATCAAATAGAAGATTAGACTAGGTCAGCAGTTCTCAAACGTTTTGGTCTCAGGATATACTTCTACTCTTAAAAATTACATTGAGGTTTCAAAGAATTTTTGTGAGTTAATCAGTATTTTCTGTATTGTAAATTAAAACTGAGGAAACTAATTTACTTAAAAATAACAATAAACCCATTGCAAGTTTTTATGAAAAATTTTTATCAGAAATAGATTTTGAAAAACAAAAGTGTGTTAGTAAAAAGTGTGGTGTCACCCGTTAGCCATATCTATAATGTTTGACTTAATAGAATACAGCTGGATTTTCATATTTGTTTTTTTCATCATATATGTTGTTTTAGTTAAAATACATTAGGACCATTTAGTATCATCTGGACGTGTATTTGGAAACACAAAGAATATCTTAATGACCTTTTCAGATAATTATAAATACTCCTGTAGGAGAGGCTTTCATGGCAGGTACGTATTTTTCAGAATTCTAATTTTCACTTAATCATTGGCAAAAAGCACTCAGTTGTTTTCTTCAAAGTGACACTTTTGACAATCTTGTTTGCTTTTAAGAAAACATTTGCCAGGCTGTTGTGGTGGTGAGTGCCTGTTAGTCCCAGGTGCCCAGAAGGCTGAGGCAGGAGGGTTGCTTAAGTCTTAGGTTCAGGACTGGAGTGTGCTGTGCTAGCTGGGTGTCTGTACTAAGTTTGGCATCAGTATGATGACTTCCTAGAGCGAGGGACCACCATGATCCCTAAGGCAGGGTGAACTGGCCCAGGTCAGAAATGGAGCAGATCAGAACTCCCGTGCTGATCAGAAAATGTCTGCCAGATATCTGTGCCTACAGACCATGGTGTGTTAGCCATGGTGTGCTAGCATTTACATGGTAGTAAAAATGTTCGGGGTGCCTGGGTGGCTCAGTCAGTTGAGTGTCTGACTTCGGCTCAGGTCATGATCTCGCTGTCTGTGAGTTCGAGCCCCGCGTCGGGCTCTGTGTTGACGGCTCAGAGCCTGGAGCCTGTTTCAGATTCTGGGCCTCCCTCTCTGCCCTTCCCCCGCTCATGCTCTGTCTCTCTCTCTCTCTGTCAAAAATAAACATTAAAAAATTTTTTTAAAAAATGATCTTCAATGAAAATGGCTAGTTGAGCTTGAAACTCAAATGATCACACAGTGCTTTTCCTTCAGACAGCCATCATGCTTGGATAGTTGATTTTTAGTTTTCTTGTGTACCTCACATTTCATAGTACCAAATATTAAAAACAAGTGAACTTTGATGTTTAAATTTGTAAGATTAATAATTTTACAGTAAAGTTGGATTATTTTTGTGAGTGTGGCAGTGAAGAAGAAGGTGATTATTAAGATATTCTTGGGGCACCTGGGTGGCTCAGTCAGTTGAGCATGCAACGTCAGTTCAGGTCATAGTCTCGCAGTTTGTGAGTTCGAGTCCCACACTGGGCTCTGTGCTGACAGCTCAGGGCCTGGAGCCTGCTTCGGATTCTGTGTCTGTTTCTCCCTCTCTCTGTCCTTTCCCTGCACGCACGAGCTCTCTCTTTCTCTCTCAAAACTAAACATTAAAAAAAAAAAAAAAAGACTGGTGCCACTGCCTTGATTCATGCTGAGGGTAGGTGGTTCACTCACCACTGCTTTAGCATCCACCGTGCACGTGTCATCATAGTGAAAAAGCAGCAGTGTCCTGTTGCTATTGTGAAAACGGTTTTGATCTCTTGGTTCCCCTGAAAAATATGGTGCCCCATGGGTCTCCGAGCCACACTGAGATACACTGGACCTACTGATAGCTCATCTTCCTTCCTTCCTTCCTTCCTTCCTTCCTTCCTTCCTTCCTTCCTTTCTTTTTGAGAGAGAGAAGGAGCAAGTAAGCAAGGGGCAGAGAGAGAGAGAGAGAGGGAATGAGAATATCCCACAAGGGACAGAGAGAGAGGGAGGGAGACAGAGATAGAGAGAAGCAGGACTCACCCAGGGCTTGTGTTTTGCCCAAAGCGGGACTTGTGATGGTTCATGTTTCTGTATTGCTTTTAATTTTGTTTTTTGAGTTTTTCCAACAGTTGTATTTGGTTTAAGAAGTTTTAGTGGTGTATTATTTCTTTTTCTTTTTTACATCCCTCTTCTCCTTTTCCTTATTCTGTCTTCTCAATATCTCTGCATTAAAATTCAAAAAGATTTCTTCTTTTTGAGTTTTTACCACACTTTAAAACAAAATTATTTATTTTTGAGAGAGAGAGAGAGAGAGAAAGAGAACGAACGGTGAGGGGGAAGAGAGAGAATCCCAAGCAGGCTCCAAACTATCAGCACAGAGCACAATGCAGGGCTGAAACTCACGAACTGCAAGACCATGACCTGAACCGAAACCGAGAGTTGGATGCTTAACAGACTGAGCCACCCAGGCGCCCCAAGTTTTTACCACTATTTTGATGTACTCTTATCTACTCATTTGTTATCAGTAATATGCAGAGAGCTTCTTTTCTGAACCACTTTTTATTTATTTCAGGACTGTTTTGTCTAGTCATATTTGCCCTGGACATTTACTTAATGTGTTTAAAGTTTTTAGTACTTGGCAGGGAATATACTTTCATGTTGCTTTGGGCTTTAGGGAGTAATTAGTTGTACAGCACCAATTGGAGTATCGTTCTTACCAGTTCTTTTTCTTTCTATACATTGACACTCAAAATTTTCTCTTCTATGTTTAAGAATAGTGAATAGAGTGAGAACAGAATGGCTGAGCTGCTGTTTATCCTGAATATATTCAAGAAAACCACAGTATCCTTACACAATAGTGCATTTTTTTCCTCCTGCAGGTGGAACCTGTAGAGTGATTGGTTTTTCTTTTAAACATGCAGTTGAGGGGCGCCTGGGTGGCTCAGTCGGTTGAGCGTCCGACTTCGGCTCAGGTCATGATCTCACAGCTCGTGAGTTCGAGCCCCGCGTCGGGCTCTGTGCTGACCGCTCAGAGCCTGGAGCCTGCTTCTGCTTCTGTGTCTCCCTCTCTCTCTGCCCCTAACCCACTCGCATTCTGTCTCTGTCTCTCTCAATAATAAATAAACATTTAAAAAAATTAAAAAAATAAAAATAAATAAACATGCAGTTGAATCAACAGGTGTTGTCTCTGCTTACACAGAGGTGCCCCAGCAGCATTGCTTACCACTAACATCTTCTATTTCTGTAGTTTATTTATTGATAATTAATAACTTAAGAATATGAAGCCAGATGAAAATTTTTTTTTAAATTTTTTTTTACATTTATTTAATTTTGAGAGACAGCACAAGTGGGGGAGGGGCAGAGAGAGAATGAGACACAGATTGGAAGCAGGCTCCAGGCTCTGAGCTGTCAGCACAGAGCCCGACGCGGGGCTCGAACTCACAAACCGTGAGATCATGACCTGAGCCGAAGTCAGACACTTAACGGACTGAGCCACCCAGGTGCCCCGAGATGAAAATTTTTTAAAGGATTTATAACCAAATGACCAAAACCAGTCAATTTTTTCCTAATAAATAGATAAATCTGGAAGATGCATTAAGGTTTATTGTTTCCCCCCCAATCATATCATTTTATTAGACAAGTATATCACACAGGCAGCACCCCAACTATTTTATATTATTTCTGAGACCACCTGCTTTTATTTTAAAAACACCTTATTTGATATGGTCTCTCATCAAAACACACACAGCTCTTCTGTGGAATGCTGCAGATTATTATCTGTGATTTTGTTTAGTACAATGTTTTATTACATATATTGGAGGCATAGTTTCAGCTTTGCAAATAACCAAAATAGAATCTACACACTGGATGAATAAATGGAATTTGAAAAGACCTTGAATGAATTGGTAGACATGAAGGCTATATAAGGCTTTCTGTTAGCTTTTTGAAAAAATACATTGCATAAGATCAAGACTTATTTGAGTAGATTTCATTTGTAAGATGTGTGAGGAATTCCAGGGGTTTCACCTGAAAATGTGTCACCAGTTTAAGTCACAAAAGGCTGATAACTCAGTCTTCTGAGCAGTTTGACATTGCATTGACAGATTCAGGGTGCCAGAATGGAAGAAGAAATGTCAGCATTCTATTTCATAGTGATTAAGGGGGTTTTTTAAAGAGGCTTTTACAATATTAAGTCCTCAACTTGTAACAGTTGTCTTCCTGGTCATTATAATTGTCCCTGGGCTTGAAATTGACAAGACCTGAGTCTGGGAGCTTATTGGTTCCTCCCTTGTTAACTTCAGTCTTTCTCCTGCCTGCTTTGTTTTCTCATGCCTTGTGTTTATTTTCCCTTAGATGATTAGTGGACATGAAATCTTGTACCTGCAGATAAAATCCATTAAGGTTATTAACGTTTATCACTGAAAGAGTTCCCCACGTTTTTTGTACTGGCTAGATTACAGAAGCAGTAGCATTGGACGATACTCCGTAAACAGCATCTAGTTTTGCTCGTAGTGTGCATGTCCCTGATACACCTTTCCTTGATATGCTACCCAAGGAGTTGTTTTTTCTGTGTAATTTTGAATTACGTTTTAGATGAGTATGTCTTCCAATTAAAAAAAATATTGTCTTGAGGAAGAGCCCTTTTTTACAGGTTTTGTGTGGGGTTTTTTTGTTTTGTTTTTTTTTACATTTGGAGCCATGGGAAACACAAATTCCTTTCCTGGTCTAGTCCAGTTTCCTGTGGTCACGTTCAGCAAATTTTATTGGTTACTGTGTTTAAGGCACCGCGGCAGACTCTGTAGACTGAGATGGCTAGGCCATAGTCTTTGCAGGTAAGGGATTCAACGGAAACAGGTTAAAACAAAAAAATGAGTGCAGTGTCCTCAGCTTCACGATTGGAGCCATACCCAGAGCACAAGACAAGTACATAGGGATGGCTGTGTGTCAGGCTGGGTGGATGAGACTCAGTGCATGGCTTCCTGGGAATGGGACAGCTGTATTGTTGGCTCCAGTATATGATATTTTGGGTACAGAGCAAAGTGTCCACAGGCACAATGACTAGGAAGACTATTTCTGGATATTCCTAGAACATGAAAGAGTAGTGAGTAGAGTGGAAGAAGTAGGCATAGTCCCGATCCTACGTGGACTTCATTCAGTAAGATAATAACGAGCAAGGAAATAATTTTAGGCAGGAGAGAGACAGTGTCATGTGTGAAACCTAGTTCACTCTGGCAATAGGAAGAAAGATAAATTTAAGGATAGAGAGAGATGGGTGATTCTGAGAATGCAGGTAAGGAGCCAGCTCATAGCAGGAAGAATGAAGGTGTTTTATACTCCTGTAAAATGTCTGCTAATTTATCAGCCTTCCTCCTCCTTCCCAGCTAGTCTGTCGCCATGTTCTGTTTGAAAACATGTCTTTGATTCCCTGTTATGTAATGCTGCCATTAGTGCCCAAGCTCGGAACGTCACTCGTTTCTCAGCCTTATGCTTTTCGGAATGCTCTTTGTTGATTTTTGCATGTCAAAGGGTTCCTTAGCTTTATTCTGGAAAAAACTGCCTGAACTTTCTTCATGAGGAAAAAAATAAAGGAAGAAATTTTTTTTAAGTAAATTTCTTTGAAAAGTCTGTGATAGAGTATCCTAAGAAAATCTCCCCATAATCAGATACATAAGGTGGTCCCTAAAGTTACACATTTCTGGCCCAACGACCTTAGTGAGAGAAATTGATTTTTATTTTTTGTTACATTCTAGGTCTTTTTTCTAATGCCTTCTAGAACTACCTGAGGCCACTGGCTATCCAGAGGAAACCCAGAATTAGCTTTGTTTTTTCAAGGGATTTAAGAAATAAGATCATTCTCTGGTGTGGGTTTTGAGGAGTCTTCTACCACTGCAGCAAAGAAGGCAAGCCTGGGTCGGCAGTTGGAGCCCTGGGTTAGGAATTCACTTACGTAAACATGGAGAGAACCATCGTCATCACAAGCTCAGCTCACAGTGTAGCTCAGCAAATCAAGCTCTAGAACAGGATTTTTCAGCCTCCCACAATGAACATTTGGGCCAGATAGTTTTTTGTTGTGGTGGCTCTTCTTACGTGCATTAAAGAGAACGTTTAACATCATCCATGGTTTCTACCCACTAGATGCCAGTAGCACTTCCTCAGTTGTGTCAACCCAAAATGTCTGCCTACATTGCCAAATGTCCCCAAGGAGGCAGAATTGCCCCTGGTTGTGAATCCTGTGAGAACAGCAGCTTTGGTTAGCTACTGAATAGGTTCTTACCCAGTTAATTCCTCGACTTTCTTTGTACCACGTATTTCTGATTCTCTTTACAACCTTCTGTCCCTCTCCCCCTTAGAAACTGCTTTTACTCTTTTTGAGGGTTTTTCAGCATTTTTCTCTGAAGAATAAATTTTTAAATTGGAAATTTATATACTTCATAAATTTTAGCCTCAGTTTCTTAATTTCTAACAATAAAGACTTGGAGTTTGAATGGGATTGTGTTGAACCTGCTATTCTGTTTGGAGAGAGTTGACATCTTAATAATATTGGGTCTTCTAATGGATGAATACAGTATATCTCTTCATTTATTTAGGTCTTTAATTTCTCTCAGCGTGTTTTTTTTTTTCAAGCATGTTGTTCTTACATATTCCTTATTACATTTGTTCCTAGTTATTTCGGTTTTGTGCTATCTTAAAGACTTTTTTCCTATTGAAAACTTTTCATTGCTTATACATAGAGAAATATAATTGAGTTTTTGTTACCTGTCTATCCTCTGACCTTGCTAAACTTTATAGTTTTAGTATTTTTCTGTAGACTTACTAGGATTTTGTATGTAAACAGTCATGTGTGTATTCGTGAAAGACACTTTTTCTTCCTTTTATATATGTGTTTTTTATTTTTTTGCCTGAGATTTAATGTAATTAGAAAAGCAATCAAATCTGCCTATTTTCTTACGTAAAGTATAATCATTTTCATTATTATTTTTTTAAACCCCGAACTGTTTTTAAGAACAGTCATAGGCTTTTGATATTGTTACGTATTAGTTCCTTGTTACCTGATACTAAAGCACCTGGATTTTTCTGTTGTAGGCCCTGGAGATGTACAAGGATGATTGGAACAAAGTGTCAGAGCATGTCGGAAGTCGTACTCAGGATGAATGCATCCTCCACTTTCTGAGGCTTCCTATTGAGGACCCGTACCTTGAGAATTCGGATGCCTCCCTGGGGCCCCTGGCTTACCAGCCTGTCCCTTTCAGTCAATCAGGAAACCCAGTCATGAGTACTGTTGCTTTTTTGGCATCCGTAGTGGACCCTCGTGTGGCATCTGCTGCAGCAAAAGCAGCTTTGGGTATGGACTTTCCTGAACCGTGTTATCAGCACAGTAGTTTCAGATAATAGCCTAGTACTTGCCTTTATATATGTGTTGTCTCTGACTGGCAGGTTATCAGCTGCTATGTTTATTTCAGTTAGCAGAAAGTCAGACATTACCTCTTTAAGCTACCATATTAAAGAGTATTACAACATTTTTAACTAAAGCACTTAAAATTCATAGTTTTAAAATTAAGAGCATTTATTAAGAATTGGAGGGGCAAAACAGTTTTTTGTCGTATATTTTATGATTCATTTGGACTTTGACATAACCAGCAAAAGGAACCATTT
This sequence comes from Prionailurus bengalensis, assembly GCF_016509475.1. NCBI lineage: Eukaryota > Metazoa > Chordata > Mammalia > Carnivora > Felidae > Prionailurus > Prionailurus bengalensis. The sequence goes on along the minus strand of NC_057348.1, from coordinate 17,252,778 downwards.
AACGTTGTTGGATTTTATTACAATTAGAACTTTGTCACACTATAAACTCTTTTTCAGCTTTCTGGTTGTTTAATCCTTGCTATTTTCTTTACTATCAATCTAGCTTGTAGAGTTAGGTTAAGTTTGGGCAGAAATTTTGATTGTTACAGACAGAAATTTAGAGATCTTTGTTACTTACACAGCAGGATACTGCGACACATAAATTAAAATGTACAATCTTAGAATTTCATCAGCATATGTGACTACCTCATTTGGCATTCTTGTTTTGCTGGAATAGATAAGCCTGAGCACCCAGAAAGGTCAGTGCTTGTAAGACACTAATGTGTCAGAGTCCATAGTGGTCTATGTTAAAGCAAATATTTGCACACTAGGTCACACTTGCATTTTGATTCTTGTACAGAGGAGTTTTCTCGGGTCCGAGAGGAGGTACCACTGGAATTGGTTGAAGCTCACGTCAAGAAAGTACAAGAAGCAGCTCGAGCCTCTGGGAAAGTGGACCCCACGTATGGCCTGGAGAGCAGTTGCATTGCAGGCACGGGACCTGATGAGCCAGAGAAGCTTGGTGAGTCACAGCTGTCCCCAAGGGCAAGGGTAGTAGATGCTGTATTTTCCTCTCAGCTTGCTAAAATAATTGGGTTTGTTTGTGCTTAAAAGCACAAAAGCACAACAAATTGATCAGTATCAATTTGTCCTTAAGATTAACATTTGATTTTTTTCTCTTATCATTTTCTGTTATGGTAGATAGAATTTAAAGGCTGTTTCAGAACTGTTAATAACATCACAGCTGTGAAGTATTTGATGCCAGTTTTTAAGATTTATTTATTTGTTTGTTGGCTGGTTGGTTTGTTTAAATAATCTTTATACCCAGCATGGGGCTCAAACTCACAACCCCGAGATCAAGAGTCACATACTTCACCAACTGACTCAGCCAGCTAGGCACCTCGTGATACCTGTTTTTATTTATTTATTTATTTATTTTTATTTTTATTTTTTTTAAATTTTTTTTTTCAACTTTTTAAATTTATTTTGGGACAGAGAGAGACAGAGCATGAATGGGGGAGGGGCAGAGAGAGAGGGAGACACAGAATCGGAAACAGGCTCCAGGCTCTGAGCCACCAGCCCAGAGCCTGACGCGGGGCTCGAACTCACGGACCACAAGATCGTGACCTGGCTGAAGTCGGACGCTTAACCGACTGCGCCACCCAGGCGCCCCCCTGTTTTTGTTTTTATTTATTTGTTTGTTTGTTTATTGTTTATTTATTTTTGAAGGAGAGAGAGCATGAGCCAGGGAGGGGCAGAGACAGGGAGAGACACACAGAATCTGAAACGGGCTCCAGGCTCTGAGCTGTCGGCGCAAAGCCTGACATGGGGTTCAAGCTCAGAACTGTGAGGTCATGACCTGGGCCAAAGTCAGACACTTAACCAACTGAGCCACCCAGGCTCCCCTCATGATAACTGTTTTTAGATCTAGCTTTTGAGCATATAGACATAAGAATACTGAAAGGACTTCTGTGATTATTTCAATTTATAAGTTGCTGGGTAGGTTTAAGTTCATTGTTGTTTTTCATTACTTTTTAATTGAGGTAAAATTCATATAACATAAAATCCTCCATTTTAATCCTTTAAAAGTATAGAATCCGGTTCACCGTGTTGTATATCTGTCACCAGTATCTAATTCCAGAACACTTTGATCACTCCAAAAGACAATCCCATACCAATTAAGCAGTCATTTCCCATTTGTTTCTCTCATGAGCCCTGGGAACCACTAATTTGCTTTCTGTCTCTATGGATTTGCCTATTCTGTATGTTTACTGTAAATGGAAGCATACATTATGTGGGCTTTTGAGTCTGACTTCTTTTACTTAGCATAAGGTTTTCAAGTTCATCCATGTTGTAGTGTAAAATCAGTACTTCATTCCTTTCTGTGCTGAATAATATTCTTTCAGTGGATATTCCATTTTACTTATCCATTTATGAGTTCATGTGTATTTGTACTGTTGTCACTTTTTCACTATTTTGAATAATGCTGCTATGAACGTTGACTGCTGTTTTGTGAACATAGTTTGTTCGATTTTTGGTAGGAATGGAATTGGTAGTTCTATGTTTAGCTTTTTGAGAAACAACTCAACTGTTTTCCATAGTGGTTGTACAATTTTAGGTTTTCACCAGCAATGTATGAATGTTCCAACTTCTCCACATCCCCACCAACACTTGGTTCCCCCTCCCCCATCCTTTTAAAAAATAAACCACAAGTGAATGTGAAGTGGTATCTTGTGGTTTTCATTTGCATTCAATTTGTGGAGTGTTGCCATCTTAACAGTATGAAGTCTCAAAATATACAGGATGCCTTTCCCTTTAATTAGGTCTTCTTTAAGCATTGTTTTGAAGTTTTTAGTTGTATGTTCTTGACACATGTTTTATATTTCCTTTAGTTAAATTTATTTCTGTGTATTTTATTCTTTTGAATGCTATTGTAAATGAGATTATTTTCCTGATCTTGGGAGGAATGCATTTTGTTATTAAGTATGGTGTTAGTTGTTGGATTTTCCTAGATTCCTTTTAAATCAAATTTGGAAAATTCTCTCTATAATTTGTTGAATGTTTTTATCCAGAAAATGTGTTGGAATTTGCCAATTGCTTTTTCTGTATCAGTTGAGATGGCCATGTGGTATTTTTACCTTATTCTTTATATATGTTGTATTAATTGATTCCTGCCTGTTGAGCCACTTTTGGGTTTCTGGGATAAATCCCACTTGATTATGGGAATTATAATATTCCATTGGATTTAGTTTGCTTCTAGTATTTTGTTGAGGATTTTTGCACCTATATTCATAAGGGACATTTGTTTATTGCTTTTCATTTTTTGTGGTATTTTTATCTGGTTTGATGTCAAGGTAATACTGGCGTCCAAGAATGAGTCAGGAATTGTTCTTTATTTTATTTTTTTTGAAGAATAGGAGAATTATGGATGTTCAAGTGTTTTCTGGAATTCACATGGGAAACCATCAAGTCCTGATTTTTTTTTAAACTGTATTCACATTTCTATTTATTTATTCATTCATTCATGAGAGAGAGAGAGAGAGAGAGAGAGAGAGAGAGAGAGACTCCCACGAAGTGCAGAGAGAAGTGGGAGAGAGTGTGGAGCCCAGAGCAGGGCTCCAGCTCACACAGTGAGGGGCTCAAACTCATGACCCATGAGATCATGACCTGAGCTGAAGTTGGATGCTTAACTGACTGAGCCAGGCGTCCCATGGGTTATTTTTGTTGTTATTTTGTTTGGTTTTGTTTTGTTTTCTAAGAACTGATTCCAATCTATGTACTTGTTGCAAGTCTGTTTAGGTTTTCTATTTTTTTTTGAGTCAGTTTTTATAGTTTGTGCCTTTCTAGAAATTTGTCCATTTCATATACATTGTCTCACCTATTGGCCACACACACACAGACACAGACACAGACACACAAACACAAATCATAACAACCAAAAGTGAAAACAATGCAAATGTCCATCAGCTGATGAATGGGTAAACAAAATGTGGTATTAAAATGGAATATTATTCAGCCATAAAATGGAATGGAGTATTGACATATGTGACATCACGGATCATCCTTGAAAACATGGTATGTAGAAAGAAAAACAGAGGAAGGGTGCCTGGGTGGCTTAGTCCGTTGAGTGTCCGACTTCTGCTCAGGTCATAATCTCACTGTTCATGAGTTCGAGCCCCGCATCAGGCTCTGTGCTGACGGCTTGGGGACTGGAGCCTGCTTTGGATTCTGTGTCTCCCTCTCTCTCTGCCCCTCCCCTGCTCATGCTCTGTCTCTGTCTCTCAAAAGTAAATAAACATTGAAAAAAAAAACAAACAGTGAGAGGAGAAAATATATTATTTAATTCTAATTATATGAAATATAAACAGGCAGATTTGTAGAGACAGAAAGTACATTAATGGTTGCTTAGGACTAGGAGGAAGAGGCGCACAGGAGGATGATAGCTAAAAGGTATATGGTTTCTGTTTGAGGTGATGGAAAGATTTTAAAATTTACTGTGGTAATGGTTGCACGTATGTGGGAATATACTAAAATTCATTGAATTGTACTCTTTTAATGGGTTGGTCATATGGTATATGAATTATATGGCAGTAAAGCTTTTTTTTTTTCACAATGTCTTTTTACATTCCTTTTTATTTTTGTAAGTTTGGTAGTAACATCCGTATATTCATTCCTGATTTTAGTACTTTGGTCCACTCTTGGTTTTTGTTTTTGTTTTTGTTTTTCCTTCATCAATCTAAAGATTTGTCAATTTTATCTTTCAAAGAACCAACTTTTGATTTCAGTGATTCTTTCTATTGTTTTTCTATTCTCATTTATCTCCACTGTAATCTTCATTCTTCCTTCTGCTTCTTTTTGCTGAAGTTTGCTCTTCTAATACTTCCTTACATTGGAGGATGGGATATTGATTTGAGAAATTTATTAATGTTGACTTCCATATTAATATCCCTCTCAGCACTCCTTTTTACTGCAATCCATAAATTTAGACATATTTCATTTTCGTGTTCATTTTTCTCAAAGTGTTTTATAACTTCCCTTTTGGTTTCTTCTTTGACTTGTGGGTTGTTTTAAGAATGAATGATTTAATATATACCAATTAGTGAAGTTTTTAGGTTTCCTTCTGTTACTGATTTCTAATTTTATTCCATTGTATTCAGAGAAGATAATTTGTGTGGTTTCTATCTTCTAAAATTCACTGAGACTTTTGTTGCCTAATACATTGTCCTGGAAAATATTCCTTTTGCATTATGCTATTGTTGAATGGCATTTTCTGTGTGTGTTTGGTGTGGCTGGTTTATAGTGTTGTTCAAGTTGTCTATCATTTTTCTGGTTGGTCTTTACTTTATTGAAAATGATGTCTTGAAATTTCCAATAATTATTGAACTATCTATGTTTCTTCAGTTCTGTCTGGTTTTGCTTCATATATTTTAAGGCTCTGTTGTCAGTTGCATATATTATCATTGTTCTATCTTTTTGGTGGATCGGCCCTTTTATCATTATATAACCGCTTTTTCTCTTGTAATCTTTTTTGCCTAAAAGTCTCTTTTAGTGGATACTAACATACCATTCCACCTCTGTTTGGGTTACTGTGTTTGTATGAAATATCTTTTTCCATTAATTTACTTTTCAGTCTATTTGTGTCTTTGGACCTAAGATAGGTCTCTTATAGACAGCATATTGTCTGTTGGATTTTAGGATTTTGCAGACTTTGATTGTACCTTTGGTTCTGCCCTGTAGAGGCATAGGACTTTCAAAAGCTATTTACCTTCATTAGCTCTGAGTTCTCTCATCTGTGATGTGAAAATGATGATTAAGTACTCTCTATAACATATTGCTGTAGCTATGCCAGTCTTTGATATTGGACAGATGACATTTTTGCTATTAAGGACTTTACTCATCTATTTTTATTTAATTTATCATGAGAGCAGTAAAATTTTAGTAAAGTAGCTTCTTAGCAGTACCTGGCTTCTCAAATGGCAGTGTTCCTGTAGGTTAAAAGAGGCTAATTTTCACACCAAGTAAGATATTTTGTATAGAATTATCAGTAGTTGATTCCCAATGTTTCTTAACCAACTGAGCCACCCAGGCACCCGATTCCCAACATTTCTTACATTGTGCATTAATATTTTTCTTTTCATTCATTACAAAACAGTTTCTTTTTGTTTTAAGGTTTATTTATTTATTTTGAGAGAAAGAGCATGAGCAAGGGAGGGGCAGAGAGAGAGGGAGGATCCCAAGAAGGCTCCATGCTGTCAGCTTAGAGCCTGACATGGGGCTTGGTCTCTCTCACTCACCGTAAGATCATGACTTGAGCTGAAATCTAGAGTTGGATGCTTAACCAACTGAGCTACCCAGGCACCCCCATTCTGAAACAATTTCTGATGAATAACTCAAGCTAAACGTTTATTGCTGTCAACCTTGCCTGATTCCATCTCTGTCTCAGTCACATACAATTTATACACTTAGACTTCAGCTACAGTCACTTTTTTTTTTTTTTGGTCTCTTACATTCTTATAGAATAAAGGTAATGTGAAGTACAAATTAAAATTGCTGGGCAGTACTCCACAGATGATACATTTGCCTCCTGGTGCTCTGTTCTGGGTGGTTTGAGTCGACATCAGTGAGGTCTCTTCAAACTTAAAATTTTATGGTCTCCATGGGTTTGCATAGGTCCTTCCACTATTGTTCCCTCTGCTTTCTTAAAAGTGTCAGTCTTGCTGTCACATTTTGTAGATAATGTCTGGGAACAGATTTCCAGATTTATCAAAAACCTCTCACTCTAACTCTAAGTGCAAATTATTGACCTGTTCTTAGCAGAGTATGTACACTATTTCTTAGTTTGAAAGCTCACTTATTTTTGTCTTAGATAGATACCCAAATCAGCAAGCCAAGCCACATCTCTGTTGCTTTTTATTGATTCTGCACCAGCAGGCAGTGCCCAGCTCAGGCAGGGGAAGCCTGAGCCTATTGAATGCCTGGGAAGTGTGTCACTTTCCTCGACTTTTTTGTGGTTTGGGTTCATTTGTAGGGTCTTTTGGTTCCCTGTGGTCATGGAATTGAAAAGGATTGGCACAGCCTTCTTAATTTGATTCAAAGAAGTTTCTGTACTATGCAAAATGAGGGACATGTTTTTACATGTAAATCTGTTTTTAAAATTTTGGTAGGTGATACCCTAGAGAATTAGTGGTTAAAAAACAGATTGCAAACTTAGCTATTTCTAGTTTAGCAGGATTTAAGAGGACAAAAACAAAATCTAGTAACCTCAGTCTGACCCAGTAGTGAATGTATGCTTTTCACAGTGTGCAAAGCTTGGATCAGACTGCTGCAGGTAGCACTGGAGGTGACAGGGGATGATTCTTTGAATGGCATGAAAAGTAAAATTCATTCATAGTGTCTGGAAATAGCCTATCAGATAACTTCTCTGATTTGCAGTGGATACTTAACTAGTTGCAGCAACAGAATTTGAGTCCTTTTACCATTTAGTAAGGCATAAAGAAAATACCAGCGTAACATGAATGTTTCGGGATGTGTTGTAAATAGAATTCTATAATTTAACACTGACCTATGATAGTTAATGTGATTTATATTGAGCTGTGACTAATAAAATAAATTAGGAGATAACAAATGGTTCTTGCTGTGGACTTGGCTCAACAAAATTATGTGAAGTTAACAGTGTACCTCCTTTCCTTCTCATTCACATTTCATTTTTTTTTTTAATTTTTTTTTTTTAACGTTTATTTATTTTTGGGACAGAGAGAGAGCATGAACGGGAGAGGGGCAAAGAGAGAGGGAGACACAGAATCGGAAGCAGGCTCCAGGCTCTGAGCCATCAGCCCAGAGCCTGACGCAGGGCTCGAACTCACGGACCGTGAGATCGTGACCTGAGCCGAAGTCGGACGCTCAACCGACTGAGCCACCCAGGCGCCCCCTCATTCACATTTCAAATGGGGAGATAGAGGAAAGAAAGTACAGTAAAACCTTGGATTGCAAGTAACTTATTCTGCGAGTGTTCCACAACATGAGCAAACATTTCTAATAAATTGTAACTTGATAAATGAGTGATATCTTGCAATATGAGTAGTACGTGACACCGAACATCACACAATTACAATTGAGCCAGTGGTTCTTTTTTTTTTTTCCCCCCCAATATATGAAGTTTATTGTCAAATTGGTTTCCATACAACACCCAGTGCTCATCCCAAAAGGTACCCTCCTCAATACCCATCGCCCACCCTCCCCTTCCTCCCACCCCCCATCAACCCTCAGTTTGTTCTCAGTTTTTAAGAGTCTCTTATGCTTTGGCTCTCTGCCACTCTAACCTCTTTTTTTTTCCCTTCTCCTCCCCCATGGGTTTCTGTTAAGTTTCTCAGGATCCACATAAGAGTGAAACCATATGGTATCTGTCTTTCTCTGTATGAGCCAGTGGTTCTTGAAATTCGCTTTGATACACAAATGCTTTGGATTACAAGCATGTTTCCAGAAGGAATTATACCAAGCTTTACCTATATCAATTTTACATAAATATTTATTTATTTATTTATTCATTCATTCATTCATTCATTTTTTGAGAAGGAGAGAGAGCGTAAGCAGGGAAGGGGCAGAGGGAGAGAATCCCAGGAAGCTTCTGTGCTGTCAGCACAGAGCCCGATGCAGGGCCTTGATCTCGTGAACCGTGATAACATGACCTGAGCCAGGATCAAGGGTCAGGACACTTACCTGACTGAGCCACCCAGACACCCCTCAGATTTACATTTAAACTGACACTTGGTATAACAAAATAGCACCTTATCACATAGCACGCTGATTTGAAATAGAATGGTGTAGGATTTTTCTTATCAAGATGATGTACTTGAGTGGGAGGTTCACATACTGTTTATTGTGATATTTATTTTACTATGTTCCCCATGTGTTAACTTGTATGTATTAACAATGGTAAATGATAATACAGGAAAAAATAAGTTTTCTTATGAAATACAGGACAACTCTTGGATTTCTCCCATTAACCTATCTAACTTCATTGAGAGTTTGTATTGGGGGGAGCGTTTGGTAAAATGAAAGTAAAAATAGATGAAGGTCTGAAACACCTCTTATTTTCATTTAAGAAACGAGTGCTCGCTTATCAGGAGGGGCTTGTCTGTCCTCTTTCACTCTAGTCATTTACCAGTATCTTCTGACGTCTCTAAATTTGTGTGGTCTTTTGTTTTTGTTTGGTCAGAGACCATTCTAGGAATAGAAAAAGTAATACTGATATTTGAGACCTCTTGCATTTACCTAAAATTATTATCAGGTTTTATTTGCCCTGGGTTATAGGGGAAGGTAAAGGAAGTTAAGATAAAAAAAAAAAAAAGAAGAAGAATTCTTAAACATTTTTCAGAAGGTGCTGAAAATCATCATTTCTTTCTGAGTATCTATATCCGTGACACATTATATAGGAATTTTCTGATTAATCCTTTGAGTTTCTTTTCTGGATAACTCTTTGGAGGAAGCAGTATTGTTTTTATTGTAAAACCAAGAAAGAAAGTTTTTGGCAGGTTACATAGACTTGTGAGAATCGGAGCTACATTTTGAACCTAAATCTCTGATCCTAAAGCTCACCCTCTTTTTATTGTAGCATGCTGCCAGAAGTAGCATATGTGGTGCGTCTGTGCATTTTTCATTCATTGAAGAAGGATTATTAAAGACTTGATAGCTCCATCATACTGTCCTGCCTTACATCCTATGAGAAATATAATGGGGAAAGACCCAGACCCTCTTATAAACCTATAGGAGCTGTATAAGGAGACAGGCACATGTACCAGGAAGAGCAGCTGGATGATTCATCTCTACAAGATCAAGTGCTAAGAAACCCACGGCAAAATTTCATCAGAGTGATTCAGTGTATGAGCTTATACCGCATAAGCATTCTTGAATGGGAGGTCCGTCTTAAGCTAGACTTTTTTTTTTCTTTTAACTCATAGGGATAAATAAGACTGTAAATGTGTTATGTTACTGTGTTGTTTCATTGTGTTTTAGATGCTAGGGTACTGTTGACCAAAGCAGACCAAAATCCCCACCTGCAACTGCAAGAATTGTTTGTTTGTTTGTTTATTCATTTATTTAGAGAATGTGCATGCGGGGGGGGGGGGGGCAGAGAGAGCAAATCCCAAGTAGACTCCTTGTGCTACAGGGCTCTGTCTCACAAACCTCAAGATCATGATCTGAGCCGAAAAAGAGTCAGAAGCTTAACTGACTGAGCCACTCAGGTGCCCCAGGATTGTATCTTTTCAAGGTGGAAGATGAAATATATGGTATATAAAAACATAGATTGTGTAAATTAAATATAAATATGTAGAAACAGTTTGTTGGTTGATAAGTGGTATGGTACAAATTAAAGCAGGGTATGAAGATAAATTGTGAAGTGTGTGGAATTGCGATTTTCAAGTAAAGGTCAGGGAATATGTTATCAAGAAAGTGACATTTGGACGAAGCTGTAAATGAGGCAAAGGAAGGTCAGAGTGCTCTAGGCATTGGGAGCAATCAGTGTACAGATAGGAGATGGGAGCTGCCTGGCATAGTTGAGGGATAGCAAGGGGGTATCATGGACAAGTAGCTGGATTGCACTGAGGAGGAGGTCATGGGAAATGATGAGGGCCTCGTGGACCACTGTAACATTTTAGTTTTTACTCTAGGTAGGGTGGAGCCAATGGGGGGAGGAGGTTCGAGCAGAAGAGCATTAGTCTGACCTGTATTTTTAAAACTCATTCTATTAGGCTGAGAATACCACACATCTAGGAGTTGTTGATTTATTTTCCAAATAACTTATGTAATATATTTGAAAATCAAAGATTTTTTTTACTGTATTTAATTTTTTATTTAATGTTTATTTATTTTTGAGAGAGAGGGAGACACAGAATCTGAAGCAGGCTCCAAGCTCTGAGCTGTCAGTGCAGAGCCCGACATGGGGCTTGAACTCATGAACTGTGAGATCATGACCTGAGCTGAAGTCGGTTGCTCAACCAAGTGAGCCACCCAGGCACCCCTAATTTTTATTATTTTTTAAAGTTTACTTATTTTAAGAGAGAGTGTGTGCGTGCACAAGTGGGGGAGGGACAGAGAGGAGAGACAGAATTTCAAGCAGACTCTGTGCCATCAGTGCAGAGCCCGATTCAGGGCTCTAACCCACTGAACTGCAAGATCATGACCTGAGCCGAGATCAAGAATTGGATGCTCAGCTGAGTAAGCCACCCAGGCACCACAAAAACTTTTTTTTTTTTAAGTTTATTTATCTTTGTGTGTGTGTGTGTGTGTGTGTGTGTGTGAGAGAGAGAGAGAGAGAGAGAGAGAGAGAGAGAGAGAGAGAGAAGGACGGAGGGAGGGAGGGAGGGAGGGGGAGAGAGGGAGGGGGAGAGAGAGAAAGAGAGAATGAATGAATGAATGAATGAGAATGAGAATCCCAAGCAGGCCTGAGCCATCAGCACAGAGCTCAACTCGAGACTTGACTTGGGGCTCAGTCTCTGTGAGATCATGACCTGAGCTAAAATCAAGAGTTGGACATTTAATCAACTGAGCCACCCAGTTGCCCCCTAAGAAAACTTTTATTAAACACATTTATTAGATTTTTCTTTAATTAACATGGGGTCTAAACAAAATAGCCTTTCTAATAACGTGTTTACTTGTAGCCAAACAATACTGAAATAGTGATTGTAGCACAGTGATATTTCATGTGCCTACTAGTTAGGTTCAACTTTGCCATATTTATCTATCCAGCAGTCTAAATGATTTTTATTTTATTGTTTCTGGTGAACTATTTCAAAGTAAGTTATAGATACCATGATTCTTTGCACTCTAGATCGCTCAGCATGCATCATCTCCTAGGAATAAGGACGTTTTCCTGTATGATTGTCGTAGTGCAGTGCATCTTAGTCCCTTTTTTGGTTGTCCGTCCTTCCCCCAGGGAGTTGGAATTTACATGCATGTTCAAGAGTCTGTCAAAGACTTAACCTTGGTAACTTTCCATTTCATGATCTCAGGTATTGGTTTTCTTTATTTAATTTTTTGCTACTGTGAATTGATTTATGTATCTTAATCCTGGCTTAGAGAAATTTGAAAGATTGTGTTAAATGATGTTTATTCCTTACAGTTGACTATGTATGCTCTAGGGATATTGAGTCACAAATAGAATATTCAGAGAAGATTCTTTTATGTCACTGAGTGGATTGTCCACCAGGTTCCTTGACATCCTGTGGAATACAGGACTCCAAAGAATGCGTCTTGAGCCATTTGTCACAGTTCTGTGTGGAGGAACCCAATTAATCACTTCTGGTTTTCACGAAGGATAAAAACTAGTCTCTAACCCATCAGGAGATTAAGAAGAACATCTTGAAAGTGATAATATTGAAAGGGTCACTTTCTCGGAACTGAAAGCCCAGAAGTGACTGTTACAGTTCTTGCCTGAGATACTATTCATCGCTTATAAATAGCCTCATTCTTCTCACTGTGAGGACTTCATACCATTTTACAAATCAGGCACTTCTAAAACACCATGCGTGAAACATGCGAGGCTAGTGAACCTAAGAAAACAGTAGAACAGTATTTGATCATCAGACTTCCATCATGTGGAGTGGCTTCTCTCTTCTCTCTGTCAAGGTTCTATTTGAAGGGCTCTTTCAGACCTATTTCAAGAGGCAGTGAAGGATAGAGTCAAACTTCTGAGGAGCTCATAATTGGACACTTAACATCTAGGGACTAGCTCATACTGGCTAGAATTTAAGTGACTTGTCTAATGACCCATATTTACTAAATGGTAGGATACATATTTTTAGGGAGAAATTGGCTTCCATTATGTAGTACAATTATGTAATGCTTTTGGGGGACTTTATCAAGTTAGGCTTTTTGGTTACTTGTTAGAGATCTCTTGCTGTGGGCTACTATATAGGACATAAGTAGATCCTCTATTAATTGGGACTGTTTTTTTGTGATGAGCTACACATACGTGGAAAAAATCATTCTGTGTTGGGAGGATTGGGGATGTAATGAAGCATACATAGTATTAATTGTTCAAGGGGGACTGGACTTGGGAGATGCTGTAAGAGTTAGCACAAAGAGACATGTAAGTTTAGACTGGGGAAGACTTCACAAAGAAGGGATTTGAGCTGAACGCTGAAAAAGATTTAGGAGGTCACTGAGCCATATTGGAGCAAGTATTCGGTTCTGTAGGACAATGTGAGCAAAGGCACAAAGATGGTAACAGAAGGTTGTACAGAGGGTGGGACGTGTAAACCAGGTTAGCCTCAACCCAGAGTTCAAATAAGGACATGGAGAGATCAGATGCGCAGCTAGATTGGAGCAAAGTCACAGAGAGTGACAGGGTGATGCAAGCTTGGACTGTATATTGGCAGCTCTATGGAATGCTTGGACTTTAATGCAGAGAATGACACGATCAGATTCCAGAAGGGTTGAGTGAGTTCCCACCATGGGCCTTATTTTGTTCTTCCCTGAGAAGACAAAATCTATAGGACTAGCAGTTCTCAAGCTCTTTTGGTCTCAGGACTTCTTTATATTCTTTACAAATAATGAGGAACCCAAAATGTGTTAATTTATTTGAATTCTATCTGTTGCTATTTACTGTATCAGAAGTTAAAACAGAAACTTTTAAACCAGAACAATACACAGGTGCACGTCCGCTGTAGCTGACATCATCATGTGTCATGCAGCCTCTGGGAAGCCACGTTCCACATTTGTGGGAGATGAGAGTGAAAGGGAAATAACAATCTTTGTGTTGTTATAAAAATAGTTTTGACCTTGGGGACATTTCCATGACCAGGGGAGGGGGTTTGGTACCTGGCCCACACTTTATGAATCACTGAATTAAACACTTGTCCTTGAAGGATATTCCATTAGGGTGGGGAGACATTGTAAGTAGGTGGGTAAGGTAGGTAAGAAGGAAGGAAAGAAACGAATACAGTTATAGAAAGAGGCGCATGTGGAAGAAACACAAGTTCTGATTGGGTCAGTTAGGGAAGGCTTCACAGAGGAGGTAACCTTTTAAACAATAATGAAAAAGGAAAAAAAGGATGAACACATTATTATTCTGGAAATAATGCCAAGAAGTCTGTGGGGAGCAGGTACTGTGACCAGGTGCAGCTGTATAGATGTGGGGGGGGGGGTGATTTTGAAGGGCTTTTACCTCATGGAAATTGAAAAGTCCCCAGGGAAGAGAAATAACAGGATTCAGTCTATTTTAATTTTTTTTTTAACGTTTATTCATTTTTGAGAGAGAGAGACAGAGCATGAGCGGGAAAGGGGCAGAGAGAGGGAGACACAGAATCTGAAGCAGGCTCCAGGCTCCGAGCTGTCAGCACAGAGCCCGACGTGGGGCTCGAATTCACGAACTGCAAGATCGTGACCTGAGCCGGTCAGACCCTCAACCGACTGAGCCACCCAGGCGCCCCGGATTCAGTCTATTTTAGATGGGGCGCCTGGGTGGCGCAGTCGGTTAAGCGTCCGACTTCAGCCAGGTCACGATCTCGCGGTCCGTGAGTTCGAGCCCCGCGTCGGGCTCTGGGCTGATGGCTCAGAGCCTGGAGCCTGTTTCCGATGCTGTGTCTCCCTCTCTCTCTGCCCCTCCCCCGTTCATGCTCTGTTTCTCTCTGTCCCAAAAATAAATAAAAAACGTTGGAAAAAAAAAGAAATTACCTGCTGACAATTTACAGATGACGTGCAGGAAATAGAAGAGTTCCCACCAAATCATCGTTATTTATTACTTTTGCAAGCATTTTGTTCTGTCCTCCACACTAACTTTCCCAGTTCTTTCAACTCTTTAGGAGATGGTTTCTAGATCTCCTCATTCTGGTTTTGCTGGCAGTATTATCCTCACTAGAGCAGGAAGCACTTGATGGCAGAAGCTAGGAAAAAGATATGGTGCCCATGAAGGACAGCATTCTGGCTTGGTGATGGGAGGAGACAGAAGCTCAGCTCTCTAAGGATGAGAGCAACACATACCCCTCAAGCTAAAGCATGTTTGGGGGCACAGAGCAAACGTGGAGGCAGAGGACCGGAGCCAGTTGTGATATCAGTGCTGCATCTGTGGGAGACAGGGCAAGGGATAGAGTGGAACCAGACTGGCAGTACCATTTCCTGTTCCTAGTGTCTGAAGATACTGCTGTCACGGATGCCAGCTAATTTACCTCTCATCTTTGGTTGAGGTTCATTCAGAAGTTCAGTAGGTGTATAGTTATCCATTGCTGCATAATAAATTACCATAAAGTTAGTGGCTTAAAACAAGATATATTTATCTCCTTGCTTCCGTGAGTCTGTGCCACAGCCTTACTGGGTCCTCTGCTGAGGATATCATAAGGCTGCACGCAGGGTGGTGACTGGTCTGTGTTCTCATCTGGAGGCTTGACTACTGAAGAATCCGCCTCCATGTTCACGCCTGTTGTCAGAATCAATTTACTTCCAGGTGTGGGGCTGAAGGTTCCAGTTTCTTGCTGGCTGTCAGCTGGAAGCTGCCCTAAACTACTAGAGGCCACCCGCTGTTGTTCACCATGTAGGCTTCCCCAGTGTGGCAGCTTGCTGCATCAAGCTGGCAAGGAGAGTCTAGAGTGAGTGTAGTAAAAAGACAGGATCTTATATAAATGAAAATCCCATCACATTTGCCTCACACTCACGGGAAGGGGATTGTAAAAGGATATGAAAACCATGAGTCAAGGATGAACAGGTCCACCCTAGAATATGACCACCTTGGTAGGCATTTTCATGGGTTCTGGTCACATCCCCTATTTGCCACTGTCCCTCAATTCCCAACATTGAAAACTGAGAATTTGAGAGTAGACCTCTCCTGAGTATCTTCATTCATAGGCAGAACTATCACAGCATGAATTTTTCTGTCACAGGTCAGCAGACATTTCTATAAAGGCCCACATGATAAAAATTGCAGGCTTTTGCATACCGGCCTCTGTCATAACTACTCAGATCTGCCTTTGTAGTGCAAAAGCAACCATAGACCATATTTAAACAAAGGAGTGTGGCTGTTGTTCTAATAAAATTGTATTTGCAAAAATAGGCAGGAGGACTATAGTTTGCTGACCCCTGGTAGGTCAGATTGGTCGGCTATCCCTGACCCATTAGTAACATTTTAAAAGAATGGGACAAGGGCATGTGCTTCTGTAACACTCCTTGACCCTTTACAGGAAAGTCAGAAGTCACATGGGGAATAGTCTAGTTAAGAAATGGGCAGAAGACATGAATGGGCATTTTTCCAAAGACATCCAGATGGCTAATGGACACATGAAAAGATGCTAAACATGACTCATCATCAGGGAAGTACAAACCAAAACCATGATGAGCTACCACCTTACGCTTGTCAGAATGGCTAAAATTGACCACACAGGAAACAACAGGTATTGGCGAAGACGCAGAGAAAGGAGAACACTTTTGCACTGTTGGTGGGAATGCAGACTGGTGCAGCCACTCTGGAAAACAGTATGGAGGTTCCTCAAAATGTTAAAATATAAAACTACCCTATGATCCAGCAATTGCACTCCTAGGTATTTACCCAAAGGATACAAATATAGATTTGAAGGAGTACATGCATCCCAGTGTTTATGGTATCAGCAATACCCAAACTATGGAAAGAGCCCGTGTCCCATCGGGTGTTGAATGGATAAAGAAGATGTGTATGTGTGTGTATATCTATATTACTTAGCCATCAAAATACACGAAATACTGCCATTTGCAATGATGTGGATGGAGCTGGAATGTATTATACTAAGCAAAATAAGTAGGTCAGAAAAAGACAAATACCATGATTTCACTCGTGGAATTTAAGAAGCAAAACAGATGAACATATGGGAAAGGGGAAAAAAGAGTTGGGTGGGGGGCACCTGGGTGGCTCAGTTCATTAAGCGTCTGACTCTTGATTTCTGCACAGGTCATGATCTTGAGGCTTGTGAGTTGGGGCCCCACATTGGGCTCCACGCTGACAATGAGGAGTCAGCTTGGGATGTTCTCTCTCTCTGCCCCCACGCTGATCGCACTCTCTCTCTCAAAATAATAAACTTAAAAAAAAAGAGGAGGTGCCTCGGTGGCTCAGTTGTTAAGCATCTGACTTTGGCTCAGGTCGTGATCTCACAAATTGTGAGTTCAAGTCCCATACTGGGTGAGCTCAAGCCCTGCTTCCGGTGAGCTTGAGACCTGCATCAGGTGAGCACGAGCCCCGCTTCAGGTAAAAACATGAGCCCTGGGTGAGCACCGCTTCTCTCTCTCTCTCTGCCCCTCACTTGTGCCCTCTTTCTCTCAAAAAAAAAAAAAAAAAAAAAAAAAAGAGGGAAGCAAACCATAAGAGACTCTTAATGATAGAGAACAAACTGAGGATTGATGAGGGAGGTCGGTGGGGGATGGGTTAAATGAGTGATGGGGCTGGGGCGCCTGGGTGGTGCAGTCGGTTAAGCGTCCGACTTCAGCCAGGTCACGATCTCGCGGTCCGTGAGTTCCAGCCCCGCGTCAGGCTCTGGGCTGATGGCTCGGAGCCTGGAGCCTGTTTCCGATTCTGTGTCTCCCTCTCTCTCTGCCCCTCCCCCGTTCATGCTCTCTCTCTGTCCCAAAATAAATAAAAACGTTGAAAAAAAAATTTTTTTTTTAAATGAGTGATGGGTATTAAGGAGGGCACTTGTTAAGATGAGCACTGGGTGTTATATATGATGAATCACTGAATTCTTCTGAAACCAGTATTACACTATATATTAAATAACTAGAGTTTAAATAAAATTTTGAAAAAAGAAAATCAGCTTCCAACAACCAAAAAAAAAAAAGTCACAGGAACCGGAAGTCACAGATGACATACCAGATTGGGAAGGACCTTTGGAAATTCAGGGCAGAATGACAGCTCTCTGTTGTTGTCACTGAGGCGGTGCCAAAGGCCACTGCAAGGGCTTATGCTAATAGATAAGTCTGGGGTCCAGCCTACTGTATTTATTAATAATATTAATATTGTTGAGTACTTACTATGAGGCAGTTATTAGCATTTTGCACGAAATAATTTAATCGTTAGCACTATGAACTATTATTATTCTTTTGTAGATAAACAGAATGAGGCATTTGTCAGCTAAGTAGCTTGACCAAGGTCGTTTCAGCTAGTAAATTCAGAGACAGGATTCAAACCGAGACAGTCTGGATCCAGAACTCACCCTCTTCTTCTGGAGCAGGGGCTAGGAAATTTTGGTTCTTGGGCCAAATCCAGGTTGCCACCTGTTTTTATTTAGCCCAGAATAAATAAGAGTAGTATTTACATTTTTAAATGATTGGAAAAAATGAAAAGAAGAATGTTATTTCTTGACACGTACTAACTATATGACATGCACATTTCAGTGTCTGTAAAGTTTTATTGAAACACAACCATGCTCATTCGTCTTCAGGCTGCTTTCATGGCTGACTTTGTGCTCCTGTGGCAGAAGTGAATAGTTGCAGCTAAGACTTACACAGCCTGCAAATCTGAGCATAGTTACTGTCTATCTGCTCTTTACAGAGCCCTTGCTCTAGCATAAGGTCTGATTGTGAGCTATGATGTTATTTTCCCCTAGCGGACCGGGCATTCCCCTCATAGCTCAGTTACAAGTCAAAGGAGTTTTTATTTTTTCCTCCTTTTTATGTTGGGCGCATGGTCCACTGGTTTATGTTAGATGTCTACTTGCTTAAGTTGGGATTTTTATTTTATTCATTCTAGTATCCTCTTCATTTATCTTTGCAGACATGGGTCATACCACACATTTGTAGGGAAAGATTTCCAACCATCTAGTTTGTAGACATCAACAAGATGACATGGCATATGTGAGGGACTGCAGCCTCTTAAGCATTTACAGTTCCAACCAGAATTCAGACCAAAGAGAAGCTGTTGTTTTGCGTTTCTTTTTCCAAGATGTCTGAAAGCAGCTTGAAAAAATGTTTTGTAGGATAGAAACCACTTTACATACTCCTCCACATAGCATCTTGAGGAATACACAACTCATAATTAACTCTTAATAGATGTCTTGTTAAAGGTCTGAGTGCTTGTCTTAGAGAAGGTATCTTTAACTGTACCACCATTATGTGAATAAATATTAATATTATGTAACTGTTCATCTTGGACTCCTAGCTAATTAAAAGAGTTAATACCAAGTTGGACTTGCCTTACAGTAGACACGGGGAGTGTGTAATCTTTTAGAATCTGGAGCTGTAGGTTGTGGGTAGTTATTTAAAAGCAGATTATCTAGGGGCGCCTGGGTGGTGCAGTCAGTTGGTTGAGCGTCCGACTTCAGCCAGGTCACGATCTCGCGGTCCGTGAGTTCGAGCCCCGCGTCAGGCTCTGGGCTGATGGCTCGGAGCCTGGAGCCTGTTTCCGATTCTGTGTCTCCCTCTCTCTCTGCCCCTCCCCCATTCATGCTCTGTCTCTCTCTGTCCCAAAAATAAATAAACGTTGAAAAAAAAAATTTTTTTAAGCAGATTATCTTTTTTGAAAAATACTGCATTTCTCCCACATAATACCCAGTCTGTAATTAAGCTGACTAAGCAAAGGTGGCCCAGTGCACGTTCAATTAATAGTAACTTAGGAAGTTAGGGTGTTTTGTTGTGTTTTTGTTAACCCCACCTGTGTTTGGTTTTTGTTCACATCTCTTCATTGTTAATATTTGAATGTGTCTTAATGCGTGTTACATATTTCATCTGAACTAAGAAATAGAGCATTCGCAGTAATTTTCATCTCTTTCTCCCTTATCTTCTCACCTTCCTGCCGCCAGCACTAAAAATCCTAAATTTTGAATCTTGTTCTACTACTTTTTAAGTGACTTGTATCACAAAGAAAAGATGTTCTTGGGGCGCCTGGGTGGCTCAGTCGGTTAAGTGTCTGACCCTTGATTTTAACTCAGTTCATGAACTAACAGTTGTGAGATTGAGCCCGTGTCGGGCTCCGTCCTGGATGTGGAGCCTGCTTAAGATTTTCTCTCCCTGTCTCTTGCGCTCTTGCCCCTCACTGCCAAAAAAAAAAAAAAAAGATGAAAGATGCGCTTAACATGTTAGGTGTAATTTTGTTTGTTTTTCAGCTTTATAAAACATGGTTTATTTAGACTTCTGAGACTTTGTTTTACTATTATGTTTTCAGTGCGTATCCATGTAGTTACATTATCCACATAGGCACAGTTCATTTATTTCCACTGCTGTAAAATATTTTGTTGTGTGATTACAGCCCTGTTTAATCATCCATTCTTCTATTACTGGTGGGCAGTTTGGTTTGTTCCTGTTTGTTCTCAGACACGTGTCCAACCTTGTACGTGCCCCACAGGGCACCACTGCTCCTTGACGTGTGCTTGGTGGACTAGTTGCCACAACTGAGACAAGGAGTTGGAGTCACTCAGTCCTCCGTTTAATTCGGGTATCGCTTCTTCATAAGGCAAATTTTTTGATAAAGGAACGTTAGTGCATTGAATATTTTGAACATCGAACCTTGATTATTCTTGTATAACTTGTTTTGTTGTGGATCAATCTGTGAGTTACAGGGTTTTAGGAAATTCTGGGTTTTTTCCCCAAAGCAAGTGTATCACTTGACACTTCATCCAGTAACACTTGATCATACACTTCTAGTGTTAATCTCTGCTGATAGTAGTAGGTATAAAGTGACATTCCATTGTGGTTTTATTTATTTATTTAATTGTCTTATAAACAACATTTATGTCTCTGTTCTGGAGGCTTGGAAGTCCATAGTGGTTTCAAATTACGCATCTCTGTATAACTGATCTGAGTATCTTCTATTTACTGGGCATACATATATCATTCTGTAACACAGCTATTTTTGTTATTTGGTCACTTTTTAATAGTTTTTTATGATTTCCTTTAGAAATCTTAACTGTTGATCTAGTTGCTGTACTGCATGTGTTTTCTACCATTCGGTTACATGTTCTTTCCTTTTGGCATCTTTTAATGAAAAGAAATCTTTAATTTTAATTGACTGAAGTTAGTCCTTTATTTTATGATTACCACTTTTAAGATACCATTTAGCTTTTGTTTTTTCATGTGTCTTTACCTGGAATTGATTTTTAACATATGAAATGTGGTTGATTTTGTATGTTAATTTTATAGCTAACCATCTTGCTAAACCCTGTGATTATTTCTAGTAACTTTTCTGCAGATTTTTTCAGGTATACAGTTTTATTCTCTGCAATCATAACTACTTTTCTTCTTTTTTTTAAATGACACTTTGGGCTACAACTTCCATGGCAGTATTGAAGGGAAATAGTAATACTGTTACCCATGTCCTACTCTTGATTTCAAAGGAAATACTGTATGCATCTCTCCAGGAAGGAAGACATTCATTTTAGGATTATCGATAACAGTTTTGAGGGCTCAGGAACTTCTTTTGTATCCCTGGTTTTCCAAGAGCTTGTCATGAAAGATACTGAGTTTTATCAGACACTTAATGGGTGTGATCAAATAAGTCTATAAACTTACAGATTTATAAATTTTAAATTACTTTTCCGATACTATCCTATTATTTTGTCATAATGTATTGCCTTTTTTATACACTGCCATGTTCTGTTTTCAGATTTTTTGCTTAGGAGATTTTCATTGTGATTATGAATGAGATTTAGCCTAGTGGCCTCTAATATTCATTATTTGTTGTCTGTATCTGATTTGTGAATCAAGGTTATACTAGCCTCAGAGAATGAGGAGGGGTATTCTCTCTTCTTTTCTCTAGAAAAGTTTAAGTAACATTATAATCCTCCCTTCCCTAAAAGTTTGGTAGAATTCCCCCAGTAAAAACATCTGGACCTGTGGTGGTTTGGTTTAAATTTTTTAATTATTCCAGTTGTTTTTGTTTTTGTTTTTTGTTTTTTATGGGACTCCTCAGGATTTCTATTTTCTTCTTGAATCTGTTTGGTAAAATACTTTCTAATAATTTGTCCATTCATTCATTCATTTGTTTGTTTTGAGAGAGAGAGAGAGAGCGCGAGAGCGTGCGCCAGCACGAGTGGGGAGGGGCAGAGAGGGAGACAGAATTCCAGATAGGCTCCTCACTGTCAGCACAGAGCTTGATGTGGGGCTTGAACTCACAAAACCGTTAGATCGTGACCTGAGCTGAAACCAAGAGTTGGACGCTTAACTGACAGAGCCACCCAGGTGCCCCAGTAATTTCTTCATTTAATCTAATTTTTCTATTCGGCATTAAAGTTTTCGTAGTACTTTGTCACTTCCATTTTGACTTATTAATAGTTAGGACCTTTCTTCCAGTCCTAATATAATTATTTTGTGACTTCTTTCTCTTTTCCCGATGTGTCACACTGATTTATTGCCTTTATTATTTCAAAGAACCAAGTTTGGGGTATATTGATTCTCTCTATTGTGTATGTTTTATCTCTGTTATATTTTTGCTTTATATTTCTTTGATTTTTTTCTTGTTGTTTGTGTACCTTCTATATTCTGTTACCATTTCCCTGCTTATCAAGAACACAATGTGTAAACATTGAGCATGTTTTTCTTTTCTAATGTAAGTTTAAGAAGACTTTACATTTCCCTTTTCATGTTATATTTACTGATTTCCAAAATTCTATTTCTAAGCACAGAGAAATTACGTGTATATTTTAAACTTGTAGTTTTATTGTATTATGGTGAGAAACCTTGGCTTGTGTGTCATTGACTTTTCAAAATTTGTTAAAACTTGCTTTTTGACTTAATTTGTGATCAGTATTTTTTAATGTTGCACATGAGCTTGAAATTGAGAAAAGTATGTTCAAATCCCTATTGTGAGGCACATTTTCATTTCTGCCCTACCATTCTATCAGTTTTGGTGTTACACATTTGACACTCTTTTATTAGGTTTAACAGTATAAAAAGTTAATCATTTTCTAGTGAATTAAACCTTTTTCTCATACATTGTCACCCTTTATTTCTAATAATGCTCTATTTTTGATGGCTGTATTATGGAAGAAAGCCACTGTTGATTTTGTTTAGCTTAGCTTTCATGCTTTCATATTTCCCATCTCAGTAGTCTCTGTGTGGATCATTTCTTTAGATGTGTTTTATAGTTTTGTGATTTTCTTCTCACCCAGTTTAATCTGTTTTTCTCTGACTTCATTTCTAGAAAAAATTTTTTTTGGTTTTATTTTGTTTTTAATGTTTTATTTATTTTTGCAAGCACAAGCAGGGGATGGGCAGAGAGAGAGGGATGGAGAATCTGAAGTGGGTTCTGTGCTGACAGCAGCAAGCTCAACGTGGATCTTGAACTCTTGAACCGTGAGATCATGACTTGAGCCAAAGTTGCCCGCTCTACTGACTGAGCCACCCAGGTGTCCTGTTTCATTTTGTTTTTTTGCCTCTGCAGACGACTGGACTGAAGGATAAAAGCATTTAGAAAAACTTTTGGTCTTTAGGGTTTTTTAAAAAATCTCTGCATATCTCTAATATTTTTTTGTTGGTTAGAGATCTTTATGATTCTCTCTTTTACTTATCTGTTGCATCCATGGCTGTGCCAAGGTTCGGGATTCAGATCTCCTATTGGCAGTCCTTGAGTGCTGAAACTGTTGATTAATATTTCGGCCCAGTCTTGGTGGTTTCCTTTCTTGGCATTTGCTCTAAACGGCTAAAATTGGCATTGGAAAGACTGTCTGCAGAGGATGTTGCTTCTCATAGCTAGGGGTTTTTGCCATTGGCTTGAGATCCCATTGGCCAACCCTATGGCTGGCTCTGTGTAGGAATCCTGGCTTCTTTTCTCTGCCCTTGAGTTGGCTAGTCCAGGGCTCAGCTTCCTGACGGTGAGCTACTACAAGCAAATATGTCTGGGTGTGACCCTTCCCCTCCAGTTTTCCAAATACTTGATCCCAGATACAGGATCCAAGTTATAGATCCTGGCCCCACTTCTTCCACACTCTGGTCTCACTTCTGGTACTGTAGCCTTTTGGCATTTTTTAGAAGGTTGTAATCTTCTAACTTATGTGAGATTCATGACATCCCAAACTACCATATCCCCTGGAGCTCCTGGTCAGTCAGAATTCTGGAAGTGAGGTCTGGTTCCACCTGCAAGACTTAGAGCAAGAGGGATTTTCCTTTTCAATAACTTTAACACTGTTAGTTTTAAATATGTTTGTTTAAATATGTTTAAATACTCTCATTGATGACAAATACTATTAGTCTTATCATTTATAAGAGGATACTATAAAGATTTAAGCTGTAGGTTATTTAGATGTTTTTATTTAAAACCACAGCAAACCCTCATCATATGTAAAATATTTGTTTTTGTTTTGGGTTTTTTTTTTTTTTAATGTTCATTTATTTTTGAGAGAGAGACTGAATGAGAGCTGGGAATGGGCGGAGAAGAAGGACATACAGAATCCGGAAACAGGATCCAGGCTCTGAGTTGTCAGCACATTTCTGATTATACTGTTTTTGTTTTTTAGAAATCTTGATTAATTTCTTACCTATAGGATATAGTTAAGACTCCCTTAGTACCACATTAAGGGCTCTTCCTCATGCGACTTTTACCAGCATTATCTCCCTGCTGATTTTTCCTATCTGCCTTCCCCTTGAAAGTCATCACCAACGACATTTCCCTGGCACCCTTGAGTCTTTCAGTCTCTTTCCTTGAAATGTCCTTCTCTATATTTGTATTACCCACCCTGTCAACCATGTCCACCTAGAAAATGCTCACGTAACCATCTATCCTTCCCTGATTGAAACGGTTGTGCCCTCTGTGCTTCTCACAGGGTCTCATGCGTGCATGTATGTGGTAGACTTGTTGGTTTGTGTCTTCTCTGGCCAGTATGTGATGCTCTGGATGCTCAGTGAATACCTAGCTCTGCAGTAGTTCTCCAGTGCTTGACTCAAAATATATACTCACAGGGCGCCCGGGTGGCTCAGTCGGTTAAGCATCTGACTCTTGGTTTTGGCTCAGGTCCTAATCTCACAGTTTCATGAGTTTGAGCCCCGAGTCAGTCTCTGCTCAGAGCCTGCTTAGGCTCCTCTCTCTCTGCCCCTCCCCCACTTACGCTGTCTCTGTCTTCTCTCAAAATAAATATAAAAAAAGATAATACAGGGAAAAAAAAGATATATAGGGGTGCCTGGGTGGCTCAGTCGATTAAGCGACCGACTTCAGCTCAGGTCATGATCTCGCGGTCCGTGAGTTCGAGCCCCACGTCAGACTCTGCGCTGACAGCTCAGGGCCTAGAGCCTGTTTCAGATTCTCTGTCACTCTCTCTCCCTCTCCCGTTCATGCTGTGTCTCTCTCTGTCTCAAAAATAAATGTTTAAGGGGCGCCTGGGTGGCGCAGTCGGTTAAGCATCCGACTTCAGCCAGGTCGCGATCTCGCGGTCCGTGAGTTCGAGCCCCGCGTCAGGCTCTGGGCTGATGGCTCAGAGCCTGGAGCCTGTTTCCGATTCTGTGTCTCCCTCTCTCTCTGCCCCTCCCCCGTTCATGCTCTGTCTCTCTCTGTCCCAAAAATAAATAAAAACGTTGGGGAAAAAAAAATTTTTTTTTTTTAAATAAATGTTTAAAAAAAATTAAAAAGATACACACATGCACACACTCATTAAGCATTGGTTAAATAAATTATTTGGGGCTTTTTTTTTTTTTTTTTGCTCTTTTTTACTTGAAATGTTTTTGAGGTTTTTATTTATTTTTTTTTTATTTATTTTTTTTTTTTTAAATTTTTTTTTTCCAACGTTTATTTATTTTTGGGACAGAGAGAGACAGAGCATGAACGGGGGAGGGGCAGAGAGAGAGGGAGACACAGAATCGGAAACAGGCTCCAGGCTCTGAGCCATCAGCCCAGAGCCCGACGCGGGGCTCGAACTCCCGGACCGCGAGATCGTGACCTGGCTGAAGTCGGACGCTTAACCGACTGCGCCACCCAGGCGCCCCTGAGGTTTTTATTTTTATACCTACAGAAAATAAAAGCCCTCATTGGACAGCTCCATGCATTTTCACAAATTAAACACATTCATGTAAAAAGCCCCAGAATCAGGAAACAAATCATTACCAGCACCTCAGGCCCCTCCTTTATCCCACTTTTGCTTGCCCACCCCTTCCTTGGTTAACTGCTGTCCTGATTTCTAACACTATTACTTTCACCTGTTTTTGAACTTTAAATTAATACAATCATGAAGTTTGTGTTTTATGCTGGACTTCTGTGAGCTTTACAGTTGTGAGACTCATTATTGCGCATAGTTGTATTTCAGATACAGCTGTGTGAAAGCTTTTACCTTTTTTCCATATTGTGTTACTTGTTCTTATTCTTTTGTTCGTAGAAGGGGCTGAGGAGGAAAAAATGGAAACAGATACCGATGTTCAGCAGCCTGAAAAGGTGAAAGTCTGTTTGAATTCTTCTACAACAGAAAAGACACAGAGAGAGCATGCCTTTCGTAGCATAACGGTTTGGGTTTATTTTGTCTGTTGTCTTTGATCCCTCTCAGGGAGCTACAGATGATTCTGTCAGCCATTTGGATTTTGCTGGTATAAGGTATAATTTTCACAAAGCATAACATAGGACATTTTTCACTTATTCATTCGAGGAAGATTTATCCACTCCCTAGCCTCTTCTTTTATATCCCTTTTAGGCACAGTTGGGGAAATGAATACAAAATTGTGGTTTTTACAGATACTGAATTATAGGGTTGGGTCCTATATTTGTGCCAGAAGAAAACTATAGAATACTAAGGAATTTTGTAGGAGATTTAACTGCCAGCAGGAAAATAGTTAGAAAAGTGTTAATCAGAAGGCGACATTTGAAGTAGATTTTAAAGAGCAGGTAGAACTATAAAAATTGAAATAAAGGAGAGGGAATCGAAGATTCCACTGGCATGGAGGAGACACTGAAGCTAATGTGCAGAAGGCAACAAAGTGCCCCATGTGTTTGTGACTTGATCTCTGACTCAGAGAGCCTATAAACACAAGGTGAGTGAGGCAGTATAGGACTTTACAGCCTCTTCAGGATCAGGGGCACATGATTTAACAATGGACAAAGGACCTGAATAGACATTTTTGTAAAGAATATATACAGATGACCAGCAGACACATGAAAAGATGCTCGGTATCACTCATCATCTGGGAAATGCGAATCAAAACCACAACAAGATACCACCTCACACCAATCAGAAAAGCTAGTATCAAAAAGTGTTAGCAAGGATGTGGAGAAAATGAACCCTCGTGCACTGTTGATGGGAATGTAAATTGGTGCAGCCACTCTGGAAAACTGTGGTGCTTCCTCAGAAAGTTAAAAATAGAACCACCGTATGATCCAGCAATTCCACTACTGGGTATTTATCCAAAGAAAACGAAAATGCTAATTCAAAAAGATCTGTGCATCCTTATGTTCACTGCAACGTTATTTATAGTAGCCAAGATATGGAAGCAACATAAATGTCCACAGATAAATGAATGGATAAAGAAGAAGTATGTATCACACACATGCGCGTGCGCGCACGCGCACACACACACACACACACACACACACAGGAATATTATTACTTAGCCTTAAAAATGAATGAAATCTTGCCATTCATGACAACATGGATAGACCCTAGAGGGTATTAGAATAAGGAAATAAGTCAGAGAAAGACAACTACCGTTAACATTTAACTTCTATATGGGCTACTGGCACGAGAACAGACACTCAGATCAATGGAACAGAATAGAGAACCCAGAAGTGAACCCACAAACGTATGGCAAACTAATCTTTGACAAAGCAGGAAAGAATATCCAATGGAATAAAGACAGTCTTGTCAGCAAGTGGTGCTGGGAAAACTGGACAGCAACATGCAGAAGAATGAACCTGGACCACTTTCTTACAGCATACACAAAAGTAAAAATAAACTCAAAATGGATGAAAGACCTAAATGTAAGACAGGAAGCCATCAAAATCCTCAAGGAGAAAGCAGGCAAAAACCTCTTTGATCTTGGCCTCAGCAACTTTTTACTCAACACGTGTCCAGAGGCAAGGGAAACAAAATGAACTCCTGGGACCGCATCAAAATAAAAAGCTTCTGCACAGCAAAGGAAACAATCAGCAAAACTAAAAGGCACCTGATGGAATGGGAAAAGATATTTGCAAATGACATATCAGATAAAGGGTTAGTATCCAAAATCTATAAAGAACTTATCAAGCTCAACACCCAAAAAACAAATAATCTAGTGAAGAAATGGGCAAAAGACATGAATAGACACTTCTCCAAAGAAGACATCCAGATGGCCAACTGACACATGAAAAAATTCTCCACATCACTCATCATCAGGGAAATACATATCAAAACCACAATGAGATACCACCTCACACTTGTCAGAATGGCTAACATTAACAACTCAGGCAACAATAGATGTTGGCGAGGATGTGGAGAGAGAGGATCTCTTGCCTTGCTGGTGGGAATGCAAACTGGTGCAGCCACTCTGGAAAACAGTATGGAGGTTCCTCAAAAAACTAAAAATAGAACTACCCTACGACCCAGCAGTTACACTACTAGGCATTTATCCATGGGATATAGGTGTGCTGTTTCGAAGGGACACATGCACCCCCATGTTTATAGCAGCACTATCACCAATAGCCAAAGTATGGAAAGAGCCCAAATGTCCATCGATAAATGAATGGATAAAGAAAATGTGGTATATATATGTATGTATATATATATATATATATATATATATATATATATATATATATATATACAACGGAGTGTTACTCAGCAATCAAAAAGAATGAAATCTTGCCATTTGCAACTACGTGGTTGGAACTGGAGGATATTATGCTAAGTGAAATCAGTCAGAGAAAGACAAAAATCATATGACTTCACTCACATGAGGACTTTAAGAGACAAAACAGATGAACATAAGGGAAGGGAAACAAAAATAGTATAAAAACAGGGAGGGGGACAAAACAGAAGAGGCTCATAAATATGGAGAACAAACTGAGGGTTACTGGAGGGATTGTGGGAGGGGGGATGAGCTAAATGGGTAAGGGGCACTAAGGAATCTACTCCTGAAATCATTGTTGCACTATATACTAATTTGGATGTAAATTTTAAAAAATAAAATTAAAAAAACACCTTCTGTATGGGATCTGAAAAACAAAACAAAACCAAAAAATCAGAAATAGACCCATAAATACAGAAAACAAGGTGGTGATTGACAGAGGGGAAAGGGGGGTTAGTGGGATGGGCAAAATAAGTAAAGGAGGATTAAGGTACAAGTTTCAGTTATAAATAAGTCACGGGGCTGAAAAGTACAGCATAGGGAATATAGTCAGTACTGTAATAATATATGGACAGGAAGTAGATTTATCATAGTTAGCATTGTGTAATGTGTAGAATTGTCAACTGTGTTGTAAATCTGAACCTGATATAACATTTTATGTCAACTATACTTCAGTTAAAAAAGATAAGATTAGAAGCCTTGATGAGCATTCACTCAATATTTGAGTGAACATATACAATATGCGATTTAAGGTGTTGATTACGTGTGTTGTTTTAAAATCGTGTATAGATAAGGACAGGATGAGGATAAGAGTAAAATTAATTTAATTATAATTCTTACATTGTTCAACATACTGTGCTTTGTACTTCCCATTTGTGAATTCATCTAGTTCCTAAACAGTCTCATCAAGTCAATGATGATCTCTTCATTTTATAGACAATGTTACATGATTTGTCCAAAGTCACAAGGATTTCAGAGTCAGTAAATGAAACCAAATTCTAACCAGAAGAATTGAAGTTTTCAGTCCCCAGAGCATAATCACTGATGCCCTATTGTGGCTCTTACTAAAAACCATTAGCAAATGACTGTATTAAAGGCTTTGTCAGCTTTTAATTTTGGCAGTATTCCATCTTCTCGGTTGATAATGTACATTTTAAATGCTCTTGATTCTTTTGGACAGGTAATCAGTAATTCATTTGTTTATTAAGTATTTCTCTATTTAACCAGTAAATAACATAAATGAATTTCCATGCCATTCCTTTGGACATTGTGACCCTGGCTTTATAGCACAGGGCACAAAGAGTGCAGGGACTGTGTGTTGTGGAGGCATATTAACATGTGAGCACTCAGGTGTGGATGTAGTGAAAGGTGTTTCTTTGAATGTATTGATTTCTAGCTCTTCTCTCCAAGGCCCTTGGGCCTCCAAGGCCCTAGTGCACTCCCTGCCCAAAATAATGGAATCTTTTGTTACTCTTAGATAATATCACTAGTTGAAGGACTGGGTTTTTTTGCTCAATCTCTGTTCTCTTCTTTTATACCTCCTCGTTCAGGCAGAAAACAAAGGGGAAAACGAAACAGATGAAGGTGATAAAGCACAAGATGGAGAAAATGAAAAACATAGTGAGAAGGAGCAGGACAGTGAAGTTAGTGAGGATACCAAATCAGGTAATTCGAGGAAACTCTTTAGACTTTATTATGTAAAACTGACAAGCCCTGGAGAACTGTGAGCAGTTTAAATTTTTTTTTCAACGTTTTTTATTTACTTTTGGGACAGAGAGAGACAGAGCACGAACGGGGGAGGGGCAGAGAGAGAGGGAGACACAGAATCGGAAACAGGCTCCAGGCTCTGAGCCATCAGCCCAGAGCCTGACGCGGGGCTCGAACTCACGGACCGCGAGATCGTGACCTGGCTGAAGTCGGACGCTTAACCGACTGCGCCACCCAGGTGCCCCAGTGAGCAGTTTAATTGTATAGAAATTTTCCTCACTCATTAGGTTTCTTTTTTTTTTTTTTTTTTAAGTTTATTTATTTATTTTGAGAGAGGGAAAGAGAGTATAAGCAGGGGAGGGGCAGAGAGGGAGAGAGAGAATCCCAAGCATGCTCCACACTGTTAGCGCAGAGCCCATCATGGGGCTTGATTCCACAACTGTGAGATCATGACCTGAGCCACAACCAAGACGGACGCTTAACTGACTGAGCCCTGGGTTTGTTTCTTAATGTAACGATAAACAAGTGTTCGAGTTTGAGTTTTATTTGGCTCCTAGGCACCAGTGCTAATACCAATGGCTACCTTGTTTTCAGTAATATGTAGACAAACAAGTTGCTCATTGTGACAGAAGTCACGGTCAGTGGCTGGCGGATCCATCGTGCCTGTCTCAGAAGGCTTGCGGAAGTGCTTTGTTCTCATTTCCTCCAGACACTAGGGTTTCTCAGAGCCTTTCATTGACTGATCTTTTTGGTCTTACGGCAGGGCTTAGTTCCCTTTATATCCTAGGGAACTACACAGAGAGCTTAGAGAAATGAAGGAAAGACAAAGCATACTATTTAGAAAATCCATCTCAGATGGAGGCTCCCTTACATGCGTGGAATGGCTCTGCAAAAGTCTTAAAAGAAGAAGGCACTGAGATCTCTTTGTAACCTCAGTCCTAGTTTGTCATGTGGCAGAGGTGAGAAGTAAGCTGGCTTATTGAGATGGGGCACACTGGTAATAAGGCTTTCTGATTTTTTTTCAGAAGAAAAGGAAACTGAAGAGAACAAGGAACTCACTGATACTTGTAAAGAAAGAGAAAGTGATCTCGGGAAGAAGAAAGTAGAACATGAAATTTCCGAAGGAAATGTGGCCACGGCCGCAGCAGCTGCTCTTGCTTCAGCTGCAACCAAAGCCAAGGTTTGCCACTGACAGCCCTTTCCCGGCTCTTGCCAGCCGTGAATGGTTGCATTGTTGTCAGTTATTGAGAACGTTTAGTATAATGAGCCTTGCACCCAACACGAGATGACTGCTTGACCGGCATTTCTAGGTTAAGAATTGTGCAGGCAGGAGGGGTGGGGGCGAGTTGCAGATCTGGTCCTGGAGGGGGGCTGCCTTCCAGGCCTTGCTTATACCGCTCTACCCAGCTCATGGAGACCCCAGAGATGTAGCCGAACTTAAAGTCCCTCACATTTGCCTGCAGAACTTGTCTTAGACTACTGTTCCAATTTCTGTTCGATTGAAATATTTGTGATTTTTAAGACAAAAATCTGTTTCCTTGTATAAATACTTCACCCTGCTCTTACAGACTGAAAGGAAAGAGGGGGATCTAAAATAACTTTTTCTTCTTGAATTTGCCAGCTTTTCTGGGGGTGGTTTTCTCTATTTATAACCTAGTATTGGCTTCACAGCATATTTAAGAAAAAAAGGAGAATGTTATTTTTCCCACTTTGTGTTGCTTTCGCATTTTAAAACATTCCAGGCATGAATATGTGAAGTTTTGAAAAACCTTTTCACCCCTTCTCCATCCTACCCTCTGAAGTAGCTTCCTTCCATTATAGGTTCCCATGTTTTGAGGAGCGTTTACTGGAACATACCTAATCTTTTTATCTTGAGCTGTTCTTAATCCATTGGTAAAGATATTCTTTCATGGCCTTTAGTACCTATAGACTGTTCAGCTGCTGCAGACGACTTCTCCAAGTGCTTAATCTGTGGTGCATGATTTAATAACAGACCCACAGGTGACCCAGTTTAAACCACAAGACCATTGTTCTGAGTTCCCACACATCAGGCCTAGGTGTGGACAGGGAGGAGGAGGGTGTTTACAGGGCACAGTCAGTCCAGACAGTAGCCCCAGCTGAAGCTGACTCTTACAAGAGCTGGAGATCCTGTGTGTTCCTACTTCCCACTCTCTTCCACAGATGCCTCCCGATCTTCATGGTGGTTTAGTTGCAGTATTAGGTATTCTCTCTCCTCTACCGTTCTCTGTCTCTTGGGATGAGTGAGTACTTCTCTGGATGCCAATTTGACAGCTGTTTCCTGTTCATTTGGTTTTGCTGCTTCACTGGAAGCAGTTTTTTGATTCTCTGTTTCTCCTGTCAGGCTGGACCCTTTGGCACCTCATTGCCTCAGAGCTAAGTTCTCGTTCAGACTGCTACCAGGGATCTTAGAGACCTTAAGGATGGTCTTGGGATTATTTCATAAGTGAGCTGGAGGCCAGGAGGGCCTCTGTCCTTTGTGACATTTATCAGGAGACAACATAGCCATCCACCAGTCTTCAGAGTTGCAGCCTCAGGTCATCTTGGTCTCTCCTCATTCTTTCACTTTCCATAGGTATTCAGCCACCAAATCCTTCCTGGTGCATTAGTGCCTCTGGTAATGCCCAGGCCCTTCACTTTTCCCTTAGGCCGGCATCCCTCATCCTCTGCCTATCTCCTCCAGCCCATTCTCTGTCTTTAGCAAAGTAATCTTTTTTATTTTTGAAATTTTCTATTGATAATTTACATTTGTATCAGTAGATATATATGTCTACAGCTAGTGAATTATTCACAGGTGGAGCCCACCTGTGGGCTCACACACAGCACCCACTTCAAACAGCATAATATTCCTAGCCTTTCAGAAGCTTCCTCATACTCCCTTTTGGTTACCGTCCTCCCCCTGCCCCCGCCCGCCCCCCAAGAATGGTTGCTAACCTGTCTTCTAATACAATGGACTACTTACTGCTTTTCTGAAGAATCTTTAAAAATACAAATAGGAACATGATACTTTCTTAAATAAGCTCTCTATCTCTCTCAGGCTAAAATTTCAAACTCTTTAGTGTAGAATTCACAAGATTTTCGTGATCAGGACCCGTCTCAGTTCTCAAGCGTCCTTTCTTGCCTGTCCATCCAGAACTGTTCCTTGTGGTTCTCCCAGATAGAACCCACTGTGTGATCTCCAGTTGGGCTTTTTTGGACCCTCTTCCCTCTCATAGAGATATTTCTCTCTCTCTCTCTCTCTCTCTCTCTCTCTCTCTCTCTCTCTTCCATTATTTCTCCTCCTTCTGCCACTGTGTCAGTTTCACTGTAAGTTGCTGGAGAAGGAACTAAAATGGTAGATGACCATAAATCGTTTTCATAGCTGATGAAAAACATGATGGCCTCATAGCTGTTAATATGTGCAACTTTGGGCACAAAAGTTTGTGTGCTGTGTAGTTCTGACCACCTTGCCACAGCTGTTTGACTCCTTTACTGCAGAGAAACTGCTTTTATGGAGCAATTGCCCTGCTCCTTAGATATTCTGTGCAAGGTTTAGAAGAGTCCAAAGAACATTTTCCTTCCAGGTCACCGAATTTTCACTCCATCATCCTCACTCAGTCTTGTTTCTAATAACTGGGAAAGGAGATCTTTATTCTCATGACAGCTGTGTTTTCCACAGATCTGTGAGTGATACACATGCGTGTGACACATGACTTGGCATGCATGAACTGTTCAGTGCCACTTAACAGCTGGGTCTGATGCATTTCACAGCACACATAATCATCTTTGTGCTACATGGGAATTAAGGGTAAGGAATTCACTTAAATTACTGTAATTAGTACAGCTGATCTAGCCAATCCAAGTTTTCTCTTATTCTCTTTTTGTTTTTCTGTATCTATAAACAGCTTTGTTATTAAGACTTTTCCTTGATACATTTTAATTGTTTGTCACACTGACATGGAGTAGTAATTAGAGGTTCTGAATCTAGCTCCAAAACACATAGGGACGGTGGGCATGCATTCTGGCTTTTCCCCAGCCTTGCCATATGAGGGACTCTTTGGTAGCATATCCATTTCTTCATTGCATCTACCGACAAGCTGTGAATTGACCTACCTGAAGAGTGGTGTGTGGGTGTGGGAAGGAACACCATTGGCTGGGTGCTCTACATCCCTTCCATATGGGTGCTTAGTTTTAGCTGGAAGGAAAAGTTCAGAACTATTGCTAGAATAAATTAGAAACCTTAAAAACTAGAATGTTCTCCTTATTCAGCATCAGCAGGACTCAATTCCTCCAAGATAGCATAGGTCACGTTTTCTTTCTTTTTTTTACTGTTTGTTTATTTTTGAGAGAGTGCAAGTGGGGGAGGGGCAGAGAGAAGGGGACAGAGGATTTGAAGCCGGCTCTGGCTCTGCACTGACAGGCTGACAGCAGTGAGCCTAATGTGGGTCTTGAACTCACCAACTATGAGATCATGACCTGAGCCAAAGTCAGATGCTCAACAGACTGAGCCAGGTGCCTGAGATCACATTTTCGTAAGACTTACAGACATTTTCTTTAGATTTATTCTGTCACCACCCCATTCCTATATATCTTGAAATGGCTAAAGTAGGTTTGTCTTCATGGTAACTAGATATTAGTTCTGGGGTAACAGGAAGATTCTTTCTCACCTCTCAGAGATACCTCTTACTTGCTCCCCTTTGCCTGAAATTCTTTTTTGAGATAGGAAAGTTTTTCATTGTACGTTGTAGTCGTAAGGCTTTACCAGATAAGTGTTTGCTGAAATTGATTGACACTATATGCATTGATCAGTGAAACGATGTCCTTTTACTTGATGATATTCTAGAGATAAAACCAAAAGAAAAATTGACCTATTGGATCATTTTGCCTATAGTTAGACCTATTCACTTTCATCTTTATATGACTAAACAGAAAACTACTCCTGTTCCACCAGCTGGACTTCAGGCTTTGTTATGTAAAGTTCACCTCAACTCTGTTACAACCAAGTTACCTTTGTGGTATCATTCATCTCTTTTAGGTCATTTCTCCACATAGCACACATCTGGGCCACACTCCCACACCTCATCATTCTTAAAAACAACTTTTTTTTAACGTTTACTTATTTTTGAGAGATAAAGAGACAGAGCACGAGTGGGAGAGGAGCAGAGAGAGAGGGAGACACAGAATCCGAAGCAGGCTCCAGGCTCTGAGCTGTCAGCACAGAGCCCGACATGGGGCTCGAAATCACAAACCGTGAGATCATGACCTGAGCCGAAGCCGGACACTCAACCGACTAAGCCACCCAGGCGCCCCTCATCGTTCTTAAGTTCCATAAAGCCAGTATGTGAAGGGATGTGAGCTCCCAACAGCCCTTCTTGGGGAAGCCCTGGTCATCACTGCTGCCAGCCCTTCAGGAATCCTTAGCTTGAGCGTTAGTAGTGCTCCTGCCCCAGTTACCCAGGGCTATGTAACCATTACAAAACCTAGCTTAAGACCATCATCACTTTATTGCATCTTATCATTTTTATGACTGAGGAACTCAGGCAGACTCAGCTGGACAAGCCCTGTTCCATGTGACATTGGCTAAGGTTGCTTACAGCTGGGCTGTGAAGGGAGGACCTGAGGCAACCTCCCTGCTGTGCCTGATGGGTAAGCAGGGTGGCTGTATGACCTGGCACTGGCTGGCATCACTGTCTCCACACAGCTCATCTACAGAGTTCGTTATCTTGGGCTTCCTCACATTAGGTTGGTATCAAAATAGTTGGACTTTTTACTTGGAAGCTTATAATTTTAAGAGAAAAGTGTCCCAAGCCACCAGAAGGGAATCTGTGTGTGTGTGTGTGTGTGTCTGTCTGTCTGTCTCTGTCTCTCTGCCTCTCCCCCACTGGCGCACGTGCGCACTCTCTCTCAAAAATAAACATTAAAAAAGTTCTATCCAAATTCAAGGTGAGGGATCATTGACCATGCCTCTACACAGAAGGCATGCCACCTTGAACCCCCCAGTCTACCCTCTGGTCACCAATTACCTACATATCTCCCAACTGAAAAGTAAGCATTCCATGGTTTCATGTTATTATGATAATCAGGCTAAGGCTGGGCTTTTGAGATCTTCTCTAAATCAAGTTCGGGTACAGAGGAAGCTCTCTTTAGGAGTGGTCTTTCAGGTGCAGCTCCTTGCATGTTGGTCATCTCAGAAGAATTTGAGCACTGACATAAAAAGTGGTTGGAAAGTTGGAGAGAAACTGCACTCACATTCAGTAAGTGTGAAGATAGAAGGCCCTGAGAGAGCACACATAGTTCAGAGCAACTTTGAAATCTAGTCAGGCATATGTTTCCCCTTTCTGTCTTCCCAGGGCCCCAGTCTTGCCCTCTGTGACTTATTCTCTACAGCTTTTGGCTTGGCCCTGTGGTCTTTGGATATTGCATTCTGAATCCTTTTCCTTTGCCATTAAAAAATCAGCCCAATTTTGCTGCTGTGAGGGCCCTTTCTTAGCCTGTAATATGAGTCCCAGAAGGAAAGGAAAGAGTGAAGGAGGCGGGGGGGTGAGGGGGTTGGTGGGAATTGTGGCTGATGAAAACCTTCAAACTTGTTGGAAAACATTAACTTGTAGTAATATAGAATATAGGAGACATGCTCTTGAAGATACTTAGAGGCCCTCCTGTCTAGTAAAGAGAGTCTAAGAGTATAAGAGGCAAGAATACCCTTATTCTTAGAAATTCTAAGATTCTTAGAAATTCTACGATACTTTTTGATCAGAATGTCTTACAGCCACACCTTGAGCTGTTTACTCTCAGGTCACGACTAACTGGTAATGTTCTGGATTTTATCTTTGTCCTGAAGCCATTTTTTAGTTTCAAACCCTTGCTGGGAGCAACTAGAGATGAGAAAGTTTCATTTTCAACCTTGTTGTATTTGCTCTTAATTGTTTAGGAGATTTCTAACTCCAATAATGATGGCCTGAAGATGGAATAGTTCCCTCTTTGGTTCCTTTCTCTTCTGGCTGCTTGTAATAAAATGCCTAAAGAAAGTTTATGTTTTGTCTAGAAATCACTCCAGCCAGATTCACAAGTTCATTAATGACTCCTATTTTCCACATCACCAGAAGTGACAGTGTTTCCAAACTTCTCTTTGGAGAGAAGATCTGCTTCTCTCCAACCTCCAGGAACATTTTCCTCTCTGTTGTAAAAGCTCTTGCCAGTGGTTTTCTTGAGATCCTTTCAGCCTGTGCCCACTGCATGATCTGAAGCCACACTGAAAGTTTTTGATACAACAGCACCCCATTTCCAGATACCAGATTCTTTTCCCATAGTGGGAAAAGAATTTAGTGTTTTTAAAAAACAACCATTTTTTATTATAGCTCATGATTGTGCAAAATTTGAGCACTAAACACCTGTGCAATTCTGTTCCATGTGGTATCAGTTGAATCATTTAGCAGTACTCACCTCACAGGTAGGTTCACGGAGAGTCTGAGACAGATTCCTTCAAGTCCTAATCCTTGGTAGAAGAGGCTGGTTTCTTTTTCCTCTTCATGCAGTCTTGAGGTCTCTCTCTGTGGTCTCTTCCACGTTGATCACATGTAGTATATGGCAGCTAGGGACTCCCAGAAGGAACGTTCCAAAAGATAGGACATGAAGTTCCCAAGCTGGGAACTGGAAAATGGCACCACTGTTTTCTCTTGGGCAAGGCAATTAGAGAACCTGCCTTGATTCGAGAGGAGGGATTATAGACCCTCCTCTCCATGAAAAGAAAGCCAGTGAGTTTATGGCCATCTTTAATCTACTGCACGTCCCTTCTAAGAATTCCCCGGGAAAGTATCCACTAAATATTAATTGTTCTAAACAGGCATTTGTGGATAACTATAAAAAGCTTTGAATTTAGAATTTAAACTTTTAGTTCCGGCTCTACCATTTACTAGTTTCTTAACTTAGGCAACTAAAATAAATTTTCTGAACCTATATCATTTTGTTTGAATCAGAACTCCTTTCTGATCTACCTTTTTAACAACGTTATTATAAGAATCAAGTTAAGAATTAAAAACGCATTCTGGGGGCGCCTGGGTGGCTCAGTTAAGCGCCTGACTTCAGCTTAGGTCATGCTCTTGCGGTTCGTGGGTTCGAGCCCTACATCGGGCTCTGTGCTGACAGCTCAGAGCGTGGAGCCTGCTTTGGATGCTGTGTCTCCCTCTCTCTCTCTGCCCCTCCCCCACTCATGCTCTGTCTCTGTCTCTCAAAAGTGAATAAAAGTTAAAAAAAAAAAATTTTTTTTTTTTTTTAAAAGCATTCTGTAAGATGGAAATGCCATATTTTCATTATTCATTTAACCGGTATTTGAGGGTCTACATACACAGTGGTAGGTTTATTTGGTGCCAAAGAAATATGGATGGTTCCTGCCTCTTAGGAACTCAGCCCACTAACCTTGAACTTCACATTTTTCTTGAGCCATTAGGATATATATTTAGTTGTGAAGGAAAAACAAAAAGAATATGTATAAAATGCTAGAAATATAACCTTAAGAAGTTAGTATTAAATGAGATCTAATTAGGAATTAAATACAATTTTATATAATTTCTTGGAATGAAACTTTCTTACAACACATAAATCTGTTCTACTTTTGCGTATTTCATTTTTACACAAGTTATGTTTATAACTGGATTACTAACCTTAGTACACACTTTAAGTTCTAACAGGAAAGATGTTTCATATGTTAATATCACAGATGATTTTTGAGTTTCTTAAACTCTTTCATCTCATAGATGTAGAAACAAACCCAGAGAAGTTGATGAGAAGCCTCAGGTTATACGACTAGTTGTAGAACAAAGACCAAAACCCGGATTCTGCAGACTTTGAGTCTGGTGATCCCAGCCAATGCATAAATGTAATCTGATAAAATTCTCTATTTCGAAGATAATGTTTTCAAACATTGTGCAATTAAAAACCCAACAGCTAGCTCAAAAAAAAATACCTTCTTTTTTTGTTTGTTTGTTTTCTTAGTATGTCTGTGATTTAAGTTTCTAATTTTTAAGAACCAAAAAATAAAGAACAGAAGAAAGAGGGAAACATTAACTCCTCCATGTCTCCATGTGTCAGCTTTCTTAGTGGCTGGTTTTGTTTCAAGGTATGCTTCAGAACTGAGTTTCGTTCCCAGTTCACTTAACTGTGACCATTGGCAAGATAATTAACTTTTCTAAGCTTTAGTTTTTTTCTTTCTATATAGAGTTCAGTTTCTTTCTATACATAAAGAATTCTTTTTTGGTAGGTTATTAGAAATAAAAGAAGTACCATGAAAATACAGCATGGTGGCTAGAATCATGTCAATGCTTAATAAAACCCAGGATATCCCCCAGTCCAGTAATGCATTTCAACAGCTCACTCTTGCTTTTACATTCTAAGATTCTTTTTTTTTTTTTTTTTTTTTTAAAGCAGACATGCGTGGGGCGCCTGGGTGGCGCAGTTGGTTAAGCGTCCGACTTCAGCCAGGTCACGATCTCGCGGTCCGTGAGTTCGAGCCCCGCGTCAGGCTCTGGGCTGATGGCTCGGAACCTGGAGCCTGTTTCTGATTCTGTGTCTCCCTCTCTCTCTGCCCCTCCCCCGTTCATGCTCTGTCTCTCTCTGTCCCAAAAATAAATAAAAACGTTGAAAAAAAAAAAATTAAAGCAGACATGAGTAGTATTTGGATCCCTTTATCACTTTTGTCCAGTGTTTGGTAACATTTATTCAGCCACTTCAAGCCTCTGCGAAGGCTTTGTAATTTCCTGAAGAATTGGCTCCTAAGCCTTTGTGACTTCTACTGGATTGATTCGATGCATGTATGTCACCAAATCCATAAAGTAGCAAAATTTAGAGTCTTGGTGGCAGGACATATGCTGTTCTGTGAAACATACTACCTTCTTGTCGTCTCTCAGGTGCAAATGAATCTTGTACCAGTAACAATAAGAATAGTCATGGAAGTTAAGTCAAAAAGGAGGCTCAGGGCACCTGGGTGGCTAAGTTGATTGAGCATCCAACTCTTGATTTCGGCTCAGGTCATGATCCCAGGGTTATGGGATCGAGCCCTGCATTGGGCTCTGCGCTGAGTATGGAGCCTGCTTGAGATTCTCTCTCCCCCCTCCCCCTGTCTGCTCCTCTCCCCCGCTTGCTCACCCATTCCCTAAATAAATAAATTTTTTTTTTTAAAGAGGCTCTAACCCCTAGATCAAGAAATGCAGAAGATCGAGAAATGACATGTTAACACATTCAGTAGGATCCACTCAGCAAAATTCAGAAAGTGAGATGGTACAAAGGACCAGGCCACTTCTTTCAGAGAAATCTGTTGATTTCTTCTCTCACAAATAAGAATTGTGAGCTAGAGCAAAGTAGAAGATGTAGTCATTTGGTTTTAACAATCATATAAAGAAAATCAGAACTTGTATGTAAATATTATTATTAAGACCTGAAATGTGAAAAAAACTAAATTTAATGTGCAACATTAGTTCTTTTCTCCTATTTCTACTCAAAACCCAGATGTTATCAACCTTATCAGTGAATAATGCTTATACTTGTAATGGGGTAATTTTGATAACTTATTAAAATTTTTTCTTTAGGGGCGCCTAGGTGGCTCATTTGGTTAAGTGTCGGGTCTTGATTTTGGCTCAGGTCATGATCTCACAGTTCATAAATTTGAGCCCCACATTGGGCTCTGCACTGACAGTGTGGAGCCTGCTTGGGATTCATTCTCTCTCTCTCTCTCTCTCTCTCTCTCTCTCTCTCTCTCTCTGACCCTCCTCTGCTCTTTGCCTCTTTCTCTCAAAATACATAAGCAAACATTTTTTTGAAAAGTTAAAAAAATTTTTTTTCTTTAACTAGAGGTCAGTGTAATAATTCTGTAAGTCTTTAATAGTAAATAAACTGCCATAAAGATTAGAGACTGAAGTTTTTGTTTCTTTTCCTGAGTTTTTTACTCAAATTTTTTTCTTTAGTTTGCGGGCCATGGTTTTTTTCATCCTTCATTCCAAAGTGCCCACATTTACTTGCAGAGATTTCTAGTGGTTTTTCTAACCTTGAGCACAGGTGAATTCTAGGCTTTTGATAAAGGCTGCCTCTTTTCTCTGTTCACTTTCCACCTCATATCCTTGTTTCCTCCTTTAAAATTGCCAAGCCTGCAAAATATGGGGCATCCTCGAGCCTAGGCCCTGGTAGTGAACATCAAGTGACTAAATAAAGTGCAGTTCAGTGAGTATTGTCATTGTGACTGTGGGAGCCAAGAAGCTGCCCAGAGGACGTGATTCCTAATGCTGAGTCTTAAAAGACATGTTGAGGGGCACCTGGGTGTCTCAGTTGGTTAAGCATCCAGCTTCAGCTCAGGTCATGATCTCACGGTTCGTGCGTTAGAGCCCCGCGTTGGGCTCTGTGCTGACAGCTCATAGCTTGAAGCCTGCTTCGGATTCTGTGTCTCCCTCTCTCTCTGCCCCTCCCTTGCTCGTGCTCTGTCTCTCTCTGTCTCAGAAATAAATAAAACATTAAAAAAAAAAAAAAAAAAGCCGTTGAAAGTGGTTGGTGCAGGTAGAGGAGAGTCTCCCAACAAATTAGGCTCCCAGGTCATCAGCAGTGTTACAGCTCACAAGTATGAGACACCCACTCATACTGTTACTCAAACATACTCCAGGCACTGTTCTGCATACATTGTGTGTGTCCTCCCTCCTACCCTGTTGTGGGTGCAGTTTTCCAGTGTCACAAATGAGGAGATAGTCACAAAGGGGTAGGGTAATTTCCAGGCCATGGGTACAGAATACTTCGTTTTATTGTGCTTCACGGATTCTGCATTTTTAAAAAATGTTTGTTTATTTTTGAGAGAGTACAAGTGGGGGAGGGGCAGAGAGAGAGGGAGACAGAATCCAAAGCAGGCTCTGTATTGTCAGTGCAGAGCCCAATACAGGGCTCAATCTCTCAAACTGTGAGACCAGGACCTGTGCCAAAATCAAGTCAGACGCTTAACCGACTGAGCCACCCAGGTGCACTCCCCCCTTTTTAAAATATAAATAAATATGTATAATTTATATATATATTATATATACATACAAATTATATATACATAATTTTTATGTATATATAATATATATATATATAACATGTATTTGAGCGAGAGAAAGAGTGCGCATGCACGCACTTGTATGTGTGCTGCCAGGATGAGGCAGAGAGAGGAGAGAGAGAGAATCCCAAGCAGACTCCACTCTTTCAGCACGGAGCCTGACACAGGGCTAGATCTCACGAACCACGAGATAGTGACTTGAGCTGAAATCAAGAGTTGGACACTTAACTGACTGAGCCACCCAGGCGCCCCAAGCCTTACCCTTTTAAGCCTGATCTTTGAGTTGTTATTTTCGGTTAGTATATATTTTAGTCATAATTTCAGTCAGGTGTATATTGATTCTTATACAAAGTCTAAATATATTGAAATTCTCTTTTTATCCATATTTTCCTACATTTTCTTAAAAATAGTGATCTTAACTTACTTTAATGTTGTCCCCTGCTAATAAGTCCAATGCCTGCGCCATTTGTGGATCTGCTTTTTTGATTGAATGCCACATATGTATAAAAATTTAGATTGTCCAGGGATGCTTGGGTGGCTC
This sequence comes from Prionailurus bengalensis, assembly GCF_016509475.1. Lineage (NCBI taxonomy): Eukaryota > Metazoa > Chordata > Mammalia > Carnivora > Felidae > Prionailurus > Prionailurus bengalensis. The sequence continues at coordinate 17,210,257 of NC_057348.1, read as the reverse complement.
AGTCAGTTCAGTGTCCAACTCTTGATTTCGGCTCAAGTCTTGATCTCATGGTTCATGGGATTGAGCCCCATGTTGAGCTCTGCACTGATAGTGCAGAGCCTGCTTGGGATTCTGTCTCTCTCTCTGCCCCTCCCCTGCTGGTGCACACTCTCTTTCAAGATAAGCAAACATTAAAACAAATTCAGATTCTCCGTGTAAAAAGACAAGGAGAAATATATATATATATAAGATCCAGATGCCCCAGGTGATAACCGAACTGATTGAGGCAGGGATTGAGTTGAAGCTAGATGACACTTGGTCATTCTCCTCCAGGACCACCCCTGATCCTTGGGTGTGACTTTCCAGAACTTACAGTTGAGATTTTGAAATAATCTTGATCACACCAAATGGGAGTTTTCAGGAATTTATTTTCTTCCTTGAACCTAACTCCTTAGCTTCCCATCCTCTGCATCTTCAAAATTTGCCGAGTGTCTGAGATGGTGACCAGCTTGTATTTGAAGTCCCACACATTCCTACCAGCATCACTTCATCCATAGGCATGAAGTCTAAGAGTTCTTCATATACGCTGGACACAACTCTTTCATCACACATATGATTTGCAAATACTTTCTCACAGTCTGTGAGCTGTGTTTTCACCTTCTTGATGGTGTCCTTTGAAGCAGAGATGTTTTTGATTTTGATGAACTTCAAGTTTTCAATCTTTTAACATTTTTGCTTTTGGTGTCACATCTAAGAAATCTTTCACTTAACCCAAAATCATTTAGGTTTACTTCTGTTTTTTCTTCTGGAATTAAATTTTTTTAAATTTATTTTTGAGAGAGAGAGACAGAGTGTGTGCAGAGGAAGGGGGTGGGGGGAAGCACAGAATCTAAAGCAGGCTCCAGGCTCTGTGCTGTCAGCACAGAGCCCAATGCGGGGCTCGAACTCAAGAACCACAAGATCATGACCTGAGCCAAAATCAAGAGTTGGACACTTAACTGAGCCACCCAGGCTCCCCAAATCATGTGATCTTTATTTAAACTTGTTACTGATGTAGTTCAAAGTGGTTAGGGAGGCAGATGTATCATGAACAGCCGTGGATTATTCATAAAATCTGCTTATGGTCACCTTTTGCTTATACATTGCCTCTTTCATTAATGGATCTCTATGGTATAAAATTGCATTTCTCTTTTCTAACTATAAGAGAGTGAAAAATAAGATTCTCATTTAAGTGTCTGTTAATTTAGCTCCCAAAAGCCTATGTTACATACCTCCTGCATGTTAGCTCCTTCTAGATTCTGTAAGAAACAGAGATTAGGACAGCCACCTTGTGTTACTTCTCACTCGTGTAGAAGCAAGATGAGCACATAAATTCAACAGATGTAATGAAAGTGAATGCAAAATGCTATTGGGGGTTTGTTAGTGTAAGCTCTTAGATGGTGTCTGGATTAGGTGGGATTGACCCATTCCCAGATACAGGTAGTCAGGACCAAATATGGGACCCTCATCTTCTCGGTGTAATGTGGTGCCTTCCTCTGTGTGCTGCTGAGTAGGCAGGAAGTGTGAATGAATAGGGCTCATCATCCATCCTGTAGCGGGCGAGTAGCACATTCTTCCAGTGTAACTTCTTGTTCTGTACTATATTTGTTCCTCTTGCTCTGGATCCTATCTGCAAACATAGGGGTGGAATATTGTTCACCCTCTCCTTTCCACACGTGGTTCCACTCACTAGAGAGAAGCCAGGAGCTTTGTGTCTGAGTGTTGGGTGCTGAGAGAATCCACTGTTTAGCTGTCCCTGGACAGTTCATAAAGGGGGAAGGATAGTGAGGGGAGGCATAGAGTAAAAGGGTGAGGGTGCGAGGTAGGTGGGTGGTAGATGGGAAGTGTACCCCAGGCTGCTTGTGTCCTCCTCTTTGCCCATCAGTGTTCTGATTACACTTCCCCTTTGTGGTGGGCTCTTTTTTTTTTTTTTTTCAACATTTATTTACTTTTGGGACAGAGAGAGACAGAGCATGAACGGGGGAGGGGCAGAGAGAGAGGGAGACACAGAATCGGAAACAGGCTCCAGGCTCCGAGCCATCAGCCCAGAGCCTGACGCGGGGCTCGAACTCATGGACCGCGAGATCGTGACCTGGCTGAAGTCAGATGCTTAACCGACTGCGCCACCCAGGCGCCCCTGTGGTGGGCTCTTTTTGAGGGGAGTAGTTTACCGTGGGAGGGAGGGTTTTGGGGTTTTTTTGTTTGTTTGTTGTTTTAACCCTTTAACAGGGTTATTTATACCTATAAGGACCAGAAATTCAGCAATAGTTATTTTAAATTGAAGTAAATGTTTGGTAGAAACATAGAAAGGGGGCATCGGTCATTGTTCTTAACTATATAATCCCTACTTTGAATATCAACGTGAGCATTTTGTTTCTGTATTTTAAGCAAATGTTTACCTACCTAATTTGAATGATCTTTTACACTTAGCACCTGGCTGCCGTGGAAGAGAGAAAGATCAAGTCTCTGGTGGCCCTGCTGGTTGAGACACAAATGAAGAAATTGGAGATCAAACTGCGACATTTTGAGGAGCTGGAAACTATCATGGACAGAGAGAAGGAGGCTGTAAGTAAGGGGAAGTTTGTAGTGGCATTTTGACAATTAAATAATGTCCACCTTTCCTAAACTACAAGTTAGATAAAATGAATAGTAACCTACTCCATTGGTCCTTGTTTATATGTTTACTTTGCCCTTTCAAAGGGATTATCAGCCTTTGATGATAAACAAAAAGCACTCTTTTCTCATTCTAAAACTAATGATTTACACCTCAGCTTTTACACCTCTCCGCTTTCCCAGGTGCATGATGGTATCAATTCTTTCGTCTATAGAAGTTACATCTTAAACTCACTCCCTACTTGTTACCAATAAAGTCGAAGTCATGTAGCTCCCTTGTCTGATTCAAGAATTTTCTTGATTTCATGTCTTCTTCAATACAAATACCAGAAAGTAGGAGTTAATCTCATCTTGAGTGAGGAGCCTTTTTTTCTGTGATATCTTTTACCCAAACCCTCCCCTGATCCAACCTTGGACTTTCAGTCTTCCTCCCTCCCCTGCATGGCGGAGGTCAGGTGGGCCTTGCTGAGTGCCTCAGTAGTATGTATGGGGACAGACGCTTCTGGTAGAAGGATGTGGCCCAAACAGGATCAAGAGAATGATGAAAAAGGCCAAAAATGAAGAAGGAAGCAACAAAAAGAAACGTACAAACAGTGGAACAGTTAATTATTCAAAATTACAGAGAAATTTATTTTAATGAATTGACCAGAGGAGGAATTGGTAACTTTCTAAGCGTGGATTTAGCTAGGACTTGTTCTGATTATTTTGACTTTTTTTTTGTTTTCCAGTTTTTATTTCTTTATTTTGAGTCCAAGCAGGGGAAAGGCAGAGAGAGGGGAAGAATCCCAAACAGGATCCGCTCTGTCAGCACAGAGCCCCATGTAGGGCTCAAATTTAGAAACTGTGAGATCATGACCTGAGCTGAAATTGAGTCGAACGCTTCACCAACTTGGCTACCCAGGCACCCTGTTTTTGACTTCTTTATATATGAGATACTGGTATCTCTAAATGGTAGATAATTTAACCTTAAGATTAAATTATCCCAGAAGAATTTTGGTGGCGTTTGTTTGTTTGTTTGTTTGTTTTAATGTATATTTCTTTTGAGAGAGCACAAGCAGGGGAGAGGCAGAGAGAGAGGGAGAGGCAGAGAGGGAGAGAGAATCCCAAGCAGGCTCCACACTGCCAGTGTAGAGCCCGACATGGAGATCAGTCCCTTGAACCGTGAGACCATGACCTGAGCCAAGTCGAAGAGTTGGATGCTTAACCAACTAGGCCACCCAGTTACCCTAAGAGTTTTAATTTTAAGGACCTGTTTGTATTTATTTAGCTATTTCTTAGTGGTCAGCCTAGTCGCATCCTCTGGCAAATTCCTCATTCCAGTAACTATTACAAAACAGACCATTTTCATTTTTTCCTGAGATCAGCAGGTTTTCTGACCCTGAAGGATGGAGAGGCTGCTTCGGTAATTCTCTTACCCACCCCCTCCCATACCCACCCCCAGTTTCCTGACCTGTAAGCATCTCTCACATCATCGGCCCTCTCCTTCCCTAGGAGCTGCTGGCCACCCTGGTCTCATCTCTGTCACCCTCTGTATACTAGCCACACCACACCACATGCAGGCTGCCCTCATGGCCTTGTTCTCTGTGCCCCCGTGTGCATTGTGCTCCTCTGCCAGCAAGGCCCTGATCCCCACTTCTGCATCCCTCAGCACTGCCCCTATGGGTGACTTGCCCACCCCATCTGCTGTCGTGGCAGCCTGATAGAGCACTTACACTGTGTGGTAGTTGCTGATTCGTGTGTCCGTCTCACATTCCAGAGTATATGCCCTTTCAGAGAATTGATCGAGTGTCTTGGTAAACACAGAGCTGGCACATCATAGGCCCTGGTGTCAGCAAATATTGAATGAATGTACACCAGCATCAGTGTTGGAAGCTGGAGAAGTGGAAAGTCTGCCCTTTGGTTTAATGGGGGAGGAACTCAAGAAAACCAATGATGATACAGTGTGTTCAGTGCCCCAGTGAGGGCAGAGAGGAGGCAGACCTGGAACATGGGGAGAGCAAGAGGGTGGCAGAGAATACTTCTCTGAGGTGAGCTGGAGCTGTGAGGCATGACTGTTTGTGTTTATCTTACCCTCATAAGCTGTCTTTTTGTCATTTATGGATTTTTTTTAGTGGCCTTAGGGTAACAGGGGGTTATAACATAGTGGATTATTGGCACATACAGGATCTACATGATGATTGGGTCATTCCCACTGACAACCAGATGCCTTTCTGTCCTTCATAAAACAGAACTGATGTATCAGCCTGGAAGATTGGCATGACTGGGCACTTACAGAACATTGTCCAGATTGTCAGGGTGCTCTTTTCTCAGCTCTAAGTCACTTGCTTTCAGAGGTTGTACCTGGGGATCCCCCACTCTTTTAAACCCCCAGTGAAATTGTCACCTAGATTAGAACTGCCCTCTGCCCCTTTCCAGTTCTCGCCACTGATTCTCAGACACCCACTGGCCCGCTATAATGGCTGCACTTCTCTTGGACCTTCAGAACTTCCCTTGTCTGTGGATTTGTAATAATTATTGTCTCAAATTACATTGCACTGTATTTTTCTTACTTGAGTCTTGTCTTTGCTATTAAATTCTAATCAGAGCACATAAAACATTTTAGGCTAGTCTCTGAATAAAACAACAGAACTGAAAACGTTGGGACTGCATTTCTGCTGACTCTCTCCACCACACAGGGTTGTTGTGCTGAAAATCTTTGTGGTTGTCCTGCCTTCTCTCAATCAGCATTTGGAGCAGGAAAATTCTTAGTGTGGGACAGTCCCTACTCCTTGCCACCCAGTGTCAGTAACACAGCTGTGTTATTTATTGCTGTGTGGAAAATGACCCCAGAGCTTAGTGACTGAAAACAGAAAACCAAGTCTTAACGTGGTTTCTGAGAGTTGGGAGGTAGGCAGCTTGGCTGGGTAGCTCAGGCTGGGACCTATGAGGTTGTGGACTTCCTAAGTTTCCGCAGGGCCAGAGCTCACACTTCCCAACTGACTCCCATGGTTGTTGGCAAGAACTTCAGCTCCTGCCACGTGTACTTTTCTATTCATGAAGGAGCTTCCCCAGAGTAAGTGACTACAAAGAGCAAGAACATGAAAGAGCACCCAGAATGGAAGCCACACTGTCTTTTGTAACCTAAACATGGAAGTCCCATCCCTTCGCTTCTGCTGTGTTCTCTCTGTTACACATACCAACTCTGGTTGGGGGGTAGACAGGGTTTGGGACGGGGGGAGGTATAAACACTAGGAAGTAGGAATGTTGAGGCCAACTTGGAGGCTCATCTCAGAACCAGGGAGTCCAATGAAATTCAAAATGTCTCCCATTCATGTCATGCACAGTGAAGACAACCTCTTCTACAGCAAGCACTGCTATCCTGTCCTTCCCTGTGGGCAAACAAAGCCATGGCTACTTTTCTACCTGTGATTTCCACACAGGACTGTTGCGAGCATCAGATGAGAGGAGTGTGGCGTGTGTCTGGTGCAGTGTCTGAGCACGCAGTAGGTGTTCAGTAAATGTTGATGTACCTCCTTTTCTTTAGGTACACCAGTACCCAGTTACTGTATATTAGATCCAAATATTTGTAAGCCTTTGTTAGCTTTCTAAACACATATTTGACAAGTCACTGTGCTAAACCACTTTATATAGATTTTCTCATTTAATCTCTCAAAAACTGTATGAGGAAGCCATTAGCAGAAAGTACTGATTGATTTGAATCTCCCTGGGCAAGAATCCACCAGTAATGCTAGATGGGAACGTAAGGCCAATTTTTGGTAACTCTTCTTACAGACCAAGAGACTTGGGCGTAGGGGATATTATGTTCCTCCAAACACAGTTCGTAATGACAGAGCCAAGTGTCAAACCTGTGTTTGTTCAGTTCTGTGTTTTCATCTAGCACTTTATAAGGAAAAGAGTTATTCTCATCTCATTTTAACCAAAAGACTCTGAGATATGCAAGGTTTTATCATCTCTCTATTATGGCTCAAGACAGTTGACACTGGAAGGTCCAGGTCAGCTAGGACCAGAGCCTTGAGCTCACCGCCTGGTGCTCCTCTCCGTACCACATTGCATCGTGTCACTTTAAGATGCATTTCTGCTCATCTTTCTCTATAAGCGGTAGTCCCAGGATGTACTTTGTTTTCATTAAACATGTGGTTTTTTTTTATATAGCAATGGATTTCAAAAATCTGTTCTTAGACTTTAAGAATCAGATAGGAACTTTTTTTTCTCTAATAACTTAAAATCAGTGCTCTTGAGTCTTTAAGTATTTACTAATTAAGGACAAGGATATAAAAGTTGTACATCTTTTATAGAAACTATGCATATAGCTATAATTAGAGTTCGGTAGATATTGTTACAGCTGTCTCATGAATGCTAATATTGGAGGAAGGCAGTTATGAAATGTGCAGAGTCCATCAAGGAAATGATGTGATCATAAATGTTGACTCTAGTTGAGGTGAGGAGGCTGAGCTGGTGCTGGGTTCACAACTCAGAGGGTCTACCCAACCTAAGCGGCCTTCATGCCGGGAGAACACACATGAGTCAGGAGAGCAGGTTTCAGACAGGGGCTTTGTTGAGGACTAGGGCCACCTGGGGAGACTTGGGAGCATGGGCCCTGTCTAAAGCCTGGTTCCCATTTGGATCTAGTGGACTAAATGCTTTCTGAGTTTCTGCAGGTCATTTGGCTAGATACAGAAATTGAATACCTTCAGAAAAGAGGGACGTTGTGGGAATCCCAGACCCAGTCCTCAAGGAAGTTAGAGGTTGTCTTGCTAGACACAGAGACACCGCTTATTGCCAGGATGGAAATCCAGAGAGGAGGAGGCCATGGTTGGCTGAGATTATCAAGGAAACTTTCCTAGTAAAGGAGAGACTTAGCTATAAAAAAGACCTAAATCCAGAATGTGGAGAGAAGGGCATGATTACAGAGGAAACTGAAGAGTCCTCCTGCCCAGAGTTGATGGCTTTTGCCACATAGGTGTTGGATTAAGGTCATTTGTTCATTCAACAGGTATTTATTGAGCACTTACTTTGTTCTAGGCATGTGTATGGTACTGGGGATGCAGTGGTGAACAAAACCCAACCAAACTCTTTGCCTTTGTAGAGTTTGAAATAATTAATGAAGGGTGTTAGAAGGTGTTCTGTGCTGTGCGTGTATATATACATACATATAGCTGTATGTTACAGGCTGGATAGAGGCGATGGGGGAGGGGCAAAGTAGACATTTCACTTTTTTTTTCTCTTAATTTCTAAGTTTATTTGTGACAAAAAGTGAGCAGGAAAAAGGCAGGGAAAGAGGAGAGATTTCACTTCTAAGTGGTGTCATCTGAGTAGGCCTTATTCAGAAACTGACAGGCATGTGCTGCTAAGGCCTACATATTGCGCAGAGGCTCTCAGGCAAGAGCATGTTTGGAACTAAGGAGTAGGTGCGTGGGCTAGAGCATAAATGAGGAGGAGGTGACAGGATAAAGTCAGGGATATGGTGACATAATCACAGAAATCCCTGTAAGCCATCCAGAGGCCTTTCGTTTTCCTCTGATTAAAGTGTGGAATAACTGTAGAGCCTATTTTATGCATTCCATAAAAATATGGAATAAATGCAGAGGGCTGGCATGATCTTCCTTACAGGTTAGCAGGGATCAGTGTACCTGCTCTGTTGTGGAGAGTAAATTAACAAAGTGGGAAGGTTCGAAAAGGGGAGACTGGTGAAGAGATTGTTAAAATAATCCACATGAGATGATGATGGCTTAGAGCAAGGCAGTGGCCATGAATGTAAAGAGAAATGGTCAAGTTCTGGATAAATGTTAAAGGTTTTGCTCATAGGACGTCATCACACATAAGATGTAGATTTAGGAAAGTTTGTTGTACTTGATGACAAATTAAGGAAGAAAGAACAAAAAGCCAGAAAGTGAATTTTATCCTGCCCCAGAAGTGTATGTAACTTTGTTTTCTGCAAATTTGGACTAATGCACCTCTACACAGCCGGCCATGTAATTGAATCTGTTGTTAGACATGCACCATTATGTTATGGGTAGTTTTATTTGAGATGAAGAAAGTTGTACTCAGTGGTGTAGGTTTTGTTCTGAATCAGAAAACAAGAGACAGACACAGGGCAGCAGGACCGAAGACCTGTCATAATGAAGTGCCGGCTGCCCCTTTGTGTCTCGCCTCCAGAGACACACATGGAGGCAGCAGAACGCAATGGTGGAGTTCTCTTTTCCACGGGTGTAAGAAGGAATGAATATGTCTGTCTTGGACTTGGTTTTTCGTTAGTGGATGTCTGGTTACTGACCCCAGACGTTTCAAAGGAAGGCATGATTATTTACTTAGTTCTGAGCCCAAGTAGTCAGAGGTTTTAGGTCTCAGCTGATATTGCCGTTCTGGGCAGTGTAGATGGGCTTTACGCTCCCCCCCCCCCCCTTCCTCCCCGCTGTGTGCATGTGAAGTTGGGAGAAGAGCTTTGTGTGAGCTTTGGCTGCTGCACTTTGCAGCTGTGTCTGCGTTTGGTGTCTGGGTGCAGAAGAGTGCTCTGCTGTGTTCAGATTCCGCTTGGAATTGGCTGTTTTCTGCATACACAGTGTAGGAGTGAAGGGGGAGAGGAGGGCAGAGTTTGAATGTGGAGGAGGAGCGTGTGTCTTCAGAGCAGGGCTACTGTGTGGGGTTCCCTACAGCCAGATTGGAGCCACGAAAGAAAATGGACAGATTCATTAACATTCTGTTTACTAGCTGTTGGGACTTTATCCATAGTCCTAGGAAATGGAAAAGAGAGGAGAAAATCAAGCTATCTGTAACATGTAATTTGGCTGCTTTTACTGTTTTGGTTTTTTATTTTTTTTACTTTAGTGGTTTGTTTTTTAACAAAAATATTTGTGATGAAAAAACTTTCAGTAAAGAAAGAAATGAATTAAAAAGTCTCTCTTACCCTCAATTTCATTTCTAGGAATAATCACTTAATTTGTTCGGTGTTCTCTGTAACATTTTCAGTGTGTATATAAAGTGTGTGCCCATGAACACAAAGTTTTTTTTGTAATATAATTGGGATTATGTAATAAATATTGTAGCTTCTTTTTTTTTTTTTTAATTCCGCGTATCGCAGACAGTTGTACATTATGGGGTGCTGGGTGGCTCAGTCAGTTAAGCGTCCCAACTCTTGATTTCAGTCCAGGTCATGATCTCACAGTTCGTGGGTTCAAGCCCCGCATTGGGCTCTGTGCTGATGGCACAGTGCCTGCTTGAGATTCTCTCTCTGCTCATACTGTCTCTCTCTCAAAATAAATAAATAAACTTTAAGACAGACAGACAAACAAAAACCAGGACTGTAATTACTGTCCTTGGTAGGCACACATACATAGTTCTATAGAATAGATTCCCAGATGTACAATCACTGGCTGCATGCATTTAAAATTTGCTCTGTACTGTCGAACTCTCCTCAAAAACTGCCATTTACATTGTTTCGGATTGCCAAAAGGTGAATTCAGTCTTTAGTCCAATTGAGTAACAGCAAAGTACCCACAACAAGGAGGTACTTATTTCTTCTGCGTGATGAAGCCACAACGTGTCCATGAGCTGTACTCCGTATGCCGCAGAGCAGAGACAGCCCTCTGGGAGCCAAGTTGGTAGCTCTCTGTCCGGACGTTTCTCTCACCCCAGAGGACCTGTTCAGCCCACACTGGAGCTTTAGTTTAAGCTGGGTTCTCTTCCAGGGGTGTGTGTGCACGTGTGTGTTTAATCACTTAATCTATTTTAATTCTTCTAATTACTTTCTTTTAATTACCTTCCATGTTTTGAAATGACAAGTGAAGCTCTGGAAAAAGTAGTATAATTAAGGTTAGTAACCATTGTAGATACGGAAAATGGGGCAAGTTTTTCTTTCCGAGGTTAATACCTTGAGACTAAGGTCAGCTCTCAAAGAAGGACTGGCTTAGTTTAAAAAGAAAACCAGTGAGATAGGTAACACAGGGACCAAAATTTCCCTTCAGAGACACAAAATCTCTTGTAGTAACAGTTTAGCTTCTTTATAAAGCAGATCTTGACCTAAATTCCGTAGTTTTTACATAACTGCAGGACTTCAGCCAAGCCATCCAGACCATTAGTGGCTCGACCAGAACATAGATAGAGGTCCTTTTCTGGCAACCTCTTATGTCTAACCTCGGCAAAGTCCTAAATTTCCTAGAAGGAATGGTTAGGAGAAAACAAATCCTAGGGCCTATAGCTGGAATTTCTAGATCCCTTTTTTATCAGACTGCCTCTTACTCCTTGATTACATGTTCTCTTCTTGCAGAGCTGAACTTCCAGAGGACTCTTGGTTTTTACAGCTTGGAATTCCCTGCTTGTTAGGCAAACAGGGAGGAGGCGGACTGGACCAGGCTTTAGCCTCTTCAGGTCACCCTTCCTAGAAAATGAGGCTAGCGTGTTGGCTCCCTGCCACACTCCCTCCTGATAACCCTCAACCACTCACAAGATTATTTTATTTCAGAAGATCTTCTCCCTAGGGAGACTCTCTGCAAGCCAGCTAACCAGTGGGACATAGGCTTTACCGCCTATTCTCTCCCATTTTTCTTCCCCCTCATCTGGTCATGCCTATTCTCTTCACCCTGTACCTGTGGCCTGTCCTCCTGCACCCCATCTGTCCATGGACACTCCCTAGGTACTACTCCTGATAACCAGTAATACTTCTCGCTTGGGTCCACATGGTCTTCTCCTCAGGCAGCTCTCTTGCTGACAGCCCATATTCTTAAGCTAATTCTCATGCGTATTCCAACCCCTTTTTCCTAATGACAGTATACAGTATTTATTTGTAGAACTGAAAGCTAAAATGTTACATATTTTTAATCTATTAAATGCCTTGGAATAGTGCTATCCAACACAAATACAGTGTGAACCATATATGTCATTTAAAATTTTCTGGTAGCCACATTAATAAAAGATGAAATTATGTTTATTTCATCTAGTACATACAAAATATTATTTGAATATGTAATCAGCATGAAAAATCAATTGCTTTCCATACTAAAACCTCGGAATTCAGTGTGTTTGATATTTACAACACATACCACTTCAGATTAGCCACATTTCAAGTGCTCAGGAGCCATTTGTGGCTTATGGCTGCTGTGTTAGACAGAAAAAGCTCAAAAAAGGTCTCCCAGTGACTTACGTCTTGCCATTGAAAATGGTGGGATCGAACATTATTGGAAGAAAATAGATCCGTTAACCCTCAAAATCTTTACACTTCTTCGAGAAATCTGGATTTTTATTTTTTTTCATGTTCAAGTTGATTTTCTTTTTCAGGCCTGAGTCAAATCAATTTTGATAGCATATGAGGTGTGCTTCATCCTCTGAACTACTGTCAGGCATATGGTTTCTGGATTTCCTGGCACATATAATTGCTTATTTCTCTTTATTTTAACTTGGGTCCCAAAAAGATTATCTTCAGTATTGAAATGCTTACATTCTTTAAACCAAGATTCATGCACATCTTTATTTAGGCATCTGAGATATTCTGTGAATGTGTCACCCAGTATAATTTTGGGTACTTGAAAGCTAAGATTTGCAGTGGCACTGTGAAAGCTCCACAGAGAAAAGTGTGTATATTTGCAGCTAAGGCCACATCCAATATCCAGAGGATTTAACTCTGTGTCATGTTCTAAAATAGTAACCAGGGGCATCTGGGCTGCTCTGGCAGTTGAGCATTTGACTTTGGCTCGGGTCATGGTCTCACGGCTAGTGAGTTTGAGGCCCGTGTCAGGCTCTGTGCTGACAGCTCAGAGCCTGAAGCCTGCTTCGGGTTTTGTGTCTCCCTCTATCTCTGCCTCTTCCCCTATTCATGCTCTGTCTCTCTTTTTCTCAAAAATAAATAAAACGTTAAAAAAAAAAAATAGTAACCAAAAGATCATGTCCAGAAGAGAGCACCCGGAAAGGTTGTGTGGACTTGAAATTTTAGCAGTTGAGGGGACTATTAAAAGGACAGGAGAGGCTTGTTTTACCTGGAGAATATTAAAGCAGTCATGGAAACTATTTTTACATATCTGAAGGCCTGCCAAACAGAGGATTACATGTATACTGGGTGGGCCCAGAGAACAGTTAACCTCACTGGGTGAAGGTTGTAAAGAAAGGCAGACCTTGTACGTAACACAAAGACCTTGATCTTGTTAACAAGTGTCCAAGTGGAAATCTGCTACTCAAGAAATAATGCCTTTTCTCACTGTAGATCGTGCAGGAGGTGAGGTGGCTATGTACTGTGATGCGGTATAGGGAGTTCAGGCATCAGGTAGGTGTCCTATGTGTCATCCATTCCTGAGAACCTCTCATGGTGTCATTTCTCTTTCCTTTCTTTTTCTTAACAGTTAGAACAACAGAGGCAGCAGTTGCTTACTGAACGCCAGAACTTCCACATGGAACAGCTGAAATACGCTGAATTGCGAGCCCGACAGCAAATGGAACAGCAGCAGCATGGGCAGAACCCTCAGCAGGCACACCAGCACTCAGGAGGACCTGGCCTGGCACCACTCGGAGCAGCGGGGCACCCCGGCATGATGCCTCATCAGCAGCCTCCTCCCTACCCTCTCATGCACCACCAGATGCCACCACCTCATCCACCCCAGCCAGGTGAGAGGCACACTCTGCTCACAGACAAGACTGGGTCATCCCTGTGGCATAGCATGAAAGGAGCTAACCTTTCAAGACATGAACTGTGACTGTCATGTTCATTGTCATCCAGGTCATGGTAGGCAAATGAAATCTGGTTGTATAGCCACCACCACATAATGCCTGCCATGTTCTGTTCCTGATGTGATGCCTTTCCTTGGTCAGTCTCTTAGTGGCGGACAGATCCCACAGTTCCTTAAAAATTCATCCTTGGATTATCTACTTTTTTTTTTTTTTTTAACTTACAGGTTAAACTTAAAAGTCTAACTAAAGATAGACACACACAAAAAAGCATAGTGCCATGAATTCTTATGACCCAGCTTCAATACCCATCACCTTTTGTGCCATTTTAAACTTTTTGTTATAGGAATCTTCTATCATAGACAAAAGTAGAAAGAATAGTATAATAATCCTCCCTGCATACCTGTTGTACAGCCTCAGTTATCAATATTTTATCTGTTTCTCCTCACTTTGGGGCAAGAAATAGACTTCAGAATGTATCTCTAACCAATGGAAATCTTACTCTTTAACATAACTATCATGACACCCGGTGAAAGTAACCATAACTCTTAGTACCATTAGCTGAATGTCTTTGGATGCTTCATTTGTTGGAATCAGGGTTCAAATAAGGTCCACACATTGTATTTGTTCTCTTAAAACTGTTTTAATGTGGTAACAGTTCACCTCCCCTCCTTTTTTTTTTTTTCAAATGTCATTCAAGTATTGAAGAAACTAGGGTTTTGACCGTGCCTGCATGTCCCCTTTAGGTGCGTAGTGCCATTTTGTATGTTCTTCTCCCCACTTCATCTCTCTCAACACCTCTCCCATAATCCAGAGGCTTGCTCTGAATGTTTTACCAGGTTCAGGTTCACTTTTTGGGAGCTGGCAGTTTTACTGTAATTTCGGTTATCTCTCTTGGTGACAGTAGGGTTGGTTAGTAGTTCTGGTGTTGTTAGGCTGGTCGATGCATTCCCCATCAGACTTCACCAAAGATTTTACCTGCCTTTGAGAATTGCTTTGTAGATCCGCTATTTAAACCATCAGGTGTTGCAAAATGGTGAGATGTCTAAGTTGATTATTCCTTCTGCATTTATTTCTATGTCTTCTTCATTTATTAGCAGTGATTCTTTAACTTAAAAAAATTTTTTTTTTGGTCAATCATTTAGTTATCCTGAAAATGAGTCCTTACAGGAAAGACTGAGTAAATGCTTCATCCTTTCTCTTTATCGGTTACATGGATAATGAGTTACTAATCACTGCCGCCTGCACCAAAGGTGACAATAAGGGGTTCCCCCCCCCGTTGTGTGTATATGTTTTTAGTATTGTGAATTTACATATTTTTGTGTATGTTATGTGTTTTAATCTATTATGGACATTATTCTTGTTGGTGCTCAGATTGTTCTGTCTTTAGCTGACGGGAGCCTTTTCAAGTTGGCAACTACTTGCCACCTTTTGACCACCTTGAAAGTTGATCTCACAGTCCTTTTAAACTTACCTACCCAAAACTACCTACCCACATCTTGAAAACCTAAAACGTACCTTTCATTTCAGCTTTTCTTCGTGCTCCCCCCTCCCCCAACATTTCTTCCCTCTGCGGAGAGCAGTGCATATGGGTGTGTGCCGTATGTCACTTTGCTCAAGTAACAGTCGTCCTGGAGGGTTTTCGTAATTACCCTACAGCAGCGTGCCAGGTGTCTAGCAGAGCCCAGGCTTGTGCTTCTTGGGGTGGGATGCAAATTCTTTGGCCAAGGCATGTAGAAATGAACTAAGGTAACGGAAAGTGACCCTTGGAAGCCAAAGAAGGTCCCAACATGACTAATAACAGCCTGACTTCCTCAGATGACAAATTTTCTAAATCTGCTCACGGAAATAACCAGGCATGTTCGCCTGAGGAAGCCATGACTGAAAAAAACTATGATCTGGCAACTTCTGTTATCAACATGGATCTTTTAATTCACAACCCAAAACATGTTTTAGGTATTAGTTTTTATTGGCTTTACCCCAGGCTGGGGCTAGGTTGACTTCAGTTGGGAGGCCTTCATTTCACACACATGACTCTTAAATGGCCCCTGTGGAATTTATAACCCACCATCAGACTTGCCACTTGATCTACATGATATTTGTGGATGTAGTCTTTGGGGTCTGCCCTGCTCACAACATAGGATCCTTCTCCCTCAGTCTTTCTGTCTGCTTGAGCATATCTTAAATTCTCTGTATGAGATTCTAATTTTCTTCAAAGTTAAACTTTCAGAAGATACAAATGCTTAACAGAATGAAGACCACAAGGTGATTTTTTAGAAACAGTAGTTATTTTTAAAATTTTGTTCCTAAAGCTACTGGGTTAAAAGTTCACTGTCGCTACTTGGTCTCGATTCTGGCTGGTGTTAAGTGGCATCATCCGCAGTAACTGTTCACCGAGGACTCCTAAAGAGCTCTAACATCTGCGTCTAGCTCATAAAAGATGGGAAGAGAGATGCTGCCTTCTTCCCTAAATTCACGCCCTGGTGAGGACAAATGTTTGCATGCAAGGCCTGTCACCTGTATTGTTTTCGCTCACTTCACAGTTCAGGAACTATGCGTGCATGGTGAGGACCACGTGACCTTGCATGGTGGAGCCGGGATTTGTGCTGGGCTCCATCTGATTCCAGAGTGACCCCACGATGCTGCCCCGTGACAGCACTAAGAGGGGGCTTACAGCAGATTCAGATACAGCTATTTCTCTTAGGGAGACCATGCCAAAGGAACTAGAGTTCATAAAAATAGCCTTTAGAATAGGAATAGGGCGTTTTCTCTTTTTACTTTCTCACAGAAATAAGCTTTTCTTCAGTGAATTTTAAAGAAAAGGATCATTGCATGTATGTGGAGACTGGTTTTTTAAAAATCTGTCATGAGATCATCTTTTTTCTTACAATTTTTTATTGAAATAGAATGTACCTATGAAGAAAAAGGTACAAATCATGAGTATTTAGTGAGTTTTAACAAAGAGAATATGCCTGTGTGACCAATACCCGGAAGCCCCCATGATACTCCTCTCAGTCTTCTTTCCTCCAGGACCAACAACTGTCCTGATTCCTACCAGCACAGACTAGTTGGGCTGGTTGTGAGTATTATCTAGAGGGAATCACACAGTGAGTTTTGCTTCTGTCTGGTGTTCGTTCTTACAGATGGTAAGTGTTGCTCTGAACATATGATAAACATAGGTATACATTTCTGTTGTGTGTGCCCCAAAGTACCTAGAATGGGTCATAGGATATGTGTATGTTCATATTAGTAGATGCTGCCAGTAGTGTTCCAAAACGGTTCTGTCAGTTTACATGCTAGCAGTGTGTGAGAGAGTTGTAACAGCTCAACATAATTGTGTTGTGGGAGTGTTCTGGAGTTCAGATGTAAAATTAAATCAAGTGTGTTCAAGAGTAAAATTAAGGGGCGCCTGGGTGGCGCAGTCGGTTAAGCGTCCGACTTCAGCCAGGTCACGATCTCGCGGTCCGTGAGTTCGAGCCCCGCGTCAGGCTCTGGGCTGACGGCTCGGAGCCTGGAGCCTGTTTCCGATTCTGTGTCTCCCTCTCTCTCTGCCCCTCCCCCGTTCATGCTCTGTCTCTCTCTGTCCCCAAAAAAAATAAATAAACGTTGAAAAAAAAATTAAAAAAAAAAAAAAAGAGTAAAATTAAGAACAATAAATTGAACCCAGTAGTTAAAAGTTGCCTTCATGTCACCAGTTCAGAAAAAGCTGGTTGTAACAGGTGAGTCTGGTATACCATAGACTAGCAATCCACTAAAGGGGCCTTCAAAGCAGGGCAGGTAAGGAAGTGGGTAGTGTTTTAGGTGAAGTTCAGCTTCAGTCTGATTTGCTACAGGTGTCAGTTAACTCTGAGCTTGGTCCTTCCAACTATTGTTTCCCAAGTTCTAGAAAAGTTTACACGCCACAGCATTTATTTTAGGAGCTGAGGATAATTATCCAGGTCAGTTGGCTAGCTTTTAGTATTTGGCCAGAATTTATAGTCTGAAGGAAGGGGAAATCAGCCTCTGAAAAACCAGCAAGGTTGGAGAAGTGGTGAAAAGGTCAAGACAGATTTATCACTGGGTGGTTAATTTGTCCAACCTTCTGACTTAGAGTTGGTATAATTATGGAGATAAATCCCACGTAATCTTTGCTCCACAAAACTGTCTGTCAGTGGTAGAGCCCGTAAAAATAGTGGCTCAGTCTCATGAATCTGCCAGGCTGTCAGATGCATGGGCCTGGTCCCCAAAGTGGCTGGTAGAAACCCATACCTGCATATATTGCATTTAGTTTGAACCTCTGCAGTTTTCCTCCTCTACTACCCCTTAATTCATTCAGATCCTTAGAATTTTGTATAGAAAGAAAGTACTGTCTTCATGCTGTCCTTGCTCTTCCTTGGATCTTATTATTTGGAAATAACTTAGGAGCTCCAGCTGTGTGTGTGTTTTGTTCCTGTCTCTGACAGAGGATCCCAAGTTGGTCTTTCCCTACCAAACAAAAAGGCAAAGGAAGTATCTGTAGTAGTGTGTTTCTGGTGTACAGTGGGCAAATGGAAGCTGGAGGTGGCCCCAGCCATCTTTGTACATCCTTTAGGTTTGCTAATCTGATAAAATACACACCACTGCATTTCGTCTTTTCATTTAAATTGGAAAACTGATTTCATGAAGAGATTTCTAAATTCAAGCCTTACTAGTACTCCCTGTGAAACTACCATCCCAGATGGCACAAGTTGAACAGTCATGATAGCAACAAGTTTTTGAGCAGGTACATAGTATCCTTTGACCAGGGTATAGTGACAGCACATGGGGAACCAGGAGAGTGGCCTGGGTAGTGACTGCTGGTTCCTGAGGTGTTCTTGATTGTGCTGCTTACCTGAGCCAAGAGGGCACCTCTGACTGTGTGGATCTCCTTTATTTTTTTTTTTTAACTTATTTATTTAAATTCAAGTTAGTTAACATACAGTGTAATATTCACTTCAGGAGTAGAACCCAGTGGTTCATCACTTACATGTAACACCCAATGCTCATCCCAACAGGTGTTCTCCCTGATGCCCATCACCCATCTAGCCCATCCTCTCACCCACTTCCCTCCAGCAACCCTCAGTTTCTCCTCTGTATGTAAGAGTTTCTTAAGGTTTGCCTCTCTCTCCATTTTTATCTTATTTTTCCTTCCCTTCCCCTATGTTCATCTGTTTTGTTTCTTAAATTCCATATACGAGTGAAATCATGATATTTGTCTTTGACCTCTTTCGCCTAGCGTAATACACTCTAGTTCCATCCACGTTGTTGCAAATGGCAAGATTTCATTCTTTTTGATTGCCGAGTAATATTCCGTGTGTGTGTGTGTGTGTGTGTGTGTGTGTGTGTGTGTGTGTGTGTGTGTATGCCTGTCCATTCATCAGTCAATGCACATTTGGGCTCCTTCCATAATTTGGCTATTGTTGATAGCACTGCCATAAACATTGGGGTGCATGTACCCCTTCAAATCAGCATTTTTTTATACTTTGGATAAATACCTAGTAGAGCAATTGCTGGGTCATAGGGAAGTTCTATTATTTTTTAATTTTTTGAGGAACCTCCATACTGTTTTCCAGATTACATTGCCACTAGTTTGCACTCCCACCAACGGTGCAAGAGGGTTCTCCTCTTTCTGCATCCTCACCAACATCTGTTGTTTCCTGAGTTGTTACTTTTAGCTATTATGACAGATGTGTGGTGCTATCTCATCGTGGTTTTGATTTGTATTTCCCTGATGGTTGAGCATCTTTTCATGTATCTGTTTTCCATCTGGATGTCTTCTTTGGAAAAGTGTCTATTCACGTCTTCTGCCCATTTCTTCACTGGATTATTTGTTTTTTGGTTGTTGAGTTTGATAAGTTCTTTATAGATTTTTGGATATTAACCCTTTATCTAATATGTCATTTGCAAATATCTTCTCCCATTCCGTCAGTTGCCTTTTAGTCTTGTTGATTGTTTCCTTCACTGTGCAGAAGCTTTTTATCTTGATGAGGTCCCAGTAGTTCATTTTTGCTTTTGTTTCCCTTGCCTCCACAGACATGTCTAGTAAGAAATTGCTGTGGCTAAAGTCAAAGAGGTTACGATTTTGATGGTTTCCTGTCTCACATTTAGGTCTTGCATCCTTTTTTTTTTTTTTTTTTTTTTTTTTTTTGGTATGGTCTAAGAGAGTGGGCCAATTTCATTTTTCTGCATGTTGGTATCCAGTTTCCCCAGCATCATTTGCTGAAGAGACCGTCTTTTTTCATTGGATATTCTTTCCTGCTTTGTCAAAGATTAGTTGGCCATATAGCTGTGGTCCATTTCTGAGTTCTGTACTCTTTTCTGTTCATCTGTGCATCTGTGTGCCAGTACCATACTGACTTTGTGATGATTATGGCTTTGTAATACAGCTTTAAGTCTGGAATTATGATGCTTCCAGCTTTGGTTTTCTTTTTCAACATTACTTGAGCTATTCAGGGTCTTTTCTAATTCCATACAAATTTTATAATTGTTTGTTCTAGCTCTGTGAAGAATGCTGGTGTTACTTTGATAGGGATTGCACTGAAGGTGTAGATTGCTTTGGGTAGTAGAGGCATTTTAACAATGTTTGTTCTTCTGATCCATGAACATGAAATGTCTTTCTATTTCTTTGTGGCTTCTTTAACTTTTTAAAAAAATTTATTTATTTACTTTAAGAGGGAGAGCACGAGCAGGGGAGGAGCAGAGAGAAGAGATGAGAATCCCAAGCAGACTCTGTGCGGATAGCACAGAGCCGATATGGGGCTCAAACCCACGAACTGTAAGATCATGACCTGAGCCAAAATAAAGAGTTGCACGCTCAACTGACAGAGCCATCCATGCAGGTGCCCCTTCTTCAATTTCTTTCATTTCTTCAGTTTCGTTCTATAGTTTGCAGCGTACAGATCTTTTATGTCTTTGGTAAGGTTTATTCCTATGTATCTTATGGTTTTTGGTGCAGTCATAAATGGCATCGATTCCTTGATTTCTCCTGCTGCTGCTTCATTATTCGTGTATAGAAATGCAACCAATTTCTGTATGTTGATTTTATATCCTGAGATTTTGCTGAATTCATGTATAAGTTCTAGTAGTTTTTTAATGTTTATTTAATTTTGAGAGAGACAGAATGCAAGTGGGTTAGGGGCAGAGAGAGAGAGAGGGAGACACAGAATCCAAAGCAGGCTCCAGGAGCTGAGCTGTCAGCACAGAGCCCAACGTGGGGCTCGAACTCACGGACTGTGAGATCATGACCTGAGCTGAAGTCGGATGCTCAACCGACTGAGCCACCCATGCGCCCCAGTTCTAATAGTTTTTTGGTGGAGTCTTTCGGGTTTTCCAAGTAGAGTATCATGTCATTTGTGAAGAGTGAAAATTTGACTTCTTCCTTGCCAATTTGTATGGCTATTATTACTTTCTGTTGTCTGATTGCGAAGCTAGGACTTCCAGTACTATGTTGAACAACAGTGGTGAGTGGACTGTCCTGTCATGTTCCTGTGAAGGTCTCTTTTAAATTTTTTTTTTTTTAATATTTATTTATTTTTGAGAGAGACAGAGACAGAATGCGAGTGGCTTAGGGGCAGAGAGAGAGGAAGACACAGAATCCAAAGCAGGCTCCAGGCTCCGAGCTGTCAGCACAGAGCCCGATGCAGGGCTCGAACCCACGAGCTGTGAGATCATGACCTGAGCTGAAGTTGGATGCTCAACCGACTGAGCCACCCAGGTGCCCCAAGTGAAGGTCTCTTTTAATGTAAAGTGGTCAGTACTCCCAAGGACTTCAGCCTATTCTTTTTTTTTTTTTTTTTTTTTTTTTTAATGTTTCTTAAGTTTTGAGAGAGAGACAGACAGAGCAGGGGAGGCACAGAGAGAGAGAGAGGGAGACACAGAATCCAAGCAGGCTCCAGGCCCTGAGCTGTCAGCATCAGGCACAATGCAGGGCTCAGACCCATGGACCTTGAGATCATGAGCTGAAGTTGGATGCTTAACCAGCTGAGCCACCCAGGTGCCCCAGGCCTCGGCCCATTCTTAAAGGAGCATGACGTGTCAGTGAGTTGAGTCAAAAGGAAATGACAAAAATCTAGTACATAGGTGTGGTGTAAGCTCTGCCCTCCTTTCCCCTGGGCATTTATAGTAAATGAAGCACTCTGGAATTTTCATGGATCTGGAATGAGCTGCCTGCATTGAGGAAGCCTCTGTGTGTGAAAAGGAAAAGGACACACTGGCTTAAATACCTTTATGGTTTCCTCATGATTAACAGTAGAATTTTTAGAAGTGCCTTAAAAAACCAGAATAGGAATTGGTCTGAATTGATGAGAACTCAGACATGGTATAGATGATGTTTTAATGATAAAACTAGAATTAGTAAAAAGTTGGTTGTTTAAGGAAATTTCCACCAAGGCATTAGTCACTTGACTTTTAAACCCCCAGGTTAGACTCACGTACACAACCCTACCCGTGAGAAACGGTGCTTAGGAAAGGATTCCAACCAGTCATCCCTTCCCAGCCCACCCCCTGAACTCCCAGCCCCACACCAAAAAGGAAAAAGGAATGGCTCATCACATTGGCCAAGTTTTTAGTATCTGCTGGGCCTTCAGTCCTGCTTGCGTCATGTGGATAACAAGGATCCTGAGCCACTTTCCGGAGTAGCAGGTTCCCCTTACAAAGAGAACAGTGAGGACCCAGTCTTCAACAAAGAATGTCTGTTGCAGGCGCCCCCCCCCCCCCCCCCGGAAGCTCTGCAGAAGGAGGAGTCCCCTAGGAGCCTGGGCTTCCCCTCACTTGGCCCCGATTGTGTTATTTCCGTTCTCCGGGGCACTCAGCCAGTGGATGTGTTGTGGACAGTTAGAAACGGAGCAATGAAATGTGTTCAAGATTGGAAATTCACGAGTTTCCTTTCCTAGTTTCATGTTCTTCTGCCACCTGCCTCTCCCATCCCCAAAAATAAAAATCCTTAAATATTCCACCGGGCATGTTGGGTATCATGCTTTAGTAAAAGAGCTAATAAACCTGAGAGAGTGTGAGGGATTTTTCCACTAGGCTAAACCTAATTTTAGCAAACCTTTCCATTTTTCAGGCTTTGGATGCCTGCTGTTTTTGGGGTGTGTGTGTGTGTTTTAGAGCTTGTATGTAGGTCAAACTCCCACCAGTTTTTGCTTTGATGCTGCTGTCTCAAAGCCTCATGTCGTCTGTCTCTCTCACCTCCCTCTCTACCAGGGAAGGAGATACCTGAATTTTTTTTTTTTTTTCCTGGAAGACACATACAAGTGCACCGTTTTTTGCTTCATAAGGTCTACTCCTGTGCATTTCACGTTCATGTGGGCCAGATCTCTTCCTGTTTAGTAAAAGGTCATGAAAGTACTTTCAGACATTGTCATCCTTGTAAAAGTGATAAGAGCTTTGTCAGACACCAGAAAGAACACAGGAATGTTTAGATTTCAAGAGGACAGAGTTTGTATTTCGAGAAATTGATTCTGTTCTCTTACCAGTCCTCTTAAATTCTGCCCCATTTCAAATTTTATGTTAGAAAACATCTTTTCCAAGAAGAGAGCTCCTCCATCAAGGTAAGGTAGTGTAGGTGTTAAGGAAAAGAGAACGAGCCTTGGGAGCAGACAGACCTGAGTTTGAATCTTCTCTGTCTCTGTTCTTGGGATTTGGGGCCAAATTACATAGTCTCTCTGAGACTTCATTTCCTTATCTTGAAACTGGGCTCTTTCTGTCTTCCAGTCTGCCTGACAGCCCAGAGATTTCAATAAGATAGCTGTCATTGCCTGGCAAATGGTAGACCCTGACTGAGAATGACATCCTTGTCTCCTGCTATCTGTTCCCTAAATGCATTGCCCTAGATGCACCCACACCGTGAGTTGTATAGCGTGACAGCAGTAACCTCTGGATGGATATTGACTGCTCTTCATGCCCCTTCCTTTCCTGAGAAGTGTTTGTCTGCCTAAGTAGAAGTCAACTATTTTTCCTCTGATCCTTCCTGTCTGCTGCCACCTCTCTCAAGGAACTATTGTTCTCTTGTACCCTGTACATCTGTGTCTCAGTGGCTTTCTTGCCCTGCTATGACAGGAAAGTAGGAAAACTTTGGTTTTCAGAAGGCTTCAGGATTTAGATCAAGAAAAGAAGTTTTTTTGCAGCCATTGGGTTTATGCCCTGGGAAAACCCTAAAGCTGCCCTATCACAGCTTGTTGCCGTAAAGAAATAGGGAAATAGGTAAACAGGCCACTGCCACTGAGCACCTAGCTTCGGAAATGGCACCACTGGGCCCTGATGGCAAGAGCCTGCAGCCATAGCCCAGTGCATGTTGGGTAGGCATCACCTCATGGGTCTGTGTCAATCTGCAGTCGATTCTCCTCTTTCCCAGATTGTTTCCTGAATAGCTTGTTTCCCTGCTGGAACTCCCACACCGAGCTGCTGGTTGGAGAATTGTTTCTCTCTGGAGCTGGGTGTGGGTCAGAGAACGGACCCATCGGTTTAGTAGCAGCAAGGATTGCATCACACAGTCTGCTGGACAAAGGATGGATCCCCTCCTCCAGACCCTCATCCACAGGGTGCACTGCAGTACAAACACCATCTCTGGAGCCACAGTACCCAAGTCAGATCTGGGCTCTCCTGTTTACACACTTTATGACATTGGCGAGTGACTCAGTCTTTATGTCTTCCCCTTTCACAAACTTGGTGACTTAAAACAATAGACATGTGTTGCCTCCGTTCTAAGAGCTAGAAGTTCATAATCTAGGAAGGCTTGCTCTCTTCAGGGGTCTTAGGGGATAGTCTCTTCCTTGCCTCTTCCAGCTTCTGATGGCTGGTGGCATTCCCTGGCTTGTGGCCATGTGTCTCTTATAAGGACACTTGTCATTGGATTTAGGGCCCATCAAGATAATCCAGGGTGATCTTCTCATCTCAGGACCTTTAACTTAATCACATTTGCAAAGATGGCTGCATTTACAGGTTCCAGGTATTGGAACATGTCCATATCTGTTTGGGGGTCACCAGCCAGCCCTTGGCCACCATTTTGCAGGGGGCCAAAATGTGTTTGTTAAATTAAAAACTTACTGCAGGGGGCACCTGGGTGGCTCAGTCAGTTAAGCAGCCGACTTTGGCTCAGGTCATGATCTCTCAGTCCGTGAGTTCGAGCCCCGCATTGGGCTCTGTGCTGACAGCTCAGAGCCTGGAGCCTGTTTCAGATGCTGTGTTTCCCTCTCTCTGACCCTCCCCCATACATGCTCTGTCTCTCTTTGTCTCAAAAATAAATAAAGTTTAAAAAAAAAAGAAAAACTTACTGCAGGAAGCAGAGTGGTCTTATGATAGCAAAGAAGAAAACGTGGTGGCTGGAACTAAGGTATACACCTTAATTGTTTTGTGTGTTTTTGGTTTTGTTCTTTTAAGTAGGCTTCACACCCAGCACAGAGCCCAACACTGGGCTTGAACTCACGACTCTGAGATCAAGACCTAAACTGAGATCAAGAGTAGGACACTCAACCTACTGAGCCACCCAGGCACACCTGATTTTTATTTTCTAATGCTGACTGTTCTGTTAAGTCCTTTCACATGAACTGTTTCATTTGAGCAAAGAATAGTATGATAGAGAATTTGATTTAGAGTCAGAAGACTTGGATCTGATGCCTCTTACAAATTCTGTTTCCGGTCTATAAAATGAAAATATTTGCTCTCATAACATGTTGGAAAAGCCAGTGACATAATAAGGCACTATAACAAGCCATTTCCTTGATGATACAGAAAGTCATACGGTGAGAGGGGGCAGATATCTAGCTTCACTCTATATAATCTGCAGGCCGAGGCTCTGGGCATCCTCAGTGACTTGCCCAAGAACACTCGTCTCAGGTGGGGTGAAGTGGAAGTGAGATCACACTGTTTAGTTTTCCAGTCTGGTTAGTTCCATCTGTACTTTCCTTGTTGAGGATGGTACTGGGTGGCTACTGACAGGGATGCCCACTGGTGATCCAGGAGGTGGGGCAATCTTGTCCTTCATGTCAAAGCCTAAAGCTCTGGCCTGCTGAAAATAAGAAGCAGTTGGGACTGCACAGTCGTGTATCCTGCCATTTCTGTGAACACATACCTGCTTGCTCGCTCTTCTTCCTCCCTCACCAGGACTCGTTCTGCCCTTTTTTTGTAAAGGCATGCTTCACTATTGCCTTCAGTTTCCTGGAGAGAGATCTGAGAAGGGCAGGCAAAATGTTCTTCCCGCTTGCTTGAGGCCTCTTGTCCAGGTTGAATTTGGAAGCAGGAGGCAGCTTGTACCCACTGATAGACACGGGCTGTATTGGCTGGTCTAGCACTTGGCTTCCATTGACCACAGCTCCATGAAAAGTGTTTCATCTCGAGGTTAGAATTGAGAGGTTCCCTCCCTCCCTCTCCCTCTCCCTCCCTCTCCCTCCCTCTCCCTCTCCCTCTCCCTCTCCCTCTCCCTCTCCCTCTCCCTCCCTCTCCCTCTCCCTCCCTCCCTCTCCCTCTCCCTCTCTCCCTCTCCCTCCCTCCCTCCCTCCCTCTCCCTCTCCCTCCCTCCCTCCCCCTCTCCCTCCCTCCCTCTCCCTCTCCCTCCCTCCCTCTCCCCCTCCCTCCCTCCCTCTCCCCCTCCCTCCCTCCCTCTCCCCCTCCCTCCCTCCCTCTCCCTCTCCCTCCCTCCCTCTCCCTCCCCCTCCCTCCCTCCCCCTCCCTCCCTGTCCCTCTCCCTACCTCCCTCTCCCTTCCTCCCTCCCCCTCCCTCCCTCCCCCTCCCTCCCTCTCCCTCCCTCTCCCTCTCCCTCCCTCTCCCTCTCCCCCTCTCCCTCTCTCCCTCTCCCTCTCCCTCTCTCTCCCTCCTCCTCCTCCTTCTCCTCCTCCTCCTTCTCCTCTTCCTTCTCCTCCTCCTCCTCCTCCTCCTGCTCCTCCTCCATCCCTCCCCCCTCCCTCTCTGCCCTTCTCCCTAACTCATGCTCTCTGTCTCTCTAAAAATTTTAAAAATTAAAAAAATAGTAAAAGTCCAAGGCTTAAAAGCGGGCCTCCTGCCTTCAACAACAAAAGTCTGCTGTCTCCCTGTCACACCACCAGAATACCTTTAACAATGACTTGTAGAGACTTAGACTCCAGAGCAGATGATGACTTTTAGTAGTGGCCTAGTTCGGGTACATGGCAGTAGAGGTGCTGGAAGAGCATCTCCTAAAAGTCACAGCCTCTTGAACAGCGGCAGAGGACTGGCCCTGACTCAGAAGTCTGGGGCACTGCCCGTGGGAACCTTCAAGAGTTCGGTACCTTCCCTGCACCCCACCTCATCACACTCCACTCACTGGGTGGCCAGTCCCATGTCTCTCTTTCCCAGAGCAGGAGTCCTTGCCTGTCTTGTCCACTTCATCCCCGCTGCACTCTGCCCGCTGAATTCTTCCCTGTATGCTTGCCCTCAGCCTCACTCTCTCACCCAACCCCAGGTTGCCTGTGGGGTGCTGTCCCCCACCCCCCCCTAAGCTCCTACTCTTATCTACACTTCCTGCCCTCACACAGCCCTTGGTTCTCTGCAGAAGCTTTTTTTCTCTGCTTTAGGCTCCAACTCCTCTGTATCCCTTCTGAAAGCTCTCCACACAGGCCATGAGCCCCACATTCCTCCCTCTTCCAAAACCTTTCACCAGGGGCCACTTGGGTGGCTCAGTTGGGTAAGTGTCTGACGTTAGCTCAGGTCATGATCTCACAGTTTGTGAGTTCGAGCCCTGCATGGGGCTCTCTGCTGTCAGCACAGAGCCCTCTTCAGATTCTCTGTCTCTTTCTCTTTCTCTGCCTCTCCCCGACTCATGCGTGAGCGTGTGTGTGTGTCTCTCTCTCTCTCTATCTCTCTCTCAGAAATAAATAAGTCCCCATTCTCTGTGCAGGGCTCATCCAGCCCCTTTGCTGAGTCCTATCAGACAGACCGTGGGTAGCATGGCCCTAACCTGAGTATGTTTTTCTTAACCTTTTTGAGCCTGCTGCTCCTCAGCGAAGTGCAGGTGATGGGTAATAAAGTGATTCAGGTACCTCAGGGAACAGCAGGTAGAAAGATGCTACAACCAAGTGGCAGCTCTCAGGAGTAATAGGAGTGACACTCATGTTATTTTCTGATTGCTTAACTCAGGCTGGGCCTTGTGCTTAGGAAAATCTGCTGTTGTCCTATCTCTAACCCCCTCCTTCAGTTTATTGCACATCATCTAAAATCCCAGGTCATCCACAAGATTGTCTAAGTTGACTGGAAGGTTCCAGGTGTTTTGGCTTGCTCCTTCTGTTGTTTTCCTCTTCCAGCACACTGCTACCCCTGTACATCTATGGGATGTATGATGTATGACATATTCTTCCTTTCATCCCCATTTCATTCCCTAAGTTGATAGGCTCCTCATCACTATCTGTATGTGTCCTCGCACTGTGGTATGGGCACCCAACAGCATTTGGCTCTGATGGTCAGTTGGTATAAGAGTGGGTGGCAGTGTCAGACCAGAAGTAGGCCCAGTAGCTGCTCTTGCCTCCTCTGAAGCGATTTGACCAAGCTGTCCTCCAGTGGATGGACCTTGGAGACTCCTCTGCTGGGCTCTCAAATGATTGCATTATAGAGCTCAGAAAGGTGGGCCTCAGGGCCCAAAGCTTGCTGTCCCGTTTATTCTGAGGCACGATGTTGGTATACTTTGCTTTACAAAAATTGTCCCCCAGAGACAGTGGACCACTCTTCCCTGACCCTTGAACCTCCGGAGTTCTCTTCACTGCTACCCCTGTAGTGAGGGCCTCCTTTGTCTGGGTCCTACCTAGGTCGGAGAACAGACACTGGAAATAGATGGTGTGAGGCTTGAAGCTTTGTACGTCTTTCTTAAGACAGGGCTTTTTCTAAACAGTGACAGAGGACATCCCTTAAGTTGTCTCCAGTACTGCTCTGTATGTTTTATTTTTTTATTATTTTTGTAATGTTTATTTATTTTTGATAGAGCACAAGTGGGGGAGGGCAGAGAGAGAGGGAGACACAGAATCTGAAGCAGGTTCCAGGCTCTGAGCTGTCAGCACAGAGCCTGATGCAGAGCTCAAACTCACAAACTGTGAAACCATGACCTGAGCTGAAGTCAGACGCTCAACCGACTGAGCCACCCAGGCACCCCGCTCTGTCTGTTTTAATTGACCATTAACTATCAGATAGTCCCATCTCCCAAATTTTCCAAGATTGGACCTCAAGCATTCTTACTTCTAGCTGTCTCAGAACTATGTCTAGAAACCTGTATTTAATTTTTTCTTTCTTTCTTTCTTTCTTTCTTTCTTTCTTTCTTTCTTTCTTTCTTTCTTTCTCTCTTTCCATTTAGAGAAAGAGCACGTGAGTGGGGGAGGAGGGCAGAGGGAGAGGAGGGAATCCCAAGCAGGCTCCATGCTCAGTGCAGAGCCTAACTAATGTAGGGCTTGATCCCACAACACTGGGATCATGACCTGAGCCAAAATTGAGTCAGACACTCAACTGACTGAGTCACCCAGGTGCCTCCTTTGTTAAATTTGTTTAAATTTTTATTTGTTTTTAAAATAATCTCTATGCCCATCATGGGGCTCAAGCCCACAACTCGAAGATCAAGAGTCGCACACTTCACTAACTGAGGCAGCCAGGTGCCCCGAAACCTGTATTTAGTTTCATACAGCTGACCTTACAGAGATACTGAAATCCCTAGATTTATAAACACAAAACCGTAGATTCTCTTTCCTTATTCTGTAGAGACTATAATTTACCTACATGTATGTAGAGTTCATATGCACATGCAAAAGAGTGCTTCAACCTTGGTTTGTCCCCATTAAACTAGTCTCCTTTGCTTGTGGCCCTTTAAAACCAAGCCTGGCAGCCAAACTTCTGAGTTTAAGAGAAAATACTCATATCTAAAGCAGGATTGGCAAACTACAATCTGCAGACCAAACCTGGCCCATCTCCTGTTTTTGTATGGACCACAGGCTAAGAATGGTTTTTACAGTTTAAATGGCACGGGTGGGGGACTCAAAAGAAAAATATTTATATCATATGAAGATTACATGAAATAACACATTTCAGAGTCCATAAATATTTGAGACTCAGTCTCACCTATTATACAACACCCGTATGCCATCTGTAACTGCCTTCATGCTACCTACAGTGGCAAAGTTGAAAAGCACCTGGGTAGCTCAGTCGGTTAAGTGTCCAACTCTTGATTTCGGCTCAGGTTATGATCTCACGGTTCATGAGTTTAAGCCCTGCATCGAACTCCCCACTGACCGTGCAGAGCCTGCTTGGGATTCTCTCTCCGCCCCTCCCCTCTCCTTCAAAACTTAACTAATTAGTTAATAAGAAAAGCTGTGAACAAGACCATATGATCTGCAAGGTCCAGATATTTACTATCTGGCTCTACAGAAAATGTTTTCTGAAAGTCCTGAAGGCTCAGTGTGAAACTGCAGACAAGGAGGTATTTTACTGTTCTTGTGTATAATGTCTCCGTTTGTCAATTTCAAACCAGTAGAAAGAGATGAAGGTATTATCCATTTTTCTTGCTAATCCCCCACAACCACCACCACTGTGGTTCTCTGGGGCCGGTGCTTCATGGTGGGGTTTTGAAGGAGAGACTTTTTTGTGGACAGGACTTGGAGATTCTGGTCAGAATCGCTTTATAATGTTGATTTCAGTTGTGACCAGTACCTTTTCAGATATTTCCTCCCACAAAGCCCATGTGTAAAGCTCATTCTTAACTGAGCTGCTATCCTCAGACTATGCACTGATGTGCTGTTAAAGTCCTCTCCATCCCCTGTGGTCTGTCCTTGGTATTTTGTGTCCTCAGGAAGATGTATGACCACTGTCCACCCAAAGTAACCAAAATGACAGCTTTTTTTTAGGGTCTTTTTCTTGTAATGATTCTTCAGCTGCCTGCCTATACCAGTGTTTAGGCTAGTCATTCACTCCATAGATGCCCCATTATCCTTCTCCTCTTCCAAAAAATGAAAATCTGGGCATAGAGATTATTACAGATTATTGTTCTTTTGGTATTTCAAATCCTTTGGAGGGTTAGGTATTTGTATTTAGCATTCTTGGGCATTGAATTGATCCCTTTCTTCCTAGTACACTTACCTTAATACTTTAAATCTCTTTCCACAGGTCAGATACCAGGCCCAGGTTCCATGATCCCTGGGCAGCCCATGCCAGGCCGCATGATTCCCACCGTTGCAGCCAACATCCACCCGCCTGGGAGTGGCCCAGCCCCTCCCGGTATGCCTCCAATGCCAGGAAACATCTTAGGACCCCGGGTACCCCTCACGGCACCTAACGGCATGTGTAAGTAGCGTGGTGGGGGGAAGCATCACCCTAGGGTCTCTCTGGGAGGGCTGGAGACAAGGGACAAAGGCTTTGTTCTCTAGATTATCTATAGTGTGGCAGGTCCGTGGACAGTGCAGCCTGTGACAGGGATTCCAGAAGATCGATCTGTGGTCCATGCTCTTCACCGCCCCTGATGAGCAGGTGCACAGGTGACGAGTGCAAATGCTTGCAGCATTTGGCTGCATGTGCCATAACCTTTGTGGCCTGCACTCTGGACCCTGAGGTCTGTGGGGAGGCCAAAAGGTCATTCCTCGCCTGCTCCTATTTAAGCCGGTCTAGCTTGAATCTTATTAGACATACTGAGCTGCTAGTTGTTTTCCTACAGGAGCCTCTATGGACACAGGTTTCAAAATTGGAGGGTCAAAGAAAGAAAAAAACAGTTTAGGGCAGAAATAACAAGTTTCTCATATCTACTCTGGGATGGCGGTAGTAGCAACTTAGACTAAGGAGGGAGTATTGAGGGGCTGTGTTGAGAAGGAACAGGAGGTCCCAGCAGACTCCATGGAGAAGACACAGTGTGTGTCTGGCAGGTGTATGAAGCCAGTTCCTTGCTCTCCCCCACTCCTGGCCTCCAGAAGACTGCTTCAGAAGCTCTGACCTGTCCTTTACTCCTGTAGATCTTCTCAGAATGGTCCCAAAATGCAGTCAGTAGTGGCCAGATAACCCAGCCACGTCTTTAGTCCTGGTTCATTTAGATGTTCACATATGTGCCAAGGAGTCAACTCCTATTGACGGTACCGAGAGCAAGGTCTCAAGAATTCCTAGTCTCCAGGAGCTGTAGTTGGGAAAACAAGAAACGAACAAGTGGATAGTGGTATACAGGATTTACCACAAAGTGCCTGGAGTGCGCTGCAGCGCTCAGGGAGGCTTCACAGGGCCAGGAGGCAGGCTGCACAAAAGCGCATCTCCTTTCTCTCTGGGCCCCTAGGGACTAAGATAGTGTGGGAGCATGGAAGAAAGCCGTGTAGCTGGGTATAGGATCATGACAATAGAAAAAATGATCTCCTTTGAGTCCCGGTCAGAGGTTGTAGTATAGGGATACTTCTTTTCCTTGGCAAGAGAACCTTCACATCGTTAACTTACAGATGGTAGGCAAATGTGTCAGCCTGCCAGGAGACTTGCCCATTTTGCCATCCCAGTTGCAAGAGCTGATATCACTGGTCTTTACCACTGTCCAGGATTTCATCCTGAAGGGCCGTCAGGGGAGCACCTTGAGAATATGGAGGGTTTCAGGTCCCCACTACCTGCCACAAGTGAGCGTTTCAGGGATTCTGAGCCCCTGACTTGGCTGTTGGGTACCAGGCAGGCCTCCTCGGCCAGGGTGCTTCCTCCCTTCAGGCCTTAGTCTCCCCCCCTGAAAAGAGGACTCAAGAGATTTGACCAGTGGGCTCTCTCTCAGAGCTTTGAAGAGCTTTGGCAGTTTGGTGGCAATCTCTTGGGGGGAAGGTTGGATGAACTGACCGGTGAGCAAGGCTGTGCTTGAATTATTTATTTGTTTCATATGTTTTTATTTCTGACAAAATCAAGAGGTTTTAAAAGCCCTGGATTAAATAATCTCTAGGGTTCCTTTGTACGCTAAGCAGCTAAAGTTGAAATAGGAAAGAGCCCCAGACACTGATACTAATTGTTCCCTTCAGGACCTGACCTAGTTTTGGCCAAAAATCCAAGGACTGCAGTTCAGGAGCTGTGGGGCATCCCAGGACTGTCCACCTTGTGAGCAGCCGCCTCGAGTGAAGCTCTCTGGCCCTGGTGGAGACACTTAAATCAACAAGAAGTTATTGATAATCTATTTTGTGCCCACCTAGGCCAGGCACTGTGAGAGAAAGAAGACACAGAACTTGCCCAGGAAGGAGCTTATCATTTAACTGAAGAAATAACAATTAGAACCATCAAAATGCAATAAACTCAAAATACACTTAAGTTCTGACAAGGTCTGGAGTGGTTCTTGGAAGGGGTGGGCCTCGCCTTGGAGGAGGTTGGGACAGATTCAGACACCCCAGCACCTGAGCGGGGACCTGGAGGGCCAGTGAACCTGAACTGCGCAGACCGCAGTGGCGGCAGTGCCACAAAGTCTGTGTTAATTGCCTGCTGCGAGGAAAATTACTTCCTGTGGCATTTCTCTCTGAACGGGCTCTTCCCCAAGCCGTTGCGTTTCCAGCAATGACGAGTCCCTCTTGGCTGTGTTTGCAGATGCCCCTCCGCCGCAGCAGCCGCCACCGCCTCCGCCGCCCACGGATGGAGTCCCTCCGCCTCCTGCTCCAGGCCCACCAGCCTCGGCCGCCCCCTAGCCTGGAAGATGCAGGCCGCGTCCACGCCCGGCGCCACCGGCTGGAGTGCGGATGACGAGACTTGTGTTCCTCAGCTTCCTTGGGTTTCTTTTAGGATTTTTCTCCTCACAGCCCCAAGCACGCATCCCATATTTCCCCATTCCTCTTGCCAGCCCTCTCCATGCTCTGGCACCTCTTGTGTTAGTTCCTCAGCCAGTACACAAGGAGAGGCTTATGGTGACAGTGTGCCCTGGTCATCCTGACAGTAGCCCGCATCCCCCACAGCCTGGTGTGGGGTATGCGTACAGTTTCTCCGCAGGTCCTGTCAGCATTAGATTTTGATGTCTGTCATTTTGGCTCCCCCACAGTTTTTTGCTTTGTCTTATGTGGATAATGCTTTATAATCATTATCTTTTTTTTTTCTTTTGTCATTGTTGCTTTAAACGAGAGCATCCTAAGTTAATAGGAACCAAAAAAATGGTGATGGGCAGAGGGAATAGCCAAAAGGAACATACCTAAAGGCATTATAAGTGACCTTATTTCTGCTAACCTGAGCTGAGATTGGTGCTGATGGTGAAGTTTCATGAGACTTCTGCCCCACACAGACGCACCAAAATTCGAAGAGATGGGGAAGGGACCCCACTGATTTTATTCCCAGCAAGGACCATGAGGGACCTCCACCCTGAGTAGCGGAACACGCCCCTTCAGTCCCTGGTAGGGTAGCGCACAAGCGTTAGAGCAGACCCACTCCATCCCTGGCCCACCGGTTTGGCTTTCTATGCAGATGGTTTGTTGGTTTGGGGGAGGGATTTGGGGAGGCTTCCTTAGTTCCCTAGACTAGCCAGGAAAGCTGTAGGAGTCTAGGGCAATGACTATCGAATGAGTCTAGTCCACTATTCACTGCTTTGTACACTCATTCTTTTTTTCCCCTCTTTCAAAAAACCTTTAAAACGGGAAAAAAAAAAAAGAAAAAAGTAAGTAGATAGTTTTAAACATTCTAGCTCATGGAACTTGGTTAGGATGGCTGGGGGTTCAAGTCCCCAAACTACCTCTTGCAGTCCAGGGTGAGTGGGGTTTAGTGAAGCGGTACTTTAGGTTTGGGATGGGATTGGAGAAGTGGGGCAGGATCAATGGCCTCTCATACCTTCTCCCTTCCCTTTCTGAGATCTCACATTCCATCTGTCAGGGTTGTCAAGGAGATGCTGGGGGTACCAAGGAACCCAGTTGGCAATCAGAGCATCATGCTTTTGAGGGCTGGGGTACTCGGAGTGGGAGATTGGAATGCCATTCCAGAGGAAGAGCCACAAAAATGCCTTAACTTGAGCCCATTTCAACCCCTGCTGATGAATGACTTGAGAGTTCTTGGTTTTCTCTTGTCCTTCCTGCCTTCTATCCTTCTGAGGATGGGGGAAGGGTGTGTTTGGTGGAGCTTGATTTCCAAAGCACCTGGCCTCTTCATGTCACACTCTCAAGTGGCAGTTTCATTATTTAGAATGCAAAGTGGAACACCTTTTGGGTATCTTTTTCTATATATTCTGTAAAGCTTTACATATGAGAGGATGTAGGGAGGTATTTGTAAAACACCTCAACTTTTTCTCTTAGTATCAGAAAGCAAAAAAATAAATAAAACCACAATTAAA
This sequence comes from Prionailurus bengalensis, assembly GCF_016509475.1. Classification (NCBI taxonomy): domain Eukaryota; kingdom Metazoa; phylum Chordata; class Mammalia; order Carnivora; family Felidae; genus Prionailurus; species Prionailurus bengalensis. The sequence goes on along the minus strand of NC_057348.1, from coordinate 17,175,770 downwards.
ATTTGCCTTTCAAACCCTCAGGTGTTGCCTCTAACCAGGTAGCCCCGGTTACCATCAGAGTACTGGAACCAAGGAGACCTTGTTCCTTTTGTGTGTGTGTTCTAGACTCTCGGAGTGGAAATGAGCTCGTTCCTGCTGGAGTTTGATTCCAATGCATTTGCCTCCAGAAAGATCCCAGTGCCTTTTGACAGTGGCCAGGGTTTTTTTTCCCTATTTCCTGCCAGTCTTTCCCAAAGGAAACTCATTCCAAATACTTACCTTTTCCACTGGGTTCTTAGAAGGAAAATGGAATTCTGGTTCATACTGTGGTCCCTTGTAACCTCAGGTCTTTAATGTGATCGCTTTCAAATTTAAAAGATCCAGGTGGAAATATTTTTACTATGCTGGTAACAATTCTACAGAATACCTGAATTCTTAACACTGTTATGTTTCAATATAAGTGGTGACTTTTTCTTTTCATGTCTTTGATCTGGTTTCGTTCCTGTAATACAGCCACCCAATTTTGTGGGGGGAGGGGGGTGGTGGGAATAATACGTGGGGGTTTTTTTGTACAAACGTGTTTCTCAGTGTGGTGTTATTTTGGAGAAGGGAGTTTGGGAAGATTGGAGGAAATTGATCAAGAAGGCCTAATCTCCCTTTTTCAGTGAATAAATAGAACGTTTCTGGATTCTAGTCCCATTCTCTGCATTCACACATCAGTCTCTTCATGTGTCCTATGAAGAACCTAAATATTCAGCCCCACCCAGTCCTGGTCAGCAATTAAAGTTCAGTGATTCGGGGCCTCCTGACTGACCATTTCATGACACTTAAGGAGTACACAGTTAAATGTGCCTTGCCCACTGTTTGTTTCCATGGTAAAAATGAAGAAAGGAGTATGGCCAACATCCTGACCCTGCCAAGAGAAGAATGAGTAGTTTTGCTTTGGCAAGCTAGAGAATGTCAGGATGCAGTGTAGACAGCTTCGAGTTGGAGGCAGGCCTTAAAGGCAGTTAATTCTGTGAACCTTGATACACTTTTAAGGACAGCCTTTGAGCACCCACAGATGCAAACCCTGTGCAGAAGACAGAAGCCATTGCCTTCAAGATGCTTATGAACCCAGTGAGGCAAAAAAAAGTGGAATCTGGGTCTGCAGAGAGGTGAACGTTCGGCTTCTCCCAGAAGTGTGCCGGGCCAGTTGTGCTTTGCTTTCGGACCTGTTCCAACTCTTCCCTCCAGTAAGGGGTGTTCAGGCCAGCGGGGTCCCCCAGAGTTCCATTGCTACCCTAGGGTGATGAAGGAGGTTAATCCTTGATCCAAGTTAAAGACTGGTTTATAAACTTGAGTGTGAGTTCTATTTAAAGCGTAACAGGACATGTACAATCAATCTCTCTCAGTCTCCTCAGATCCTTACTGTGGTGTGGTTCCCCCAAATGTGATTAAGGACAGCAGTTTTCCCACCTCAGTATGGATCAGGGTCACCGGTAGGAATTTTCGCATGCAAGCAGCTGAGCCCCGCCCTCAGAACTGATTCAGTAAGTCTGGAGTGAGTTCTGAAATTTTGTGTTTTTAACATATTCCCAGGGGATCCTGATGCACCTGGTCAAAGGACCACCCTTTGAGAACCACTACTTAGGAAGGCTGTATGGTAGAGCAAGATCTCTACGGTTCCTGGCAGTCCATCCTATGAGCTCCATTAGCCCAGTTAACATTTGCAGGCGTTATGTGCCAGGCGTTGGACCTTGCATGCCATGAAATAATAACTATGAATAAGGTAGGCAAGGCCACTGCACTCCAGGCTGCTTATGCTCTTATGAGGTGGAGGAATACCAGACCCAAAGTAGCTAGTAAGAAATAGGATTTTTTAGAGAGTGCCAAGTGTTCCTGAAGAAAAAGAAACGGTGTAATTGAGCTTTCTGGGGGGTAAGGTAAATAGTCTGTGAATTGTATGTGCTTTCACAATTTCTGTCCTGTCCTGTCCCGCTGGATGTGGTAACCCGAGGAGGGTTCATCTTTCCAGGAAGACCTCATCCTAATAGAGCACCCTTTTGTCTGGATATGCAGTGCCAGCCCTGACATGTCTTTATGGAAACCCCGCTACTTTCTGTTCAACCGTTCTGGAACATGATGGCACTTCAGTTGTTCCTGTTGACGGAGGACTTCTTGGGGACGAGGTCAAAGTACTTTGATCCCCTGTTAATGGGTTATGTCCATCCAAGAAAGTCACCTTGCAGAATGGGATGGAAGCCCAGGAGCCCTGATGTTGGGTCTCCTTGTGAATGGCCCCCCTGGACTTCATTTCCCTGTGGCTTGTTTTTAGGCCTGCCACCTCTCCTATTAGGAAGCACCTTTGACCCTGAACTTGAAACTAGAGCTGAGACAGTAGTGACTAAAGGGGGAGAGTCCTGTGAATCAGCTTAATCAGAGGTTCCAAAAACAGCTGGAGCTAGCTCTCCCAACTCATGAGACCCCAAGGAGGGAGAGCCTTTTCTGATCCCCTCTTCCTGTTCCTGCCTTGAAGAACTAGAGCCATCTTTATTCTCTTGTGTCCCCAGAGGCCTCTCGAGGCCCTTCCACTACAGACCTTTAGGGTATAGCCTTTGCAGACTTCAGCAAAATAGCCATGCCTTAATACAGCACTGTGACCACCACCTTCAGACAACTGAGAAAAGAAAATACCCCCCACTCTCTTCTATGGCAACCTCCCACCTAAGGTGCTCTCACTACCACCAGATGGTTCCTGAGGGAGTTAGGAAGCAGCAGTGACATTGGATGGTAATAACGCCATTGCACAAGCTGATTTCCATGGCTGATTTGGCCCTGCCACTTACGGATTTCCCACGGCCATCCAGATTGGCATTCCTTTTTCTGGTCTGCTTATTGTACAGTAGCTGTGGGGTTCCTGAGAAGCACTTGGAGAGGTCGCCAGCTGGGAGAGGCCTAGTTGCTCCATATCTGATGGTGTGTTGGCTTGTGCTGTGTGGCTTTCTCCCAAATGACTTGGCTTTAGGGTAATGAAATTCAGGGGCTTTTGCAGCAGTCTTGCAGCAAACCCACTGCCTGCCTGGACGAGATGCCCACCTCTAAATTGTCACATGCTTTTCTAGGATCAATACTTGTACAATTGAGAAGAACCCAGTTCCTGCGTGAGGAGATGGTTGTCGGCGCAAATAACTCAAGTCCCTGGCCCTTGGTTCTTCCCTTCTTCCTGGTAATAGTGCAAGAAGGTCCACTACCAGCCCCCCATCCTCCAAAGTGGTCAGAGCTGACTGCCCTGCAGCCCAGAACTCTCCTGGCAGGGGAGAGGCCATGCTAGATGGCCCTTTCTGACTCTGACTTAGGACATGAGTCTGGATTATTGTCACACTCTACCCTGTTAAGAAATCATAGCATTAATGTTTCAATGCCCAGATGTGGGTGTTGGGATTGGGAAGAGAGGCAGGGCTTCCATTCTGCCAAGTGAGGCCTGACCTCTGCATCCTGATCACTCTTATGAAATGAACCAAGAATGAAAAGGTTTGAAATCAAGATCTTAGCATAAGTCCTGGCCTTACCAATCTGTGTCAGTGTGCAAATGTGCAAAATGGTAAGGTATTTGTAGCATGATGGTGAAGAACGAGACAAATTACAGTACTAGGAAAACTAAAATGACAGTAGTTACTACTGAGGAACCATGCTGCATCCTGTCCCGATGAAAGTATGTCCCAGCCATGGCAACCAGAGCAGCTCCTGCCCTGGACAGCCCCCTAGTTAAGCTAGAGGCTTTCTGTGCACATGGAGGCAGGCTGTAGCCATGGCAATGGGCCTTATGCCTGCTTTGGTACTGGAGGCAGGTTGCCAAACCCAATAGGAACCTCCGAGGTATATGGAATCTTCATAAAGCATCCCTGATGCCCAAATGCAAAAAACTTGAATGGACGTGGGCACAAGCTCTAGATAGAGCTAATTGTCCTTTTCTTTCACTCCTATGTCTTAACCACTGTGCCCAGAAAAAGCATTGCATTCACTGGACACTATGTTTACCACTTTCAACATTATGTGAGTTGAGTTACTGACTCTCCCAAGGTCACACAGATCTGATGCCGAATCCTGCTGTGTCACACCCCATTGCACGATGAGCTTCCATCCATCTCAGAGGTGTCACCAAACCAGGTATGCTGTGCTGAGTTCTGAAACTGCTGGTGAGGTCTGCTAGGGAGGATCAGAATGAAAGTGAGTGGCAACCATTGATTTAAAATCCCAAAATGAAGAAGGTTAAAATTTGTCTCCCAGGAAGGGAAGAAGGTTGTTGAGGAAGGAGACTTTCCATATTTCATTTTATACCATATGCTCGTTATAATTCAAAAATTGAACTTAAGGGGTGTCTGCCTGGCTCAGTTGGTGGAGCATGCAACTCTTGATCTTGGGGTTGTGAGTTCAGACCCCAGGCTGGGCGTGGAGCCTACTGAAAAAAATTTTTAATTGAAAATAAAAATATATTTAAATATTTAATAAAATATTTTAAAACGAAAAACAAGTAGCTCGAGTCTTAACAAAGAAGTGGAAGAATGGCCCCGTTCAGACCTTATGAAAAACACGTGAGTAGTTGTCATACCCCAGACCTCAAAGGGACCCATCCTTGAGGCATCCTTCCCACACAGACTGGCCTCAAGAAGGAGGAGATAGATGTGTCCACCAATATCCTCCACTCTGACAAACCACCACTCAAGAGTCCAGGAGACACAGAGAAGCAGAGGAACGCCTAAAAACATGTACATAGGCCAAAAAAGAAGATACAGGGATAAGCTACAGACAAAGGAAGCGAGATGGGGTTGGAGGCTGTATTAGTGCCTCTGTGGCCAACCAACAAGTACAAAGCCCAGCCTGACCCTCTGCTCAGAGAAGGTGGTTGTTCCAAACTGGTATTTCCTGTCCCCAGAGGCAGCAAGAAGCCATGTGGAAAGAGCCTCAGGAAGTCAGCCCCTTTGCGGAAAGCTCCAGACCTATGGTTCTGGGGTGGGAGTACCTGGTTGCCATTCATTTGTTTATGCTTCTACACCTCAGGGAGCCTCCCTGTGCCTGACCCTGTGCAAAGTGCCTTGCAATCCAGTGGGGAATTATCGTAGACAATTCAGTGACAGGTTCGCAGAGGCAAAAGGTGACAGGAACTGAGCTTTCTGGGGTAAGGAGTTTGCCAGGCAGACCTGGAAGGAAGGGAACACCAGGCCTGCTTAACAGACCGCTGCAGTAGTTGTTCCAGTGAGAGAAACACACTTTGAACCAAGGAAATCCCATCCAGAGCCACACGCTAGGACATTAAGGGATAGATTCTCCAATTTAGCCATCTATGTGGCTGCCTAGTTACAGAGATGGGAGTGTCTCAAATACCAGGGGTGTCACGTCCAAAGTTGACCCTGAATGTCATCATTCGGGTCATTAACACATCAGGAGGTAGACGGTTGCTTTGGGCAATAAACTAGGTAACTAGGCCACAACTCTCCAGCCAAGCAGGGCTCTGGGGATGAGGGGTCCCTGGCCGAACTGAGCTTTGGACGGCCCGCAGACTACTCTAACGCTGGGCCTGGTGCCCCCGCGTCCATAGGCTATGATCTAGGCCATTTGGGTCTGTCCAGGAGCTTTAACTTTGGTGACCTGGAGCACATGGGCGGTGATGTATCCTGGGAGGAAGGGACCAGGATTAAAGGCCGCTGTCCAGGCTGCCCCGAAGAGGCAAGAAGGAAGGTGGGGTAGTCGCAGTCTGAGGAAGGTCTTGCCCCCTGCCCCTGGGATGCGTTGCGGCGGGCCTGGCTGTGCAAGGTATGGGCTTTGGCTACGGACGGATTAGGTCTGATCCGATTAGAGCCCGGGCCGTCGGCTTCGCCCCCTTGCCTGGCGCTGCCAGCGCCCGCCCCGCCCTCGTGGACACCCGCAGACCTCCCCGAGACCCTTCCCCTCCCCGAACACGGCATTGGCGCAGAAATCTGAGAGGCTCCGTGCACCCCGGGCTCAGCTCATTTCCACAGCTCCAGCTCGGGCTTCCGCCCCCTGCGGCCCTTCCGAGCCCCGCCCCAAGCTTGCGGGTGTCTGGGCCCCCGCCTCCGTGCTCGCCGCGTGGCGGGTGGGTTCCTCGCAGGTGGGGGGCCCGTGCCAGCTCTCCACGGGGAGGGCGGGCCCCGCCCCACAGGTCTCCCGCCCGTGCACCTGTCGGCTAACGCCACGCACGGCGCTGTGCTCCGCACCCGCGCTACTCCACGTCCGTTTGTCTCGGCGTCCCGAGCCGGGGGTCTGTCTGTCCCCGGCAGGCGGATCGAGCGGGCGGGCGTCAGAGCTACGTGCGGCGGGGCGGGCGCGGCGGGCGGGGTGGGGGCGGCGCTGAGCGCGGCAGCGGCGGCGCGGGGAGGCGGGGAGGCGCGGCGCTCCGGGGACAGCGGCGGACGGCGGCGGCGGCGGCATGCGGCTTCTCGCGCTGCCCATCGTGGGCTGAGACGGCCGCAGCGCGGGCGGGAGGCGCGGCGGCCGGTGAGCCGAGGGCGCAGCCAGCCGGGCAGACCGCGGACAGCGGTCGGGGCGCCGCGCCATGGGCCGAGCCGGGGGCGGGGGCCCGGGCCGGGGGCCGCCGCCTCTGCTGCTGCTTCTGGGGGCCGCGCTGGTCCTCGCCGCCCGGGCCGCGCCGGGTAGGTACCGACTGCGACCAGGACCCCCGCGGCCCTCGAGCCCCACCCTGGGCCAGGGTCCCGCTGGCCTCGGGTACAGGCGGAGTTAGCGAGCTGTGGCAAGGGGGCGGGGCAGCTCCTTGCCCGCGACCGGGGCGGGGGAAGGGGCGCGCGAAGAGGTGGGATACTTGGCGGAGGCCGAGGGGTTGGGGGCGGCCCCGGCCCGGGTGTTCGGACAGAGGTGCCGGTTGGGGGAGGGGCCTGGGTGGGAGGGGCCTGAGGGTGAGACTTCGGGGCGGGACCTTGAGGTGATGGGGCCATGAGGATGAGAGTTGGGGCGGGGCCTGGCGTGGGGCGGGACCCTGAGGGTGCGACTTTAGGGCGGGGTCTGGAGGTGAGGTGGAGCCCGGAGGGTAAAACCTCCGCCTTGGGCGGGAGGTGGGAGCCGCCGCGGTTACACTGCGGGCTTGTCGGGGGCGGGGTATGATGGCCGAGGGGCGGGGCCTGAGCGAGAAAAGGTCCCGGGCGGGGTGGGGGCGGGCCCTTGGGAAACCTTGAATTGGTCTCTTCGGGTGGGCGGGGGGCGGGGCCCTGACGCCGCGCCCCCTACCTCCCGTCCACAGCCCGTGAGGCTGGCAGCGCCGTCGAGGCCCACGAGCAGGTGAAGAGCATCCTGGCGAGGGAGCCGACTGCCAACGAAACGAGGGAGAAGGCCGGCCCACCAGCAGCTGAGGAAGACGAGACCTCGTGGACCGCACCTGGCGGTGAGCAGGCCATGATGGGGCCTAGTGTCGGGCCAGAGGAGGTGCTGGAGGCGTCGGCAGCGGTGACCGGCGCACCCTGGCTGGAGGCTGACAGCCCTGGCCTGGGTGGAGTGACCGCAGAGGCCGGCAGCGGCGACACCCAGGCCCTTCCAGCCACGCTCCCGGCTCCCAAGGAGGCCCTGGGACAGTCATCGATGGCCCCCTCCATCCCCAAGGCTACAGAGGCCAGCAGACCACCCTCCCCCACACCTGGCGACATGCTGAGCCCCGGCCCAGAACACCCCAAGGAGAGTCCCTTGGAGGTTTGGTTGAACCTGGGAGGCAGCACACATGACCCTCAAGGGCCAGAGCCCACATTCCCCTTTCAGGGCACAATGGAGCCCCAGCCAGCGTCAGATATAATTGACATCGACTACTTCGAAGGATTGGATGGTGAGGGCCGTGGTGCCGACCTGGAGAGCTTCCCAGGGTCGCCAGGAACCTCAGAGCACCACCCTGATACTGGGGGAGAGACCCCTTCCTGGAGCCTGCTTGACTTATACGATGACTTCACCCCCTTTGATGAATCTGACTTCTACCCCACCACATCCTTCTATGATGACCTTGATGAAGAGGAGGAGGAAGAGGAGGATGACAAGGATGCAGCGGGAGGTGGAGACCTGGAAGATGAAAGTGACCTTCTGGTGCCTACCGAGAAGCCTGGTCTGGGGCCCGGGACTGGCCAGCCTACCAGTCGGTGGCATGCTGTCCCCCCACAGCATACTCTGGGGATGGTCCCTGGCAGCAGCATCGCCCTCAGGCCCCGCCCTGGAGAGCCAGGCAGGGACCTGACCCCAAGCGAGAATGGCACTGAGTGCCGCAGCGGCTTTGTGCGACATAATGGCTCCTGCCGGTCAGTGTGCGACCTCTTTCCAAGTTACTGTCACAATGGCGGCCAGTGCTACCTGGTGGAGAACATAGGGGCCTTCTGCAGGTAAGGGTGTGGCAGGCAGGTGCACAGAGGCTTGTAAAAAAACTCCTGAAGAGTGTTTGTGAGGCAGACTCAGCAAAGAGGGGGATGTGATAGGCACAACTTCCAAGAGGTTGTGTGTTCCCAGGCCAAGAGGATCAAGAGACGTTCACTCAGATATCTTCTATGGGGAACTACTTCTTAAATGTACTTCCTGTGATCTCATCACAAGGAGAGATTCCTCAGAAGTAAGATTTTGTATTTCCTCCAAGCGTGTTTTCTTTACCAAACCACTAAGCTTTACAAAGGCAAAGGGAGGGGACTTCTCTAAGGGTTTTGGAAAGAGGTCTTTACTGGCTTCAGGTGGTTCGTTGGAGAGTTCCGGCTATGCTAGCAGAAAAAGTAGGCTTATAAGCCTACTCGGGAAGAAAGATGGCTGCGGAGCACTCCCCCTGAGCCATGTGTGCGGCTAGAGGAAGACCCTATCTCCCTGCAAGGCATGTGTAGGGAGGTGGGCATGTAAAGTCAGAGTGAGGACCTTCTCATTGGGAGCAGACCCCAAAAGCAGCCATTCAAAAAGGTCAAGTCAAACAAAGTATCTTTCCTGGCATATCAGATGTGGTAGGGTCTCTTAATTTGGGGTAGTGGATTTTTCCCTTCTACCTTGATTTTTGTCTTCCTTGGGATACCCAGTGCAGAATGTTTTGAAGACCCAGAGAGGTTAGTGTCTCTAAGGACATAGACTGTAGCCACCATCCCATGCCACCTCAGGAATACCTCATACACCTGCCGTCATGGCGTGAGAGCTCACTGGCTTTTTGTGGAAGAATCACAAGTCAGGGGTGATGTGGATAGTTTCCTTGTCTCCATCCTCTACAGGCCCTAGAAGTAGAGTAGAACCCCCAGATTCCTCTGGTACCTGTTTCCATTGGTCCTAGGAGGAGAATTTCTGTAAGCTGGGGGTCTCTTTAAATGTCATTCCTGATGTTTCTCTTTCTTGGTTTTTTTTTTTTTTGGAGGTGTGTAAAGAATTCAAATTCTGTAGGTCTTGATGTTCTGATAGACGAATAACATGTAGAAGGCATGAATGTTGTGCCTTTGGCATTAAAGCTTGACTTCTAGTTCCTTCTTTCATATAAATGATCGTGAGATGATTAGGGTCAGTCATATAGGATGTGCCCACACGGTTCTGATTGGAGTAGTCCAGTCATTGCTAAAAGGAACCATGATCAAGAAATTATGGCAACAAGACCTTGCCTGTTGGTTAAGGGCTACCAGAAATATGTGGAAACCCTGTGATTTTGCTCCTCAAGCTTTCGTTAGGGGAACTACAGTGATGATTTTAGCCTGGGAGCAGTGAAATCATTATCTTCCATCCTATCGGAGGCCCACATTTTCACCTTCAAAGTAGTCTTTTCCTATCACAGTATGAAATGTAGGGTCCTTGCTGCTTCTGGAGAGCTAGAAAAGGTCCCAGAACCTCCTGGAGCTCTTGGGACGCCCCAGTGAGAAATTAAGCTTGTCCTTAGTAAGCTGTGTGGGTGTGCTGACCAGGGACCCTCCAGTGGGTCCTGCCTCAGAAGGGCTTTTCCATAAGTCTCCCCTCGCCCACCTTCCCCACCCCCTCAGCCCCCCCCCCCCCCCCCGCTTGCTCACCTTCCATCCCGGGGTCACTCTCCGGCCTCCCCCCACCTCCCCCAGAGCCTCCTCCTCCCACTGTGCACAACCAGTCTCGGCTGTGGCCTGGAAACTGTTTTGCATTCCACTCACAGGAGACTGCCAAGCCCTCAGTTGCAGACTGCAGCATGCCTTTGTCTCCGCCGCCCTGGCCCACTGCAGGGAAATGATCGGAGCTACAGCAGAACTTCTCCAGAGCAGCAAGTTAGCAGGATCTTCTTTCCCCGCCCTCCCCAGACACATAGCCTCCCTGGACTGCAGAGGGTCAGTTGGAAAAGAAAGAATTTCCTGTTAAGTTACATCTCCCCACCCTATTCCGGAGGTGGAGGAGCCCAGTTCTCCAATGCTTAATTTCCCCATTCCTGGACCCCTTTTCTCTTGTCTGTCATTCACCCTGAGGTTCATGTCCTCCCTCATTTGCCTGCTTCTGTATCCTTCCACATCTTTCCTCTTTGAAGCAGCCTGGTTCCCATGGAAACAGCAATGTCATTGGAAGAGTTGGAGCCTGGGAATGTCCCCAAGGGCAAGAGAAAGTCACTCAACAAAAGGACTAAAACCCACCCAGAGGGTTGATTCTCACTGTGCTTTCCTGACATTTCTCATGGTAATAGGATACGAAGCTTTAGGGGCAGAATTTGGGGGGCTGCGATAGGAGGGGAATGTACATCCATCTTTGTGTTCGTCCTTGTCTGTCACTTCCTTACATTTTGGCGTCTGGATAGCCTGGTGAACTAGATGGGACTGCAGAACAGCAAGATAGGTTCTCACGTGCAGAGTGGATTGACTGCTTTTGGAGCCAGAGATCCTATTATCTTGTCTTTCACCCAGAGCCAAGGGCAGGGGGAGCTGAGAGAATCCTGTGATTGTCATTGAGGCTGCGAGGGGGAAAGCCAGGGTTCCCGCCCTCCGCAGTCGCTTCATACTCATGGGAATGACCAGTTCACTCAGTTTCTCAGTGCCCTGGTTGCCTTGTTTATATCATGGACCTTAGCGCTGCTCTGCCCACTTCATGGGACGTCTGTTTAAGATTTACTTAAATTCAAGTTAGTTAACATACAGTGTAGTACTGGTTTTAGGAGTAGAAGCCAGTGATTCATCTCTAACATACAACACCCAGTGCTCATCCCAACAAGTGCCCTCCTCAGTGCCCGTCACCTCATGGGGTGGTTGTACAGAGTCTCAGCTCTGAGGCCTGCACAGATCGGGGACATCACACTTCCTCAACACAGTCCCAGGAATGGGCTGTTGAGGTGAGTATGGGGCTCAGGGACCAGGCCCTCGCTGTGGCCACGGCTGCCTGCCTGTCATCTCAGTCTCTGTCTGTCGCCGCCACAGGTGCAACACACAGGACTACATCTGGCACAAGGGGATGCGCTGCGAGTCCATCATCACCGACTTCCAGGTGATGTGCGTGGCCGTCGGCTCAGCCGCCCTTGTACTGCTCCTGCTCTTCATGATGACAGTGTTCTTCGCCAAGAAGCTATATCTGCTCAAGACAGAGAATACCAAGCTGCGTAGGACCAAGTGAGTCTGTGTGGGCCCGCCCCACCTGACCCTACGTCCGCGCCCCTCCACCTGCTCCAGGGACATCGTCACGAGGGGCCTGGGCACCTGCTCTACATCCCTAGTTGTGTTTTTCACACCAAACACTCATCCAAGTGTATCCATTCCTGTGCGGGATGTGCTGGCATTGCCGTAGAGCCCAAGACCCCGTGGCCCCTCTGCCGCTGTCTGGCACTATTCCCGACACCCCCCACCCCGGGGATAGATGGTGCTTAAAGAAAAGGCCACCAGTGCACCTGGCTGTGGTCCCCCGTGTAGGTCACTATGCTCAGCCCACCACTGGCTGACTGTACCTGTTTCCCAGGGCTTTGTCTGTCATGGCCGGTGTGAGGATTCCACTCACACATCTACAGGAAGGAACCCCAGCTCCCTCAGACCTGCTGTCACTCGGTACGGGTTCTTCCTCCACGAACATGGAATAGAAGGGGCTTGGCAGTGCATTGCTGTTGAAAACTTGTCAACCCTTGGTCCGAACAAAAGTGCAAGGAATTTAGGGAAATCCACCTTACCTCTCCTAAGTAGAATATTGGGCGTGGGAGGGGCTAGGCTTAACTTCTGCTGTGGATTTTAAGGGCCAGATGGGAATAGAGTCTCGCGTCAGCTTCTCTCTCAGCAGAGGAGTGGCTGCTGTGTGCTTGTGACAGTCAGCACGCATTTGCCTTTACATCCGTGCCTTCAACACTTGGACGTGACCTTATATGCTGAGAGAATCACTCTTAGCACTGAGCCAAAGAATGTCCTAAAGTGTCACTGGAGTCAGAAAAGGAGGAGGTGGCAGTTCAGCCGCCTGGGGGCCCGTGAGAAAATTTATGCAGAACTGTCCCCAACCTCCCTTTTACCCTGTTGCCCCCTTATCCCCTCCCCCCTGACCTGAGACCCCCTCCAGAGAATGTGACTGAAGGACTTTCCCTGGGTCCTGGGAAAAGGACAAACACCATCTGTTGTTGCTCCTTTGCTGGGTAAACTCCTGCAACGTGCACTCGCTGGCCTTTCAGCTCACCATCCTGGGGCAGAAGGGATCTCCCCATTGTGCCTGTGCACTAAGGCGGGGCCGTATCTGTGCGTGTGATCACAAGCCAGGACCCTTGTTTCCCCATGCCTGCACCCAGGACGGCTGCAGCAGAGGGGAGCAGAGGGAGAGGGTGCGACCACCTATCAGGATAGCTGCTGAGGAGGGTGGGGGAGAGAAGGGGCAACTGCCAGGGGGGCAGCAGCCAGAGACAGGGCCCGTTCTCAGCCTTCCTCCCCTAGCAGGCTACACATTTTGTACAGAGCATGGCCCCCGTGCCCCTTCAGCTCAAACGCTGTCACCCTCTTTCCCAGGGCCGGTTACCACTCTGATAACACCACACATAGCACGACGGATACTGCTGTGCTGTACTGACTCTAAGATACACATCGCCCCCGCCCCCATATTCACATGTCTGAAATTGGTCGCTTGTATCTTATAACCACTGTTGGCCAGATGCAGTCATGATGTAGTTGTAAGTGCCTGGCGTTCGCGATCCTGGCCAGAGCTGTTCATATCACCATCAGTTCTTTATCTAATGTCACAATGAGCTACTTCCAGTATATAATAAACGCTCTAGGTGATAAGAAAGTATTGGATCACAGTTTAAATGGTAGAAGTTTTTTTCTCAGCGGCCCAGCAAGTAATGGCACATCTTATTACGGCCCGTGGCATTTGATGAAATATAGTATTTGACCCAGGAAGCTCTCGTCAGGTTTGGCCGTGATCACTTCACTCACATTTTCCCTGCTCTCTTCTGTCCTAACCAGCAAATTCCGGACCCCGTCTGAGCTCCACAACGATAACTTCTCCCTCTCCACCATTGCCGAAGGCTCTCACCCAAACGTAAGGAAGCTTGGAGACACTCCCCGTACCTCCTTCCCCCCTGCCCTCACCTTGGCTCTCTGTGGTAACTTGTCTGTCAGGTAACTCGTCTTCCCCCCACAACTCCCCTCAAGCTAATGCACACCCGGCCCCTACCCTGTCTCTGATCTATTTCCAAGTGAGTGTGGAACCCCTCCCCACAGCTCTGGAGGTCAGCTCAGGGTGACCTGCTGGGACCGGGATTGTGGGACTGGGGGCAGGATGGCGTGTCACTTCCTTGATGAGCAGAGTTACAGGTAGTATGGAAGCTCTTTGTCTAGGAGGACTCCTGATTTTTAGCTTCGTCTAGACTTTAGAAGTCTGATTGGTCTTTCTCCTTGTCTCTCTACTTTCTGTATCAAGAAGAAACACTCTGCTTTCATTGAGAGGGAATTTCCTGGCAGGCACTGGAGTGAATGGTAGTTGCTCTTTGGGATGAGCGCAGAAACCTCTGGATGGCTAGGAAAACAGTGTCCTTTATATTGTTTAAGCACCCTAAAACTGGCAGGCATATATCCACTGGTGAGGGTAAGATAAGCACAGAACACTGCTGGAAGCATGAGTCTGGGGGTAAGTTCTCTTCTTAGGAAGATGGGCTCGTAAATGTCAGTTGAAACCCAATAGAAGGTCCCAATAGACCAGTTTCTAAAGATCCTGGCTTAGTGTGTTATCTGGACCAGACAACCAGTTAAGTACTGGATACTGTCAGAGAGACTTTCATAAATAAAGCGGAAACCATCCAAGCTCCAGATCGTGTCACAGCCAAGTCCAGGAATTCGGCACATGGCTCGTGCTACCGTATGGGACAGCACAGATCTAGATCGTTGTTTTCCTTTTATAGATGGGTAAAGTGTAGCCCCCAGAAGGAAAAGAGAGAAGAATAGTAAATGGGACCTTGTTCACCAAACCCCAGGAAAGAAGAACTTGGCCTGGTGGAGGAGGAGCAAAGAGGTCCTTTAAATAAGAAATGAAAGAGGTTAGTTTAGGATAATTTTTTGAAGTCTTTGATATAAAGGGTAGAGAAACAACAGATATTATTTTACTTGGTATGCATCAAGATATTAATAAGTTCAAGATGGACATAATAACCAAGGAAACAAGATGTCTTATAAACTTTAGTCTTGATAAACACATTCATCAGCTCACAGGATATAGGCCTGTGCGTATACCCCCTTCCCACCTAGCCCAGCGCCTCGCGGTAGTATGCATTCAGTCATCTGTGGAATACTGGTGACTGATGGCCTGCTGCAAGGTCTTCTGGTTCTGTTGTCTGATCTGCCATCTCATACATGTGGGGCAGGTCAGACCTGAACGATGGTTCCTCCAGTCAGGGTATACATTGTCCGCAGAGTGCAAGTGTTTTAGGAAAGTTTCTCACACATACATTTTCTGTCACCCCAAGTGTAGAAAGACTCCTTCCCTCTTCCCAAAGAGGGAGAGGAAGGAATTAGCTTTTCTCGGAGGTCTTGGTCACATGAGCCAATACGGAGGTTTCCAGTTCTTCTTGGCTGACCCAACTTTGTGGAAGGGACAGCATTTGTCCATGAACGTTCCCACTGACCTTGAACTCAGAACATGGCAAGCCTTAAAAACGGAGTGGAGCAGGGACTGGGCAGCTATGGTGGACTCTGCTGAGAAGGGCCGTGGGGTTTTCTGGGCAGTGCTCAGGACATCTCTCAGTGAAGTGGCGGCAAGATGAGGTTCTGGAGGTCTCTGTCACCTCTTGGATCTCGAAGGTCATTCCCACCTGGCATCTTTCCCTCAACTTGTGTCCCAGGGGACATCGTGTCCTCTCTGCCAAAGCCCTGAGCATGAGAGGGGACGCCTGTCCCGTCCAGCAGGGTGTGTACTTGTGGATTTTCTACCTTCATCTCTTAACTCTCTCCACCTAGCCCAAAAGTCAGACTTGGTCATACTGAAGGTCTTGCAGGCACTGGCAGTTAAGACCGTTGCCACTTTATTATGGCGCGAAGCTCTGTCTGTTGCTCAGCCGCCATATTGGCTGCTTACCAGTGATGCTAGCAGCAGGATGAAAGCCGGGAGATCTCCAGGCGAGCTGGGAGGGGGAACCAGGCGCCTCCAAGTCACACCCGCCCATGTAGTCTCTGCCACCTCCTTCCCCTCACCCCTCAAATGCCCTTGGTATTGAAGGCTCCGAAAATTTTGGAGAGTCCTACTTATCTTAATAGAGGGGTTATTTCTTTTACATAAGTGAAGTGGACTGAGTGGGTCATTTTCCCCACCCATCTCCAGCAATCTCTACAGGCCACACTCTGAATGATTTCAGACAACATCTGGGAAGGAGCCGCTGCTGGTGTCTGTGCCGGCGACACTTCCCCTCCCCGCCACGGCTCCAGTGGCCTCGTGCGGCTCCTCGCCTGGGTTCCGCAGCCAGGGAGCCAGTGGCCGAGAGTGCGTGGGCCCTGGAGCTGAGCAGCCAGCCCCCCGAAAGGAGCATCGGGGAAAGGGGAGGAATGGCTAGTGTGTGGGCAGCACAGCGTGTGGGAAGTCACCCGAGTCCCACGGCAAACGCTGCACCGTCAGCGAAGGTCGTGGATATAACTTGGCCTTCCTGAGATTTGACAGACCTTCCAGGATTTCAGTCTAGTAATTACTAGACTTGTCCATGGGGTTCTTTAGTCCTCCCCTGACCTCCCCGTCCCCAATTTAAATCTTTCTTACTCCTAGGCTCGATTTCTTTCATGTATTTGGTAAAATACTGACTGCCCATCCCCTTCTGAGAGAGATTTGTGTCTGGACAAGTGGGGGTGCGGGCCTGAACCCACACTACCCCTGGGCTGAAGGATGTCCATTTGGCTGGGGTGGAATGCCGGGAAGGGGGACGCAGAGCAGTTGCCAGGACTTGGGCCAGATGGAGGGCCAGCTCCGTCTCCACGAGTGACTTCCGCAAGCCAAAGGCAGACGGGCCTTCTGCAGAGGGTTTCAGCAGCCCTAAGCTTAATAGGATCTAGTTCTGGAGGAGACACGTGGATTAGGATAGCTCCATCTTGGTTTAGACACTGCCTCACCTGTGCTGTTTGTTGAAAGTACTTAGCTTGTCTAATAGCATCGTGGGATACATACGTTCCTTATTTTTAGAATATCCGTATCCCACCTATCGGCCCTGAAGTCGGTTTTCTCATCTGTCTAAATCCCATGAGCCCTCAAGGGGCCAGGCTTCATTTGGGCCCTCACCTTCATGGCATCACAGCTTAGATGTCCAGATCTGTAAACACCCCTAAATCTACTTTTCCTCACATGATGCCCCTGTTTGCCCTCAAAGCCTGTCTGATGTCAAGGATGGGGTGGGGGGAGCAGGATGTTGAACAGCACGGAAGTGAGTCCTGTCCTCGTGAGAGGGTGGGTGAACACAGGCCATCCTCTCCTGTTCCAGGCTTGCTGTGATCCAAAGTCTGTTCTATCCAGGATCTTTACTTTTTTTTTTTTTTTAAGTTTATTTATTTATTTTGAGTGTACTTGGGCATGAGTT
The DNA here is from genome assembly GCF_016509475.1 of Prionailurus bengalensis. Taxonomy (NCBI): domain Eukaryota; kingdom Metazoa; phylum Chordata; class Mammalia; order Carnivora; family Felidae; genus Prionailurus; species Prionailurus bengalensis. Next base: position 17,158,846 of record NC_057348.1, on the reverse strand, counting down.
GGGGAGGGCAGAGAGAGAGGGAGATAGAGAATCCCAAGCAGGCCCCGTTCTGTCAGCCCAGAGCCCAACAGGAGGCTCCAACCCACGAACCGTGAGATCATGACCTGAGCCAAACAAGAGTCGGACTCTTAACCGACTGAGTCACCCAGGTGCCCCGACCCAGGATCTTTAAAGGCCCACCTCTCAAGCTTCCGTGCCCAGTGTCTTTCCCCACACCACGCAGAAGTACATGGAATGAAAATTGCAGTTCTACCCCCTCCCGCTTCCCTCTCCTTAAAGCCTGTGTGTGTACGTGTGTGTACGTGTATACATATACTTAATATATCATGGAGATCTTTCCATCTCACCACATCTAAATTTATGCTCTTGAAAAGGTTTTTTTCTAAATCTCTCCCAGCAGTAATAGAAAATATCAAGTACCTGAAATCTGCCTCCACACTCTATGAAGTTCATTTCTTCTTATTCTTGTGGAGTTGTGAATGGGGGACGTGTGTTCCCCTGTTGTCCATAAATCATTCCTGAGGTCTTTGAAACTGTATTATAATGCTGTATTCAAGCCAGTCTTCTGAAAAAGTGCTAAGTGAGTCTGGGAGCAGGGGGAGGAGACAGTGGTTTGTTTAGGCACAGGACTTTTGAACACCCATAGTATCCTGCATAAGCCTGAAGCCTTTCCCTACCTTCTGTCCAACCAGTCACTACCCTGACCTAGTGCTGTTATGGGTCAAACTCAGTAGCAGTCAGCATGGGCAAGGACTCGCCACAGTTGTGTGGAGACTGTCCTGTTCCTTCAGCATGATGATGACCATCAATTTTGGAAGTGGTTAAACCAAGAAAAGTCTGAGCTAGCTGGTCAGATAGCAACATTCTCTACCCTTCTGGCCACCGGTGAGCCTGCCTGGGTGTTCACCCAACCTCTTTGATCAGCAGAGTTCCAAGCACTTACAATAGCTATTTGGAGTGCCTAAGAAGGAACTGAGGCCAGCTGAATCACACTGGGTATATAGGCATATCTCCAAGGTATTGTGGGTTCAATTGCAGACCACTGCAGTAAGTGAATGTCAAGATAAAGCGAATCAGACAAATTCTGTGGTTTCTCAGGGCACATAGAAGTGATGTTACAGCGTGTAATCTAGCAGGTGTGTGATAGCACGTTGTCTAAAAAGATGTACGTATTAATTAAAAAATACATTATTGCAAAAAATGCTAATCACTACCTGAGCTTTCACTGAGTCATAATCACTGATGGCAGATCACATAACAAAAATAATAATAATGAAAAAGTTTGAAATATTGCGAGAATCACCAAAATGTGACACAGAGACATGAGGTGAGCAGTTGCTGCTGGAAAAATGGCACCCACAGACTTGCCTGCTGCAGGGTTACCACGGACCTTCAGCGTAATAACATTTTGGGGCGCCTGGGTGGCTCAGTCGGTTAAGCTTCCCACTTCGGCTCAGGTCATGATCTCACCCTTCATGAGTTCGAGCCCCTCATCGGGCTCTGTGCTCAGCTCAGAGCCTGGAGCCTGCTTCAGATTCTCTCTCTCCCTCTCTCTCTGCCCCTCCCCTGCTCGCAGTCTGTCTCTCTCTCTCAAAAATAAACCAACATTTAAAAAAAAAAATTAAATTTAAAAAATTTAAATTTTCAATGAAAAGAAACGGCAGTGTCTGCAAAGCGTAATAAAAATGAGGTGTGCCTGTAACCCCCAGATGGCCCTGCAGGAAAAGCACGGCAGGAAGGCCGGTGCCACTGTGGGAGTTCTCTGAATGCCCAGAACACAGACCTGGAGGACTATGTACTGGTGTGGGGTTTCCAGAAAACCTCTGACAAGCAAATTCAGTTCAGGGCCAGGAGCTTGTCACAGGGCTGCAGGCAACGTACATGGAGAGACATGCATACATGGGGCAGGTTCACGTCAGAAATGGGTGGGAAGCTAGCCGCATGAGTATTGTGAGTATTGTCTGACGCGAAGCCGCACGAGTACCATCGAGGCGGCCAGACTCACCTGGGCATGGATTGTAAGTTAGCATCTTTTTTTAAATTTTTTTTAACGTTTATTTATTTTTGAGACAGAGAGAGACAGAGCATGAACGGGGGAGGGGCAGAGAGAGAGAGGGGGACACAGAATCGAAAGCAGCTCCAGGCTCTGAGCCATCAGCCCAGAGCCCGACGCGGGGCTCGAACTCATGGACCGCGAGATCGTGACCTGAGCTGAAGTCAGACGCTTAACCGACTGAGCCACCCAGGCGCCCCTAGCATCTTTTGGTAGATCAGCTTCTCCTGGTAAAGGGGCACGCACATCTCTGGCCTCTTGTCAAAGGAGGTATACTTGCCATGGGGAGAGGGGCCCTAGTTTTGCTAGGAGCAGCTCTGCACCTGACCATGGGCCTATTCATGCCCCTGACTAGGGGAGCTCCCTGACCAGTACCTTTCTGGGAAAGCAGAGCCGCAGCAGGATGGAAGGCCCTGCCCAAGGGGAGCTCTGAGACTCTTGAGGGGCCAGGTCAAGTGTTAAAGGGACTATTTCTCTCCCCCTTCCTCCACCCCCTCCTCCTCCCCTCTGAAAACCTCAGACTGGCCTCCATTAAAGGGATTTGTAATCCGGTTACCTGCCAGGTTTCATCCCTGTCTGGCTAGTGTTTTTTTAGGAAGACATTCCTAGAAAGTAGCTGCTAACGAGTCACTTTGGGTCACTTTGGTCCATTCGAGTCTTAGAGCCTCTTTCTTTCTTCTTTCAAAAGCCTAGAGTGTTATTTGATCCCTCTACCCACTGTCTCCTTCATGCCCCTCCTCATCTTTTCTCCTCTTCCAGGATGACCCTAGTGCTCCCCACAAAATCCAGGAAGCTCTCAAGTCCTGCCTGAAAGAGGAGGAGTCATTTAACATCCAGAACTCCATGTCACCCAAACTTGAGGGTGGCAAAGGTGACCAGGCTGACTTGGAGGTGAACTGTCTTCAGAATAACCTAACCTAAAGCAGAACAAGAAGAGAGGAAATGGGGGGAGGGGGGGTGCGGGGAGAAACATGACCTCCTCTTGTACAGAGTCTATTTCTTGTAACCATTTGTTAAACTCTTTTCTTTTTCTGATCTCATGGCATGCTTTGATGTATTTTGTACAGGAGGGGAAACACACGCACACACACACACACACACACACACACACACACCAAGCAAAGAACCCAGACAAAATTGCATACGTTGGGTTGTTTTGTCTGTGCTGTCTGTACATTGCTTCTGCTGCTGTGATTTCTAAACCTACGCTGTTATTCAACTACTTTTTTTTTGTACTTTGACCCACCTTTTTTTGAAATAAGAGTAAAAAACAAAGTTCTTGAAATAAAACTTTTTAAAAAGCCATTTTCCTAATGTCATTGTGTCCACTCACCACCCATTCTTGTCAGTTTGAGTTTGAATTCTTACCTTCACTAAAAGTGTATATTTGTACATGTTTGAAATCCCAGAAATGGTCTATATATTAGCTTAGATGGCCATAACAAAATACCACAGACTGGGTGGCTTAAACAATAGATATGTCTGGAGGCTGGGTGTCCCAGATGAAGGTACCACCAGAGTTGGTTTCTGGCAGGGCCTCTCTTTCTGGCTCGCAAACAGCCACCTTCTTGCTCTATCCACCAATGGCCTTTTCTCTATGCACACGTGGAGAGGGAGGTCTCTGGTGTTACTTCCTCTTCTGATAAGGATGCCAGTCCTATGGATTAGGGCCCATTTAACCTTAATTACCTCTTTATAGCCCCATCTCCAAATACAGTCACATTAGGGGTTAGGGCTGCAACATGCAGCATTTGGGATGACACAATTCAGTCCATGAATCTGTAGCGCCTATTATTAAGAATACCCTTTCCTAGGGGTTCCTGGCTGGCTCAGTCAGTAGTGCGTGCTACTCTTGATCTCAGAGTCATGAGTCCCCAGCCCCATGTTGGTTGTAGAGTTTACTAAAAAAAAAAAAAAAAAAAAAAAAAAAATCCTTCTTTCATAAATATTTACTGAGCACTTAGCCAGGCGTTACGCTAGATGCCAGGAACCCTGGATGAATAAGACATACCCTAACCTAAGGAAATTAACAGTATACTTGAGAAACAGAATTCTAAACAAATAATTATAATACACTGTGCCAATGTCATAATAGAGGTATATACAAATCTGTAAGAGTTGGAATTACTAGTTTAGAAAGGCTTCAAGGAGAGAGCTTTAAGTTGGACTTTGAAGGATGAGGAGGCATTTTTCAGAATCATGTGGGAAGAGAGGACATTCAAGGCAGCAGGAGGATACCCATAGGAAAGTCTTGCCATATGACCAAAGATTGTGAGAGGGAGGTGTCCTAGGTAATGAGGCTGGAAAGGGCAACTTAGGACAGATTGTGAAGGGCCTTGAATGCCATTAAACATGCTGAAACAATGTCAGATTTCTTTTCTTTTCTTCTCTTTTCTTCTCTTCTATTTTCTTTTCTTTTTGTGGTTTCAGGTGTAGAATTTAGTGATTCATCACTTAAATACAGCACCCAGTGCTCAAGTGCACAAGTGCCCTCCTTAATGCCCATCACCCATCTAGCCCATCCCCCCCCACGTCCCCTCCATCAACCCTCAGTTTGTTCTCTGTATTTAAGACTCTCTTGTGGTTTGCCTCCCTCTCTGTTTTTATCTTATTTTTCCTTCCCTTCCCCTATGTTGATCTGTTTTGTTTCTTCACATATGAGTGAAATCATATGATATCTTTCCCTGACTGACTCATTTTGCTTAGCATAATACCCTCCAGTTCCATCTTGCAAATGGCAAGATTTCATTATTTTTTATCACTGAGTAATATTCCAGTGTGTGTGTGTGTGTGTGTATCACATCTTTATCCATTCATCAGTTGGACATTTGGGCTCTATCCATAATTTGGCTATTCTCGATAGTGCTGCTATAAATATTGAGGTGCATGTGCCCCTTTGAATCAACATTTTTGTATTTATTCTTTGGATAAATACCTAGTAGTGCATTTGCTGGGTCATAGGGAAGTTCTATTTTTAATTTTTGAGGAACCTTCATACTGTTTTCCAGAGTGGCTGCACCAGTTTGCATTCCCACCAATAATGAAAAAGTGTTCCCTTTTCTCTGCATCTTTGCCAACATCTGTTGTTTGCTGAATTGTTAATTTTAGCCATTCTGACAGGTGTGAAGTGGTATCTCATTGTGGTTTTGATGTGTATTTCTCTGATGATGAATAATATTGAGCATCTTTTCATGTGTCAGTTGGCTATCTGGATGTCTTCTTTGGGAAAGTGTCTATTCATGTCTTTTGCCCATTTCTTCACTGGATTATTTGTTTTTTGGGTGTTGAGTTTGATAAGTTCTTTATATATTTTTGGATACTGACCCGTTATCTAATATGTCATTTACAAATATCTTCTCCCATTCCATCGGTTGCCTTTTTGTTTTGTTGATTGTTTTCTTCGTACCTCATCAGATTTGTTTTCTAAGAAGACAGCTCTGGAGAGAGTGGTGACGGCAAACAGAATGGAGATTGTGTCAGTGCAGGCAACAAACAAGGGTGGATTCGAGAGACAATTAGGAGTTCAAATAGCCAGAATTACTACTGGGGGAGTTTTCTAGAATTTTGCCGATGTTCAATCTGTGATAATTCCAATAACTGGAATTGCTGTGTGTGTGTTTCTGTTGCCTAATTTCTGCTACTTCTCCTGATTTGTCTTCCCAACTGCCTCGTTATTCTTTATTTTGTGATGGACGTTGTATTTGGAAATAGTTTATTGAAATATTTTAAGGCCTAGGATAATTTCTTCCTTTAGAAAAGGTTTTTGTTTGTTTGTTTGCTTGCTTGCTTGCTTTCTTGCTTGCTTGTTTGCTTGCTTGCTTCTATCAGGTGCCCAGGGGCCCTAGAATTCTGGGATCACATTATTCCAGATCAAGGTTGGAGATTTTCCAGGCCACTGAAACCAGTCCTATGATACTGCAAGGGCTGGTTTGGTTTGGGTTCATCTTTACCTCTAGGGCACAATCTTCTGGCCACAGCCCCAAAAAGGCAATGGTTTACCAGCATCTTTCCACCTTTGGTGGGCCCTGTGCTCCAACTTGCCCCCCATGGCCCCAAATGTTTGGAAACACTACTGTCCTCACCCCCTCTTCCAAATGGGTAAGTCCCTCCAGGGAAGAAGTGGCCCTGAATGCTGGGCTCATCCATCTGATTTCCTGTCCTCTCTGGGACGTCAGCCTTGTAATTCTTTAGTATCTTGTTAGCTCTCTGATGCTTTTCAGATGTTTGCACAGCTTTTGGTGTCCTTAGTGGAAGGGTTGGTCCAAATTTACCTAGTCTCCCATTTACTAACAACAGAAGTCCTCTGTTTTCATCTTGGGACTCTTGCCCAGATGGCATTCAGCTGGTGCCATGAGCTCAGTCTGCTCTTTGCTATTGGATAGGGCTGCAAATTAGGATGTTGGGTTATGGCCTGTGTGTATTATGGCTTCCTAACCTGATGCTTATCCACTTTAGGGGGTTTGGCATGGTTTTACTTAGGATTTCCTGTACTCTCTGAATTAGGGGACAGACCTGTCTTTCATGGTTAGGCACCTCTGGCTCCTTTCACGAGGAGGCCCAGTCAAGAGGGATTGTTTGTGAAAGTACTTTGTAAGTTCTAAATCCCATCCAGACATGAGGGTTTGTTAGTATCATGTTTTGTTTTTCCCACAAGAGTATTATGGGATGCAGATCACTGCCCTTGGCTCTGTCCCACCTTCACAGCATACGCAGGAGGGATAGAAAAACCCAGATCTGAAGGGGAGCAGGAGACAAAGCAGGCCTAATGAATAGAGTTACCAGGTGTCGCCAAGAGTCTTTGACCCAATGAAGAGGCTGCTGTGTCACAATAGGATATACTGATGTCTATCTGTGCTGGCCCTCTTTCCTGCCAGAGTGTTTGTGCCTCTCAATGATTGTGCTCCAGGAGGCCAGCCAGCATCCTCTCTGGGGACCTCAGCTCTGCTGTCAGCTCACTCACCCGCCCCTCCATGATTATCTAGTGCTTGAGACATCCCCCTTCGGCACCCTCATGCTGTCAGGCGATGGGCCCTAGATCCCTCCTCTCTGTTTCTTCCACCCCACTCCATAGCCTGTTTTGTGTCCTCCTCTCTAAAGAAAGGACAAACCAAAAATGTAGGAAAATTAGGCATCACAGAAGAAAGTTCATTTGTCTAGGCGCCTTTCAGCACTGATGGATTGCTTCACTTAGGAGGAGTGCGCACACAGTGCTGAGCCATCTGTCTCTACAGGGCACATCCCTGCCACATACGCCTCACCTGTGTCAGCTTCCTGGGGCTGCCGTAACAGATGAGCACAAACGGAACAGCTAACACAACAGAAATGTATTCTCTCTCCATGAAGGCCAGAGTTCTAGAATCAAAGTGTCAGTGGGGCTGTGCTCCCTCCGACTGTTCCAGGGAAGAATCCTTCCTCACCTCTTCCCAGCTTCTGGTGGTTGGCCGATAAACCCTGGCATTCTTCGGCTTGTAATCACATCACTCCAATTTCTGCCTCTGACTTCATATGGCCATCTTCCCTTTGCATGTCTCTGTCTCTTTACCAGGCATTCTTATAAGGACACCAGTCATTGGATTTAAGGTCCCCTCTAATCCATTATAACTTCCTCTCAACTTGATTACAGCTGCAAAAACCCTATTTCCAAATAAGATTGTATTCACAGGTAATGGAAGTTAGACTTCACTGTATCTTTTTGGTGAGACACAGTTCAACCCACAAGCATACCTTACCATTTTTAACATTTTTTTAATGTTTATTTATTTTTGAGAGAGAGAAAGAGAGAGAGAGAGAGACAGAGCATGAGCAGGGGAGGGGCAGAGAGAGAGAGAGAGAGAGAGAGGGAGACACAGAATCTGAAGCAGCCTCCAGCTCTGAGCTGTCAGTAAAGAGCCCGACACGGAGCTTGAACTCATGAACCATGAGATCATGACCTGAGCCGAAGTCAGATGCTCAACCAACTGAGCCCCTTGCCCTACTATTTACAATACACTTCATAGCCATGGTCTTCTCACATCCCTACCGGAGCCTGGCGTTGGAGTCTTAGGACCGGAAAGCATCAGTGACAATATCGGAACCCAGAGTCTATTTCAGTGTCCTTTCCTCTGTGTGACATCACACCACAGACACAGTTCTTTGTCCTTTCTCATATAATTTATAGAAATGAAAGGTTAGCCTGTGCTCTGAAAAGCAACACTAACACCAGACTCAGAGCTAGAAGGCTCCTAAGTGGAGTCAGATGACCTCTCTGAACCTAAGGTTCTTCATCTGTAAAGTCCTCACCTCTTCACAGGACCACCTAGGCATCGGGGATTACAGCAAAGAACAAAATGGACCAAAGCCCTGCCCGATGGAGCTTACTTCCCAGGGTCATGATGTGCCTACAAGGTAAGGTATGTGAATGTATTCTGAAAAGTAGAAGGGGCTGTACAAACCCACCCTCCAAGCCCAAGGGAAAGGGACGTAAAGGCAACTTTATTGGTCAAACAAGCAGTGAGGTGTGTGAGCACCGCCACCCCTGAGAACGGTAGCAGAGGCTCCTCCCTCAGCCCTGGAGCTCCTCACAGGCATATGAGAAGCTTCGGGGAGGGAAGAGTCTCTACTCAACCGAACATGGGAGTGATGTCTCCTGGGCGTGCAACCATGAGAGTATACAAAGTGGGAGTGACGAAGAAATGCACAGTTACCCTGAGGGATCTGGTGGCCAGTCAGACTAAGCAGTACCCTGGCCAGAAGTTCATCAAAGCTAAAAGAAGGATGTGTCGATCACAAGGGTTGGCTTCGGGATGTATAGTGCATGCAATTCTGAGGTATACATGTAGGAGCAGAACTGCTAGGATGGAATTTAGCCGACCTTTACCTTGACGAGATCGTGTGAAGGTGGCTCTATCAATCAGCAGCTCCCACCAGCAGTGGATAAGAGTTGCCTTTGCTGCACACCCTCATCAGCACTTGATATGCTCACACTTTTTAAATTTTAGCCACTCTTTAGGCATGTCGTGGCATTTGCATTCTCTCCATATGTTTATTCGTCCTCTACATTTCTGCTTTGTTTTTATTTTTTTTAATATTTATTTATTTTTGAGGGAGAGAGAGACAGAGCGTGAGCGGAGAGGAGCAGAGAGAGAGAGAGAGAGAGGGAGACACAGAATCCGAAGCGGGCTCCAGGCTCTGAGCCGTCAGCGCAGAGCACGACGCTGGGCTTGAACCCACAAACCGTGAGATCATGACCTGAGCCAAAGTCGGACGCTTAGCCGACTGAGCCACCCAGGTGCCCCATATTTTTATTTTCTTAATGTTTATTTATTTACTTTTTTGAGAGAGAGAGAGAGAAAATGAGTAGGGGGGGCAGAGAGAGAGGGGGATAGAGGATCAGAAGCAAGCCGTGTGCTGACAGCAGAGAGCCCGATGTGGGGCTCGAAATCACAAACAGATCACGACCTGAGCCGAAGTTGGACGCTCAACTGACTGAGCCCCTCCAGGCGCCCCCCCCCCCCATTTCTGCTTTTGTGAAGCATCTTCTTAACTCTTTAGCCCGTTTTTCTCTTAGACTATCTTATATCCCATTTATGGTCTGTTTTATTGGTCAATATGTATTGCAAATATCTTCTCCCACTCTGTGGCTTGCAATTTCATACTCCTAATGTTTAATTAATATTAACCCTAATTTTTATGTAGTCAGACTTATCAATTTTCCTTTGCAGTTCCAAAATCATTCCTGGAAACTTGCTTCCACCTAGGGTGCTCAAAGTCACATGAGGACATCACTTACATCCTAATAGCAAGAAAAAAGTCAGATAACCTGCACAATCACGACTTCTTGGGCTCTTCAAAGAGCTCGGGTCACAAGGCAGCCAGATAAATTGAAATCCAGAGGGCAGCAAGCCCCTTCAAAGAGAGAACACATGGATTTTGTCCGTGGCAGAACCTGGGAGGAAGGGACAGCACCCTAAAAATGGGAAGGGAGACAGCCATGTGGTAATGAATTCATAAAGGCAGAGTTTAGCTAGCCTGACAGGTCAGAATCTCTGGAAGCTCCAGACACAAGGGTTGTCTGCAGTCATTTACACGCTCTTTTCCATAAGCCTCAATTGGGTGCTCACTAGAAAAATCGGGCGGGGAGCATGAGACCTGAGAGCATCCAGTTAGTGGTGCGCAAGAACAAAACAACACCCACTTTCCAGACTCTTCTGTCAATCGAAGCAAAGCCTTAAGCTTCTGGAAACCTTCCTGTTCCCACAAGCAGGAAAAATGAACTGCCTCTGAGGGTAAGAGCACAGCCACCTGTCTCTGCAGGGGCGGGAAGCTCCTCTCCCCGCTACAAGCCTCATTTACAATAACCGTGAGGGAAGAACAGAATCCTTTTGCCATCAATTCCAAGCAAAGGTATGATTTAGGGGGTGAATGCAAACACAATGCCCCTGGGGAGGAGGGGAAGGGGACCCAGACCCTGCGTGCAAAGGCGTTCAGCCTCTTGGAGGCTAAAGACTGTCTAAAGACTGGCTCCCACCCCGGACTCCCCTCACATACAAGTCCCAGAGTTTGGCTGGCAAGGAAGGGAAGGGCAAGAACGGGAAGAAAGGCCCACCCTGAGACTCAAGTGTGCAAGGTCTACCTAAGCGTGAAGCTGAAACAGGAAAAAAATGACAAAAACTGCCCCCATCACGGGTCCTGCCCTGGTTAACAAGCAACAGCAGTTTACATCTGAGGGAGTGGGAAGAGCAAGAGACCCTCCTCTGAGGTTCAGACACACAGGGCCTGCTGACAGTGGAATGCAGAAACACTGAAGAAAACACTCTGGCATCTCAGGCCTCACATGAATCAAAAGGTGGCAGCCACTTTGCCCATTGGAGAAGTTCTAGCAACAGCAAAACCCAAGCTCAGCTCTACTACTGACTGGACTGATTCAATCCCTGTTCTGAACAACCTAACAGAAAAGAGACATGCCCGTCTTTGGGCATCAAGACTATTTACCTAACGCTGTACCCCTCTTTTACACACAATATCTAGCATTTATTCCACACCCAGAAATGAAAGAGAAAAGAAAAACCACTGTCAAATGATAAACGGGTCAAAACAACCAGACCAAAGGATGACCCAGGTAATGAAACTACCAGAGACTAATCTGTTAAAGGATCCAGTGGAAAAGACAAACAACATGCATAAACAGATGGAGAATATGAGCAGAAACACAGAAACTACAAAAAAGGAGTCATGAAAATGGTAGAAATAAACAGCAAAAAGATCACCACAAAACCAGAAGTGAGCAATCCCTTCAACTATATTAACAACGTGGAAAATAAAATTCAGAACAATTTTACAAGGATAAAGAGGGGCATTACATAATGAGAAAGATAGTTTATCAAGAAGACAGGACAGAGGTGCCTGGTGGCTTAGTTGGTTAAGCATCCAACTCCGGCTCAGGTCATGATCTCACAGTTTGTGGGTTTGACCCCTGCGTCAGGCTCTGAGACAGCTCAGAGCCTGGACCCTGCTTTGGATTCTGTGTCTCCCTCTCTCTGCCCCTTCCCCACTCATGCTCTGTCTCTCTCTGTCTCTCAAAAATGAATAAACATTAAAAAGAAAATTTTTTTTTGAAAGAAGACAATTCTAAAAGTGCATAAACCTAATGACAGCTTCAAAGTATACAAAGCAAAACCTGATTGGGAAAAAAAAAAAAAAGCAAAACCTGATTGAAATCAAAGAAGAAATAGCTAAACTACACTTATAGTTGGAGTTTTGTTTCTCTTTCTTTTTTAAGAGAAAATTTATTTTAAGAAAGAGAGCTTGCCAGTGGGGAGAGGGACAGAGAGAGAAAGAGACAGAGAATCCTCAGCAGGATCCATGCTGTCAACACCCAGGGCTCGATCGCATGACCATGAGATCATGACCTGAGCCAAAATCAAGAGGTGGGATGCTTAACTGACTGAGCCACCCAGGGTTCTCTATAGTTGGAATTTTCAATGCTCCTTCCTCAGGATATGGAAACCAAAAAGTCATTAAAGATACAAAATACATGAATAGCACTATCAACCAACTTGATCTAATTGATCTTTCCAGAATACTGCCCCCTACAACAGCAGAATACACAGTATTTTCAAGTGTGCATAGAACATTAGTCAAGATAGATGATATTCTGAGCCATAGAGACACCTCGTTGGCTCAGTCAGTATAGCATGCAATTCTTGATGGGTTGTAAGAGCCCCATGTTGGGTATAGAGATTACTTAAAAATTAAAAAAAAAATCCTAAAAAAAAAAAAAAGGAAAAGCTTTTAAGATAATAGTCTGGGCCATAAAATAAATCTCAAAATGTAAATATATTGAAATCATACAAAGTGTGTCATGATTAAAATAGAATTAAACTAGTAATCAATAATAAAGATATCTGGAAACCCCCACCTCCAAATATTTGGAAATTAAACCACACATTTTGACCCACAGTTCAAAAACTAAATCACAAGAGAAATAAAATATTTTTTATTGAATGAAAATGAAAACACAGCAGATCAAAATTTGGGGAACAGAGTTAAAGCAGTGCTTAAAGGGAGATTTAACATTACATGCTCTTATTTAAAAAGATTTCAGAGGACACCTGTGTGGCTCAGTTGGTTGAGCATCTCTTGAGTCAACTCAGGTCACGATCCCACAGCCCTGCATCAGGCTCCACTCTGAGAGTGGAGCCTGTTTAAGATTCTCTCTCTCCCTCTGACTCTCTCCCCTGCTCATGCATTCTCTCTCTCTCTCTCTCTCACAAAAACAAACAAACAAACAATGAGAGACTGGGTCACGCAGCACTACAAGTCCTACAGACATTGAAATAATAATGAAGAATGTTGTGAATGATTTGATGCCAATAACTTTATTAGTCTCAATGAAAAGGACAAATTCCTTCAAAGACAACTAGTACTAAAACTCAATCAAGAAGAAATAGATAACTGTAAGAGCCCTATATTTATTAAAGTAATTGAATTCATAGTTAAATTGTATTGATAAAATGTTTTATTTTGAAAAAAATTGAGAGGGGTGCCTGGGTGGCGCAGTCGGTTAAGCGTCCGACTTCAGCCAGGTCACGATCTCGCGGTCCGTGAGTTCGAGCCCCGCGTCTGGCTCTGGGCTGATGGCTCAGAGCCTGGAGCCTGTTTCTGATTCTGTGTTTCCCTCTCTCTCTGCCCCTCCCCCGTTCATGCTCTGTCTCTCTCTGTCCCAAAAATAAATTAACGTTGAAAAAAAAAATTAAAAAAAAAATTGAGAATGTCTGCTCTTTGAAAAACACTGTTAGGAAAGGGAAAAGATAAGACAGAGAGAGGAGAAAATATTCGCGAAACACATATCTGATAAAGTACTTGTATTCAGGATAAAGAACTATTACAATTCAATATATGAAGACAACCCAATATTTTATTTTATTTTTAAATGTTTTATTTATTTTTGAGAGAGAGAGAAAGAGCAGAGTACAAGCAGGGGAGGGGCAGAGAGAGAGGGAGACACAGAATCCGAAGCAGGCTGCAGGCTCTGACCTGTCAGCACAGAGCCTGAGGTGGGGCTGGAATCCAGGAACCGTGAGATCATGACCTGAGCTGAAGTCAGATGCTTAACCAACTGAACCACGCAGGCGCCCCTGAAGACAACTCAGTATTTAAACAAGCAAACTATTTGAACAGACATATCAATATAAAATATATTTTGGGGGTTCCTGGCTGGCTCAGTGGGAAGAGTGCTCAACTCTTGATCTTGGGGTCATGAGTTCAAGCCCCACATTGGATATAGAAATTACTTTTTTTAAAAAAGATATTTGGTAACAAATAAGCACATGAGAAGATACTCAACATTGGCAGTGTTTAGGAAATGCAAATTAGAACTACAATAAGATCATTCCATAGCTGGTAGAATTGCTAAAATTAAAAAGACTGACAATACCAAGTGCTGGTAAGGATGTGGAGCCACTGGAACTCTCAAACATTGCTTCTGAGAAAGCACTCTGGAAAATAGTCTGGCAGTTTCTTATAAAGGTAAACACACATACACCCCATTAATTGCATCTCTAGATACTCAACAGAAATAAAATATACGTCCATACAAAGACCTGTGTGTGTGTGTGTGTGTGTGTGTGTACAGCAATTTTATTCATAATCACCAAAAACAGAGAACAACCCAAATGTGCAACAACTGTGAACACATAAACTGTGGTACAGCCTTACAATGGGAAACTGTTTAGCAACAGAAAGGAATGAGGTATTTATATGCACGTGAACATGGATGAATCTCAAAAGTAACAGGTTGAGTTAAAGGAGTCAGAATCAAGGGGCTATATACCGAGGTGCCTGGCTGGTTCAGTCAGTAGAGCATGTGACTCAACATCTCAGGGTTGTGAGTTCAAGCCCCACGTTGGGTGTAGGGTTTACTTAAAGGTTGCATACTATTTTACATTCTGGAAAAGGCAACACTATAGGGACAGAAAATAAATCAGTGGCTGTCAAGTGGCTGAGGATAGAAGGAGAGAATTGCACAAATGCATAAGGAAATGTTCTATAACTTCCTTGTGCTGGTGGCTACACAGGCCCATCAAACTGTATATTTTAAAAAGGTGAATTTTGCACCTTGTGTCAGGAGTCCCCAAGATCATCCCCAGGTATAACGATTCACTAGCAGGATTTACAAGAGTCAGCACACAGTCCTATTCACAGCTAAGATTTATTACACTGAGAGCAATACAAAGCAAAATCAGCAAGAAGAAAAGGCTCGGAGAGGCAAGTCCAGAGAGAACAAGGGGTGAGCTTCCAAGAACTCTCTCCCAGTGGAGTCAACACAGGACACACTTAATTCCTCTAGCAATGAATTGTGCAAACAGATTTGAAATGTGGTCTATCGGGGAAGCTCAAAGAGATTCAGTGCCCAGAGTTGTTAATGGAGAGCTGGTTATGTAGGCCCCCACTGCTTAGCATGTACCAAAATTCTGGTCTCCCAGAAGGCAAGGCAGGTGTTCAGTGTAAATAAACCTCATTGTTTGCAGAAACAGTTCAGGCACAGTGAGGCACTGGTAAGAGGGAGTGTGAGAACCCTTCTGATATCTGAGTTCCCAGACACCAGCCATGGATCAACCTTGTAAGCAGTCCTTTCCCCAGGTGGGCTATATTAACTCTTTTCTACACCTATCTCAACGAACCTAACCCAAAAAAAGAAAGAGAAAAAGAAAAAGTTCCCTATGTTAAGATGATGAAAGTACTTTCCTGGGGCTCCTGTATGGCTCAGTTGGTAGAGGATGCGACTTTTGATTCTCGGGGTTTGAGTGGGAGCCCCTACCTTGAGAGTAGAGATTACTTAAATCTTAAAAAACAACTTTTTAGAATTGTAGAATAATTCCATATTTTTTCACAAAAACTATGTTTTGCCTTTCATATTTAGGTGTACAATCAGGGTGGGCTAGAGCTGGCTTACACAGGCTCAAGAGAAAGTTTGTTAAATTGTCACGTATCTTGTGAGCCAATTGTTAAACACAGCGATTACTAAAAATTAACCTGTATAAACTGAACAATTAAATAGATTATGTAAAAAACAAAAGCAATAAAAAAATAGCCCAAATTCATCACTTCCTACTCATTTTACTTTTATCTCTGTTCTTGAGGTTACTGATGTCAGTTGAATCTGTATGGAAATACCATCTACGTACTGCTTCCACGCGTTCTTTACCTCCTACTCTGCCTTCAGTGACCTTACGTTGGTTGCTTAGAATCAGCCAGGGTAGGAGTATTTACACCACAGAACTCACTAAACGTTGAAAGTCAGGGATTTTGCCCTTTGGGGAGCAGCAGGTTGTTGAATATTCATCAAGCACACTGCTGGGATTGATTTTTGTAAATGACATTAGGTAGGGATCTAATTTCATTTGGAGGGGGATCCAGTTGGTCCAGCATCATTTACTGAAAAGGCTCATTTCTCATTTCCCCATTTCTCAGTTTGCCATTGCTCTATCGCTTTTGCATTATTCAAAGGTATCTATATGAATGGATCTGTATCTGAGATCTTCACTGTTCCTTTGATCTACTTGTCTACCTCAGCGCCACTATCACACTGTGTCCCCAGATTCATTTAAACCTTGATATCCAGTATACCAAGCCCTCTCAGTTTGTTTCCCAAAAGTATCCTAGCAATTCTGAGTGCTTTCCATTTCTACACACACTTTAGTAACGGCTTGTCGGGTTCCACCAAAACAAAAGCATAAACAAAAACCCTTGAGATTTTGATTGGAACTGGGTACAATCTTAGGTCAGTCTGGAGAGAATTGATCTTTACAACATTGAGTTGTCCAATCAATGAACATGGTCTATCTCTCCATTTATTTGCATCTTCTAGAATTTCTCTAAATATTGTTCTATAGATTTCTACATGAAGTGTATTTGTTAGATTTCTTAACAGGTATTTGATTTGTTTATAGTATTATAAGCAAGATCTTCAGAGTTTTTTAATTTTCTATTTTCTATTGTATTTTATACAGAAACAATTATTTTTAACATTGATTTGATATTCAGCAACCTTGATAAGCATGTTTATAATAATTTACATGTAGATTCTTTTGTATTTTCTATGTATACAATTATATAATCTGCAAATAATGATAGTTGTTTCTTCTTTTATAATCCTTATTCATTTTTTAAAAATTTTAACCCTCTTTTTATTTATTTTTATTTTTTAAAGGCATTCTTCTTTCTTTGTTTTTTAAATTTTTTTAATCTTTATTTATTTTTGAAAGAGAGAAACAGAGTGTGAGAAGGGGAGGGACAGAGAGAGAGGGAGACACAGAATTTGAAACAGACTCCAGGCTCTGAGCTGTCAGCACAGAGCCCGACGTGGGGCTGGAACCTACGAACTGTGAGATCATGACCTGAGCCGAAGTCGGACACTCAACCGACTGAGTCACCCAGGCGCCCCTAACCCTCTTTTTTTTTTTTCAATATATGAAGTTTTTTGTCAAATTGGTTTCCATACAACACCCAGTGCTCATCCCAAAAGGTGCCCTCCTCAATACCCATCACCCACCCTCCCCTCCCTCCCACCCCCCATCAACCCTCAGCTTGTTCTCAGTTTTTAAGAGTCTCTTATGCTTTGGCTCTCTCCCACTCTAACCTCTTTTTTTTTTTTCCTTCCCCTCCCCCATGGGTTTCTGTTAAGTTTCTCAGGATCCACCTAAGAGTAAAAACATATGGTATCTGTCTTTCTCTGTATGGCTTATTTCACTTAGCATAACACTCTCCAGTTCCATCCATGTTGCTACAAAGGGCCATATTTCATTCTTTCTCATTGCCATGTAGTACTCCATTGTGTATATAAACCCACAATTTCTTTATCCATTCATCAGTTGATGGACATTTACCTAACCCTCTTTTTAAAAAACTATTTATTTTGAGAGAGAGAGAGAGAGAGAGTGAGCAGGGGAGGGACAGAGAGAGGGAGAGAGAATTCCAAGCAGGCTCAGCACTATCAGTGCAGATCCTGATGTGGGGCTCGATCCCACGAAATGTGAGATCATAACCTGAGCTGAAATCAAGAGTCAGGCACTCAACAAGCTGAGTCACCCATGTGCCCCATATAATCCTTATACATTTTAATTCTCTTTCTTGGCTTATTGCATTATCCAGGACCTTTCAGTGTGTTGTGAATAGATGTGGTAAAAGTAAACATCTTTGTGTCATTGCCAGTCTCAAAGGGAAAGCCTTCAACCTTTCATCATTAAAAATAATGTTTTCTGTAGACTTTTGCAGACATAGTTTATAAAATTAAAGAATTTACTTCTATTCATATTTTGCTAAGAGTTTTTACTTTGAATGGATGTTAATTTTTATCAAAAGCTTTTCTGTATCTATTGAGATAATCATGTAATTTTCATCTTTTATCCTCTGAATACATAAAACTACATTGATTTTTTTTCAAAGGCCAACCTAATTTTGCAAGTTTGGAGTAACTATAACTTGGTTGGAAGCATTAACCTTTCAATTTGTTGCTAGGCTATATGTTCTAGCACATATTTTTAGAAATTTCACATACACATTCCTGAGTTAGATTGGCTTGTAACTTTCCTTTCTTGCACAGTCTTTGTTAGGTGTTTGTTATCAAGGTTATTTCAGCCTTGTAAACTGTATCGGGTGGCCTTTTAGGGTTCCAAGACCCAATTCTAATGGAGGGATCGGGGTGGGCCTTCATATAGAACACTAAGCAATTCTCAGACACCAGCAGGGTGTCCAAGAATTCAACTCAATTCTGATAGTATCTACCTGGGGATAACATCAGATCCAACTGGTTAAGGGTTTAGTCCTACAAGGCTGCCCCACAACCCTCCTCTTCAGATGCCAGTCACAAGCCTCAGACTGTTACCTGTGCTTTGGACAATTCACTACAGATTGGAGGTTCCAATGACCTTCTTAGGTTTGTTTGGTTTGATAGAGGGCTCACAGAACTCAGGCAAACACTTACATTTACCAGTTTATTAAAGGCTATGATAAGGGATATGAATCAATAGCCAGATGAAGAGATACATTGGACAAAGTCCCACACAAAGGAGCTTCTGTCCTCAGTAGAGCTTGGAGCCCAGTGTGGTGATATGTGGAAGTGTCCTGGTTCCCCAAGTATGGAAGCTCTCCAGAAAATACCAAAAAGCTGTTCTCTTGGGTTTTTATGGAGACTTTATTACAGAGTCCTGATTGACTAAGTCATTGATTATTGGCTGATTCAACCTCCAGCTCCTCTCCCCTCCTGCTGCTATAAACAACTTTGTATAGGGCTTTATGTGGACATAAGTTTTCAACTCCTTTGGTAAATATCCAGAAGTGTTATTGCTGAGTGTTATTGCTCAATTGCTGGTAAGAGTATGTTTAGTTTTGTAAGAAACTTCCATAAAAAGAGAGAGAGAGAGAGAGAGAGAGAGAGAGAGAGAAACTGCCAAGCTGTCTTCAAAGTGACTATACCATTTTGCATTCCTACCAGCAACATATAAACAGTTCCTGTTGTTCTGCATCTTTGTCAATATTTGGCATTATCACTGCTTTGGCTTTTGGCCATTCTAATAGGTGTGTACTGGCATCTCATTGTTTTAATTCACATTTCCCTGATGGCACGTGATATGGGCCACATGCTTATTTGCCATCTGTACATCTTTAGTGAGGTGTCTGTTAAGATTTTTGGTCCATTTAAAAAAAATGTAACATTTTTAAATTTATTCTTGAGAGACAGACAGAGTGCTAGTGGGGGAGGGGCAGAGAAGACAGGGAGACACAGAATCAGAAGCAGGCTCCAGGCTCTGAGCTGTCAGCACAGAGCCGGATGTGGGGCTTGAACCCACAAAGTGTGAGATCGTGACCTAAGCCGAAATCAGACACCCAACTGACTGAGCCACTCAGGGGCCCCTTGGTCCATTTTTTAAACAGATTTTTATTTTTTTATTTATTTAAAGATTTTATTTTTTTTAATTTACATCCCAGTTGATTAGCATATAGTGCAATAATGATTTCAGGAGTAGAATCCAGTGATTCATCCCCTACATATAACACTCAGTGCTCATCCCAACAAGTGTCCTCCTTACTGCCCCTTGCCCATTTGGCCCATGCTCCCACCCAGAACCTCTCCAGCAACCCTTAGTTTGTTCTCTATGTTTAAGAGTCTCTTATGTTTTGTTCCCTCCCTGTTTTTATATTATTTTTGCTTTCTTCCCTTATGTTCATCTGTTTTGTATCTTAAACTCCACATGAGTGAAGTCATATGATATTTGTCTTTCTCTGACTGACTAAGTTCACTTAGCATAATACCCTCTAGTTCCATCCACCTTGTTGCAAATGCCAAGATTTCATTCTTTTTGATTGCCGAGTAATACTCCATTGTATATATACCACATCTTCCTTATAAAAGATTTCATTTTTAAGTAATCTCTACACCCAAGGTGGGGCTCAAACTCACGACCCTGATATCAAGAGTCACACACTCCACTCTCTGAGTCAGCCAGGTGCCCCATTTAATCGGGTATTTAAAAATTATTGTTGAGTTTTTTTTTTTTAACTCCCCCAACTCCCAACCCATATTTTTGAGTTTTAAGAGTTCTTTATATATTTTGGGTAACAATCTTTTATCATATATGTCTTTTTAAAAAATGTTTATTTATTTTTGAGAGAGAGAGGACAAGCAGGGGAGGGGCAGAGAGAGAGGGAGACACAGATTCTGAAGCAGGCTCCAAGCTCTGAGCTGTCAGCAGAGTCTGATGCGGGGCTCAAACCCACAAACTGTGAGATCATGACCCGAGCCAAAGTTGGACATTTTACCAACTGAGCCACCCAGGCGCCCCTATCATGTGTCTTTTGCAAATAATTTTTCCCAGTCTGTGGCTTGTTTTCTAATTCTCTTGGTCTTGTCTACTGCAGACCACAAGTTTTTCATTTTGGTGAAATCCAGCTTATCAGTTATTTCTTTAGGAGATCATGTCTTTAGTGTGGTATCTAAAAAGGCATCACCATACCCAAGGTAATCAAGGTTTTCACTTATGTTGTCTTCTTGGAGCTTTATAGTTTTGCTTTACATTTTAGTTTATGGCCCATTTTGAGTTAATTTTTATGAAGCATATAAGATCTAGATTCTTTATTTTTTCTGAATGTGGATGTCCAGTTTTTCCAGTACCACTTGTTGAAGAGATTATCTTTTCTCTCTTGTATTTCCTTTGCTCCTTTTTCAAAGATCAGTTGATTATATTTGTGTGGGTCTATTTCTGGGTTCTCTTTTCTGTTCCATTGATCTATTTATCTGTTATTTTGCCATTATCTCACTGTCTTATTACTGTAGCTTTACAGTAATTCTTGAAGTTGAGTAGCATCTATTCTTTAACTTTGTAATTCTCCAGCAATATAGTGTCAACTATCCTGGGACTTTTGCCTACCCATACAAACTTTGGAATCATGAATGTTGGTCCATAAAATAACTCAGTGGGATTACACTGAATCTGTAAATCAAGCTGAGAAAAACTGACATCTTGACAATATGGAGTCTTCCTATCCATGAGCATGGACTATCTCCATATTTATTTAGATTTCTTTGATTTTATTCACCAGAGTTTTATAGTTTTTCTCATATAGATATTGTATGTATTTTGTTATATTTATATACCTAAGTATATCATTTTGGGGGGTGCTAATATAAATAGTATTATGGTTTTTTGTTTTGTTTTTTGTTTTAATTTTTATTTATTTATTTTTGAGAGAGACTGCATGCGAGTGGGGGAGAGTCAGAGAGAGAGAGGAAGAGAGAGAATCCCAAGTAGGCTCTGTGCCATCAACACAGGGCCCAGTGAGGGACTCATCTCACAAACCATGAGATCATGACTTGAGCCAAAATTGAGTTGGATGCTTAACCAACTGACAAACTAGGCACCCCAATAGTATGATGTTTTTAATTTCAAATTCCACTTGTTCATTGTTAGTATATAGGAAAGCAATTGACATTTGTACATTAACCTTTTATTCTGCAACCTTGCTAAAATAGTTTATTAGTTTTAAAATGTTTTTGTTGATTCCTTCAGATTTTCTACATAGACAATCACATCATCTGCAAACAAAGTCAGTTTTATATCTTCCTTCTCAATCTGTATACCTTTTATTAACTTTTCTTGCCTTATTGCATTAGCAAGGACTTCCACTATGACATTGAAAAACAGTGGTTAGAGGGGATAGCCTGGCCTTGTTCCTATCTTAGTGGAAAAGCTTAAAATGTCTTAGATTTAAGTAAAAAGTTAGCTGTAGGATTTTTGTAGATAACTTTTATACAGTCAAGAAAGTTCTTTGTAATTTTCTGAGAGTTTTTATCAAGAATAGTAATTGGAGGGGTGCCTGGGCTGCTCAGGCAGTTAAGCATCTGACTCTTGATTTTGTCTCAGGTCATGATCTCATATTTGTAAGATTGAGCCCTGAGTTGGGTTCCATGCTGAGCATTGAGCCTGCTTGGGATTATCTCTCTCCCTTTCTCTCTGCCCCTCTCCCTCTCGTGCTTTGCACTTGCTCTCTCTCTCTCTCTCTCTCTCAAAACAAATAAATAAACATTAAAAAATAATTTAAAAAACAATCATTGGAAAATAAGTCAGTCAGAAAAAGGCAGACACCATTTGATTTCACTCATGTGGAATTTAAGAAACAGATGAACATAGAGGAAAATATTTTTAATTTAAAAAAAAGAGAGAGAGGCAAACCATAAAGAGACTTTTAACTACAAGAACAAACTGAGGGTTGCCAGAGGAGAGGTGGGCAGAGGGATAGGTTAAATTGGTGATGGGTATTAAGGAGAGCACTTGTGATAAGTACTGGGTGTTATATGTAAGTGATGAATCACTAAATTCTACTCCTAAAACTAATATTACACTATATGTTAACTAACTGGAATTTAAATAAAAACTTGAAACAAACAAACAAAAGTTAATACAAAGTGGCAAACTAGGCATTAAGATAGGGTGGTACAGGGGTGCCGGGGCAGCTCAGTTGGTTAAGTGGCCAACTCTTGATTTCTGCTTAGGTCATGATCTCATGGTTCATGAGATCAAGCCCGGCATCGGGCTCTGCACTGAACAGTGCAAAGCCTGCTTGGGATTCTCTCTTTCTCTCTCTTTCTCTCTCTCTCTGCCCCTAGCCCCCCCTCTCAAAATAATTAAACATTTTTTTTAAAAATAGGAGGGGTGCCTGGGTGGCTTAGTTGTTTAAGTGTCTGACTTAACATATCAGGTCAGGATCTCAAAATTTGTGAGTTCGAGCCCCACTTCAGGCTCTGTGCTGTCAGCTCAGAGCCCACTTCAGGTCCTCCGTCTCCCTCTCTCTCTATCTATTGATATGATCATATGGTTTTTCTTTCTTAGTCTGTTGATGTGATGCATTACATTAATTGATTTTCAAATGTGGAACCAGCCTTGCATACCTGGAATGAATCCTACTTGGTCATGGTGCATATAATTCTTTTATACATTGTTGGATTCGATTTGCAAATTTTTGTTAAAGATATTTGCACGTATGTTCCTGAGAGATCTTGGTCTGTAGTTTTCTTTTCTTGTAATATCTGCACCTGGGTTTGGTATTGGGACGATGCTGGCCTCATAGAATGTGTTAGGAAGTATTCCCTCTGTTTCTATCCTCTGAAAGAAATTGTGGAGAGGAGCGCCTGGGTGGCTCAGTCAGTTAAGCATCCAACTCTTGATTTTGGGTCAGGTCATAAACTAGCGGTTCATGGGATTGAGCCCCACATCAGGGTCTGCTCTGACAGTACGGAGCCTGCTTGAGATTCACTCCCCTCTCTCTGTCCTGCTCATGCTCTCTCTCTCTCTCTAAAAATAAATTAAATAAAAAAATTGTAGAGAATTGGTACCATTTCTTCCTTAAATGTTTGGTAGTATTCATCAGTTATTGCATCTGGGCCTGATGCTTTCTGTTTTGGAAGGTTATCAATTATTCACTCAATTTCTTTAATAGATATTGGTCAATTCAGGTCATCTATTTCTTCTCATGTGAATTTTGGCAGATTCTGTCTTTCAAGGAACTGGTCCATTTCATCCAGATTATCAGATTTGTGGGACGCCTGGGTGGCTCAGTTGGTTGAGTGACCGACTTCGGCTCAGGTCATGCTCTCACTCACGGTTTGTGAGTTCGGGCCCTGTGTCCAGCTCTGTGCTGACAGCTCAGAGCCTGGAGCCTGCTTCGGATTCTGCGTCTCCTTCTCTCTATACCCCTCCCCTATTCATGCTCTGTCTCTCTCTGTCTCAGAAATAAATAAACATAAAAAGATCGTTTCAGATTATCAGATTTGTGAGCACAGAGTTGTGCATAGTATTCCTTTATTATCCTTTTCATTTCCAAGGGATCTGCAGTGATGTTCTCTCTTTCATTTCTGATATCAGTAACTTGTTTCTTCTTTTTTTTCTTAGTTAACTTCACTAGAGGCTTATGATTTTATTGGTATTCTAAAAGTTCCAGCTTTTGGTGTAATTAATTTTTTCCTGTTGCTTTCCTGTTTTCAATTTCACTGGTTTCTGTTCTAATTCTTATGTATTTTCTTCTGCTCACTTTGAATTTAATTTGCTCTTCTTTTTCTAGTTTCCTAAGGTAGATACTTAGATGATTGATTTTAGATTTTTCTTCTTCTCTAATATGTATGCATTTAATGGTGCAAATTTCCCTGTAAGCACTACTTTCACTGCATCCATAAATTTTAATGTTACGTTTTAATTTTCACTTAGTTTAAAATGTGTTTAAATTTCTGTTGAGATTTCTTCTTCAACTCATGCATTATTTAGAAGTGTATTGTTTGGGGGCGCTTGGATGGCTCAGTCAATTAAGTGTCCAACTCTTGATTTCAGCTCAGGTCACACATGATCTCATGGTCATGAGATCGAGCCCAGCGTGGGGCTCTGCTCTGGGCATGGAGCCTACATTCTCCCCACCACCCCACTTGCGTGCACATTCTCTCTTTCTCTCTCTCTCTCTCTCTCTAAAAAATAAAAAAATAAAGTAGGTTTCTTATAGGCAACCTATACTTGAGTCTTGTTTTTTGATCCGTTCTGATATTCTATTTTAATTGGTGTATTTTGGGCATTGTCATTCAAAGTGACTATTGATAGGCTTGGATTAATAGTTACCACTTCGTTATTGTTTTCTATTAGTTGCCTTTGTTTTTGGTTCCTATTTTTCTCTTCCCATCTTTTCCTGCCTTTTGTTTAATTAAACATTTTATATTATTCCACTTTCTTTCCTTTTCTCAATTTTTCTTTGTAACAGCTTCACTGAGATATAATTCCTATGCCATACAATTTACCCATCAAGAGTATACAATGCAATATGTTTAGTGTATTCAGAGTTGTGAACCATCACCTCAATTTTAGAACATATCTATTACCCCAAAAAGACAACCCATACCTATTTCCCTTTTCTAACCACCCCCCTCATAGTCCCTTGCAACCATGCATTGATTTTCTGTCTCTATGGATTTGCTTTTCTAGATATTTCATATAAATGGAATCATACAGTATACGTTCTTTTTGTGAGTGACTTCTTTCGTTTAGCGTAATGTCTTCAAGCTCCACCCATGTTGTGGCATGTTTCAGTTTTTCACTCTTTTTATGACCACATACTATTCCATTGTAGGGATATATCACATTTTATTTATCCATTAATTGGTTGACAGGTGTTTGAGTTTTTTCCACTTTTTGGCTATTATGAATGTGCTATTATGAACATTTGTGTCTAAGTTTTTTGTGTGGATATATGTTTTCATGTCTCTTAAGTAGATACAAAGGAGTAAAATTGTTGAGTCATATAGTAATTCCATGCTTAACCTTTTGAAGAACTGCCAGACTGTTTTCCAAGGTGACTGCACCATTTTACATTTCTACTAGCAGTTTCTATGGGTTCCAATCTCTTCACACACGAAACAATACTTGTTATCATCTGTCTTGTGGAGTGTGGTCATTTTAGTAAGTGTGAGGTGGAATCCCATTGTGGCTGCACTAGTCTTGATATGTAGTATTTTTGTTATCCAGTTTCTTCCATTGACCCTTTGCTTCTCAGAATTATGTTTCCTTCTTTCTAAACCTGTAGGAGTTGCCTGATTTTGTAGTTATTACTGAATTCTAACAAAACTGTGTTGTAATTAAAGAACATATTCTATATAATTGAAATCCTTTAAAATTTGCTGGCATGTGCTTTACTGATCACATATGGTCATATTTTGTCATTCTCTGGATGCATGAAGAATTATCTGCAGCATGGAGTTTAGTGTTCTAGGTACGACAACTAGGTTATGGTAATGTTACTTACATTTTCTGTATCTTAATGGTTTTTGGTCTGGTTTTTCTATTGACTGTGAGAAATGGGTTAAAAATTTCCTATCGTGATCACGGATTTATCTATTTCTTCTTATAGTTATAGCAAATTTTGTTTTACAAAATACAAGGCCGTGTTACAGAATGCATACTGATTTAAAATGATTATATCCGGGGCGCCTGGGTGGCGCAGTTGGTTAAGCATCCGACTTCAGCCAGGTCACGATCTCGCGGTCCGTGAGTTCGAGCCCCGTGTCGGGCTCTGGGCTGATGGCTCGGAGCCTGGAGCCTGTTTCCGATTCTGTGTCTCCCTCTCTCTCTGCCCCTCCCCCGTTCATGCTCTGTCTCTCTCTGTCCCAAAAATAAAATAAAATAAACGTTGAAAGAAATAAAATAAAATAAAAAATAAAATGATTATATCCTAGTGAATTGAACCTTTATAGCATTATGGGGTGACTGTCTATGTCTGTTGTAATGACTTTGGCCATTTTGTCTGATCCGATGGTACCATAGTTACATCACTTTTCCTTTGGTCAGTGCTTTACAAAGTGTATATTTGCCTTTTTTTTTTTTTTTAACTTTCAACATCCTGTATCCTTTTCTAACTTTTTTTAAAAACCTATTTATTTTGAGGGTGGGCAAGAGATAGAGGGAGAAGGAAGAGAGGGAAAAGGACAAGAGAGAGAAAGAGAGTGGTAGAGAGAGAGAGAGAGAGAGAGTGAGAGAGAGAGAATCCCAAGCAGGCTCCATCCACACTGTCAGTGAGGAGCCCAATGTGGGTCTCAAACTCATAAACCATGAGATCATGACCTGACCAGAGGTCTGACACTTAACTGACTGAGCCACCCAGGCACCCCTGTATCCTTTTGTTTTAGATATTTATCTTACAAACAGGATATGGATGGTTTTACCAGTCTGGAATTCTTTTTTTTTTTTTTTTTGCTTTAGAAGTTCAGTTACCTTGGAGTTTATTTAAACTAAGAGAAAAAGGTCACAACGTTTTCATGCAATACATACTTGGTTCTTTTTTTTTTTTTATGTTTATTTATTTCTGAGACAGAGCATGAGCGGGGGAGGGGCAGAGAGAGAGGGAGACACAGAATCCAAAGCAGGCTCCAGGCTCTGAGCTGTCAGCACAGAGCCTGACGCGGGGCTCGAACTCACAAACTGCGAGATCATGGCCTGATCCAAAGTCGGACGCTTAACCGACTGAGCCACCCAGGCGCCCCCATACTTGGTTCTTTAAATAACAACTGTGACAAATAACAGAAAGAACTATGGAATGCTGCACTTGTGATCCATACAAAACACCAACATTTTGGATGGTACATAGTTGAAAGAAATGTCTCACACACTTTTTGAAATACTGTAGTAGCCAATACATAGAGGCATGCCTTAGGTGGGCACAGGAATGCAGCTTAGAAAAGAAAACAAAATGTCACACTGGAACTACTCCATTTCTTCAAAATCACCGAACAGGAAGAGCAACATTGAACTTCCATACCAATTTTACACAACTTCTCCGTAGTACCTTGACTTCAATCCAAGAGCAAAGGTTAATACTCTCCTCCTCTAGTTTTGGTAAACAACTGCATAGTAAACTTAGATGACTTTCCCCCCTGGATTTTCCCTGGGAGTGGCCTTTTTAATTTTTTTTTTTTATTTAAAAGAGGGCAGGTTTGGCACTTTTATACTGATGTCACCAATGTTAATATTTCTTGGGATCTCAAGAAGATTCATATTCTTTACAGCTGATACAGCACAGGCTGGAGCTCCCGCTAAGCCAGCCTCAGATTTCTCCAGTTTACGCGTCAATTTGTGTCACAATCTCATTCATGTTGATCTCCAACACCATTCCCCCCATCACCATTTCTTTTTAATTTTTTTAAAATTTTTATTTATTTTTGAGACAGGGAGAGACACAGCATGAATGGGGGAGGGTCAGAGAGAGAGGGAGACAGAATCTGAAACAGGCTCCAGGCTCTGAGCTGTTAGCACAGAGCCCGACTCGGGGCTCGAGCTCACGGACCGCGAGATCATGACCTGAGCTGAAGTCGGATGCTTAACCGACTGAGCCCCCCAGGCGCCCCCCCGCCCCCCATCACCATTTCTGCAAGAACATCGTGAACCTTGTCCACATGGAAAATTAAATCCGGTTCAGACATTTTCAAAACGCTTGTCTAACGTTTCCACAAATACTTGAATTAGATCTAAAATGCCAACTTCACTTTCTGAAGAATCCACACAGAAGACAAAATATAATGTTGCATCATGTCTATCAATCAGTTTGCCGTCAGATCCTCCAATTAACAATCCTCCTTCTAGGAAATTACAAACATTTTCATCTCTCTCAGATACCAGATGGAATGTCTCCCTGATGATTTGCTGTTGTGTCTCTTCACTGTGGGGGCTGGTAGAACTTGGAGAGCCGCGGCTTCCCGTGGTTGTTGAAGATGAGGATCGCCTTGATCATGGCTGAGCCGGGCCCACTGGGTGGGCGCTGGGGGCCAGGGCGGGGGAGGGCGCGCAAGCCTCGCCTCCGATCTCCCTGGCAATCGTTCCCCACTCGCCCCCTCCCGCACGCGCGCTGGAAAATTTCTAACCGAAAGATTTAGTCCATTTATATTACAATTTCTGACAAACTTAGATTTAAGTCTCCCACCTTACTCTGAACTTTATCTTCATTCTCTGTTCCTCTTTTTCTTTTTTTCATCTTTTAGATTTTCTTACTTTTTAATTTTTTGCATCAAAACACTCTACACTTTTATCTACTACCTGACAAAATATTTTTCTTTCTTTCTTTTTTTTAATAAACTCTGTGCCCAACGTGGGGTTGAACTCACAACCCTGAGGTCAAGAGTCACATGCTCCTCTGGCTAAGCCAGCCAGGTGCCCCTAGCAAGATCTTTTTGAACAATCTCCTTTGAAAATTCATGTGTTGTGTTGAGTTGGAGCTTCAAAGTCGTCTTGTTTACCATTTGCCTAGTTTCAAAATGAAATGATTATTTTTATCATTGCATGTTTTGCCACTATCAATTTGAAAGTTAGTAACTCCTTTTCTTTGTTAATGTTTATTTTTGAGAGAGCGAGAGAGCGAGAGAGAGAGAGAGCGAGAGAGAGAGAGCGCACGCATGAGCGGGGAAGAGGTAGAGAGAAAGGGATCTGAAGCAGGCTCTGCACTGACAGCAAAGAGACCAATATGGGGTTTGAATTCACCAACTGTGAGATCGTGATCTGCGCCGAAGTCGGACACTCAACCGACTGAGCCATCCAGGAGCCCCTATTAACTCTTTTTCTGTTTATTTAGTGGTTTCTCTAGAACAGTTCTGACCAATTTTCCATCCTGTGATCACTGGAAATGTTCCAGACTTATGCTGTCCAATGTAGTAGCCACTACTAGCTACAAGTGGCTATTGAACATTTGAAATGTGGCTAACAGAACTGAGGAACTGAATTTGAAATTGTCTTTTAGTTTTACCTTGCTTGATTTTAAACACCCATATGTGGCTAGTGGCTACCATATTGGATAGCACAGCTCTCAAAATTGCAGTACCCATTACTTTCTTTTCAAAGTCTGATACTAGTATTGTTATTACCCTTCTCCCAGACAATGCAAAAACCTTAGGAGGCTAACTCACTTGTTCCTCCCTCGACATATATGCTACAGTTAATATTTTAAAATTCTCTCCATATATTTGCAATTTCTAAAGATACTATCGTTATGATTTTACACTGTGTCCCTTTGTTCAATCCATTCCTGAGTCACTCTGGTCTTTCTTTCCCTGAGTTGCAAGCTCATTTTCACCTCAGAGTCTTTTTGTACTTGCTATTCTGTCTGCCCAGGCTCTCTTCCCCTTACGAAGATGTAAGGTTGACTCTTCCTCATTATTCAGATCCCCACTCAGGTGGATTTTTTTTCTTTGCTTTGCTTTTTTGTTTGTTTGTTTGTTTGTTTGTTTCAAGTAAGCTTCATGCCCAGCATGGAGCCCAATGCAAGGCTTGAACGCATGACCCTGAGGTCAAGACCTGAGCCGAAACCAAGAGTCAGATGCTCAACAACTGAGCCAACTGGCATCCCATGGGTGGATATTCTCAATGAAGCCTTGCCTTACAGTCTATTGCATAATTTGTTGACTGTCTATCCATAAGATATCACATTCCTGACAGCCTTCATCATTATGCTTCTTCTGAGAGACCCCATGTTTCAGGGTAGGTCCTGATTGGCAAGCCAATCAGGGTGATCTCTGTCACCATGCCATTGACTGGTTTTAAGCTTGAGCATGAGATGCTGCCCTGGTAAATGAGAGAAGCTTGCTGGAGGAATTCTGTGAAAAATTTCCTACTGCCAGG
This sequence comes from Prionailurus bengalensis, assembly GCF_016509475.1. Lineage (NCBI taxonomy): Eukaryota > Metazoa > Chordata > Mammalia > Carnivora > Felidae > Prionailurus > Prionailurus bengalensis. The sequence continues at coordinate 17,128,627 of NC_057348.1, read as the reverse complement.
AAATGATGATCTCTTTAGTAAATGTCATGCCTGCCTGTAATGCCTGGCACTGCAACAGCCACCTTCAGACTGTGAGGGCACTAGCCTGAGGGCAAGGCTAAAGATAGCAACACAGAGAAATGGAGAGTGCCTGGTTCTTCAGAGATATCACTGAACATAAGAACTGGCCAGTTCTGGAGCTGTTCTGTCTTCAGGTTTCTGGAAGCCAAAAGCATTTCAACTTTTCCCTTTTCTAATATGCTTCCCTCCACACACACCCTCCCCATTAAGGTCCTCATAATACTTTTCACTATTGGGCACCATTTTTATTTTTTAACAAATATTTGTACAGTATTTACTATATGCCATTTACAGTTTGAAGTACTTTACAAATATTAACTCTTTTAATCCTTGTAACTATGCCATACGATAGATGCTTTTATTATCCCCACTTTCCAGAGAAGAAAGCTGAGGCAAAGAAGTTTTAAATAGCTTCCTCTTGGTCAGAAGGTGGAGCTAGAACTGGGATTTGAACCTAGGATTTCTGACCCTAGAGTTAATGCTCATACCCACCATTGCCTCTCTGGGTTTTCATTATTGGGTACTTGTTTTCTGTCTGACTTACATGGAATAGCAGTAGTTTCTTGAGAGCAGAGATCCTGTCTTGTTCACAACTGTGGTTCCAGGACACTGCAGGTAGGTAGGTGGAAGTCTTTATTGCATGGATGAATGAATGATTGGATGGATGTATGAATGATTGGATGGATGAATGGATGGATGGATGAATGAATGAACTGTAGACTCTAGTTCCCTGAGAACAGGGCAGTTTCTTATTTACATCCACAGCCTTGGGCCAGGAATAGGACTGAGCCTTCCTCAGGGTGTATTCATTGGGGCCTGTAGAGTGAACCCATCTCTGGATCCCTGATGACGCCCCATCTCTGGGGTCCCCAGGGGAGGCTTGTGCAGAGGTCCCAGTAGGCCTCAAAAGCATGGCCCTTTGTTTGGCATTGCCTTGTTGTTGCTGGGTGCTCTTGTGCTGGCTCCTTCTCATCCCTTCCCTGCAGAAGGAACGGAGCTGGCCTGCTTCCCCCTTGGCACTACATGTGCTCATTTGAAGTTCCTGAGGCCAGGCCCAGTGGGCGGCCCAAGCTGCCATCATTAATCACACAGCCCGCTGCTGCCTGCCCACGCGGCCTGCTTTGAGGGTTGGCCAGAGACTCCGGTGGGAACTGCTCACTGCCCTAATTGGGCCTCTCTTGGGAGGCGGCAGGTCCCGCTTCTCACTTGTCTTTACCCTGGCTGCCACTTCAGCCTCTCAAGGAGGACAGCATGCTTCCTGGTCTGGCCGGCTCTGTGGCCAGCCAGGGCAGAAGTTCACCCTTGTTCTACAAACGGAGAAATGGAAACCCTGGGGTAGACTGGGTCCCTGCCCAAGGCCATGACAAGGCCAAGGAAGGTTGCCAGGAATAACCACCAGAAAGCCAAGTGACACAGCTCTGTTCCTCACTCTGCTGGCAACTGGAATGGGTTCCCACAAGAAAAAAGACCTCCCTTCGGCTCCTGTGGCCACCCAGGCCCTGCCAAGCACCAGGCACAGGACTCTGCTCTGGCATCCGTGCAGATGTGTTCATGTGAGAATTGTCACACTCCCCAGAGACCCTGCCAAGCCCCCCAAAACCAGATGAGATCATGGCCAACAAAAGTAGATGGCAGGTCCCCTCTGAAGTGTGGTGGGCCAAGCTGGCTTGCCAGGTACTGCTGTGACGTCTCTGCTCTATACCTCAAAATTCATACTTCCTGGAACATGGAAAGAGTTTTCAGATGTTTGATGGTGGGACCAGGGGAGGCCTCGTCTGTGAGCGACTTGCAAGGTGCCACTCATCAGTCAGACTCAGGTCAGGGAAGAGCTTAATTATAAGCTGGTCCTGGTCACCTCTCTGTAGCCTAAATCACCTCTAGAAAAAATCCTTCAAGATCAGCAAGAAGGCTCTCATGACCTCCCTCCACAGTCCATTTTTCCTCTTCTGCCACCTTCCACACCTTCTTGTTACAAGAGTCATTTTTTTTTTTTTTTAAGTAGGCTCCATGCCCAATGTAGGGCTTGAACTTACAACCCTGAGATCAAGAGTTGGATGCTCTACCGACTAAGCCAGCCAGGCATCCCTAAATGGGTCATTTTCTATTGAGCCTTCTGGCCCCTCTGTCCATGTCACCTCCTGGTTCTCATTTCATTCTCTATTCACTTGGAATGACTCGGGAAGTCTCTTTGTTGCTTTGATGGTCTTTTCAGGACTCAAGGACAGCCAGAATGCTGTTCCTGAACCTTCTCTTCTTCCAGGTGAATGTCTTAATCCCTTCAGACATCCCTCATATGATGGCTCTCCTGGCCCCCTGGTTTCCTGGGTGCTCTTCTCAGGAAATCCTGGGTGGGTCTGGGGGTCTCTGTACTCTAGGTGTGAACCCAGAGGGGACACTTGCCCAGGTTCACCCCAGCACTCACAGGGCCAGGCCTGAAGTACAAATGCAGATCCATGTCTGAAAGTTTACAAGTTACAATTCACACTAACCATTCAATAAGCTCTGCTACTTGATCTTCGTACCCTCCTAATGTCTTGGAAGGCTAAGCTTGCATGTAGGATTCTTGAACTTGGAGTTCTGCCCCAGAGTGTGATGGAGCTGGGACAGCAGTCCTGCGGCCTGGTCCCCTTCCCTCCTAGGCCTGTCTCCACCTTCAATGCAAGACACACCAGGAACACGCATAGGGACACCTGAATCCCCATGTTCCAGCTCTGTCTATACCTCTCAGCCTCTCTGACCCCATCCCTCAGGGAGAGGGCTAAGGAAGCAGGCTCAGGGCCATTTGGGCAAGAGATTCTGGGGTTCCGGGTACCGAGTGCGGCCTAGAAGAGGAGAGTATGGATTCTGAGCAGGCATGTCCCTTGACCCTGAGGACTCTTCTTGCTTGGGTCTGAGGACCTTGACAACTTGCCTTATACCCACGCCCACACCGTGCATGCCTCTGTTGGGTCGTCCTGAACTGATACCCATGCAGTCCCTGAGGTCATTTTCCTGAGGAACGTGACTGCTCTAACTCTTCAGTTGGGTTTGGGGACCTGTGAGCTGGACTTGGCCTTTGTCAAAACCAAGTTTCGTATTTCTAACCTGGTAAGCTTATTCTGAGCCCTACAGTTAGTTGTGTCCTCTACAAATATGTAAGCTCTAACTGCCCATATCTTCGCCACCCTTGTGTTTGCTGAATGTGCCACCAGGACACCCGCAACCAAGCCCTTCATAAGTCATCGTTCAGGCTGGGGCCTGGCTTTTCCCCTGCTATCAACTCCTCTCTGGCTACATCAGTTCCGGGGTGTACGGTTAGTGGCGTTGAAAGCCAGCTAATGACGGCGGTGGGGATGGCGAATGGGGAGTGTGAACGGCGCTTCGTGAACTGTGAAGCTCCCCACAAGCTCTCCTTCCTGGCGGACTTTGTAAGCCCATCAGCGGAGCTGTAGGCAGCAGGTTGCATGGTTCCGAGCTTCAGGATGTAACAGGGTTCACAGCCCCCAACTCCCAGAGCTCCAGCTGGCTCAGGGTCCACCCACAGGCCAAGCTTCAAGGTCATCTTCCCCGTTTCTGTCATTTCAGCCCTCCCTCCACATAACCTCGCCCTGATGGTCCTTCCAGCACCTCCACCTCTGTGCCCACCCACGTCCTGTGTCTGAGTGCCACCACCCAGACGCTCCCCCAGGAAGGACCTTGGTCAGCTGCTCGAGGTCACCCCCTTCTCACGGTGGCCCCCCCACATCCAACAACTGATCCAGCTGGGGGCAAAACCCCTGGCCACCTTGGCCCAATGCCAGACAATCCTGATGACCCATTTTAGCTCCAGGCCTCCCCGTGGGGTCAGCGGAGGCTGCCATTGGGCCTGCATCACATCTGGGCTCCTCTGGCGCGATACAGACAGGAACATGTAGGTGACAGCAGGCTTGATGGGGGAAATTTAGAAGGTTGCTGCTCAGCCCTTGAATGACCATGATATCCCTTCACCGTAACCCTCAATTCCTTGGGCTTTACTGAATTATGATTAGTATGCTTACTAAGAGCTGCTCTGGAGCCAGGTACCAGACGAGGCGCTCAAGAGCATCACTTCATCTGATTTTCACGACAGCCCTCAGACATGTTGTAGGCATCCCTTTCTCTGTTCTCCAAAAGAAGGAACGTGAGGCTCAGTGAAGTTAATCGAGGATGGGGACACACGGCCAACGAGAGAGACATCACACCAGACGGATCTTTCTTTCTTCTCCCCCACTCCACTTCTTTTAATGTTTATTAGGTTTACCAAATGTGCTTTATCTTTCTTTCAACTGTGTATTTTTTCTTAAGAAACCTCAACTGGGATGCCTGGCTGGCTTAGTCAGTAGAGCATGCAACTCTTGATCTCAGGGTCGTGACTTTGAGCCCCACGTTGGGCCCAGAGCCTACTTAAAAAAGAACGAAAAAGAAAAAAAACCTTACCGAAGGCACATTATTCTCAAGTACACAATTACAATAATGTCACTCATCCCAAGATGATTGCTTAATGTATTTTACTTTTTTAACCAAGTATACAGAAAGAGGGACATAAAAAATTTGGTAGTATATTTCTACAAGTTTTTTTTTCAGACCAGCATTTTTTAATCCCTTAACCTTCTTATATATTCATTCAAATATCTTTATGTTCTTATTAATCCTCTAGGGAAAGTTATTTTGAAATTTGCATTAAAAAAATCTATAGGCACAGTACTTATTTTCCGGTTTCTCAGTGAAACAGCTGTCTTCCTCCTTGTGTTTCCCGAGGGCCCAGGAGAGGTGAATCCTTGGGGGTTAAAGGAGTCATGAAGGAATTACTGAATGGAGCAGCAGGGGTGACAAGTGTATGACAAGTGTGAAGTACAGTGAGAAATCTTCAGAGAGCTATCGGAACCTTTCAGCTCTCAGCCGCAGATTTGGGGACCACACTGAGATCCTTTGCAATAGGGGGGTCAAGCAGGAGGGGTTCCCAGCAGGGGATCAGGGCTGTGAGATGTGGTAGAAAGGAGGGGCTGTTCTTTTGTCCACACCCAGCAGAGAGCCCTCAACACCTGCAGCAATTGTTCTAAAACCAGAAATGTAAGCCACTGTGGGCTCAGAGCCCTGGGGAAAGAGGAGGGAGCTGCAAAGGAAATTGAGAAGGAACAGTGGGCGAGTAGCTGGACAGGCAGGCAAATGAGCTGAAGAACCCGTGTCAGGGCGTGATGGGCCATGTGAAGGGCTGCTGAAGCTCCATGAGGTGGGGAGCAGTGAGACCTGGCCGTGGGTGAGCCACGTAGGTATCCCGGATGACCTCGACTTGAACAGGTCCAGGGAGTGGTGCGGGTGGAAGCATGATTAGAATGGAGGAGAGGCAGGAGCACCTGGGTGGCTCAGTTTGTCGGGCATCCGACTTCGGCTCAGGTCATGATCTCACAGTTCGTGGGTGTGAGCCCCGTGTTGGGCTCTGTGCTGACAGCTCAGAGCCTGAAGCCTGCCTGCTTCGGATTCTGCATCTTCCTCCTCAATCGGCCCCTCCCCTGCTCATGCTCTCCCTCTCTCTCTTTCTCAAAAATGAATAAACATTAGAGAAAAAAAAAAAAAAGAATGGAGGAGAGGCAGTCCACAGTGTGCTGGGGGCCCCGTTGCCTGGGGCCTTTCCTGCGGAGGCTGGGGGCACCCATGTTGTTGGGCCCATGCCTGGCTCCCAAGTGCCAGAGAACCCCACCTCTGGCATGCATCAGCTCTGGGACTGGGCAAGGCTGAACTTGCGGGCCCCACTGCAATCCTGTCCCGGGCTGCTCCCCTCTCCCCTGTCTGCCGCAGAGGAACATAGGCGCAGCAGCAGGCCGGGATCTACAACCGCACCTCTGCACGTCGGGGTGTGTGACCTTGCCTGCCCCCTACTTCCACTCTGGCTTCTATCCCAGGACATCACCATTCCTGTCTCGGCCCTTCTCCTGGGTTGCTGCACAGTCTCCTCCCTGCCATGGACTCAGTTGCCAGTTCTTCCCGCCCATGGGCCTGAAGTACGTTGAGGGGCCTTCCTTCCAACCAGGTTCCCGGGACACACAGCGTTCTGATCCTACCCTTACCAGGGCACATTCAAATACCTGCCCATGGACATGCATCTCTCCCAGCTGCACCTTACGGGTGGAAGTGTTGGCCTGATGGCCTTGGTGGGCAAGAGGGTCTGTCCAAGTGTAGGCCTAAGTTATGTCCCACCCGGCTCAGGGCCCTGGGTCTGCTAGCAGAGTCTGAAGTATCTCTACAAACACACATTTTTTTTAAAGTCTCTTTATTTCGTCTTTAAAATTCACATGAAATTTGCGTTTGACTTCATGGTTCTGTTTATTTTAATTTTAATTTTTGTTTTTAATGTTTATTTATTTTTGAGAGAGAGAGAGAGACAGAGTGAGTGGGGTAGGGGCAGAGTGAGAGGCAGACACAGAATCTGAAGTAGGCTCTAGGCTCTGAGCTGTCAGCACAGAGCCCAACATGGGGCTCGAACTCACGAACTGTGAGATCATGACCTGAGCCAAAGTCAGACGCTCAACCAACTGAGCCACCCCAGGTGCCCCTGTTTATTTTAATTTTAAAGGATTGACTATTGTAGCACTTATACATTAAAATTCTTAACTTCTCGGGGCACCTAGGTGGCTCAGTTGGTTAAGCTTCCAACTTTGGCTCAGATCATGAACTCATAGTCTGTGAGTTCAATCCCCTCATTGGGCTCTGTGCAGACAGCTCAGAGCCTGCAGCCTGCTTCGGATTCTGTGTCTCCCTCTCTCTCTGCCCCTTCCCCACTCATGCTCTGTCTCTCTCTCTCTCTCTCTCTCAAAAATAAATAAACATTAAAAATTAAAAAAAAAATTCTTCACTTCTCCCCCAACTAAATATTCAAGTAAAGCCGATGCCCAGGTTGTCCCCTGGCTTCCTGAAGTCCTGCCTCCCTGGGGTAAGTGTCGCCCATTGCAGGTGCCCAGGCCTCCAGCACAGGTTACATTTTACAGTGTCTGTGTGGCCATTGCCAGCTACTCTCCCCACGTCCTAAGAATGGGCCTGTCCCCTCTTCTCCCAGCCTGGTCCCAGTGACCTGTCCACCCCCTCTTCTCTCTTCAAAGTTTGCAAAATCTTGCCCAGCCTCCTTGGGGTTGGGCAGGTTGGACGCACCTGCCTGTGGCCACACTGTTGCTGTGGCACTTCTTGGCTGGTTGGAGGTGTCTGTCCCTCCACTCCTATGACAGGGGCTCCGATTGTGCTTCCTGAAGGGGTGGGTGAGCTCAGATAGACCCTGTGACTATCCAATCAAGTCCCCCCGACTTTATCGCTTGAGGAACAGTCTGGGCCCCCAGGGGAGGGAGGCAGACCCTTGGGACAGGCCACACTGGGCAAAGTTGGGGCTCTGTAGATCCTGGGGCCAGTGGATGCTCAGACTCTCTTGGGCTGGCCAGTCCCGGCCAGAGATCACAGTCTAATGGCTCCATCATCAGAGACCTGAGTGGTGATTACATTCAGCTGTGCAGTTCCTTGGCCCGGGATGCCAGACTGTGCGATGGGACGGGGCTGGCACCAGAGTGTGGGACGAGGGACGGCTGGCAGGGAAATCAGAGCGGCCCTTCTGCCACCGGCTCCGGCTTTCTGCTGCTGACGTGTAAGAGGATTAGGGCTCAGAACTCTGGACAAGGGGCTTTTATTCTCAGGGCTGCATTTTCATTGGCTTGCACAGCCCTAGAGACAGGAACAAAAGCTGAGGGGGCATTGCCAGATCTCTCACACTCCGAGCCCTGTGCTTTGCAGGAGTGAGGGAAGCCCCAGCCCACTCAAGGTCGGTGCCTGGCATCCAGCCCCATCCAGGTCTGCCTGAGGCTGGGGCTCCAGACCCCGAGGGAGAGCTCCTCACCCTGCCTGGGAGGCCCAAGCCACCTGCAGGCTGGCTCAAGGGATTTCCCGAGGTGGCCATGGCTTGCAAGGGAATCAGAGAATCCTGGAATGTCAGGATGGGAAGAAGCATCAGACACCCATTCCAGCCTCCACTGAAATGTACATGGGGGAAACTGTGGCCCAGAGAGAGGCCATGACTTGCTCAGGGTCACCTGGTGAGGGAAGGCCCGAGCTGGGACTAGAAGAAGGAATGTGAGACAAAGAGGCTGCCTGGCCTTGTCTGGAAGTCGGGCCTTGCCCTCCAGAAAGGCACTGAGGTGATGTCTTCCCAGCACTGGTCAGTCTTGCCTGCTCTAGAATTGCTTATAAATGGAATCATTCAGTGTATACTCTGTTGGATAGGATTTCTTTCTCTCAGCATAATGGTTTTGGGTGTTGACTGTATCAGTATTTTGTTCTTATTGCTGAGAATACGGCATAGTTTATCTGTTCACCACCTGATGGGCATTTGGTCTGTCCCCACTTTCTGTTACAAAAGAAGCTGTTATGAACATTTATGTACAAGTCTTAGTTTTATAAAAAATGTTTTGTCATGGAAAGGATAGAAAATAATGTGGCAAATTCACTTTTTAATCAAGTGTAAGCATCTTGCCATATTTGCTTGTTTTCTTTCGAGAAGAAAATACACATATGATGAAGGCCCCTGATATTTGCTTCCTGGAGGTAACCACCATCTAAACTAGCATCATGATTCCTGTGTACATTGTTGGTCATTTTACTAGGTATAGTCATTCATTCTGTTCAACAAATATTGACCACCTACTATGTACAAAGCCTGGATCTAGGCACTGGTGGTACAGCAATGAAGCTGACAGGCGAAAATCCCTGCCCTTGGGAGACACTGAGTAATTAAAATATATGATATGTCAGGTAGTGGTAAGCACCAGGTAGAAAAATCAAGTTCCTATGGCTGTGTAAGAAATCATCCCAAACAAGTGGCTTATGCACCAGAATCACTTACCATCCCTCTTGGGTTCTATGGGTCAGGAATTTGAGAGCCGGGTAGTTCTGACTCGGGGTGTCTCATGAGGTTGCAGTCAGAGGGTGTGTGAGCCAGGACCATCACCTTGAGGGCTCCTTCACTCACATGTCTGGTGCCTGGTCTGGGTGGGACCCAGATAGCCACATCTCTCTCTGTCTCTCTGTGCTCTCTCCACTTGCTCTCTTCCCCAGAGCATCTCATGTTGCAGTCAGGGCTCTAGAAGCATGTGAGTGGGAGAGATTTCCAGCTTTGGAAATCAGGGTCACTTCTGTCATCACCTTGGTCAAGGCAATTACAGAACTCTGTCGGGGTCCAAGGGAAGGAAACACAGACATCATCCACCCTACCCCTAAAGGAGTGTCATTATCATGTTGTAAGAAGATCATGTGGAATGGGATTTATACTGATATGGGAGAGATATCATCTGCCCGAGAAGATAGCATTTGCATGGAAGCCTGAAGGAGGCAAGGGGCAACCAAGTGCAGATCTTATGACTGAGGGAAGAGCATTCCAGGCAAAGGGAACCAACAACAGTTGGAGGTAACTACCTGGGGTGTTCAAGAACCAGCAAAAGTCCAATGGGGCACCGAGGGGTGAGTGATGGGGAGGCTGGTAGAAGAGGTGAGGTCAGAAATGTAACCTAGGCAGTGAGGTCACTGCAAGGGCCCCAGCTTTTCTCAGAATATGATGGGATCCATAGAGGGATTTATAGCAGAGGGGTGATATGGTCTAACTCAGTTTTAAAAGGGTCACTGCACTTAGGCTGAGGCTGAGGCAAGGGCAGGAGCAGGAGGACTGGTTAGGAGCCTACTGCACTGATCCAAGCACGTGGTTCTGGAGGTTCAGAGTGGGCTGGTGGTTGTAGAGCTGGCCATATTTTGGAGGCTGAGGCACCAGGTGTTGTTGACGGATCCCATGTGGGGATGAGAGAAAGTGAGGAATGGAGGGGAACTTGACTTCAACACCAGAAGGTCAGAATTGGGGGAGACTGGGGGAGAAGCAGGTTTGAGAAGATGATCATGAGTTGGTAGGAGGTGCCTATTAGGTGTCCATGTACAGATGTCAGTGAGATGCCTGGAGAGAGGTGTGGGCTGGAAATGTGAGTCTCCATGTTGCCTTGTACTGGAAGTTCGAGCCAGAGTAATTGGCAAGGGAATAATATAAAAAGCATCCAGATTGGAAAAGGAAGAAGCAAAATTATATTTATAGATGGCATGAACTTGTATGTAGAAAATCCTAAGGAACATACACACACAACTATTAGAGCTAATAAATGAGTTTAGTAAGGTTGAAAGATACAAGATCAATATGCAAAAATTAGTTGTATTTCAGTACAACTAACTGTCAACGAAATTTAAAATAATGCCATTAATTCTCATCCTTTGTTGGTGGGAACGCAAAATGGTATAGGCACTTTGGAAGACAGTTTGGCAGTTTCTGACAAAGCTAACCATACTCTTACTATGTAGTCCAGCAGTTTCCCTCCTTGGTATTTACCCAGAGGAATTGAAAACATGTTCACACAAAAACCTGCATGGGATGTTTATAGCAGCTTTATTTATAATTGCCCAAACTTGAAAGCGACCAAGATGTCCTTCAGCAGGTGAAGGATAAATAAATTGTGGTACATCCGGTAATGGAATATTATTCAGTGTTGTTAAAAACTGAGCCATCTGGGGCGCCTGGGCTGGCTCCGTTGGTGGAGCATGTGACTCTTAATCTTGGGGCCGTCAGTTTGAGCCCCATGTTGAGTGCAGAGTTTACTTAAAAAAACACACACACACGCGATTTCATACGTCACCCAGTGCTCATCACAAGTGCACTCCTTAATCCCCATCACCTGTTTCACACCCCCCCCCCCATCAATGTTTTCAACAGTATGCCTTGGGGCATAAACTGATCCACAGACTGATCTAGTTAAGATAGGGCTCCTTTGAAGGAATCTCTCTCTCTCTCTCTCTCTCTCTCTCTTTTTTTTTTTTTTTTATAAAATGTTTATTTATTTTTGAGAGAGAAATACAGAGACAGAGCGTGAGTGCGGGAAGGGCAGGGAGAAAGGGAGACACAGAATCTGAAGCAGGCTCCAGGCTCTGAGCTGTCAGCACAGAGCCCAAATGCAGGGCTCGAACTCATAAACCATGAGATCATGACCTGAGCTGAAGTCAGTCACTCAGCCAACTGAGCCACCCAGACACACGCCCCCTCTTTTTTTTAAGTCTATTTATTTAGAGAGAGAATGAGCACAGGAGGGTCAGAGTGGGGTGAGGGGAGAGAAAGAATCCCAAGCAGGCTCTGCACCCCCAGCACAGAGCCCAACGCCGGGCTTAAACTCATGAACCGTGAAATCATGACCCAAGCTGAAACCAAGAGTCAGACTCTCAACTGACTGAGCCACCCAGGCACCCCAGAAGGAACATCTCTTAAGGGCCATGTTTGAGATTTGTTCTGACCCCAGGATAGCTCTTCTTGGCGATATCTTTCCCCAGTTCTGTCTGGTAAACTAGCCAACCTACCATTTAACTTCTATCTCTAATGAATCTCCCATAATTGCTTTTCAGCACAACCTGCCTTGTTTTGAGAGCGCCCTTAGGCTGGAACTTCTCCACACTCTGCTGCAAATGAAGTCAGTTCCTTTGAGAAGAAACTTGGAGTTCCCTTTGCCTTCTCCTCGCCCCAGGCAAAATCTTTGAGCTCCAGCTCAGGACAATCTTAGGGACAAGGCCCCTCCGTCTCTGAATGACCCCCTACTCCAGGAACTGGAGGGAAGAAGCTTCAACTCTTCCCAGCTCGTCTCCACTTTATGAGCCCGGGTGAGGACGCGAGGGCCCCAGTGTTCTCAGTGGTACTGAAGCCATCTACAGCCTCTCACGTAAGAGGGACCTGAGCTGACTAAGGGAGCTACCGCCTCAGGACCACCCACCCAGAACTTAGCCTCAGCAACGGGGGAACGGAGTGGGGGGGGGGGGGGTGGAGGGAATACCCCATGCTGCCCCTCACAATTTCTGCTCTTTTTATAGGAAAGAGCTGCAGAAAGTAGAAATGTTACTTCAATGCTGATGATGGTCACCTAGTGATTTGATATCTTGTAACATCCAAGCAAAATAGTAATGATACCTTCAACAGTCCCCTAGAGGTCCACTTCTGGCTTGACAATATGAGGAGCTCTGCAGTCCCCTTCCCCAGTCCAGCTGGTGACAATTATAAAGTCTCTGGAGGGGCACCTGGGTGATTCAGCCGGTTATGTGTCTGACTTCAGCTCAGGTAATGATCTTGTAGTCGGTGAGTTCCAGCCCCGCATCGGGCTCTGTGCTGACAGTTCAGAGCCTGGAGTCTGCTTCAGATTCTGTGTCTCCCTCTCTCTCTCTGCCCCTCCCCCTGTTTGCATTCTGTCTGTCTCTCTCTCTCTCAAAAATAAATAAACATTAAAAAAAAATGTTAAGTCTCTGAAAATTGACCTAAGGGCATACAACAAACAAAGAAACATGTTTTCAAAACACCTACTACTAACACTCGGTAAAAGAAGGAAAGCCAGGGGCGCCTGGGTGGCTGAGTCAGTTAAGTGTCCAACGCGATTTCGACTCAGGTCACGATCTTACGGCTCGTGGGTTCCAGCCCTGCATCGGGAGCTGTGCTGACAACGTGGAGCCTCCTTGGGATTCTCTCTGCCCCTCCCTCGTTTGTACTCTCGCTCTCTTTCAAAATAAACTTAAAAAAAAAAAAAAGCAACTTAAGTAAACTTAAAAAAAAAAAAAAAAAGGAAAGCTATGATATTTGAATCAGTGCCATTCCCACTCTCTCTCCTCCTAGTTCGGCGGGATGGAAATTCCACTCCAGACCGATGCGGGCCAGAGGACCGAGCTCTCTCTCCTGCCAGCTCCCGGTCAGAGAACCATCTTCCTGGAAGGGGCAGGTGCCCTCAGGTTGGAGCCACAGCCTCTAAATTTCCCAAACTCCTTCATCAGAGACTCTGCAGGTAGAGCCAACCATATTGAGCTTGGAGCCGTGGCATGGTTACCTCACATTAGGGCTGAAGAAGTATATACTTACTAGACACCATATTCTTCACATTCCATGGCAGCTGTAGGCCCAGACTTCTCACGGCCCGGCTCCCGCAGGGCCCATTCACCGCCCTCTATTAGGAGGTATGCATTCCAACCCTGCCTTGCCTATCCACACAATTCTCAGGGACCCAGGTGGCTGTTGAGATTTTAAAGAATGATTTATCTTTCTCTTGGCCTCATGAAACTCCAAAGGGGCAGCCCAGACCAGACACCCCCCCTCTATCTCTGATTGGTAATGAGGAGCCTCGCAAGGGCTTCTGTTCTCCCTCTACTCCAAAGCTGGGCAGGGCAGCAAACTGGGCAGGCCGGGGCAGGGGGTCTGGGTATCTATTCGCTCCTGGAGGTAACAAGGAGAACCACCGAGGCGGCAGGAAGTATGGCTCATCTGGGGAGTCATATCAGCCAGAGCTCAGCCAGCCGTCTGGAGCTAAAGGGAGCCTTAGAGACTCTGGGATTTTAGACAAGACCAAAGGGAGGCCCAGAGAGACGGCCCTTCCTCACTCCAGCCAGAACAGCGGTGATCCCCCACCTAGTTTCTGACCCAGACCACTAACCGGGCCACAGGTTCCCATGTAGGCTGCCGGACATGCCCACCTCCATGTCTGGGGCCTCAGACACGTTCATTTTAAACCCATGCCTCCCCCCTCACCTTATCTCTTCCCCCCTGCCTCAGTCTTGTCACCTCTCCAGCCTGCATGGCATTTTCAGATTCCTCCTCTCCTGGTCCTCACTGCCAAGCCCAGCTCAGCCCCTGTGAGCTTCCTGCCTCACCCCCTCTACAGCAGCTGTGTTGTGGCTTCTGTGCCCTCCTTAGCCACATTCTGATGACATCACTCCCACCTCCTGGCCAGCATGGCCTCTGAGTCCCCTGCCTTCACCTCAGCGGTCACACAGCACCTCACAGACATTCCTCCATGTCAGCTTTGACTCCCTCTGTGTGTTCGCCCCTCACCCCAAATAGGCTCTGCAGAGGGCTCGAGGGTACAGGCAGTGTGCACTCCCGAGCGACCCTCCACCAGTGGGGATGGAAACCAATAGAAAAAGGTTCCAGTCACCTGTCCTGCAGGTGCACTCTGCATGCTTTTCCCAGCAGACTCCTGCACTTTGACAACACAACCCTGCCCCAGTCCCCCCACTTCTGTCTCTCCCTGCTCCGGGTTTCCCTTCCCTGTAAGTGACGCCATCTCGGCTCAGCTTTTAGGGAAGCCAGGCTAAGAATGCTCCTCCTCCATCTTTTACAACCTTTCTCAAAAGCACATCTTCCAGCTATGCAAACAAACCACAGGTCCTTGCCCCATTCATTCCTCCATCACATTTATGTAGCACCGGCTGTAGGCAGGCACTCTTCTAGGCAGGCACTCTTCTTTATTCTATGAATAAAGAGACAAAATCCCTGCCCCCACCCAGCCTAGTGAGGAGGGGCTCTGGGTAAGCCAATGAAAAGATGGGGGAGGCAGCCAGATCGGGGAGAAGGAGAGGAGAGCTTGGTTGGTACAAGGGCAACAAAGCCTCAGTGGGGAGTTCTGGAGCAAGTTTGGTCTGTCAGAGTGTCCCATCTAGGCTGGAAAGGTCAAGGTGCCATAGCCCCTGCCTCACTCAATCACCAGATGCTGCGAATCACCTGGAAGACTGTGACCTCAGGGGAGGCTCTGTGCAGCTCAGGTGGACCCTGGAGGATCCGAGAGCTGGAGGTTATCTGGTGATGGCTCTTCCTGAAGATCTTTCTGGAAAGGGAGTCTGGCTAGTGCAGGCACTGTGTCTACCACATGGACCGAGCTCAGGGAAGGCCTCGTGGAGCAGACTTGAAGGAGATCAGGGAAGCAGAAGCTGAGACATGTAGAGGAAGAGTCCTACAGACAGGAAACAGAGAAGCACATATCCCGGGTGTGCTTGCCACTGAGGCCACTGAGCAACGCGAGGCTGAAGTGAGTGAGCAGCAGGAGAGGAAGTCAGAGCAGTAGTGGGCCAGCTCCAAAGCCACGTGAAGAGTCCCACCTTTACTCTGAGCAAGAAGGGCACCATGGATAGGCGGAGGGGTGAGGGTAGTAAGGACATTACCGAGGGAGGGAGATTCTGGAGCAGGAGAGCCCATGAAGAGTCCACTGCCGAGCTTCCGGAGAGGGGAGCTAAAGACGGTCAGCGCCCGCACCCTGGAAATGCTCTGGAATGCAACAGTTTCAGGATCACCCAGGCCTTGGTTACCCTGCATCTTTAGGCAGTATCTGCTGCCCTCTGGTGGATGTGCTAGAGATTACCCACGCCCACTTCCCGCTTTGCTTTGCTTTTGCCAGCAGTCTATGGGGCCTGTGGGTTCACCTTCAACTTGCAGTTATAAGAACTCTTTTGTCATGGATCTGATTGTGGAGGTATCAGGCAGCACTTGGTGGAAACATTTCATCAACTTAGACAAAGGAAGGCAAAGGGAAACTGTGGTGTGGATGTAACAGTATTTGAAGTGGGGCTGGGGCAGGGCCATGTGATGTTTTCTACCAGTGATGATTAGAAGCAGAGAAGTGGGGCTGAAGAATGTATCTAGGGCTGGAGGCTGTAGAGCAGGCACTTGTTCTCAGGAGGAGAACAAGGTGAAAACACTGAGGGTGATTGCCAGAGGGCTCTGAGTTCCAGGGCAGTCACGGGATCATGCTGGGAAGGGAAGGGAATGGGGGGGTGGGGCAAGTCCCAATTCATAGAAAGAAAATGGGACACCTGAAGGCCTGTAGGTCAAAACAGAGCTGGATATCTGGTGGAGAGAGAGTGTGAGAAGACTACAGACAAAGGGGGAGCAATGGGAGCCATGGAGCCACTGGAAGCATTGCTGTGGACTTGGCTGCTGCTGGACAGAACCCAGGCACCTGCACCCCACTGCTCCTAAAACTCCCCACCACTGCTACAGCCCACAGTCACCCACACTGAGGCTGACACAGGGAGGAAGGAAGGAAGGAAGGAAGGAAGGAAGGAAGAGGGAGGGCCAGAAGGGAGGAAGAAGAAAGAAAAAGAAAAGATGGCATATATAAATATATGCAACAAGTTGAAAGACACTGGACATCAGGCAACAAAGGACAGTGACCCTGCAGAAATGGGCAAAGAACAAGGTGAGCCCTGTGATTGTCCAAGCTGTCTTACTTCCAGACAGGGAGGAGGAACTAAAGTGTAATACTCCCTGAGTTGAAAAGTTGAAGCTAAGAGCCTGGGGAGACCAAGGCTGCCTGAGTTCGTAGATAGGACAGAGTACCAGCAAAGAGAGAGTTGCACAGAGAAAGATCCTTGAGACCTGCAGGGGGTCACCCTCAAGTACTCAGCATGTGAGGGAATGCCCATGGCTGGGGAAAGAAACATCATAAAGAATAAGAAGACTAAATATGCTAGAAATGGAAGGGAATTTCCTCAACCTGATTCAGGGAATCCATGAAAAACCCACAGTTAACATCATACTCAGAAGTGAAAGATTGGATGCTTTTGCACCAACAGCAGTAACAAAACAAGGATGTCTTACCTCCCCTCTCCTATTCCACAGCATACTGGGGGTTCTGGCTAGGTCATTTAGGCAAGAAAATTAAATAAGAGGCATCCAGATTGGAAAAGAAGAAGTAAAACTATCTCTATTTGTAGATGACAAGATCTTATACATACAAAATCCTAAAGAACCCACTTAAAAAAACTAGAATAGGGGCGCCTGAGTGGCTCAGTCGGTTAAGCGGCCGGCTTCGGCTCAGGTCATGATCTTGCAGTCTGTGAGTTCGAGCCCCGCGTCGGTCTCTGTGCTGACAGCTCAGAGCCTGAAGCCTGTTTCGGATTCTGTGTCTCCCTCTCTCTGACCCTCCCCCATTCATGCTCTGTCTCTCTCTGTCTCAAAAATAAAATAAATGTTAAAAAAATTAAAAAAAAACCTAGAATAAACAAGATCAGCAAGGTTGCAGGATACCAGCTAAATATACATAATCAATTGTATTTTTACACATTTGCAATGCACGACATGAAAAATGAAGAAAAAATTCCATTCACGATAGCATAACAAAGAAACAAGGAGTAAATTTAACAAAAGTACAAACTTTATATTCTGAAAGCTACAAAACATCGTTGAAGGAAATTAAATATCTAAGTAGATATAAAAATTTCCAATGTTCATGAATTTGAAAACCTAACATTGTTAAGATGACAATATTCTTCAAATCCATCTACAGATTTAACACGGTCCCTATACAACCCCAGCTAAAGGGATCCTTACCTTACACGATGTACAAAAATGAACTCAAAACAGATCAATGACCTAAGTGTGAGAGAGAAACCTAGAAAATACTTAGAAGACAACACAAGGGTAAATTTTCATGACCTTGGATTCTGCAATGGATTCTTAGATGACACCAAACGCCCATGGAAACAAAGAAAAAAAGAAGATAAATTAGATATTATCAAAGCTAAAAATGGGGCACCTGGATGGCTCAGTCGGTTAAGTGTTGGACTTGGACTCAGGTCATGATCTCATGGCTGGTGAGTTTGAGCCCTGTGTTGGGCTCTGTGCGTACAGCTCAGATCCTGGAGCCTGCTTCAGATTCTGTCTCTGTGTTTCTCTGCCCTTTCCCTGCTCACACAGTCTCTCTCTCTCTCTCTCTCTCTCTCTCTCTCTCTCTCTCTCTCTCTAATACAAATAAACATTAAACAATTTTTTTTAAGCTAAAAACTTTTTTGCTTCAAAGGAACCACCAAGAAAGTGAAAAGACAGCCCATGGTTACAGAAAAATACATACATCCATTACTTCAAAATGAGCACCTGCCATGTGCCTGGCAATCTTTTAGGCACTGAGGAAATGAGACTTAAAATGAGAGACAAAAATCCCAGCCCTCCTGCCATCTGGTGTGGAGATTCAAATAAGGACATTAACCTGTCCAGCTGTTCATCATCAACACAGATAAAACCAGCTGTAACCAGAAACAGTATTTCTCTCAAGAAATACTGCAGCTGCTAGTCTGATAGTATCCTATTTCTCTGAGTGACTCCTGCTTTCTTACTGAGAAACTGTTTTCTAAAGTTGAAATTTGGCTGCTAGAAATCATGTCAATTCCTTCCAGGCAACAACCACCAGAAATTGATCTATTGTTGAAAAGTTGGGTTTGTTATTCATTGCTGTGAAAGAGAATGCATATCATGGGAAATCGTGGTGTATATCATTAAGAGTGTTAGAACATAATTACAGGACTTGGGCTTGTTAGATGATTGGGAGGAGGGTTTGGGATAGGATGCTGTCAGAAAGTGGGGATAATTCTATAATTGAGTACCTTAATAGATTTCATCTACAGGGAGGCCAACTAGAGTGAGGCTAAACCTGGGACTGGTAAAGAAGCCATAGTCCTCAGGTTGGGGAGAGGATGTCTAGTAACTTGTGGTTTGGACAATGTTCATGTTTTGTGTTCAACATAAAAGCAGGGGGAAAGGATAGTTTGCAAATTTAAACAGGATGGTCAGGGAAGGCCTCGAATATAGTGACATCTGAGCAAAGAGACCTGAAGTAAGTGGAGGATTTTTTTAATCGTCTCAACATCTAGACAAACAGCATTCCAGTAAAGAGGAACAGTTGGTGCAAAATCCCGGGCAAGAGCATGGGTGTGTTCCAATCATATTTTCATAGGGAGTCTACCCTCACAACCTCTTTACGAAACCTACCCTACCCCACCATTACTCCCTCATCCTGCTTTTGCTTTTTTCCAAGAACTTTTCAACGTACAATTCTGTGTTCATTGCGTTTGCGAGAAAGGGCAGGCATCCTCACTCATCTCGTTCCCTATGTAGCCCTAGCTTTGAGCAGTGGGGGACACACAGCAGGTGCTCGACAGGCACGTGTGGAGGGGCGAACTGCATTGCCCCAAATCCCAGCGTTGGGGAGAGAGCGAGGCCAGGTGAAGGAGCAAAGCACCAGCACCTAAGACCCTCAGAAAAAGCGCCACAAGACCCGTACCATCCACCACCCCAGCCGGATGCCCGCCCTCGCGCGTGCGCCGGCAGCAGCCCAGATCCAGGCGCTTGGCTGATTGGCTGCGACGGCTTCTCGAAGCGGCGTTGCGCGTGCGCGCTTTCCTCGCGCGGGCTCGAATGGTGTGTAGCTCTTCGCATTCCCCGCCGCCGCAGCCCCAGCTCCCGGTCCGGGAAGGCTCATTCTCAGAGCTCGGAATGTTCCCTGAACTCAATAACCTTCTCAACACGACTCCTGACAGGGCGGAGCAGGTAAGGCGTCGCGCGGTGGGAAGGGGGCGGGTCCCGGAGCGTGGCGGAAGACCGTATACCCGGATGAAGCGCACGCGGACTCGTGGGAAAGGCACGACCTCCGCGGGCATGAAGCGCCTGGGAGTTGTAGTCCAGGGATGGCCGCCCCGGGGACTGGGCTCCGCCCTGGAGCCTGCGGGAGGTGGGGGTCTTCTCAAAGGCTTGTGTATCTTTGAAAGTGCCCAGGACGGTTGGCCGACTATGCATCGGCTTACGTACACAGACGGATACCGGGGGGCCCTGTGCGTTGTCACTGGGGTGGGGGGCCTGGCGTCTAGAGGAGGTTGCCTGAGAGTTTGATTCTCCACCCTTCACTTGAGACCAGCTTCTTAATCGCCCTCGGTCTCTCTCTGGCCCCTCAGTACTCCGCGGTGAACGCTGCTCCTCCTCCTTTTCCTCATCCTCCTCTTGGTCTTTAATAGTGCTATTCCAAACTGCGTTCAGCCAGCGTTGGCTTGTATCAAGTCTGCCTGAGGCATAGCAGCCTCGCCAGTCTTTCCTTCTTTCTGTACTTTGGGGCATCCCGAAATTTTTTATTTTAACCCAGGGGTTATTTCTTTCAGGAATTTACCTGGTTCATTTTATAACCATTGTCTTCCTAAGGAAATGGTAAACTCCAGGCAGCCAAGACATCGTGTGTATCGATCAGGCTTGCTTGCTTGCTTATTTATTTATGAAAAAATTTAAAATGTTATTTATTTTAGAGAGAGAGCCAGAGTGCGAGCAGGGGATGGGCAGAGAGAGAGAGAGAGAGAGAGAGAGAGAGAGAGAGACAAAGAATTCCAAGCAGGCTCCAGGCTCTGAGCTGTCAGAATAAAGCCGATTCAGGGCTCCAACTCAGATTGGGAGATCATGATCCGAGCTGAAGTTGGATGCTTAACCGACTGAACCACTCAGGCGCCCCTCAATCAGGCCTTTTTATGATCCCCCGCCCCCCCCCCCCCCCCCCCCCCCGCGCTCAGTGTCAGGCAAATTATAGTTTTAAGTAGACCCTTGTGGATTTCAGTTGCTCAAGCCTGAAGATGTTTCTGGTGACCTTGCTAATTACTGCTGGCACCTCCAAAGTGCTCAGCCCAAGGCCAGACTGAAGGAATGGAAGATCAAAGTGGGCACCAGGAAATGACAGCCCTGGAGGTAACCCTCAAGGTCTGATGGTGCGATCTTTCATATTTTATAAGTGAAAAAAAAGTCACAACAGTACAGCAGTGTCGTGTCTGATACCATTTGATTGCGACCTTCCCTATCACTGAAAAGGAACTAGAGGTGGCTGCAGCAAGGCAGTCAGCCACTGTGGAGACCATCTTTAGAGGTCTTTCCAGAACTCTCCATGATCAGAGCTTTTCCTGAAGCAGTGTCTAGGGCCATTGGGATGAGAATTTTGTTATTGGAATTCTCTGTCAACAACTACTCTTCCCTCTCTCCCACCCTATTGTACAGATTTGGTATCGGAATTAAAAATAGGGAGGCGCCTAGGTGGCTCATTTGGATAAGCCTCCCACTCTTGATTTTGGGTCAGGTCACCATCTCACCAGTAGTGAGTTCAAGCCCCTCGTTCGGCTCAGTGCTGATAACTCAAAGCCTGCTTGGGATTCTTTCTCCCTCTGTCTCTGCCCCTCCCCCGCTCATGCTCCCTCTTTCTCTCTCAAAAATAAATAAACTTAAAAAAAAAATAGGAAGGAAGTTGGATCATACTACTTTTTTGGAGGTCCATTCCAGTCTTAGCAGGCTGTGATTTTTGTTGGATTCTAATGCTAAAAGCTTCTCTAGTTCTTCCAAGACCGGTCCCTGAGTTACCAAGGTGAATGAGGAAGGGAAGGGTTTTTATTCTCTCTTTGCCTTGGGAAAGTGGAAGCTGAGATGTGCTTGTCCGTAATGAGTGACTTTAATAACAATCACTCTAACTTTTGGTTTTTCCATAGTTTTGACTTACTTTCTTCTTTCTGGTAGTGTGTGTGTGTGTGTGTGTGTGTGTGTGTACTGACCTCTTTCCAGGGAGTCTAATTCACCTTTTTGTGTTCCTCTTAACTCGTAGGGGAAACTGACTCTACTCTGTGATGCCAACACAGATGGCAGCTTCCTTGTGCACCACTTTCTCTCCTTCTACCTCAAAGGTATACGACTCATTGGTGCTATAGAAAAAGAAACCTAAGGCTAAAAGCAATAGGAATGGTATTAACTAACTAGGTCTTAGGTGTTTGGGTAGCCAGATGGCTGTTTATTAGGTAACAGGTTACTTGACCATCTTGTTCCCTGCCCATCCCTGCCAAAGGGTGGTATGTGCTCCTATCTTCCCTTCTCCACCCAGTGTGCAGGCATGGTCTCACTGAGATCCTCGTGTGGCCTCCTGATTTAGTTGCTCCTCAGTCTTTATGTATCTCTCTCTTTTTTTTTTTTTAAACATTTTGATTTATTTTTGAGAGAGAGAGACAGAGCATGAGCAGGGGAGGGGCAGAGAGAGAGGGAGACACAGAATCCAAAGCAGGCTCCAGGCTCCGAGCTGTCAGCACAGAGCCCGAAGCGGGGCTCGAACCCATGAGCTGTGAGATCATGACCTGAGCAGAAGTCAGATGCTCAACCAACTGAGCCACCCAGGCGCCCCCCAGTCCTTGTGTATCTTGAGGTTTTTGGGCTCTGGACCCATTGACACGTTGCCCTGGAAGTAGATGCTTCCTAGAGAGCATAGGAAAACTGTGGGGCCACTGCAGTTTACATATGAAAATGGATTAGAAGAAGAAAACAGCCAAATGAAAAAAAAGACTCATTTATCAGCTGATTCTCCGTGAGCCCCTACTGAGCCAGGCCAGAATAGAGGGTACACCTTTGTCATTCTTAGTTGTGATCGTTTACAGCTTTGAAAGTTGTTTTCTTTTCCAGATGATATTATTGTCAGGATTGAAAGAGCAAGAGAATCTATAGATAAAATATTAGAACTAATTATGTTCATTAAGGTAGCTAGAGTTTCTTTGTGTTCCACTTATAATT
This sequence comes from Prionailurus bengalensis, assembly GCF_016509475.1. Classification (NCBI taxonomy): domain Eukaryota; kingdom Metazoa; phylum Chordata; class Mammalia; order Carnivora; family Felidae; genus Prionailurus; species Prionailurus bengalensis. The sequence goes on along the minus strand of NC_057348.1, from coordinate 17,106,375 downwards.
TCTTGGATATAAGACCAGTTTTTAAAAAAGTGAGTTGTTAAAAAAAAAGTTGTATTTCTGTACAAACAGAAAAGTATTACTTTTTAAAAACCACAATTTATTTACAATAGAACAAAACAAGGTACCTATTGATACACATAACTGAAGAAGTACATTTCAGGATCAATGAAATAGGTATAATTATTATATATGAAAAAAAGTGCAGCTTAGAGTCAAATTGGGGATGTCTGGTTGCAAGGCCTCTTGGGTCTATAGACCCAATAAAGTCAGAGCTTTATTTTCTAGAGGTACAAAGTATATGAGACTGATTATACATAGAGACTTTATTAAAAATCTGTTTATTTTGTTTTCTAGCTAATTGTAAAGTCTGCTTTGTGGCACTGATCCAGTCCTTCAGTCACTACAATATCGTGGGACAGAAGTTGGTAAATATTGTAGACCTCTGTGGTGCAGAGTATGTGGGTCATGCAGGTGTGAGTGGGGCCAAGGCTGGGCTCCCCTGGTTGGGTTGTAGAGAACTTAGCAAGGGAGGGACTGAGGAAATCATGGAGTTCTGAAACCCTTATCTGGAAAGCTAAGGCAGCATCTCTACCTATTTTACTCATTTAGAATTTATAGAACCAAATCAGTTGTTAATTAATCAAACCTAGCTCTACTGACTCTGGACCAGTTAAGATTTTCTCCTTCTCACTGTGGGCTTTAATCTTAGTTCTGCTGGGTTGGAGACCCACAGCTTGGTCTACCACCAAGTTGAGTGCCTCCTACTGTTTCTCCCTAAGTCTACGGCTTAGTACTCAAAGGTGGAGAGAGGTGCTTTTGTGACCTGCTCCTTACCTCATCTCAGCCTGCCTTTCATCTTATCAGATGTAGGCAGGCAAGAATAAGATGGCCAAGAGTCTGGTGAACCTTCTGGCCTAGTTTAGGCCATCACCTGTGACCTGTGACCAGGTGGGCTTACTAGTTTTTGTTTGTTAGTTTTGTTTTTATTTATTTATTATTATTTAAAAAAAAAAATTTTAATGTTTATTTATTTTTGAGAGAGACAGAGACAGAATGCAAGTGGGTTGGGGCAGAAAGAGAGGGAGACACAGAATCTGAAGCAGGCTCCAGGCTCTGAACTGTCAGCACAGAGCCTGACGCAGGGCTCGAACTCACAAGCTGTGAGATCATGACCTGAGCCGAAGTTGGATGCTCAACTGACTGAGCCACCCAGGCACCCCTATTATTATTAAAAATTTTTTTTTTATTTAATTAATTTATATTTGAGAGAGAGACAGAGAGAGAGAGAGAGAGCATGTGGGGGGGGGGTCAGAGAGAGAGGGACAGAGAGAGAATCCCAAGCAGGCTCTGCACGTCAGCACAGAGCCCAATGTAGGGCTTGAACCCACAGACTGTGAGATCATGACCTGAGCTGAAACCAACAGTTGGATGCTTAACTGACTGAGCCACCCAGGTGCCCCTTGTTTTGTTTTTTGTTTTTTGTTTTTTGTTTTTTGTTTTTCAACATTTATTTATTTTTGGGACAGAGAGAGACAGAGCATGAATGGGCGAGGGGCAGAGAGAGAGGGAGACACAGAATCGGAAACAGGCTCCAGGCTCTGAGCCATCAGCCCAGAGCCCGACGCGGGGCTTGAACTCCCGGACCGCGAGATAGTGACCTGGCTGAAGTCGGACGCTTAACCGACTGCGCCACCCAGGCGCCCCCCTTGTTTTGTTTTTAATAGGCTAGCCTCAGAGAGGGAAAGAACCAGACCACCCATTAGCAGTGACTACTGAAATGCCAGTCTTCCTATTGGACCATTACACTGCCTGATGTCACTGTGATGGGGAGAAACAAATGAGAGAATGGGAGGAGGGTAGATTCTTTCCCATCCTTTGCAGAGAAGGAAGACCTCCTGTGGTAGAGGTCAGAGCATGAGCTCAGGGAGAGCAGTCATGTCAAGAACACACGTGCATTCCAGGTCTGTGAAGCATGTCTCTATGGCCCTAGCATCAGTGTCTCTGGGTGAGAAAGCTGTGTATTCTCATGTCCAGATTGGCTACTTCTTCTGTTGCCTTTGAATCATCAGCACAGCAAGAATGACAGACACGGTACTGGGCACGTGAAGTCCATGAATGTGAGCCTCCATACTCTTAGCGTATTATTGAACTGCCATTAGTAGAATTGTCATGAGCAAGAGCAAAGGTGAACAGGAGTCTTTCTCTCTGCCAGGGGTGGCTGTGGAGCTCATGGTGCTGCATAGCGGAGGACACTGGGGTATAAATGAGCAATTGAGACCTGGTCTAGGGGCATGAGGAATCTAAAGAGTTCCACGTGACCTATTTCTGCACAGAGAGAGCAGTGAGTTGCAGATTTAGATTGTGTCTGTCCTTGGGTGTTTGTTGAAATGCAGATTCTTGGGCCTTGCCTGCAAAGCTTCTGATTCTGGAGGTTTGGAATGGTGCTCAGGGATCTGCATTTTAACTGGATGTTTCCTAAGAAAAAGATTCTTAATTGGGTAGTTTATAAAGAGCCATATTAAGAAGTTCTGGTCTAGAGGTGCCTGGTGGCTCAGTCGGTTAAGTGTCAGAGTCTTGGTTTCATCTCCGGTCATGATCTCATGATTTGTGAGGTTGAGCCCCACACCAGGCCTGCGCTGACAGTGTGGAGCCTGCTTGGGATTCTCTCTCCATCTCTTTCTGCCCCTCCCCTGTTCATGCTCTCTCTCAAAATAAATAAGTAAACTTTAAAAATTTTCTAGAAAATAAGTTTTAAAAAAGCTCTGGTCTAGAGGAGGGCTAGACATAGTGTAGCCACTGCCATTTGTTTATGAATCGTGTGTGGCTGCTCTTACTCCAGAGTATTGCAGCGTAGATTGTCTCGCCCTTTGCTAAAAAAGTTTGCTGAGCTCTGAACTAGTGCATCAAGAGCTCGTATTGTCCTAACTCTCATGGGAGTGCTTCCTTAGAGGTAAAGGGAAGAGAAGGAGAACTTGCTGGTAATGCAGTCTTCCTGTATTCTAGGCAGCCTGGCAACTCCAATCTCTGAGTTATGTTATTTGAAAGCCTCAGAGCAACTCTGAGGTCCTGTGCCACTGATGCGTAAACAAGAGGGTTTGTGAAACTCAAAGCCAAAATTTGTCCCTGTCTCCTTCACCAGCATTTTTCAGACCTTGGTCATTCTGCCACCATTTTATTGTCATTATTATTGTTTCTAAATATACTTAATTTTATAAATATGTGCATTTGTAATACTACTGCAAATTAGAACCAAGTATTGAGTAATCACAAAAATGAGCATATAAACAAAAATGTCAGTTTTTTAAAAAGTGATAAATGTAGAGGCTCACCTCAAAACCGTGGGGATCGTGGGTTGGGACCACGCAGTGGAAAGAAGGCGTGGGCCCCATACAAAGGTGTACAGGTACACATTTGCAGGGCTTAGAATGTGTCCTGTACCTTTTTGTGAGCTGGAATCCAGCCTCTGTGAGGGGTTCCTCTGCAAGGCACATGAATTCATTCTCCTCTGTGTTGTGTTTAGGGTGTCAGCCTGACTGTGGCACGGGAGTGCGGGCAGCTTGTGTTCCTAGAAGGTCTTAAGTCTTCGGTGGATGTTTTCTTCCGGGCTCAGGCTGAGCCACACCCCTTGCAGTTCCTCAGGTCAGTCAGCCTGCAGCCCAGCCCAGAAGTGCATGCCTGGTAGGTGGACCCAGACCAGCTTTGCTGGGTGATTCCTCCCGTGCATGGGTGGGGGGACAGAGCTGGCTTTCAGAGGTAGCCATTTCCCTGGTGTTACAGCATTATTGGAAAGCTCTTGGCTCTTAACCATGGGCTAGAGGGTATATGCCTGACCCCAAAGCTACAGAAAGCATTATTTGCTGGGAGTATGGCAGAACGGTATGTTTTTCTAACCTTGCTCAGAGCCCTAGCACACACCTTTATTCTGTTTTGGGGTTGATACAGGGATCGGCACACTATGGGCCATGGCTAGCTACCTGTTTTTGTAAATAAAGTTTTATTGGAATAGCTGCATTCATTTGTTTGCATATTGTCCCTGGCTGTTCTCTCCCATAGCACAGTTGAGTAGTTGAGACAGAGATCATTTGACCCATAAGCCTGAAATATTACTGTTGGCCTTTTAAGAAAAGTTTGGTGACCCCCGGTTTGCTATTCTGAGATTGGTTTTCCTGCTTTTTGTCTTTTATGAGTGTCAGCCACAAACATAGCTCTGTGCAGACTCCCCACCTGTTCTTCCTTCACCACAGAGGAGTCCGTATGGGAACTCTCCCTGCTGCCCCCTCTCTCAGATGCCACCTTTTGCAGTGGCTGGAAGGCAGTGTGGAGTCAGAAGGCCCTGTGCCCTGACCCTGTGTGTGTGATCTCTCACATAGCTTTTAGCATCTCTGAACCTGGGTGCCTTCGTCTGAATGATGGGCCTGGTGACACCTGACCCCAGGTTGTGGGAAGTTGTTGTCCTTGCTGTTAGTGGGCCGCAGACCTGGAGCGTGAGCAGGTGCCTGGGCCCTGTGCTCTGCTGCTTTTTGAGCCTCTCTTGCTGGGAAGTGACTGCCAAGGTAGTCATTGGAGAGATGGAGGTAGCTGGGCCACCTTCTTTAGAAATAGATGGAATCTGGGGCGCCTGGGTGGCGCAGCCGGTTAAGCGTCCGACTTCAGCCAGGTCACAATCTCGCGGTCCGTGAGTTCGAGCCCCGAGTCAGGCTCTGGGCTGATGGCTCGGAGCCTGGAGCCTGTTTCTGATTCTGTGTCTCCCTCTCTCTCTGCCCCTCCCCCGTTCATGCTCTGTCTCTCTCTGTCCCAAAAATAAATAAACGTTGAAAAAAAAAAAAAAAAAAAAAAAAAAAGAAATAGATGGAATCCGGTAGGTACACAAAACTGCCCTTAGACCTTGGTTCTCACCACCAGGCCACCTGAATGGCTATTTAGCTTTTTGCACCCATTATGACCTCCTGGGAAGACGTCTTCTGCCTGCCCAATCCAAATTAATCTTCTAATACCTTAAGCTCTTGGGTTGAGGGGCTGGCTGCATGGTGTCTCTTAAGGACCCAGGAGGCTGTTTATTTTTGTGTACCCCAGTTTCTAGCACAGTGCTTTGTACCTACTAGGCCTCAAGGAATATTTGAAGTACAGCTTGCTTGTGTATGCACGCATGCCTTTTCTTTCCAACCAGATCATGAACCCCTTAGTGCCAAGGACTATGATCCAGTTCTCTGCCTCCCCCAGCCCTTTCCTGTGGTGCTGCTTGGTCCCAGATAAACATTTGTAGACAGAGTGAACTCTCTGGTGACTCTCGCTTGATGTTCCAGGGAGGCCAATGCTGAGAACCTGCAGCCACTGTACGAGTTTGTGCGGGAGGCTCTGAAGCCCGTGGATGATGGAGAGGCTGCATGGAGGTGCCCAGTGCTGCTGGTGGACGACCTCAGTGTGCTGCTGAGCCTGGGCATGGGTGCGGTGGCTGTATTGGACTTCATCCACTACTGCAGGGCCACCGTGTGCTGGGAACGAAAGGTACCGACCCGCCTGCTCTCCGTGCTGCTGCCTGTGATCTCCATAGGCCCAGACAGGCCCATACCTCCCTTGTTTGCAGTGATCTTTTTTGTTTATTTGGGGGTTTGGCTTTACCCTGGTAGGCCCAGAAATCTTTTGGTCTGCCATCCTTCCCTCCCCTTCTTGCCACTGCTAAAAAAATAAAGCCCTCAAAATTAAAAGATTGACCAGTACTGTCTCAAATGGGACCAGTCATGTGTGGTACCACGGCAGTCCCAACTCTGCCACCCATTGCTTTGTGTCCTGGGACAAGTCATTATCGCTCTGGGTGTGTTTTGAAGATCAGTTGAGATATAAACTGCATTAAAAATTGTGAGATGCAGTACAAGTACAGGATGTAACTTTTACTGTCAAATTATGAGGCAAAAATGGGGATTTTACCATAATAGTTAAATAATGATAGTAGACCCACCTATAAAATAGGAATGGCTGTGGTGTCCACCTCGCAGGAACCAAGCTGCAAGAGTTAAGTGACATGAAGCTTACAACACTCCCATGCAGCGTCTGGCCCCCAGTGGCAGCTCTTCAGCGTGCGATGGTGCCCCTGGGAGGGACCTGCGGCCCTTAGCACGGTGTGGTCAGGCCAAGGGTGCTGGGCGGTTGGGATGAGCCAATGGAGTCAACCAGGGTGCATATACCCAGCACTGCACGCCGAGCACCTCCCAGGTGCAAGAGCTTACCTGGCAGCTGTGTTTAGGGGAGCTCCTGGGACTGTGTGGCTATAGGCACGGGGTGGGAACCAGGTGATGGGGAAAGAATGGGAGGAGGGGAGAGTGGAAGGGGCGTGGAGGGCACGGCTCGGTGACAGTGAAGCGGCCACAGCTCCTGCAGCTTAGCCTGCTCTACTAAGTGCAAGTGCCCACTACCTCCCTCGTTTGGTTAAAAAAAAACCTCTTTTAGCTGAAAAAGCAAAACTTGGGAATAGTTTAAAAAAGAAAAAATAGGGCGCCTGGGTGGTTCAGTTGGTTGGGCGGCCGACTTCGGCTCGGGTCACGATCTCACAGTTCTTGGGTTTGAGCCCCGCATCAGGCGCTGTGCTGACAGCTCAGAGCCTGGAGCCTGCTTCAGATTCTGTGTCTCCCTGTCTCTCTGCCCCTCTCCTGCTTGCACTCTGTCTCTCTCTGTCTCTCTAAAGTGAATAAAAATGCTAAAAAGATTTTTTTAAAAATAAGTAAATAGCATAAAGAGTACTTTAATAAAAAGTAATGATCTCTTTCCTAACGTGTATTCTGGAGAGTGTGTTCAATTATGAACATGTTTATGTGTATGTGTTTCTGCATTTTTCTTCACATTACTGGTAGCCTGCCTTTTTTCTCATTTCATAATGCACGGTGTCTTTTGATGTCCATTGCCCAAAACCAGAATAGACAGATCTGCTTCATCCTTTTTAACTGGACGGTATCCCTTTGAAAGGACTTACTCTTCAAGGTATCCCCTTCAGTGGGTCAGCCTTCCCCTCTGGTTCTGGTTGGGTAACTCCTACTCGCTCTTCTGACTCGGCTCAGGTGTGCACACCACGTCACCCTCTCCTCCGGGCCAGACATGATGCCTCTTCCCTGGGCTCCCCTAGCCCCCCATGCTCCCCTTTCTCCTGGCTTTGTGTCCTGTGTTGTTAGTATCTTTCTGTCTCCAGGGTCCATACTGGTCCCCTCTTATCCCCACTGTGGTGTCTGACACGTGCTGTGCACTCAGGAGCTGCTGACTGGATGAATTGGTGCCTAGCAGAAAGGTGGCACTTTTTGCTAACATTGAGGACCACAGACTGAGCTGAGCTTTGTTTAAGAGGGATTGAGCTGGTAGTATAGGTTGGATGTGCTGGTGAGACTGTCCAGCAGGTGATTGGAATTAGGACCCTAGAGCGCAACAAGGGTCCTTCCATGGAGGGGGTGGTTGCAGCGGCAGCCAGAGGCTGCTCTGGGCGAGGACATGCAGGGGAGTGGAGGCACTGAAAGCCCGGTACTCCCTGGTGACCCTGCCCGGAGGAACGGTTTTCATCTTCCATCTCTGTTGCAGGGAAACATAGTAGCCCTGGTGCACGACAGTGGAGACACCGAGGACGAGGAGAACAACATCCTTTTGAACGGCCTTAGCCACCAGAGCCACCTGATCCTGCGGGCTGAGGGGCTGGCCACTGGCTTCTGCAGGGACGTGCATGGGCAGGTGCGCAGGGGCTCACTAGGCCTGAGCCTAGACTGTGTGTGGGATAGTGTCAGGCCCTGGGGGTTGTCTGGTTGGGGTGTTTCTTCGGACGGACGGAAAACCTCAGAAGTTGTGAGAACCCAAATTAGAGTCTGTTCCAGATGGTGCTAGCCTCATGTACCTGTTCAGGTGTTCCATGGTGGTCCCGTTTGTGACCAAAGTACAGCTCCTAAAAAGGAGACCAGATTGCCTCCTGGAATAGAATGCAGGGGCCCTGCTATCAAATAGCAGAATGCCTCTGCAGGACCACAGCAGGCTTTGTATACTCAGGTCAGTGCTGCTGCTTTTATTTTTTAATTTTATTTTAATTAATTAATTTTTTTTAAGTTTGTTTATATTGAGAGAGAGTGTCTATGCAGGTGAGGGGCAGAGAGAGAGAGGGAGAGAGAACAAATTCCCAAGTAGGCTCCTCACTGTCAGCATGGAGCCCAATGTGGGGCTCAAAATCACGAGCCACAAATCATGACCTGAGCCGAAGTCAGACACTTAACCAACTGAGCCACCCAGGCACCCCAGTGCTGCTCCTTTTAAAATACAAATGTGGGGGCGCCTGGGTGGCGCAGTCGGTTAAGCGTCCGACTTCAGCCAGGTCACGATCTTGCGGTCCGTGAGTTCGAGCCCCGCGTCAGGCTCTGGGCTGATGGCTCAGAGCCTGGAGCCTGTTTCTGACTCTGTGTCTCCCTCTCTCTCTGCCCCTCCCCCGTTCATGCTCTGTCTCTCTCTGTCCCAAAAATAAATAAACATTGAAAAAAAAAATTTTTTTAAAATACAAATGTGGAGGCACCTGGGTGGCTCAGTCAGTTAAACTTCCGACATCAGTTCAGGTCATGATCTCTCAGTTCGTGAGTTCGAGCCCCGTGTCAGGCTCTGTGCTGACAGCTCAGAGCCTCCAGCCTGCTTCAGATTCTGCCCCTCCCCTGCTCACACTCTGTCTCTCTTTCTCTAAAAAATAAATAAACATTAAAAATTTTAAAAAGTAATAATAATAAATAAAACACAAATGTGGGGAGACCATGCCCATGGCTGGGGTTGTTGCTGCCCCACTCTTGCCTCTGACCGAAATATTTGAGAACTCAGGAGGAAGCTGAGAGCCCTGCCTTAGAGGAAGGTCAGGTTCTACCCCTCCCAAGGGGCTACCATGCTTCTGTGCCTTCTGGAACTTTTTTTTTTTTTAATGTGTATTTATTTCGAGAGAAAGAAAAGTGCGAGTAGGGGAGGGGCAGAGACAGAGGGAGAGAGAGAATCCCAAATAGGCTCTGTGCTATCAGTGCAGACCCCAGTGTGGGGCTGGATCCCATGAACTGCAAGATCATAACCTGAGCCAAAACCCAGAGTTAGACGCCTAAATGAATGAGCCACCCATGTGCCCCTGGAACTTCTCTTTTGGAATCATCCCCCAAAGCTGTCATGGCTTCCAGGTTAACTTGATGTTGACCACTCTTGGCACATTAGAGGTGGGTGGGAGTTTTGGCCCAGAGTCATTCAGGGGTAGCTATAGAAAATAAAACAAAGGAGCAAGCTCAGAAATGCTGTGTTGGTCGTGTTCATGTGCATGGCATGAGGAGAGGGTCCTGCCAGGAAGCTTGTGTCGTGGCTCTAAGGCCAGTCCCCCTGAGCATTCTAGCATGTCTGGCATTGAGATATCATCAGAATAAGAATAAATGTCTAGCCTTCCTGAGCCTCTGAATTGGATGTACTGATTTTAATGAGTCGATTTTCCCAATTATTGTAGCCGACAGATATAAAACCATGCTTAGGGAAAAGAGCAAAAGAGAACACATAAAAATACTTTAAGGGTTTGTATCTGGGGGGCTTTTTTTCTTTTTCTTTCTATTTCACACTTTCTGTAGTGAGCAAATATCACTACTGTAATGAAGGGGAAACCTTTAGTTTTAGTTAGCTGGTCATAAGCTTTGTTTTAGAAGCCAGCCCCTGGCTGCATGGCACATGACTGTGATCTCAACTTAGGGGCCTTAGTTGCAGGTTACAGAGGAGGCAGGTAGGGTTCATAATGGAGCAGCTAACTTGGGGGCTGCTTCTCTCTCATCCTGCTTCTTGTCACTGTAGCTGAGGATCTTCTGGAGGACGCCATCACAGCCCACCACCCAGCGGGATCGGAGCCTCACTTACCAGTACAAGATACAGGACAAGAGCGTGTCCTTTTTCGCCAAAGGAATGTCTCCTGCTGTTCTGTGACCTGATTGAGGGGCAAATGTAGCTACCTTGGACTGTTTTCAGATGTGAAAGATGAAACAACGAGTGGGAATGGATCTGCACACCTTTGAAGTGGTATTTCAGCCTGGATTGCCACCACTGTGACCCGATGCCGTGGAATGGCTCTGTGACAGTATGCCTTTGTGGCCCAGGGCCCTATTCCGGAAACACATAAGGAATTGCAACCCGGCCTCTGCTGAGACAGATGCCACATATTGAAACCAGGTGAAAGTCATCCCAGGAGCCTTTCATTAAATACACTTTAGCCTCAACTGCCCATTTTTGGCTTTTGAGCCTTTCAGAGCCAGAGAAGGTATAACTGTGCCAGCCAGGGGACAGTCCTGGGTGGCAGGCATACGAGGTGACAACTTGGGTAATTATGGCTGTGGTAAGGCGAGTCCTACATCATGGCTTCCTCACGATGGATTGTCTCATTTAATTTTCACCTTCATCCAGCAAAGGTATTTTTCCTTCAGTACAGTAAGAAAACCGGCTTAAAGAGGTTTGGAAACACGCTCACGGTTGTAGAGCAGGCTGTAGATAGTGGAGCCTAACTCTGACGTCCACACTTGCTGACTGACCCTCAAGGAAACCAGGGGCAGGCTCCCTAGCCGGTTCACAGCCTCCTTGGTTGTGTGGTATCCCTGACCCAGGTGTCATGAAACTGCGGCCTTGGTCACATGAGGCTTCATGGCCTTGGTGACAGGGGTAAGGAGTGTTCTTGCCACCAGGTGGGATAGGGCCTTGGCAAGTTGCTGCCTCCCTTACCTGTAAAGACTGAAGAGGTGAGCACTTGACCCAGCGTCCCATAGATGCCAACTTACCACACTCTGCCCATTGGTCAAGATCACCTCAGTAGACACTGGGGTATTCCCTTAAACTGGGTACATTTTGTTGTACCACAATGAATTATTTTTAAAATTAAAAGTAAATAAAATGAAAAAAATAACACTGCAGGGACTAAGGAAATTTCATACCTGTTGTTTAATTGTAACTTTTTCACATTTTGTAGTCTTCATAAGAGGAAACAATTTATCACTCCTCCCCTCAAATCATAAAAAAAAAAACTTAAAAAACTAAAAAAAACAGGAACGCCTGGGTGGCTCAGTCAGTTAAGCCAACTCAGTTAAGCTCCGACTGCAGCTCGGTCATAATCTCATGGCTTGGGAGTTCAAGCCCTGCAACAAGGCTCCTTGCTGACAGTGCAGTGCCTGCTTGGGATTCTCTCTTTCCCTCTCTCTCTGCTCCTTCCCCACTTGCACTTTCTCTCTCTCTCTCTCTCTCAAAATACATAAATAAACAAACAAACAAGAAATAAAGCAGGGAAGGGGCCTAGGAAAGTGAGGGATAATGAAATTTTAGTTTTTTCCCTGTAGAGGAATTTCTGAATTAAAGCCTGGATTGGCCCTCACGTGGTATCAAGATTGTTCTTTGGAATGATGGAGCCAGTTAACAGTGACCTCTACGTTTTCCTCCACCAGTGTTGGATTTAACTTAATTTTTACTAACTTAATAGTTGTGTAAAGTTTGTAAAAATGAATATCTCTTTAATGGCTAGGATATAATTTTCTTTGTATTTTCCCGTGTGTTGAGAATGTATTCCTCACTTTTAATGACTTATCAATTAGAATGTGGTGTCAACTTTGTTTTCTCAGTTCTTTGTAATATTTTGGAAAGGATTTTATCATTGTCTGTGTTCATGTATATTTTTTTCTATATTTGGGTTTTTAAAAATACTTTATCTTGGGGCACCTGGGTGGCTCAGTTGGCTAAGCATCCGACTTCTGCTCAGGTCATTATCTCTTGGTTTGTGAGTTTGAGCTCCGCAGCAGGCTCTGTGCTGACAGCTGAGAGTCTGGAGCCTGCTTCGGATTCTTTGTCTCCCTCTCTCTGCCCCTCTTCTATTCTCTCTCTCTTTCTCTCTCTCTGTCTCTGTCTCTGTCTCTCTCTCTCTCCCATTTCAAAAATAAACGTTAAAAAAAAGTTTTGGGGCGCCTGAGTGGCTCAGTCGGTTAGGCGTCCGACTTCAGCTCAGGTCATGATCTCACGGTTCGTGAGTTTGGGCTCTGGGCTGACAGCTCGGAGCCTGGAGCCCACTTCGGATTCTGTGTCTCCCTCTGTCTGCCCCTCCACTGCTTGCACTCTGTCTCTTGCATTGTCTCAAAAATAAATAAACATTAAAAAAATTTAAAAAGTTTTGTTTTCTATGCAGATATGCATTAATTCATGAAGTATTTGTGGAGTTCCTGTTTTATATGAGGGACTCAAGATAAAGACGGTCCTCAAGTCACCTCCTGTGCTGTGATTGGGGCTAGGGAACAGGCATTGAAATAAATAACGTGCAGCTGTGGAAAAGATAATGCGGGCCACAGAAGCAACTCAAGTGGTGAGTGGGGACAGATTGGTGGTCACAGGAAGGAGTAATTATTTCCCATCACGTTTTTGTTTTTGTTTTGTTGTTAAGGGAGCAGAAAACTGGGGAAGAATTTATGGAGGCAGTACTATTTGAACAAGACGTTGGAATGTTCCTATTTTGTCACTGATGTTACCTTTGTTCTTCAGGATTCAGGAATATATTTTTCTTCCTGAATGGAATGAAGGTGCTGTTCTTTGTTGTTGTTTCTGGTTTAAAATAATTTAAGAAAATTAACTTCTTTAGAATTTGCTACAGTACTGTAATTTGTCTACCTGCTGATAACTAAATAGCCCGACAGTATTTATAGTATTTACTGAAAAGTAGTGATCCTCTCTATGTAGTTTGGCTTTATTTATACGTAAAGTTCTTAAAGCTGAGCTTTTCTGAAATTTATCCTTTTTTAATTTTTTATTAAAAATTTTTTTAATGTTTATTTATTTTTGAGAGAGAGAGAGAGAGAGTGAGTTGGGGAGGGGCAACGATAGAGGGAGACACAGAATCCGAAGCAGGTTCCAGTCTCTGAGCCCAGCGTGGGGCTCAAACCCATGAACTGTGAGATCGTGACCCAAGACAAATTCTGATGCTTAACTGACTGAGCCACCCAGGCGCCCCGAAATTTATCTTGTTTTTTAATGTTTGCTTATTTTTGAGAGAGAGTGCATGTGCATGCACAGGCACGCACGTGAAGGGGGGGAGGGGCAAAGAGGATCTGAAGTATAGAGCCTGATGTGGGGCTCATATTCACGGACTGTGAAATCATGACCTGAGCCAAGTTGGCGCTTAACCAACTGAGCCACCCAGATGCCCCTGAAATTTGTCTTTAATTGATACTGAAAGTTTAGTATATGTCTGCTCTCAAGAGCCTTTATTAAAAGGATATCGTGCCCTCTTGTTTATCCAGATGAATTTTACCAGCACTTCATTCAAGCTCTAGACAGTATTCTTCAGTGACTTTTTCTCTTGTTTTTAAAATTGTCATAGTGTAATTTTATTTAAAAAAAATAGTGAGGAAATTAATAACCTCTTATTAAATTTTTTTTTTATTACTTGACAAGAAATGATCCCATTTTGTGGATATTTCTTTGGTGTCTTTGACATAGGGATGTAGTTGACTTCTTAAAATTTATAACTTATCCTACAGTTTTTCTCAACTATTCTAATAATTTTCTGATTGAGATTCCAGAATTTTTTGATGGTTTTTTCTTGTTCTCCTTTTTTCAGATATTAACATCTGCAAATAATGCCACCCTTGCTTATTTTTTCTTTAAATAGGGAAAAATTTTTTTGTTGAAGTTGACATACAATATTAGTTTCAGGTGTACAACATAGTGATTTGACAGTTACATACATAATGAAATACCAGGATACAAGTATTGGTAATTAGCGTCTGTCACCATGCAAAGTTATTAATTATATTATTGACTATATTCCCTATGCCATACTTTGCATCCCTGTGACTTATTTATTTTATAACTGGAAGTTTGTATCTCTTAATCTTCTTCATCTGTTTGGCCCATTCTCCTACCCCCGTCCCGTCTGACAACCATCAGTTCTGTGTATTTATAAATCTTTGGTGCTCTTGTTTTTAAGTTCCACATATAAGTGAAATCATATGGATTTGTCTTTCTCTGCCTGACTTATTTCACTTAGCGTAATACCCTTAGTCCATCGTGTTGTCACCAATGGCAACAGTTCATTCTTTTTTATAGCTGAGTAATCCATTGTGTGTGTGAGAGAGAAGGAAAGTGAGAGAGTGTAAGACATCTTTATCCATCTGTCAGTGGACACTTGAGTTGCTTTTAGATCTTGGCTGTTGTAAATAATGCTGCTGTAAACATAGGGGTGCCTTACCTTTTTGAATTAGTGTTTTTCTTTTCTTTGGGTGAGTACTCACATATAGAATTACAGGGTCATATAGAATTTCTATTTTTAATTTTTTGAGGCATCTCCATACTGTTTTCTACAGTGGCTGCACCAATTTATATTCCCACCTACAGTGCATGGGGTTTCCTTTTTCTCCACATCCTCTCCAGCACTGGTTATATCTTGTGTTTTTGATTCTAGTCATTCTGACCAGCGTGAACTGATAGCTCATTGTAGTTTTGATTTGCATTTCCCTGATGATTAATGATGTTGAGCATCTTTTCATGTGTCTATTGGCTATGTGGATATCTTCTTTGAAAAATGCCTATTCGGGCACCTGGGTGGCTCAATCAGTTAAGCATCCAGCTCTTGACTTTGGCTCAGGTCACGATCTCACAGTTAGTGGGTTCAAGCCCCATGTCAGGCTCTGCACCGAGAGTGTGGAGCCTGCTTGGGATTCTCTCTCCCCATCCCCCCACTCGTGTGTGCGTGCTCTCTCTCTCTCTCTCAAAATAAATACACTTAGAAAAAAATACTTGTTCATGTCTCCTGCCCATTTTTTAATTGGACCTTTTTTTTTTTTGGTACAGAATTATATGAATTTTTTATGTATTTTATTTTTTTTAATTATTTTTTTAAGTTTTTTAAAGTTTTTATTTATTTTTGAGAGAGAGTGGGGGCACATGCACAAGTGGGGAGGGGCCGAGAGAGAGGGGGACAGAGGATCTGAGCAGGCTCTGTGTGCACAGAGAGCCCGATGTGGGACTTGAACTCCTGAACCATGAGATCATGACCTGAACCAAAAGCAGATGCTTAACTGACTGAGTTACCCAGGTGCCCCAATTTGATTTTTTTTTAAGTGGGCTTCATGCCCAGCTTGGAGCCCAACACTGGACTTGAACTCCTGACCCTGAGATTAAGACCTGAGCTGAGAGCAAGAGTCAGATACTTGGCTGACTGAGCCACCCAGACGCTCCTTTTTATGTATTTTAGATATTAACCCCTTATCATATATATCATTTGCAAATCTCTTCTCCCATTCAATCAGTTGCTTTTTAATTTTGTTAATGGCTTTCTTTGCTGTGCAAAAGTTTTTTTTAGTTCAACGTTGCTCCAATATTTGGGAAATTTGTTAAGAGTAGTGTGAGGTGGGGCACCTCAGTGGTTCAGTCAGTTAAGTGTCTGACTCTTGATCTCAGCTCAGATCATGATCTCACGGTTTGTGAGTTCAAGCCCCTTGTCAGGCTCTGCACTGTTTAGCACAGAGATCTCTATCTGTGTCCCGCAAAGCTTGGGATTCTGTCTCTCCCTCTCTCTGCCCCTCCCCCACTCGAGCTCACTCAGTCAGTTAAGTGTCCGACTCTTGGTTTAGGTTCAGGTCATGATCTCACCATCCTGAGATGAAGCCCTGCATCAGGCTCAGAGGGGAGCTTGGAGCCTGCTTGGGATTCTGTCTCTCTCCCTCTCTCTGCCCTTCCCCCATTTGTGGTCTCTCTCTGTCTCTTTCTCTCAAAATAAATAAATAAACTTAAAAAACAAGTTTGTCATTATCATTGGCACTATCATGGCCTTTGTTGTGACCACTACCATATTGCCTATAAGGTTCTGCTTGAAGGTATGCACAAAGACAACTTCTCTAGTGCAGGGAATTAACATCTTATATTCCTGGCTTCTGATAACATGGCAGGAACTTGCTAGGTAATGAAGGCACTGAATGAGTATCAACACAACTTGGAGATTTTAAATATTTTTAATGACTGTATCATGGTTACAGATACCATGGATGTATCAGAAATAGAATGGCTACTGTTTATTGGAGTCTTGGTATTTTACATGGGTTCACATTGATTCAATGTTTTTGCAGGCCACAGAGGTTGGTATTTTTGTTATTCTTGGTTGCATCTTAGAACTGGACTTGTGAGTCAAGGTTTCCTGAGGTTAATTTTCCCAGCCACAGGACAGTCACTGCTGCTCCGTGTAAGGACCAGGATTCAAATCCAAGGTGTCTGGGGCACCTGGGTGGCTCAGATGGTTAAGCATCTGACTTCGGCTCAGGTCATGATCTCATGGTTCATGGGTTTGAGTCCTGCATCGGACTCTGTGCTGACAGCTCAGAGCCTGGAGCCTGCTTTGGATTCTGTGTCTCCCTCTCTCTTCTGCCCCTCCCCCACTTGCACTCTTTCTCTCAAAAATAAATAACCATTAAAAAAATAATAATAACAAATCCAAGGAGTCTGGTCCTGAAACAGTCTTTTCCATTTTACCATGCTGCCGGCTGCTATCACTAATGCTTAATTCATGGTGGGCATGGTCGTGAGTGCAAATGATTGCAGAGACAGACCTGTGTCGTTATAAAACACCCTTCTCTGTGTCCATGACAGGTGGAGGTAGCTAGACAGAGGGCTGAGAACCCAGAGCCTGTGGCCACCTGGTCAGTTACCAGAGTGACCGTAGGCAAACCTCCTCCCTCCTCTCTTTAGACGTTTTCTTCATTTGTAAAATAGACCAAGCCACTATTTTTAAGATTGTCATAAGGATTGGCCCAGTGTGGAAGCTCAGGTATGGGGGACTGTTATCACTTCTTGATGATCTCTCTGCTCCACTGAGTTTTTAAAGCTTTTGGATTTATCATTCCCGTGGGGAGCAATCTGAAGTAAAGTTGAGCTTTGAGCTTTGGCTAGTTAGGGCTAAATGAAGATGTTTCACCTGAATGTGTCATGGGGTGCCCGGGTGGCTCAGTTGGTTAAGTGTCTGACTTCAGGTCATGATCTCATAGTTCGTGGGTTCGAGCCCCACATTAGGGTCTCTGCTGTCAGTGCAGAACCTGCTTTGGCTCCTCTGTCTCCCTCTCTCCTGCTCTCAAAAATAAATAAACATTAAAAAAGAAAAAAGCTGAAGTTGTATCTGCAACTTACCTGGAAATGCGTAACAAATTGAATGGATTGTTGGGTGGATAAAGGAAGAGAAGTTTTATTTCGTGTGTGTGTGTGTGTGTGTTTGATAGGTATAAGATACTAAGCAAAACATTAACAGCTCTAGGGTATATAGTTGTTAACTGTGTGGTCCTTTCAACTTTTCTCTGTTTTCATAATAAAGTGTTGGAGGAGCCCAAAAATCATGACCACTGCATTCCACTCCTAGGGAGCAGCTTCACCAGGAGCCCAAGAACCTCAGCTCCCAGCCATGAAGGACTCTTGGCAGTGGGTGCTGCAAGGTACATAGACGCTTAGCTAAGTGCTCGTCCGTTTTGGAGGCTCTTGTTTTTGGAGGCAGTGTCCAGACCTTGCTGAGAGTCAGTCCCCTGCAGACACAGGTTTGGTGGAGTGTTTGGGTGGGGAGGGGTTGGTGAAGAAGGGTGGGGGGAGGTGACAGCACTTCCCAAAAGACAGTCTAAGTCTCTATAATCGGGGTTGTGAAAAGGCAGGCTCCTCCCCCTCTCTGGAGTGGACTCTGATCCAGTGTGCCTAGGATAGGGCTCAGGAAGACAGATTTAACTTTAAATATTCCCCAGGTGATTCTGCTGTAAGGCAAGTTTGGAACCACATTCTTTGTAGAAACTTGGCAGTAAAAGGAAAGGATTGGGACTGAGTCATGCAGGGTCACAGTAGCTTCACCAAGAAAACTAAAAATAAACTGGATAGACTTTATTTTTGCCAAAAGGAATGAGACAGTGGAGAGAGAGAAGGAACAGCTGAAGGATAAGTGGGATCCCTCTTGCTCAAGGTTTCTGAGGGGCCAGAGGATGGCATTTCAAGGGCCAGATGTGTAGAGAGTGATGTGAGAATGGATGAGGGATGTAGGTAAGGCTCTCCACGCTGCTGCCCATTGTGGCCTCTAATTTATTTGTTTTTAAATTGCTTTTTATGATTTATTTTTGAGAGCATGAGGGGGGAGGGGCAGAGAGAGAGAGAGGGACAGATGATCTGAAGCCAGCTCTGCAGTGATAGCAGTGAGCCCATGTGGGGCTTGTATTCACGAAGTGTGAGATCATGCCCTGAGCCAAAGTCAGGTGCTCAACCAACTGAGCTACCCAGATGCCCTCCTCTCTCTCTAATTTAAAAACAAGCAAGACGTGTGTTTCCCTACCCCTTTCCCCCTGGTCTCAGCCACTCATGGAAACAGTACCAGTAAGGGACCTTCACGTAATAAAAAAAACATAAAAATAAAACCAAAAACAAATTCTTCATAGAATAAAAATTACCATCTAAAGCCAGAAACTAATCCTGAATACAGGGCAAAATCTTCAAGGTCACTTTGGGTCTAGGCCACTTGTCCTCACTATTGTTTAATTTCCCTGTGACAATAGTGTGGTGGGGCAGGGAGGGAGGCAAGCCTTAGGCGGCCTTGGAGAGGCGGTCCAGAGTCCAGTGGAAATGAATGGGCGTGAGGGAGGAGTATGACTCTTTGAAGAAGGCTTAGGAGGGGCTGGGGGCTGGAGTCCCATCTAGCATTGTCCCATCCGCTCCTGAGGGCTGGATCAGGATCCGCCCCGGGGTGGGTGCCGCTGAGCTGAGCGTGCCTAGGGCAGCAGGGTGGGGGCGGGGCCGACCCCTGGCACTCGAGGGCGAAGGGGGTGCGATCCAGGTCCCTGCGCGTGGGCCCCGGGCAGTCGCAGCACGCAGCATCCCGGGATGGTCAGCGCTGGGCTGTGTCCCCAGTGCGGGCGAAGGCCCCTCCTGTTCCGCTTGTGTGAGACCCAGTAAGGAGCCCTACGTAAGGGCTTTCGGGACGCTCAGATGAATGCTCAGCTCAGCACCCGGCACATAGTAAAAAACTCAGTGGACGCAGATGTGCGGTTCCAACAAAGACACACAGTATGTGTAAAATGAATGGTTAAATGCCCCTCGGCGGATAGAAAAGCCCAGCACCCTAAACCCGCCCGCCACTCAATCATATCTGCCCACCACACATCAGCAGCACCCAGAGCCTTCCTTCTCTGTGGATGGCTTTTCACAAAAATGAGATCGTACTGTACAGCTCATTTTGAACCATCTTTCAAGAACAGGTTTCAACATCAGTAAATATTCATAAAACTTATCCTTTAAAAAGGCTGTAGGGAAATCTGTTTTATGGACAGAAGTTATTCCAGCCATATGTATTTGTTGTGCATCTGCATGGTTGTTTTTAATTTATCGCTGTTCCAAACGGGGCCATAGGCATCTGGTGCACGTTCTTGATAAATTCTTTGGAAGGTGCTGTCTGTCAAAAGCCCTGGTGCAGTCCTCAGGGCCCTGCTCCATCTTCACGCCCCGCCCCGCTCCGCCCCGCCCCGCCCAGGACCGCCACTTCTTCCTCCCTCTGTGTGTTGTGGCGGGCGTCCGCCAGGGGGCAAGCGGGAGCCGCGGGCGGGGCTCGACTACGCATGTGCGCGCCTCTGGAGCACGTGCGGAGGGCGGTGAGGGCGGGAGGGGAAAGGTAGGAGGTGAGAGGTGAAGGGGCGGAGAGCTGCGCGGGCGCCCGGCGGCCGGCATAGAGAGGGCGGGCACCACGCACCGGACCACGGGCCGGGAGCGCGCACGCCGCGCCCCGCCCCCGCCGCCGCCGCCCCCGCCGCCTGGGAGCTGCTGCCGCCACAGGTACCGCCGCGCGTGTCCCCACGGCGCCTGTCCACGGGCTCGGGCTCGGGCCTCCGGCCGCGCGGTCCCGGGAAGTCGGGGGTGGGGACCGCCGGGGGCACTGGCGCGCGGGCGTGGGCGCTGTCCAGCAGCCGTGCGGGCCGGGAGACCGCAGCCCGGAGAGGGGGGCCGGGCCGCCGCGTCCCCACCCCCACCCGAGCCGCGCCCCCGCCCGCGCGCCCGTGCCCCCACCCAGCCCCTGGTCCCGCGTGACCACTGCCGGGGGAGGGGGTCTCGCCGTTGCGGCCGGCCCCTGGCTCGCGGTCCCGGGAAGCCGCCGCTTCTAGAACCTGCTTTGGGGCTGTCTGGGTTTTCTAGAGTGCGGGGGAGAGCATGCTGTCCACTCCTGTCTCTTTTGGGCTCCCTGGTTTTGAGGCAACACGTAGCTTCTTTGCTGGGTTTTGCTTGGCTTCTAGTTTTATGTTTTGCCGAAGCCCAAACTTTGCTCAGTCACGTTGCCTGTGTTTACCGTGTTGCTTCGTGTTTATTATTACCTTAGTATATCGTACAGGATTATAATGTCACGGTTGCAGGGAGCCTGGACCGTTTGAATCGCAGAAAGTTGTACAGGTGGAAATGCTGTTGGCCGGAGGGGGCGGCGGGTCCCTGTGGGGGTTCTGGGAGGAGTTCTCCTCGGTCTGGCTTCTGGCTGTCCCACCTCTTGTGGTGACAATCAGAGCTGCGTGATTACACTCTTTGGGGATTTTGTGATAATATTTGTGAAAAAGACCTACGAAAGGTTTACTTAATGATGTTAGATTTGTGTTTCTTTTATCCGACCAGACCTTTTGCGGAGTTTGGTTATATGGTGGCTTATTGGTGTGCTGCTGTCTCAGGATATCGTGCTAAGATTGAAGGCTAGGGTCAAGGATGTCTGGTTAGTGCCGAACACACTCTAGTGTTCCTGAATGCTGCTTAAATGATGAACTATTTCTTTTCCTTTTTTTTTACAGTGCCACATTTTAAGATAAAAATTTTTTGGAGTATGGTTGACTTGCAATGTTACATTATTTTCAGATGTACAACAGTGATTGAACTTCCTATGTTTTGCCCACCACAAGAGTAGTTGCCATCTGATCTGTATATTGTTTTTGAACATTTATTCATTTTCGAGACAGTGAGAGAGAGAGAGAGAGAGAGAGAGAGAGAGAGAGAACGAACGAACGTGGGGGGCGGGGGGGAGAGGGAGGGAGACACAGAATCTAAAACAGGCTCCAGGCTCTGAGCTGTCAGCACAGAGCCCAACGTAGGGCTCGAACTCACCAACTGCCAGATCATGACCTGAGCTGAAGTCAGATGCTTAACTGCCACCCAGGTGCCCCTGACCTGTATATTTCTAAGTGAATGTTATTATAGTTTTGGTTTTAAGGTGTTTTTACACATGTGGAGCATTCCCACTAAGCACATGATGTAAAAAACAAAATATAAATGTATCTTAATATTCATTCTTTTGGTCATAGATTGAAAGCATTACTTCTCATTTATTATGAACTAATTGGGTGTTTGAGAGCTCTTTTTCTCTCTCTCTCTCTGTCTCTCTCTTTTTTTGCTGTTGTGCAAAAGCAGCATGTTTCCTGAGGTCCCCATGTGCTTTATAATCATTGGTATCCCCCCCTCCCCCTCACTGTCCCAGCAATCTAGACTAGTTTATGGTTGTGGGGTGGATAAAAAGTGTACTCCTAGCGGGCAGAAAGACTATGAGTTGCCTGGGGTCATTATGAGTTGCCTGAGCAAGTAAACTGTCCAGTTGGGAAGCAAACCATGCCTGTGGGGTTCAGTACTCGTGCATTTATTAATGTTTGGCGGCCGACTTTAGAGATGCTTACTCTCTTAGTATCTAGCCATGCACATGGATGTGTCTTAAGGACCGTGGAATGACACTTAGGTTTCTGTGCTGTTTGTTTAACCTCACCATTGGTAGCCATTTGCTGTTGCCAGGGTTAGTTATATTGGCTCTGACGGGTACTTTGTATACGGTTTATGTCATCACTTCCATTTGAGCAGATGAGAAGGTTGCCTCTCGTAGAGAAAGTGGATTTCCAGGGTCACCCAGCTTGTAAGTGGTGAATCAGGCCTTCAGATCTGCCAGACCCTGCTACTTGAGCTACTTCCACTGTAACTTGCTCCCTTCCTGAGTTGGCTGATGAAACAAAGTCCAGGTGATGTGTTTTTTTCCCCCCCCTGCCTGAAGTAGTAATTTTGAGTGAAATATTTATTGAACGTGTGTACTGTCTAGATACTGTGTTAGGTGCTCTAATAATAGCTTATCTCACTTAATCATCGTAGTAACCGGGGGAGATGATACCGTTATCACCCCCTTTAATGATGAGTTTTACAGATGTTATCTGCCTGGCCCCGGGTCACCTGCTGAGTTAGAGGCAGAGCCCAGGCTCTGCAAACCTAGGCTTGCTTGACGAGTCTGTACTTTTATGTTCTTCTTGCGCCTGCTGGCTTCACAGTCTCCTCCGTTGCCCGTTGGCAGGTGAGAGGTAGCAGAAGAAGGTGATGGGGTGAAGGGTAGAAGCCAGCATCACAGACCCAAGTCTCAGATGTGGAACTCAGCAGGAAGTAGACTGCAGTTCGGCCCTGCATTTGACAGCTTCCTCTTGAGTGGTCAGGGGCACTGCCAGAGAACGCTTGCAGGGTTGCTGGCCCATACATGAGTTTTGCAGTGGAGTCCAAAGATGGGGAGTGCATGCATCAAAGGTGCACATGGGTCTCAGGGAAAAAAAAAAAAATCAAAACTGACTTTCGTGTTTATTTTAGCTTTACTTAATTTTTTATTAGGTTATTTTATAATGTACACTATATAGTAGTATATACATATAACATGTACTAATATATATATATATATTGGGATGTTTACTCAAATTCTTGTTGGGGTTTCATAATCAAAAACATTTGGAAACCTCTGATTTGATATTTAGCATTTGTATCAAATCTGTAAGGTGTTGTGCTAATCATTTGTTCCTGAGTTGGAAGTTTAATGAAGTTCAGTGTGATTCCACATGAAGAGGGAGAATGGTATTTCATATTAATAACCAATTGGTTATTATTTTAAAAGTTGCAGTTACAATTTTGTGAAAGAGGATATGGTTATTTTAATGGTCTTTGTCTCAAATATAGCAGCAATTTTAAGTTTGAAGCTATAGTAACTGAGATAGCCCTTTAGAAATTAAAATTTTGTTGAATCTCTTCTATTTTAAACCTGTTAATGTCAGAAGTGAGACACTAAAACAATCAGTTAACGTAAATGTGGCAGTTGTAATAGTCGTAGCTGTTAAGCAACTTCCGAGTATTTGCAAATTTTAGATGATAGTTAGATATATTGAAATTCCAGATACGTTGATTCCTTACCACTTTTTACAAACTAGATTTGATTTTCTTCAGGTCACTCCTCTGCAGTGATTGGTGCATTATATTAAAACAAGAAATTCCAGAATTCTAATTTAAAAAATATATGTAAGTTACTTCCAGCTTATTTCACAGTTGAATAGATTAGTGCATGTTTAGGAGTTCAGTTTAAAATAACAGAAAGGAGTTTGAGCAAAAACTGTATTTCTTTGGCTAGACAAGCTTTTTATTTATTTATTTATTTTTAATCCAGGTGGGACATGATTCATACCAGCAGTTCTTACTTTAGTGTGAATCAGAATCACCTGGAGGGCTGGTTTTACCCTCACTTCACTACAGTCCCTGACTCTGTAGTTTAGAGCTAGGCCTTGGAATTTGAATTTCAAACAAGTTACCAGGTGCTGCTGCTGGTCTAGGGAACTATACTTTGAGAGCTATGGCTCCATACAGTGCACCTAAAACCAGAGCATGATGCCAGTACTTACGTGTTTCACACTGAATCCCATCAGCGTTAGTCGTATACTATAGTTTTGCCAAGTACATAACTGGCTCTTGTTCTTAGCCAGTTTTCTCATTATTTTTAGATGATGTCATAATTCTCAATTCTCAGTTGAGAATTTCATTCTCATTATATTGCTATTTTTATTTTTTACTGCAATCCTATATTTCTAAATTTGTTGCAGGGTTAGAGATGTTTAAAAAATACAAGTTGTTGAAGAACAGTTAATAGGCAGGTGTGCATGTGCACAGGTTTTTTTTTTCTATAATTCCAGTGGCAGGCTTTATTCTTGCTCATTTTCTTGTTCTCGCGTGTTCTTTCTCTATAATGAGATCATACTGTCTTGTATCCATTTTTTGTTATTGCGTAAACATGATTTTATGTAAAACACTATTCTACAGCATTTATTTAAAAAAAATTTTTTTTAACGTTTTATTTTTGAGACAGGGAGAGACAGAGCATGAACAGGGGAGGGTCAGAGAGAGGGAGACACAGAATCCGAAACAGGCTCCAGGCTCTGAGCTGTCAGCACAGAGCCCGACGCGGGGCTCGAACTCACGGACCGCGAGATCATGACCTGAGCCAAAGTCGGCTGCTCAACCGACTGAGCCACCCAGGCGCCCCTATTCTACAGCATTTAAAACATTTTTTTAATGTTTATTTTTGAGAGAGAGTGCATGCATGAGCAGGGGAGGGGCAGAGAGCAAGGGAGACACACAATCCGAAGCAGGCTCCAGGCTCCGAGCTGTCAGCACAGAGCCCAACGTGGGGCTCCAACTATAGAGTGCGAGATCATGACCTGAGCTTAGGTCACACACTTAACCGACTGAGCCACCCAGGGACCCCCATTTTTGTTTTTTTAAACTTAAAATTTCATTTATTTTTATGTTTCCCAGTAACTTTCAACTTTGAGCAGCTTGCTGTGTTTGGCTGTGGGTTGGGATTGCACCTTTCAGAAGACTGCACTATCACTCAAAGTCTCCAATCATGGTCCTCTTCAACAGTCTTTAGTAGCTCCCTGCTCTCATGATCTTCCCCAAAATGATGTACCCAACTCTTCTCTCTACCAGCTCATGTAGATGCCGCCTCATCTCCATGGGGTGATTAGGTGCTTTCTTTCAGGCCTGACCTCTGGTTGGATGTGGACGTTTCATTCTGATTTGTCATCCCTGCACCAGTAACTGTTGGAAACATCAAGACCTGCCTTTAGCAAACAACAGAGAATGTTGCATCTCATATTCCTGTCAGGGAGGATAATCTTGAATTTTTCACTTCCCAAATGCCATCCCAAGCACAACTGTGAGAAAACATTCGTGAGACTGTGCTGGAAGGTGTTTCAATGCACATGTTCTGGGCAGTGTTTTGTCTTTGAGTGAAGCCAGATCATTAGGAGGCAACATAATTTTGGCCCCTCCTCCAATTGTTTTTTAGTAAACTGACTTTGCATGGTCCCAGCAGCTTGCATGGAGATCTGTGTGAGAAGTCTCTAAGAAAATCTCTGAGGCCTACTGGAATTTCCTTGAGGTTTAATGCTTGGAATGACTGTGCCTCTTCGAAGCCACTGTTTTGATTTTGTCTAAAGTATAGTGTGAACTAAGTCAGTAATGGTTCCCTCTTTGCATTGGCTATTTGGGAGTTCAGAGTCTGATTTGTACTCAGAGTTCTATGGTTTGTATTTTCTATATTAAGGTTACTTTTGGCTTATGATGTTCTTTTTAATGTCTAGTTATTTTGCTCTTTTAGATTATACCATAACATATATAACACATTTGGGGCACCTGGGTGGCTCAATCAGTTGAGTGTCCACATTTGGCTCAGGTCATGATCTCACAGTTTGTGAGTTCGAGCCCCGCGTCGGGCTCTGGGCTGATGGCTCGGAGCCTGGAGCCTGTTTCCGATTCTGTGTCTCCCTCTCTCTCTGCCCCTCCCCCGTTCATGCTCTGTCTCTCTCTGTCCCAAAAATAAATAAACGTTGAAAAAAAAAATTTAAAAAAAGAAGATAAACGTTAAAAAAAGTCTCCCTGCATAAAAAAAAAATATCTATGTATATATACATAGATATATAGACACACATACACATACATATATATAAAACACATTTCATCCCTATTCTAAACATTACTGTAACTATATTGTAACGAAATCTCTGTTCCCCTATTTCCTTTCCTTCTAAAACACTTAATCTCTCCTAGCCCTGTCTTCCTCCCCCCCACCCCCTCCTGTGTGCTCCTTCTTTTTTGTTGTTTAATTTATTTTATTGTGGTAAATATATATAAAACTTGTCATCTTAATCATTTTAAGTGTACAGTTCAGTGGTTTAAATAAATTCATAATGTGCAACCATTAATACCGTTCATCTCCCATTTCTCTTTATCTTGGAAAACCAAGACTCTATACCATTGAACAGCTTCCCATTCCCTTCTTCCCCAGGCCCCTGGCAACCACCATTCTACTTTCTGATTTTGTCTAAGTACATCATATAAATGGAATCATACAGTATTTGTCTTTTTGTGACTGGCCTATTTCATTTATCATGATGTCCTCGTGATTCATCCATGTTGTAGCATGTGTTAAAATGGAATTTATATATCACATTTTATTTACCCATATATCCAGTGATGGATATTTGGGTTGTTTGTACCTTTTGTATATTGTGAATAATGCTGTTATGGATATGGGTGTACAAATATTCAAGTTCCTGTTTTCTGTTTTGGGTATATACATAAATGGAATTGCTGGATCATATACTAATTCTTTGATTAATTTTTTAAGGAACCATCGTACAGTTTTCCACAGTGGCTGTACCATTTTATATTATCACTAGTGATGAACAAGGTTTCCAGTTTCTCCACATCCTTGCCAGCACTTGTTATTTTCTGGGGTTTTGTTTTGTTTTGATGGTAGCCATCCTAGTGGATGTGAGATGATATCTCGTTGTAGTCTTGATTTGCATTTCCCTAATGGTTAGTGATGTTGAGCATCTTTTTATGTGCTTATTAGCCATCGGTGTATCTTCTGTAGAGAAATGTTTATTCAAGTCCTTTGCCCAGTTTTACATCAGATTGTTTGTTTTTTTGTTGTTTTAGGAGTTCTCTGTGTATGCTGGATAGTAATCCCTTACCAGGTACTTGATTTGTAAATATTTTCTCCCATTCTTTGTGCTGCCTTTTCACTCTGTTGCTGGTGTATTTTGGTGCACACAAATTTAACATTGTTAAGAAGTCCAATCTGTTTTTTTCTTTTGCCTGTGTCCTTAGTGTCATATCCAAGAAATCATTGCCAAGTCCAATGTTGTGAAGCTTTTGCCATTTTTTTTTTTTTTAAGTTATCTTACACCCAACATGGGGCTTGAACTCATGACTCTAAGGTTAACTGAGCCAACCAGGTGCCCCTTGCCCTAGGTTTTCTTATAAGAATTTTATAAGGATGCCTGGGTGGCTCAGTTGGTTGAGTGTCCAACTCTTGATTTTGGCTCAGGTCATGATCTCATGGTTGTGGGATTGTGTGTGTGGGGTTTTCTCTCTCTCTCTCTCTCTCTAAATAATAAATAAAGCATAAAGAAAAGAATTTTATAGTTTTAGGCCTTAAGCTTAAGTCTTTTAACCTTTTTTTTTTAAGTTTATTTTTTTTAGTAATCTCTACCCAATGTGGAGCTCAAACTCCCAACCCCCAGATCAAGAGTCGCATGCTCTTCCAACTAAGCCAGCCAGTTGGAAGGTCTTTGAACCTTGCGTATTCATTCTTGCTAAATTTTGTAAGGGGATAAATTCTAAAAAGGTTTCACACATTACAAAGACTTCCTTGCTTATTAATGTTTATTATGGTAAAATTCAAATATATACAAAAGCAGAGAGCAGTGAGCTTTTGTGTGCCTATTATTCAGTTATATCTGTTATTTACTAATTAACTCAGGGCACTCTTGCTTCATCTGTATCTTTCACTCTTCCTCTTTTTATATTTTCATTTTTTCTTTCTAAATTGTTTTATTTTTAACTTTTTAATTTTAATTTTTTTTACATTTAAAAAAATGTTTATTTTTTTTTACTTTGAGAGAGAGCATACATGTGTGCAAGCAAGGGAGCAGAGAGAGAATCCCAAGCAGGCTCCACACTCAGCACGGAACCCAACATGGGGCTTGATCTCATAACCATGAGATCATGAGCTGAGTCAAAAATCAAGAGTTGGATGCTTAACCAACTGAACCACCCAGGCACCCCCTTTTCTAAATTATTTGATGAGTTTTTTTATTGTGATAAAATATACATAACGTAAAATTTATCATTTTAACCATTAAATTTTTTTTAATGTTTATTTTTGAGAGAGAGAGACAGACTGTGAACAGGGAAGGGGCAGAGAGAGAGGGAGAGACAGAATCCGAAGCAAGCTCCAGGCTCTGAGCTGTCAGCACAGAGCCTGACATGGGGCTTGAACTCGTGAACCACGAGATCGTGACCTGAGCCAAAGTTGGACACTTAACAGACTGAGCCACCCAGGCACCCCTAACCATTTTTTTTGTTTGTTTTAATACATGGAATGCTTCATAAATTTGTGTGTCATCCTTGCACAAGGGCTATGCTGATCTTCTCTGTCATTCCAGTATTACCATATGTTACTGCTGAAGCACCATTTTAACCATTTTTAAGTGTACCTTTCAGTGGCATCAGATACATTCACAGTATTGTACAACCATCACCACTGTCCATTTCCAGAACTTTTTCATCATTCCAAACACAAACTCTGTACTCATTAAACAACTTCCCATTCTTCCCTCCTCCTACCCCTGGCAACCACTATTCTCCTTTCTGTTTCTATGAATTTGCCTATTCTAAGTTCCTCGTATAAGTGGAATCATACTGTGTTTGTCCTTTTATATGTGGCTTATTTCATTTAACATAGTGAACATTGTTCATCCATGTTGTATCATGTGTCAGAATTTCATTTTCTTTTCATTCCTTTTGTAATATTTTCCAAATATTCTCTTGTATGTATATCCACATTTTATTTATCTCTTTATCTGTCGGCAGACATTTGGGCTGTTTCTCCCTTTGCCTATTGTGAATAATGCTACTATAAACATGACTGTACAGATATCTGTTCAAATCCCTGCTTTCAGTTCTTTGGATATACACCCAGGGGAGGAATTGCTGGAACATATGGTAATTCTGTATTTAACTTTTTGAGGAACTGCTAGATTGTTTTCCACAGTGGCTGCCCCATTTTACTTTGTACCAGTAACTTACAAGGGTTCCCAGTTGCTCCACATCCTTGGCAACGTTACTTTCCATTTTTATTTGTTTTTATTTATTATTTTTAAAGATGTTTAAATGTTGACTTATTTTTGAGAGAGAGAGAGAGAGACAGGGAGAGGGCATGCGTGCAGAGCAGGGGCAGATAGACAGGGGGAGAAAGAATCCCAAGCAAGCTCTGCACTGTCAGCACAGAGCCTGACATGGGACTTGAACCCCTGAACCACCAGATCATGACCTGAGCCGAGATCAGGAGTCGGACATTTAACTGACTGAGCCACCCAGGTGCCCCTGTTTTTATTTTTTAATAATAGCTATGCTTGTGGATGTGAAGTGATATCTCATTATGGTTTTTGTTTTTAATTTTTTTTTTCTCATTTTTTGGAGACAGAGACAGAGTGCGAGTGAGGGAGGGGCAGAGAGAGGAAGACACAGAATCTGAAGCAGGCTCCAGGCTCCGAGCTAGCAACACAGAGCCTGACGCGGGGCTTGAACCCACGAACCGCGAGATCATGACCTGAGCTGAAGTCGGACACTTAAGTGACTGAGCCACTCAGGCACCCCACTGTCATTATGGTTTTAATGTCATTACGGTTTGCATTCCCTAATGATTAGTGGTGTTGGGCATCTTTTCATGTGCCTCTTGGCCATTAGTATATCTTCTCTAGAGAAATGTCTATTCAAGTCCTTTTCCCATTTTTGAATAGGCTTTTTTGGTTTTTTGTTGCCAAGTTATAAAAGTTTTTTTTATGTGTTCTAGATATTAAGTCCCTATCAGGTATGATTACTTTTTCCCACTCTGTGGGTTGTCTTTTCACTCAATAGCTTCCTTTGATGGACAAAAATTCAGTTTTTGAGGTCCAATTTTTTTTTCTGCCTGTGCTTTTGGTGTCATATTCAAGAAATTCTTGTCAAATCCAGTATTCTGAAGCTTTTACTCTACTTTCTTTTAAGAGTTTTATAGTTTTAGCTCTTTGTTTAGGTCTTTGATGAATTTTGAATTTTTATATGTGATGTAATGGTCCCATCTAACTATTTTGCATAGTGGCTGTCCAGTTTTCCCAGCACCATTTTTTGAAAATGGCTGTGTCAAGGAGAAGAGCTCCAGGTGAACTTCATCTCAAGCTCTCTCTCACAGTGCTTTTGCAGATTTATGTTGGGAACGAAACCATTTTCTGTGTAGCGTTTATATTAAAAGCTTTTGTGACAGTAATGAAAAAGAGTCTCTTCACACTCTCACTTTAGGGTAAGCTATCAAGAACCGTGATGCCCTCCATCAGGCCACACTTCTGTCAGGAAACCAGGCGAGGGGCCTCTGTCCTGTGTGGATATGGCTGTGCTTGCCCACGGTTAGCTGGGAGCAGGCGGCTGGTCCTCGCCATGCTCCTGCCAGCACCTGCTGGGACTGAGACCGAGGGCACCCTCCCCCTCAGCCAGAAGTCTTATGAAATGACTGGGCTGTCCCATTGGGTTCCTGGGTTGCTTCTAGGTTTAAAACAAATTCTTTGCCCACATTCTTAGCAGGGGTCAGTTCAGTCCCTTTGTTAGTCCTTCCTGACCAGGTAAGAAGGGAATAAGAATGTGGTAGCTGGCACTGTGGAAGAAAATCTGTAATATATTTGTTGTTGTCCAGTTGTGAAGAGAGTCGGCGTCATGTACGTGGTTACTTGTGATGACCATCACATCCTGTTAATATAATTTGGTCTTCCCTTCAATCTGAGTATTGCTGTGCCATCCTAACAGTTACTCTAAGTGTGGCAGTAATCATCCTCTTGAATATATATGTATTTTCAGGCTTCAAGTTCTCTGAAATCAGCTTTCATTCATGAAGTGAAACTCCTCTCTCTGTTCATTTACTTTTAATTTGGTCTGCTGAGAATTCTCTGGATTGTTTGGCTAATTTTGATGCTTTCAGAAGCAGAATTTCCTGTCCTTATCATTGGGCCGCCTTGCAAAACAACTTTCCGAAAAATCTTCTTTCCCCCAAGGATGAATTGTTTGCACCAGTGGACTAGTTTAGCACAGTGAACAGACTTGCAGTGACTTTCCGCTCGGCACCAAATGAGATGCTGGGTACTCTAGGGAACACAAAGGCGATTCAGCTGTGACCTTCTTCCCAAAGGGACCATAATCAATCAGAGGAGGCTCAGAGAGTCAGAACGAACACAGGCATGGGGGAAATACACAGTGACAGAAATTCAGGGGAGACTGCTGCTTCCACAGGGAAGCATTGTTCATTATTTTTAATTTTAGCTTTTCAGTGCAGTAATACATTCACATGGCACAAAATTCAAAAGGAACAACAGAGTATACACAGGGAAGTTTCCCTTCCATCTTGCACTGGCCACCGCATCCTCTCCCTAGAGGCAGCCAGTGTTACCAGTTCTCCAGTATCTGTGCAGGGGTGTTCTTTGCATAATACAGGCAGATACACAGAGAGCTCTTTGCTTTTACATGAAAGTAGCCCACTATATCCCTTGCTTTTTTCTCTCCGTGATAGTTCATTATCGATACATAAGAACTTTCTCATTGTCTTTCACAACTGGATAATTTTCCATTGTCAGGATATACCTTTATTTAGCCAGAGCTCTGTCGATGGACATATAAGGTGTTGTCAATTTTGCTAGTGCAGAAACACTTCTGTAGGCATCATTTGATGCATGGCCAAGTGCATCTGTCTGGTCACTTAGCAGAAGCAGGATTGCTGGGTTGATGAGTATGTGCTTTTGCAATTTTGATAGCTCTTTGCAGATAAACCTCCATAGAGGCTGTGTCCAGTATGCTCCTCAGCTGTGTGTGGCGGTGGCCTCACCGGCACTGTGATAGCACACAGTTTGATCTTTGCCAGTTTGATAGGTGAAAAAATTATTCCTCTGTATATTTTTTCTTCCAAGCTTAGTTCAACCTATAGAAAAGTTAAGAGTAGTAGAGTGAACACTCCTATCAGGTGTAGTTTTAATTTGTATCTCTCCTGTTGCTATAAGGTTGAAGGACTGTTTTCCATTTTCTTTTCTGTGAATAAGTTGTTCATATCGTTTGCCCATATTTCTATTGGGCTTTGGTGTATTTATTATTTTTTAAAATTTATTTAGAGAGAGAGAGAGAGAACACGAGTGGGGGAAGGGCAGAGAGAGAGGGAGAGAGATTCCCGAGCAGGCTTCATACTGTCAGTGCGGAGCCTGATGTGGGGCTTGAACTCACAAACCGTGAGATGGTGACCTGAACCAAAACTGAGACACTTAACTGACTGAGCCACCCAGGCACCTTGGGCTTTGGTGTTTTTAAAATTGATTTTGTAAAAATTTTTTGTATATGAAGGAACGTAGCACCTTGCTAGTGATATAATTTGCAGTTATATTTTTCCAGCTTGTTATTTATCTTTTTATTTAGAATGATTTTGTCGTGAAAAAAATTTTAATTTAAATTCACGTTAGTTAACATACAGTGTAGTCTTGGCTTCAGGAGTAGAACCCAGCAATTCGTCTCTTACATATGACATCTAGTGCTCATCCTGAAAAGTGCCCTTCTTAATGCCCATCACCATTTAACCCATCCCACGACCCACCTCTCCTCCAGCAACTCTGTTCTCTGTATTGAAGAGTCTTTTATGGTTTGCCGCCTCCTCTATTTTGATCTTATTTTTTTCTTCCTTTCCCCTATGTTATCTGTCGAGTTTCTCAAATTCCACATATGACTGAAATCATATGATATCTGTCTTTCTCTGACTGACTTATTTCACATGGCATGAATACCCTCTAGTTCTTAATTAGGTCATACTCATTGAACTTTTAAGGCTTCTTGGTTCTCTATCATACCTAGAAAGATCTTCCCTAGTAGAAGAGTATGAAAAATTATCCTGTGGTTCCTTAAAGTACTTTTAGAATTTCATTATTTACCTTTAAATCTCTTATCCATTTGGAATTTATTTTGGTGAAAAGTGTGGGTCCAACTTAATTTTTTCCCAAATGGCCACCCATTTGTTGCAATGCCTTGTATTAAACAGGTCATCTTTCTTGCACTTGTTCAAATATCCTTTACTATATGTGATATACTTTGCCACATGTCATATACATTTGGGTGTATTTCTGGACTTTCAATTCTGTACGTCAATTTGTGTATTTATGTTTCAGTACACGTTTTAATTATTCTAGCTTTAGAGCATGTTTTGATATTTGGCAAAGTGAATTCTCATTCATTACCTTTAATTTTCAGAATTTTCTTGGCTATGTTTTACTATATGAACTTTAAGGTAGATTTGCCTGTTTCAAAAAAATCCTTTTTGTTTTTATTGGTACTGTGTTACATTTTTAGGTTAATGTAGGAAGAATGACATTTAGGTGATGAGTCTTTCCCACTGAGAAGATTGTATGACTTTCTCTTTGCTCAAGCCTTCTTCTGTGTCCCTCAGAGTTTGAGAGATTTCTTGGCATTTCTTGTTAAGTTTATTCTCAGGTCTTTTTCTTTGTTTTTGGTGGTATTGAAGCATTTTATCTTCTACCTTCTTGTTGATGGTGTATGTGAAGGCATTATTTTCTATATATTAATTTTCACCACCTTACCTGATTACAAAACTATAAAGGTTTTTAGTTGATTCTCTAGGTATATAATAATATCATCTGCAAATAATGGTCATTTTACTTTTTCTTTTACATTTACATTCCTGTGTTTTCTTTCAATCACCTAATTGTGACAGCTCGTAGTAAAAGGGATAGGCTTGTTTGGCCTTTGACTTTGATGGAAATTATTCTAATGTGTTCTCATTGGACTTGATTTTAGCTTTGGGGTTGAAAAGGATATAAATATGTAGCTGAAGTTTGTATCTTTGTGTGTGTGTGAGTGTGTGTGTGTGTGTGTGTGTGTGTACAATGTAAATGACAGGATTTCTTTCTTATGGCTGGATAACATTCCATTGTATATATGTACCACATCATCTTTATCCACTTCTCTGTTCACATTTAGGTTGTTTCCGTATCTTGACTCTTGTGAATACTGTTGTACTGAACATGGAGATGCAGATAGCTCTTTAAGATAATGATTTTGTTTCCTTTGGATATACCCAGAAGTAGGATTGCTAGATTATAAGATAGTTGTTGTTGTTGTTTTTTAATTTTTGTGGAACTTTCATACTGTTTTGCTTAATGACTATACCAGTTTACATTTCCACCAACAGTGTACAAGGATTCCCTTTTCTCCACATCTTTCCCAACATGTTATCTATTGTCTTTTTAAATAAAAGCCATCCTAACAGGTGTGAGGTTATAACTTGTGGTTTTGATTTGCATTTCCTTGATGATTAGGGATGTTGAGCACCTTTCCATGTACCTGTTGGCCATTTGTATGTTTTTTTTTTAAATCTGTTAGCAAATTATTAGAGCTACAGTTACTAATAGTTTTGTCTTTTAACTTAAAACAATTTTTTTAATGTTTATTTTTGAGAGAGAGAGACAGAGTGCAGATGGGGGAGGGGCAGAAAGAGAGGGAGACAGAATCTGAAGCAGGTTGTCAGCACAGAGCCTGACACGAGGCTCGAACTCAAGAGCTGTGAGATCATGACCTGAGCTGAAGTTGGAAGACTAACCGACTGAGCCACCCAGGCGCCCCTTAACTTTTATATTAGAGTTAAGTGATTAGCAAACCACCATATTCTGAATTTGATGGTATACTTGCCTTTACCCAGGGTATGTTTTCCTTTTCCTGGTTAGTATCCTTTCATATTGGCTGAAGAACTGCTTTGAGCATTGCTTGTAAGTGAGGTCTAATGGTGATGAATTCTCTGAACTTTTGTTTATCCATGAAAATCTTTATCTCTCCTTCGTTGCTTTTTTTTTTTTAATTTTTTTTTTCAACGTTTATTTATTTTTGGGACAGAGAGAGACAGAGCATGAACGGGGGAGGGGCAGGGAGCGAGGGAGACACAGAATCGGAAACAGGCTCCAGGCTCCGAGCCATCAGCCCAGAGCCTGACGCGGGGCTCGAACTCCCGGACCGCGAGATCGTGACCTGGCTGAAGTCGGACGCTTAACCTACTGCGCCAGCTAGGCACCCGCTTTTTTTTTTTTTTTTTTTAATTTTTAAATTTTTATTTACTTTTGTGATAGAGACAGAGTGAGAGTTGGGGAGGGGCAGAGAGAGAGGGAGGCACAGAATCTGAAGCAGGCTCCAGCCTCTGAGCTGTCAGCACAGAACTGGATGTAGGACTCGAATTCACGGACAGTGAGATCCGTGACGTGAGCTGAAGTCAGACGCTTAACCAACTGAGCCACCCAGGTACCCCTTTCCTTCATTTCTGAAAGACACCTTTGTTGGATATTCTTGGTTGGCAGTTTTTCCTTACGATACTTTGTGGTTTTTTGTTTGTTTGTCCTAAATCTTTATCTGAATCACCCAGTACTCATCACAAGTGCACTTCTTAATCCCCATTACTTATTTCACTCTTCTCCTCATCCCTCCTCTCTATAGTTAAAGAGTCTGTTTCTTGGTTTGTCTCTTTTTCCCTTTTGCTAGTTTGTTTTGTTTCTTAAATTCCACATATGAGTGAAATCATATGGTTCTCTGACTTATTTCACTTAGCATTATACTCTCTGGCTCTGTCCATGTTATTGCAAATGGTAAGATTTCATTTTTTTTTTTTTTTATGGCTGAACATTCCATTGTGTATATATACCACATCTTTATGTGTTCATCTGTCGATGGGCACTTAGCTACTTCCATATCTTGGCTATTCTAAATAATGCTGCTGGGGTGCATATATCTCTTTGAATTCGTGTTTTTGTATTTGTTGAGTAAATACACAGTAGTGCAATTGCTGGATTGTAGGGTAGTTCTATTTTTAATTTTTTGAGGAACCTCCATACTCTTTTCCACAGTGGCTGCACCAGCTTGCATTCCCATCAACACTGCAAGAGGGTTTTCTCCACATCCTTGCCAAAATCTGTTGTTTCTTGTGTTTTTGATTTTAGCCATTCTGACAGGTGTGAGATGATATCTCATTGTAGTTTTGATTTGCATTTCCCTGATAAGTGACAATGAGCATTTTTTTTATGTTGGCCTGTTGGTCTGTTGGCCATCTGAATGTCGTCTTTGGAGAAGTGTCGCTTCATGTCTTCTGCCCATTTTTAAATTGGGTTAGTTTTTTGGGTGTTGGGTTTTTATAAGTTCTTAATATATTTCAGATACTAACCCTTTAGCAGATAGGTCATTTGCAAATGTCTTCTCTCTTCCTGTAGGTTGCCATTTAGTTTTGTTGATTGTTTCCTTTGCTATGCAGAAGCTTTTTATTTTGATGTTGTCCCAATAGTTTAGTTTTGCTTTTGCTTCCCTTGCCCTAGGGGACATATCTTAAAAAAAAAAAAAAAAAAAGCTGCTAAAGCTGATATCAGATTAATTACTGCCTGTGGTCTTTTGTAGGATTAAAAAAAAATTAATGTTCATTTATTTTTGAGACAGCATGAGTGGGGGAGGGGCAGAAAGAGAGGGAGGCACAGAATCTGAAGCAGGCTCCAGGCTCTGAGCTGTCAGCCCAGAGCCTAATGTGGGACTCGAACTCACAGACTGCAAGATCATGACCTGAGCCAAAGTCAGATGCTTAACCAACTGAGCCACCCAGGCACCCCTCTTTTGTATGATTTTTATGGTTTCAGACCTCACATGTAGGTTTTTCATCCATTTTGAATTTATTTTTGTGTGTGGTGGAAGAAAATGGTCCAGTTTCATTCTTCCACATGTTGCTATCCAGTTTTCCCAACACCATTTGTTGAAGAGACTTTTTTCCCATTGCATATTCTTTCCTGCTTGATCAAAGATTAATTGACAATATACTTACGGGTTTATTTCTAGATTTTTTATTTTGTTCCATTGATCTATGTGCCTATTTTTGTGCCAGTACTTTGTGATTACTACAGCTTTGTAATGTAACTTTAAGTCTGGAATTATGATGCCTCCAGCTTTGCTTTTCTTTTTCAAGATTGCTTTGGCTATTCAGGGTCTTTTGTGGTTCCATACAAATTTTAGGATTGCTTGTTCCAGTTTTGTGAAAATTTCTGTTGGTATTTTGATAGAGAGTACATTAAATGTGTAGATTGCTTTGGGTAGTATAGACATTTTAACAATATTTGTTTTTCCAGTCTATGAGCATGGAATTTTTTTTCATTTCTTTGTGTCATTTTGGATTTCCTTCATTGGTGGTTACAGTTTTCAGAGTGATAGGTTTTTCACCTCTTTGATTAGGTTTATTCCTAGGTATCTTCTTATTTGGGGTGCAGTTGTAAATGGGATTATTTTTTAAATTTAATTTATTTTTTAAACTACATCCAAATTAGTTAGCATATAGTGGAACAATGATTTCAGGAGTAGATTTCTTAATGCCCCTTACCCATTTAGCCCATCCCTCCTCCCACAACCCCTCCAGTAACCCTCTGTTTGTTCTCCATATTTATGTTTTTGTCCCCCTCCCTGTTATTATATTATTTTTTGCTTCCCTTCCCTTATGTTTATCTGTTTTGTATCTTAAAGTCCTCATGAGTGAGGTCGTATGATATTTGTCTTTCTCTGATTCGCTTAGCATAATACCCTCTAGTTCCATCCACATAGTTGTAAATGGCAAGATTTCATTCTTTTTGATTGCTAAGCAATACTCCATTGTATATATATGCCACATCTTCTTTATGCACTTATCCATCAGTGGGCATTTGGGCTCTTTCCATACTTTGGCTATTGTCGATAGTGCTGCTATAAACATGGGGTGCATGTGCCCCTTTGAAATAGCACACTTTTATCCCTTGGATAAATGCCTAGTAGTGCAATTGCTGGGTCATAGGGTAGTTCTATTTTTAGTTTTTTGAGGAGCCTCCATACTGTTTTCTAGGGTGGCTGCACCAGTTTGCATTCCCACCAGCAGTGCAAAAGAGATCCTTTCTCTCCACATCCTTGCCAACATCTGTTGTTGCCTGAGTTGTTAATGTTAGCCATTCTGACAGGTGTGAGGCGGTATCTCATTGTGCTTTTGATTTGTATTTCCCTGATGATGAGTGATGTGGAGCATTTTTTCATGTGTCAGTTGGCCATCTGGATGTCTTCTTTGGAGAAGTGTCTATTCATGTCTTTTGCCCATTTCTTCATTCTGTTTTTTGGGTGTAGAGTTGGTAAGTTCTTTATAGATTTTGGATACTAACCCTTTATCTGATATGTCCTTTGCAAATATCTTCTCCCATTCTGTCGGTTGCCTTTTAGTTTTGCTGATTGTTTCCTAAGCTGTGCAGAAGCTTTTTATTTTGATGAGGTCCCAATAGTTCATTTTTGCTTTTGTTTCCCTTGCCTCTGGAGACGTGTTGAATAAGAAGTTGCTGTGGCCAAGGTCAAAGAGGTTTTTGCCTGCTTTCTCCTCGAGGATTTTGATGGCTTCCTGTCTTACATTTAGGTCTTTCATCCATTTTGAGTTTATTTTTCTCATGGTGTAAGAAAGTGGTCCAAGTTCATTTTTCTGCATGTCACTGTCGACTTTTCCCAGCACCATTTGCTGAAGAGACTGTCTTTATTCCATTGGATATGCTTTCCTGCTTTGTCAAAGATTAGTTGGCCATATATTTGTGGGTCCATCTCTGGGTTCTCTAGTCTGTTCCATTGATCTGAGTGTCTGGTTGTGTGCCAGTGCCATACTGTCTTGATGATTATAGCTTTGTAATACAGTTTGAAGTCTGATAAATGGGATTTTCTTAATTTCTTTTTCTGCTACTTCATTACTGATGTATAGAAATGCAACAGATTTCTGTATATTGAATTTGTATTCTGCAGCTCTACTGAATTCATTTATGAGTTCTAGCAGTTCTGGGGTGGAGTCTTTTGGGTTTTCTACATATAGTATCATGTTATCTGCAACTAGTAAAAGTTTGACTTCTTCCTTGCTGATTTGGATGCTTTTTATTTCTTTTTGCTGTCTGATTGCTGTGACTAGGAATTTCAGTACTATGTTTAATAAAAATAGTGAGAGTGGAC
The DNA here is from genome assembly GCF_016509475.1 of Prionailurus bengalensis. Taxonomy (NCBI): domain Eukaryota; kingdom Metazoa; phylum Chordata; class Mammalia; order Carnivora; family Felidae; genus Prionailurus; species Prionailurus bengalensis. Next base: position 17,067,435 of record NC_057348.1, on the reverse strand, counting down.
ATCCTTGTGTTGTTCCTGACCTTAGGGGAAAGGCTGTCAGTTTTTCCCCGTTGAGAATGATATTAGCTGTGAGTTTTTCACACATGGCCTCATAAAAACAACATGTTTTTATGTTGAGGTATGTTCCCTCTAAACCTACTTTGTTGAGGGATTTTATCTTGAATGGATGTTGTACCTTGTCAGATGCTTTTCCTGCATCGATTGAAGTGATCTTATGGTTCTTATTTCTTTCTGTTATTGATGTGATATATTACATTGATTGATTTGGGAATATTGGACCACCCTTGCAACTCAGGAATAAATTCCACTTGATCGTGATGAATGATTTTTTTTCTTTTAAGTTTGTTTATTTATTTTGAGAGAGAGTGCGAGTTGGGAAGGAGCAGAGAGAGGTAGGGAGAGAGAATCCCAAGTAGACTCCATGCTGCCAGTGCAGAGCCTGGTGTGGGGTTTGGACTCATGAAACCACAAGATCGTGACCTGAGCCGAAACCAAGAGTTGGACACTTAACCAACTGAGCCACCCAGATGCCCTTGAGTGATTTTTTAAATGTATTTTTGGATTTGGTTTGCTATTATTTTGTTGAGGATTTTTGCATCAGTGTTCGTCAGGGATATTGGCCTGTAGTTCTACTTTTTTTTTGTGGTGTCTTTATCTGGTTTTGATATCAGGGTAATGCTGGCCTCGTGGAATAAGTTTGCAAGTTTTTCTTCCCTCTTCTGTTTTTTGGAATAGTTTGAGAAGAATAGGTATTAACTCTTCTTTCAGTGTTTGGTAGAATTCACCTGTGAGGCAATCTGGGCCTAGATTTTTTTTTTATGAGTTTTTGGATTACTATTCAATTTCTTTGCTGGTAATTAGTTCAAATATTCTTTTTCTTCCCGTTTCAGTTTTGGTAGGTTCTATGTTTCTAATAATTTACCCATTTTTTCTAGCTTGTCTGATTTGTTGTTATGTAATTTTTCATAATATTCTCTTTTCTGTGGTATTTGTTATTCTCCTGTCTCATTTGTGATTTTATGTATTTGGGTCCTTTTTTTTCCCTTGATAAGTCTGGCTAGAAGTTTATCAGTTTTATTGATTCCCCCCCCCCCCCCCCCCCCGAGAACCAGTTCCTGGTTTCATTGATCTATTGTTTTTTAAATTTCTGTATCCTTTATTCCTCTTTTTTTTTATTAAAAAAGTTTTTTTTAATGTTTGTTTATTTTTGAGAGAGAAACAGAGTGTGAGCGGGGAAGGGGCAGAAAGAGAGGGTGACACAGAATCCGAAGCAGGCTATAAGTTCTGAGCTGTAACACAGAGCCCAATGCAGGGCTCAAACTCATGAACTGCAAGATCATGACCTGAGCTAAAGTTGGCCACTTAACCAACTAAGCCATTCAGGCACCCCTGTATGATTTATTTCTGCTCTAATCTTTATCATTTCCTTTCTTCTGCTGGTTTTAGGTTTTGTTGTTCTTTTTCTAGCTCCATTAGCTGTAAAGTTAGGTTATTTATTTGAGATTTTTCTTGCTTCCTGAGGTAGACCTGTATTACTGTAAACTTCCCTCTTACAACAGCTCTTGATACATCCCAAAGGTTTTGAACCATTGTGTTTTCATTTTCATTTGTTTCCATGTACTTTTAATCTTTACTTTTTTATTTTTTGAGAGTGAGAGCATGGGCAGGGGAGCGGCAGAGAGAGGGGGACAGAGGATCTTAAAGTAGGCTCTGTACTGACAACAGTGAGCCTGACATGGGACTCAAACTCACCAACTGTGAGATATGACCTGAGCCAAAGTTGGACCCTCAGCCGAGCCACCCAGGTGCCTCTCCATGTACTTTATAATTTCTTCTTTTGTTTTCTGGTTGACTCATTGATTTTTTTTAAAGATTTTTTAATTTTTAGATAATCTCTATATTGAACATGGGGCTCAAACTTACAACCCAGAGATCAAGAGTCACATGCTCCATTGGCTGAGCCAGCCAGGCACCCCTCATTCATTGTTTAGTTGCATTTTTTTTTTTTTAAGTAGACTTCATGCCCAGCATGGAGTCCAGTGTGGGGCATGAACTCATGATCCCGAATTTAAGACCTGAACTGAGATCAAGTGTCGGTTGCTTAACTGACTGAGCCACCCAGGCACCCCTAGTTGCATGTTATTTAAACTCTATATATTTGTGGTCTTTCCAGATTTTTTCTTGTGGTTGACTTCTCGTTTCATAGTGTTGTGATCAGAAAAGATGCATGGTATAACTTCCGTATTTTTGAATCTGTTGAGGCTTGTTTTGTGGCCTAATACGTGATCTTCTCTGGAGAATGTTCCATATGCACTTGAAAAGAATGTGTAGTCTGCTGCTTTAGGATGGAATGTTCTGAATAGATATGTTAGATCTACCTGGCCCAGTGTGTCATTCAAAGCCATTGTTTGCTTGTTGATTTTCTGTTTAGATGATCTGTCCATTATGTAAGAGGGGTGCTAAAGTCTCCTACTATTACTATATTATTATTGGTTTGTTCTTTTATGTTTGTTAACTGTTTCACGTATTTGGATGTTGCCATGTTGGGTGCATAAGTATTTATAATTGTTATATTTTCTTGTTGGATTTTCCTCTTTATCGTTATGTAGTTCTCTTGTCTCTTATTACAGTCTTTGTTTTTATGTCTATTTTGTCTGATGTAAGTATTGCTACTCCGGCTTTCTTTTGACAGCTGTTGCGTGACAAATGTTTCTCCATCTCCTCACTTTCCGGTCTGCAGGTGTCTTTAGGTCTAAAATGAGTCTCTTTTAGGCAGCATATAGATGGGTCTTTTTTTTTTTTAATCTGTTCTGTCACCATGTCTTTTTAGTAGAGTGTTTAGTCCATTTGCATTTAAAGTAATTATTGATAGACACATATTTTTGCCATTTTATTTATTTTTTTTTTGTTTTGTTTTTACTTTTATTTGCATGTATTTCATGCAGAATTTACTCCCGGGCCATAAGTTTTTGTTTCTTCAGTTTCTTCTGGGATATCTTTTTCTTCTGTGCAACCTCCTCTTCTGGTTTAGGAACAATCTGCTCTTTTTCAGTAAGGATCATCTCAATGTGGCAGGGAGAGCTCATGTATGGGTTAATCCGACCATGAGCCCTGTAAGTTCTACGCCGCATTTTGGGGGCTTTGTTCACCTGGATGTGCTCAATGACCAGAGAATCTACATCTAAACCCTTAAGTTCAGCATTACTCTCTGCATTTTTAAGCATGTGCAGTAAAAATTCGGCACTCTTTTTGGGCCACCGACCCTGTGTCCAGCCCCACTGTTTGGCCTGGGCACACCTACCAACTCCACCATTGTAGCGTCGGAATGGCACGCATTGCTTCTGCAAAGTGACATCTTTCAGATACTTGGTGGCTTTTCGGATATGCATACCCTTGATGGCCTGGGCAGTTTCCCGTGTGTTCTTAAAGTGAACACGAAGATTTGAACCTCTTGATTTGCATGATTTTGTCGGGTTTTCCGGGTCAAGTGAATAGCGAACCATTTTCAGAGATCACCTCAGGCCGCTTACGGGAAGAGGAAGAGCGGTCATTTTTGCCATTTTATTACTTGTTTTGTGGTTGTTTGTGAAGATTTTCCCCGATCCTTTCTGTCTTTCATGTGCATCTTCTTTATGCTGGTTTTCTTTAGTGCTATATTTGGATTTCTTTCTTTATATTCTTTACATATTTATTAGTGGTTTTTGATTTGTGGTTACCATTAAGTTTCTATTAATATATTCTGCATGTAGCAGCTTATATTAAGTTGATGGTTGTTTAAATTTGAGTCCATTCTTTACTTTTCCCCATGTCTTAGGTGTAAGATGTCATATTTTACATCATTTTGTGTTCCTTGACTGGTTTTTTACAGAAATACTATTTATTTTTTAAAGTTTATTTATTTTAAGAGAGAGAACATGCACACAAACGGGAGGGGCAGAGAGGGAGAGAGAAGCCCAAGCAGGCTCTGCACTGTCAACATGAAGCCTGACGCAGGCCTTGAACTCACAAACTGCAAGATCAAGAGCTGAAACCAAGAGTTGAATGCTTAACTGACTGAGCTACCCAGACATGCTCAGCAATATTTATTTAAAATTTTTTTCATGTTTATTTTTGAGAGTGAGAGAGTGAGAGTGAGTGGGGGAGGAGCAGAGAGAGAAGGAGACACAGAATCTGAAGCAGGCTCCAGTTCTGAGCTGTCAGCGCAGAGCCCAATGTGGGGCTTGAACCCATGAACTGCAAGGTCATGACTTGAGCCAAAGTCAGAAGCCCAACTGACGGAGCCACCCAGGTGCCCCTGGAAATATTTATTTATTTATTTATTAAAAAAATTTTTTTTAATGTTTTTATTTATTTTTGAGACAGAGAGAGACAGAGCATGAGCAGGGGAGGGGCAGAGAGAGAGGGCGACACAGAATCCGAAGCAGGCTCCAGGCTCTGAGCTGTCAGCACAGACCCTGACGCAGGGCTCAAACTCACAGACTGTGAGATCATGACCTGAGCTGAGGTCAGACGCTTAACCAACTGAGCCACCCAGGCACCCCTGGAAATACTTTTTTTTTAATTTTTTTTTTCAACGTTTATTTATTTTTGGGACAGAGAGAGACAGAGCATGAACGGGGGAGGGGCAGAGAGAGAGGGAGACACAGAATCAGAAACAGGCTCCAGGCTCTGAGCCATCAGCCCAGAGCCCGACGCGGGGCTCGAACTCACGGACCGCGAGATCGTGACCTGGCTGAAGTCGGACGCTTAACCGACTGCGCCACCCAGGCGCCCCTGGAAATACTTATTTTTAATGCTTTTGTGTTTCCTATCTTCATACTGTCATTTTTCATCTTTCCTTTCACTCAGAAAAGTCCCCTTTAAGTAGGTTCCACTCTGGGCATGGAGCCCAACATGGAACTTGAACTCACAACCCTGAGATCAAGACCTGAGCTAGGATCAAGAGTCAGAACTCAACCAACTGAGCCATCCAGGTGCCTCCTCCAAAAGTCCCCCTTAGTATTTCTTGCAGGGCTGGTTAATGGTCATGAACTCCTTTAGTTTTTGTTTGTCTGGGAAATTCTTTCTCTCTCATATTCTGAATGATAGCCTTGCTGGACAGAGTATTCTTGGCTGAAGGTTTTTACCAATTGGCACTTTGAATATTGATTCATGCCACTCCTTTCTGGCTTAGAAAGTTTCTGCTGAAAAATTCACTGATAGTCTTATGGTATTTCCTTTGTATGTAACTGTCTTCTTTTGTATTGTTGCTTTTAATACTTTTTTTTTTTAATTTTTTTTTTTTTAACGTTTATTTATTTTTGAGACAGGGAGAGACAGAGCATGAACGGGGGAGGGTCAGAGAGAGAGGGAGACACAGAATCTGAAACAGGCTCCAGGCTCTGAGCTGTCAGCACAGAGCCCAACGCAGGGCTCAAACTCATGGACCACAAGATCATGACCTGAGCCGGAGTCAGATGCTTAACCGACTGAGCCACCCAGGCACCCCAGCTTTTAATACTTTTTTATTTACCACTATATTTTGCCATTTTAATTACAATTAAATTTTAATAAATTTAAATACAAATTAAATGTCTTGGGGTGGATCTGCTTTTCTGATTTTGTTGGGGGTTCTGTGCTTCCTGGATCTGGATGTTTGTTTCCTTGCCCAGTTTAGAGAAGTTTTCAGCTATTATTTCTTCATATAGATTCTTTACCCCCTTTCTCTTTCTTCTTCTTGTGGTACTTCTATAATACTGTTATGTTTGAGGGAGTCACAGAGTTCCCTAAGTCTATTCTCATTTTGCATAATTCTTTTCTCTTTTGTTTAGCTTGATTACTTTCCATTGCTCTGTCTTCTAGGTCATGAATTCGTTTCTCTGCTTCTTCCAGCCTGCTGTTCATTCTATCAGGTGTGTTTCTCATTTTGTTTATTGAGCCTTTTAATCTTTGCTGTGTTATTCCTTATCTCTATGTTAATGGTTTCACTGATGTCCTCCATTTTTTTCAAGTCCAGTGAGTATCTTTATGATTATTACTGTAGATTACTGTAGGGTTGTTTTTTGGGTTTTTTTTTTGTTTTTTTTTTTACTGTAGGTGTTTTTAAAAAAAATATTTTTAAAAGATGTTTTTGTTTATTTTTGAGAGAAGAAGAGAGAGAATGCAAGTGGGGAAGGGGCAGAGAAGAGAGGCAGAGACAGAATCTGAAGCAGGCTCCAGGCTCTGAGCTGTCAGTACAGAGCCTAATGTAGGGCTCAAACCCATAAACTGCAATATCATGACCTGAGCTGAAGTTAGATGCTTAACCAACTGAGCCACCCAGGTGCCCCCCCGCCATTATTTTTTTAAATAAGCTTTTTATCCCTTTCTCCTTCTGTTTTCCTTCTAGGATACCAACAGGGCTCAGATAGTTTCTCTTGATGGTGTTTTATAATTCACATGGGCTTTCTTTTCTCTCTCTCTCTCTCTCTCTTTTTGCTCTACTCTGACTGGATAATTTCAAGTGACCTATAAATTCACAGATTCTTTTCTTCTGCTTTGATCGCATCTGCTGATGGTATTCTTTACTGCATGTTTCATTTCATTCGTTGCATTCTTCACTTCCAGGATTTCTGTTTGGATCTTTTTTATAATTTCTGTCTCTCTTAAGCTTCTGGTTTTGTCTGCGCATTGTTTCCTGATTTCACTGAATTGTCTTTCTGTGTTTCCCTGTAGCTTACTAAGCTGAATTCTTTATTAGGCAGATTGCAAATCTCTATTTCTTTGGGGCAGTTACTGGGAAACTGTTCTTGGGTGTCTTGTGTTGCTGTCTTCGCATTTGAAGAAGCAGTCACCTTCTCCAGTCTTTACTGACTGGCCTTGGGAGAGAAATACTTTCTTCTGTCAGTCTGCTGGGGATTCTGAGGCTTTCCCAGTGCATGATATTCCAAATGCTTTGTAAATGGTTGTCAAGTTCTAGAATCAACCTATACAAAATGTACTAGAAATTTTTGTAACAGTTTAAGAAGTAAATATAAACATTTACAACATATGAAGAGATAAGCATCACAATAGCTAAAATCAGAAATATGTTCCAGTAAGGGCACCTGGGTGGCTCAGTCAGTTAAGTGTCCTCCGACTTTGGCTCAGGTCATGATCTCATGGTTCATGGGTTTGAGCCCCGTGTCAAGCTCTGTGCTGACAACTCAGAACCTGGAGCCTACTTTGGATTCTGTCTCCCTGCCCCACCCCACCCCCACCTCCCCGCTTGTACTCTGTTTCTCTCAAAAATAAATAAACATTAAAAATATATGTGTGTTCCAGTACTATTTGTATAAATGTATATGTACTACTTTTGTAACTGAAAAGCAATCACTATTGGGGCGCCTGGGTGGCTCAGTCGGTTAGGTGTCCAACTTTGGCTCAGGTCATGATCTCACAGTTTGTGAATTCAAACCCCGCATCGAGCTCTGTGCTGACATCTCAGAGCCTGGAGCCTGCTTCAGATTCTGTGTCTCATTCTCTCTCTGCCCCTCCCCTGTTCGTGTGTGCTCTCTCTCTCTCTCTCTCGCTCGCTCGCTCTCTCTCTCTCAAAAATCAATAAACGTTACAAAAAGAAAATAAAAAAAAAAGAAAAGCAGTCACAATTGTGGCTGGTAATGGGGAACTTTTGGGTAATACTCCTTGATGTGAGTGGCATTTAGGTTAAATGACTATGTTTACTTTCATGGAGCTGTATGCTTATAATTTGTATACTTTTCTGTAATATTTATGCTAAATTTAAAAAGTTTAAGATAAAAAGGCAGTACTCATCATAAAAAATGTAAAAGTACAGAAAGTTGACTTAAAATGTCTCTCCACATACTCATGTCACATGAAGACCAGCAACCAGTACTAACATTTTCTTCCATTCTTCTGATGTGTATTTTTTGCCTATAACCTTTATTTCATTATTTCAGATTGTAAAAAGATTCTGTGAGATTGTAAAAAGATTCATGTAAAAAGAATACATGCCCTGTATAGAAAACTTGTTAAACACAGTAAGACACTACATACTTCTCACAATGGAATATGATTGACAGAAAGATGCCAACAAGTATAGTGTAACCATTAAGTTTCTTTAATGGCAAAGAATATAGGAATTTATGAAGATATTTACATTAAAAAATGAAAGGGTTCAGGGGTGCCTGGGTAGCTCAGTCAGTTAAGGGTCTGACTCTTGATCTCAGCTCAGGTCTTGATCTTAGGGTAGTGCGTTCAAGCCCCATGTTGGGCTCTACGCTGGGTGTAGAGCCTACTTAAAAAAAAAAAAAAAGGTTTCTGATTCTGGTCAAGATGTAGTAAGCACATTCTATCCTTTCTCTCTGATTGAATACAATTAAAATCTCTGGACAGATTGCATGCATCAGTTGAGTATCCTGGAAGATAATGGTAGCAGGTGGTTTGGGGAAGGAAACTTTTTGTTTTTTGTTTCTAAAGAATACCTTTCAGTCTTGGGGCACTTGAGTGGCTCAGTTGGTTAAGCATCTGACTTAAGCTCAGGTTCAGGTTGTGATCTCACCATTTATGGGTTTGAGCCCCGCATCCGGCTCTCTGCTGTCAGTGCAGAGCCTGCTTGGGATCCTCTGTCCTCCTCTTTCTATGCCTCTCTCCCGTGTGCACGCTCTCTCCCTCTGTCAAAAAATAAATAAACACTTAGCATACCTTCCAGCCTGGACTCAAAGGTAGAGGAAAATCTGGAACTGGGTGCATACAGAATAAGGTCCAAGAGAATCCCTCTCTTTCTAGTCTCAAGAGCAGGAAAGGGGATTCCTATGGGTCAGAGAGTAGAGATGGATGAAGATCTTTTTGTTGTTGTTGTTCACATGCTTCCCTCCCCCATTTTCTCCTGCCCTGGCCCCCATGAAAGTCTATAGCAGTGGAGGCAGCAGTGACATTGACAGCCAGATGGGAAAGGAGTCCTTTTATTTTTAGGGATTATGGTCCCAAGAGCATGGTGACATTCACTGGTTTTGTTTTCTCTATCCTCTCACCACTTTACCCTAGGGACAATCACAGTAGTGGGAGGTACTCAGCAGAGAAGCTAAAGCCTTTCCTTTTTAGCCAGAAGACCAGGAAAGGGGCCCCTGAGAGCTGAAAAGTGTTAGGAAGATTGCAGAGAGGAAGGAACTCAACAAAGTGAACCCACAGTATTGTGTATGAACTCCTGGGCTCTCCTTTGAAATAGCATGCATGCATCTGACCCCTGAACAGCATACCAAGAGCTTTGAGGATTCAGCGGTGAAGTGTGCTGGCCACTGCATGGTATACCTGGGACAGATCACAGTAGTATCACAGGGGCTGGGAAAACTAAACTGACATCACAACACAGCCCACAAAAGATGGATAGGAACTTGTGGGTTGGACCTAATCAATGTAGTTACTGTTCAAACAAACAAAAATCCACTGTTTTCCATTGCACCTAAACAAGATCCAGAGTAACATAGCATAATATCCAGAAATTCAAAATTGTCCCGTATATGAAGAGTTGGGAAAATCTTACTGTCTCCTAAGGAGAAGGGACAGTCAACAGATGGTAACTATGACATGTTATAGATGTTGGAATTATCAAAGAATTTAAGGCAAAAAGCATAATTAAAATATAATTAAAACTTCAAGAAGTAGGGGTGAACACCCTGGAAACAAATGGGAAATTAGACATTTAAATTTAAAATTATAGGGGCGCCTGGGTGGCTCAGTTGGTTAAGCGTCTGACTTCAGCTCAGGTCATGATCTCGCAGTCCATGGGTTTGAGCCCCGCGTCGGGCTCTGTGCTGACAGCTCAGAGCCTGGAGCCTGTTTCAGATTCTGTGTCTCCCTCTTTCTCTGATCCTCCCCTGTTCATGCTCTCTCTCTCTCTCTCTGTCTCAAAAATAAATAAACGTTAAAAAAAAATTAAAAATAAAATTGTAAAATTTATAACTAAAACTAAATTAAAAATTCCTTAAAGGGACTCAGTAACAGGGTGGAGAGAAAAGAAGAGTGAGTTAACTTGAAGATAGAACAGTGAAAATTATCTGGTCTGACCCAATAGGAATTATTAAACTGAAGAGAAGTGAACAGAGCTTCAGGGAATTATGGGACGATAACAAAAGGTTTAGCTTTTCATGTTATTGAAGTCCCAAAAGGAGAGGAGATGGAGTAGTACAGAAAACTGTTTGAAGAAATTATGGAAAGGAAGAAATAAATGCAACCCTATTTGCAGATGACATGATAATCCACGTCGAAAATCCCAAGGAATCTACAAAAAGGACTCTAGATCAAACAGTTTTGAATGGGAGGAATCAGAATACCCATTTCAAAACTTTTTTATAGTTTCGGTAATCATGAGTAGTATTGGTAGAGGGATAGACACATAGATCACTGGACCTAGGAAACCTAGAAATACACCCACACAAGTACAGCCAACTGCTTTTTGAATGTTTGTGACTCCCCCAAATTTACATTTTAAAATCCTAACCCCGGTGTGATGATACTAGGAAGGTGGGGGACTTTGGGAGGTGATTAGGTTATAGGGTGAAGCCCTCAAGAATGGAATCAGTGCTGGGGCGCCTGGGTGGCTCTGTCGGTTAAGCATCTGACTTCAACTCAGGTCATGATCTCCCGGTTTGTGGTTTCGAGCTCTGCGTCCAACTCTGTGCTGACAGCTTAGAGCCTGGAGCCTGCTTCGGATTTTGTGTCTCCCTCTCTCTCTGCCTCCCTCCTGCTCCCACTCTATCTCCCTCTCAAAAATAAATAAACGTTTAAAATTAAAAACAAAAATTGGATCATTGCCCTCATAAAAGAGACCCCAGAGAGCTCTTACCTCTTACTCTCTGTCATGTAGGGACGCAGAAGATAGCCATCTGTGAACCAGGAAGTGGGCCTTCTCCAGAAATGTAGTCTGCTAGTGCCTTGATCTTTGATTTCCCAGCCTCTGGAGCTGTGAGAAATAAATATATATATGTTGTTTAAGCCACCCAGTGCATGATATTTTTGTTGTAGTAGTTTGAACAGACTAAAATGTGTCAGGACAGTTCAGTGGAGGAAGGGTAGTCTTTTCAACAGTTGCTGTGGGAACAATTGGATATCTATGGGGTGGTCGGGAGAGAACAACCTAGGCCTAAGCTTCACAGCATATAAAAAAAGTAACTCAAATGGATCATAGATTTAAATGTAAAACTATAAAAAATGCTAGAAGAAAACATCAGAGAAAATTTTCAGAAGCACAGCAGGGTAAAGAATTCTTATACATGGCAAATAAAGCATGATCCATAAAAGAAGAAAAATGGATAAATTAGACTTCATCTAAATTAGAAACTTTGGCTATGTCAAAAAGTTTGTAGAAAGAATAAAAAAGGAGACAAGCTACAGAGTGGGAGAAAATATTTCCAAAGAGCATATCAGACAAAGACTCCTATTGAAAGAATATAAGGAAACCTCAATAACAACCCCTAAAAACCCAGTTATCAAAGAAGAAAGCATAAGAGAAATGAGAAGATACTTTGAGGTGAATGAAAACAAAATCACAAATATGAAAACTTACAGGATGCAGCTAAAGTAGTTTTTGGAGGGAAATTTATAGCTGTCAATGCTTATATTAAGAAAAGAGGAAGAGGGGCACCTGGGTGGCTTAGTTGGTGGCTCAGGTCATGATCTCATAGTTCATGAGTTCGAGCCCCACATTAGGCTTTGCACTGACAGCTCAGAGCCTGGAGCCTGCTTCAGATTCTGTGTCTCCCCCTCTCTCTCTGTCCCTCCTCTGTGCTCTCTCTCTCACCCTCAAAAGCAAATAAATAACAAAAAGAAGAGGAAGATATCAAGTCAATAACCTCAACTATTAAGGAGGTAACTATTCTTCAACTTGAAGAAACTAGAACAAGAAGAGTGAAATAAACCCAAGGCAAACAGAAGGAAGAAAATTATGAAACTAGAGTGGAAACAAATGAATAGAGAATAGGAAAACAACAAAGTAAAACCAAAAGTTGATTCTTTTAAAAGATCAACAAACTTGGCAAGCCTTTAGCTAGAATGACCAAGCAAATAAGATTCAGATTACTGGAATTATTAATGAAAGTGGGGACAATAGCACCCACCTTCCAGAAATAAAAATGATTGCAAGGATATACTATGAATAGTAAATACTACACCAGTAAATTAGTTAACTTAGATAGAATGGGCAGATCCTGAAACTAAGAAAACTGACTTAAAGAAGAAATAGATGGGAATGCAAGCTGGTGCAGCCACTCTGGAAAACAGTATGGAGGTTCCTCAAAAAACTAAAAATAGAACTATCCTACAACCCAGCAATTGCACTACTAGGCATTTATCCAAGGGATACAGGTATGCTGTTTCCAAGGGACACACACACCCCCATGTTTATAGCAGCACTATCAACAATAGCCAAAGTATGGAAAGAGCCCAAATGTCCATCAATGGATACAGAAGATGTGGTGTATTACTCAGCAATCAAAAAGAATGAAATCTTGCCATTTGCAACTATGTGGATGGAACTGGAGGGTATTATGCTAAGTGAAATTAGAGAAAGAAATCATATGACTTTACTCATATGAGGACTTTAAGAGACAAAACAAATGAACATAAGGGAAGGGAAACAAAAATAATATAAAAACAGGGAGGGGGACAAAACAGAAAAGATTCATGGAGAACAAAGGGTTATGGGAGGGGTTGTGGGAGGGGAGATGGGCTAAATGGGTAAGGGGCACTAAGGAATCGACTCCTGAAATCATTGTTGCAATATATGCTAATTTGGATGTAAATTTAAAAAAATAAAAAATAAAATAAAATGAAATCACAAAAAAAAGAAGAAATAGAAAATCTGAATAGCAGGAAACAAGGAAAGAGTTTGAGTTAATAATTTTAAAATATCCCACTAAAAACAAAACAAAAAACTTGCCACTAATAAAAGCCCATTATCTGATGGCTTTACTAGTGAATTCTGCCAGATGTTTAAAGATTTATCATGAACTCTTCCAAAAAATAAGAAGGGAGCACTTCCAAATCATCCTGTGAGGCCAGCATTACCCTAATACCAAATGCTGGACAAAGATGTCATAAAAAAAGAAAACTGCAGGGCAGTATCCCTCATGAATACAGATACAGTAGCCCTCAACAAAATATTAGCAAACCTGGTCTACTAACATTTAGAAGTCATGCAAAGTTGGTTCAAAATATGAAGAAAACTCAGTCTTTATAAACCTTATTAGGATAAATAAACACAAGGTTATCTCAAAAGACACAAAAAACAATACTCTTTAATGATTTTTTTAAAAACGTCTCGAACTAGGAATAGAGGCCTGATAAAGGCATTTATGAAAAACTTCCATGTAATGTCACATTTAATGGTGAAAGACTGAATGTTCTCTTCCTGAGCTCAGGAATAAGATGAGGATTCATTCTCACCAGTGCAATTCAACATTGTACTAGAAGGTCTAGCCAAGACAGTTTTAGAAGAAAAACACATAAAAAACATCGAAATTAGAAAAGAAATTAACTGTATTTGCAAATGACATGATCTTGCATATATAACATCCTGAGGCATATACACACAGACATGTGGCACACGTGTGTGTTCAGTGTCACTGGTCATTAGGAAAGGATAACTTAGGACCCAATTAGCTATCAGTACACACCTGTTGGCACAGCTAAAAAAAATAGTGGAAATACTGAATGATGGTGGATGAGAAGAAATAGTTTCATATGTTGCTGGGGGGAATGTAAAGTGGTACAGGCACCCTGGGAAATATTTTGGCAGTTTCTTAGAAAATGTAAACATAACCATAGTACCCTAGGTGTTTCACTTCTAGGCGTTTATTCCAGAGAAATGGGATAGTCTGTAAACCTTTGTGGTAAGAACAAGTGTGACAGTTCCAGTGTAGCCAAAGATTGGGGGAGATGGTGAGTATTTTCAACAAACAGTCCTGGAAAGCTGTGGGACAGAGCCTGTAGTCTGTATAGTTTTTTACATCTTTTTTCCCTATTCCTCCACCTTCCTTTGGCACATTTATTTTTCTTGGTTGATTCTTTTTTTTTTTTTAATCTTTTTTTAACATTTTTTTATTTTTGAGAGAGGAGTGGGAGAGGGGCAGGGAGAGGGAGACAAAGAATCTGAAGCAGATTCCAGGCTCTGAGCTGTCAGCACAGAACCCGACGCAGGGCTTGAACCCACGAACTGCAAGATCATGACCTGAGCCACTGTCAGGAGCTTAACTGACTGAGCCACGCAGGTGCCCTTTTCTTGGTTGATTCTTAATGTGTGAGTTGGTTGAAGAGAATTTTAAATGTTGAGTGGTGAATATAGGCGCAAAAAGACCATCATCTTAAAAAAAATTGTGTCTTATGTTAACATATCGTGTATGTGTGGATTTTTCTGAAACTTTCACATGTATTTTCATAATTTGGCGCTGGTTCAGAACTGTGGGCACCTCAAGCGAGCTCACAGCAAAGTGGGATGCGCCTGCCTCCCCAGTCTGTCCTCATGGACTCATTCCATTCCTAGTGCCCTTTATTTTCTGAGCCAGAGTGACTGACTTGATCTATGCTTGTTCCTGTGTAAAATTCCTGAGGGCTGTTCTGACTGGTTCTAGGAGTTTTTTCCTTCGTGTGCACAGCTCTGTAATTTAGGTGTCTAATAACAAACTCCTTTGTTTTTGCTTATAGTGGGGTCTCCCACAAAGGCAGGCAGCAGGGTTGTTTACATTTTTATGTAATGTGGTCCACTCAGGCCTCCTGGCCTCCATCCTTTGTGCATGTTGTGTCTCTCTCTTTAAATTCAAGGAGAGCGATAGGTTTTGATCTGAAGAAACCTATGAGTATGGGGCAATGTAAGAAAAACAGGTTTTTGGATCAGGTTGGGTAAATTTTGCTTTGGAGTAGCTTTGCATTAAAATGTGTACAGTGGAGTAGAGATGAATAATGTCTCCTCTTGGTAGGTTCAGGTAGGTTGGCTGTGTCATGAACTAGAATTTTTTTTTTTGCTTTGTTTTCCAGGTGCTGTGAAAATTAACTATTAGTATAACTACTAAAGGTCAGTGGGAGGTGAAATTAACTAAGATCATATCAGAAAGAGTTGCATTTGCTGCAAACCGGAAGTGAATTGGATAGTTTTTTCTCGTCTATAGTTCCGCTTGTAAGAGCTGGACTGCAGGGGTGCGACCTGACCCCTCCTGTATTGCCGATGTGCGTGCAGAGGAGGCCAAGAAGGAGATTGGAATTACAAAATCCGAATTCCCTGGAGGGCTTGGTTTTGCGACACTTCAGGGAAGTGACGAGAGATTTGTCAGAGGACAGAGGTTGGAAAAGCTAGTTTATGGCCTTCGGTCTTCAGGGATCCTCTTGATAGTGTCTCTCCACAGGTGTGCGTCTCATCAAGGTTTGTTTCCCCACCCCCACCCCAGGGGCAGGATGGAAGGCCGGTGGCGCAGGAGCAGTAACAAATGCTTCCCAGAATCCTTGTTTATGCTAGGTGGTGAGCACTATTGTGGGTCGCCTGCTGTGGGTGCACTGCTAGAGACTTCTTTGACCTGTCACGCTCCAGGTGAGCCTTGTGAATTGTTGAGCTATTGTGAACACCTCTGCTACTTGGGCCAGCAGCTGCTACCTGCTGGCTCCTCTGTCCATTTCCTATTGAATTGACCCACAGAGGATTCTTTGTATTTCCTTAGCGGGTTGCTGGACTGGAAAATTGCATATGCACTGAAGGCTTGTGTTTCCAGGAAGGTGGAAAGATTGGCAGCCATTTGTCTTCTTGTGAATTGGCTGTCTTATGACTCCTTTTGCTTCTCGTTTCTGGTCTTGACACTGCTGAAGAGTCACCTCTTTGGCCTAGGTTTCCATCAGTGAGCCTGATCAAGGCAAGACACAAGTCCCAGTAGGTTCCCTGTAGCACAGACCAAAGAAAACAGCAACGGGGAACAGGAGAAGTAGGTTTATTCTAGGGTAACATTGGAGAACTCAGTAAGGAAGGGAATTCTAGATCCCTGGCTTCTGTTGGAGTTTTCTATTCTGAATTTACTGGTTTAAGGTTTTCTGGTTGGAAGCAACAGAACTTAATTTTGACTCGTACAAGCAGAAAGGATTTATTGGAAGGATATGGGATGGCTCACAGACTGGAAAGAAAAGCTGTGGAGCCTCATCTTCAGAAAGTGCTGGTGTCAGAGGAGCCGTGATCTTAGGAGCGGGAACCTCTTGGGGTTGAATAAGCACCACCACATCCAGTTCCTGCTGCTGTCTGTTCAGAAGTCAAAGTCCAGGGACAAAGGCCCAGCCGGCCTGGTGTGGGTCAGGGAGTGGCACCTTGACTGACAGTCTGTCCAGGCCCAATCCTGTGGAGGGAGGTGGTTCCCTTGTGCCAGAAAGAAGACAGCTGCTGGGCAGGCAGCAACAGGATTGTGTCCCAGGAACAACTGCCTCACCAAGAGCAGCAGCTTCCACCTAATGATGCAGCCACAGTGAATTTATTTTCTATCAGGAGCCTGGGTTTTTTGGTGTTTTTATGTTAAAGGCTGACTCCACTGAACATTCTTTTTTTTTTTTTTTTTTTTTTTTTGAGAGAGCGAGTGCACAAGTGGGGAGGGGTAGAGAGAGAGGGAGAAAAGGAGAAAGAGAATCCCAAGCAGGCTCTGCACATTCAGCGCAGAGCCTGATGCGGGGCTCAAACAAACCATGAGATCATGACCTGAGGCAAAACCAAGAGTGGGACGCTTAACTGACTGAGCCACCAAGGTGCCCCTCCACTGAACATTCTTTACCAGTGGAACACTGTGCAAGAATATGTTTTCTGAGGGGTCACCTCTGTGTGAAGTTTTCCCCCAAGGATTTCTGTCGATCTGCCTGTGCCTAGAGAAAGGTGGGGAGGGTGTCCAGAACACCCCTCTGTCAGAGGGCAGCTGAAGGTGATATCTGTTACTCAGCTGTGCTTTCTTGTGCCACCTGTGAGAACAATGCCCTGTCTGGGGAGTGGTCTTTTTTTTTTTTTTTTTTTCCAAGAGAGAGGGGGCACACATGCGTGTGTGCACATGTGAACAGGGGAGGGGTAGAGGGAGAGAGAATCCCAAATGGGCTCTACACTTAACTCGAGGGCTTGATCCCACAACCCTGGGATCATGACCTTAGCCGAAATCAAGAGTCAGACACTCAACTTGACTGAGCCACCCACCCAGGAGCCCCTGGGGAGTGGTCTTTTAGAAATTCCTTCTATGGAAGAGGGTTGAGAGTTTGTCATCAGAACTAGAGGGGCAGTCTTTTGGCCTCTTTAGTTAGACTGACTTAGAGACTGCCCACAGTCACTAAGAGCTGACCGGGGGGTGTGTGTGTGTGTGCGTGTGCGTGTGCGTGTCCGCGCGCGCGCGCGTGTTGGGATTGATGTCTCCAGATTTTGCATGTGGGCATCCTGAAACATGTCTCCACCCACGTCACAGCTGCCTCCCCCAGCAGCCCTAGTGTGCAGAACCAGTACTAGCTGTTAATGTTGACTTTTCTCCCTTGCCAGGTATCTGCAGATGGTGTCCATTGTCAGCGCTGTCCAGCGTGCACCAGGCTGATCCATGGTCACTTTCCGGGATGGCAGCAAGGTGACTTCAGCTGAGGATGACCCTGACTGAAAGGCTGCGTGAGAAGATATCTCAGGCCTTCTACAACCATGGGCTGCTCTGTGCATCCTACCCCATCCCTATCATCCTCTTCACGGGGCTCTGCATCTTAGCCTGCTGGTATGTTTCTGAGTTGTCCTGGATATGTTGGGCCAGTGTGTTGGGACAGTAGGTTTCCTAATTCTGACTGCTCGGTAGCCCTTGGACTGTGTATACTTTTTATACACTGACTGGCGGCTGGTTGAAGCTGCTGGGTGGAGAGCTCTAGTCCTGGGGTATTTAGCCACTAGACTGAAACAGACCAGTCTGGCCCTGACGTAGGGATTCTCCAGATTTGTTCAAAATTATTTCAGAATAATGTTTAAATGCTTTTAAGAAACCACAAGATGATTGAAAGGCATGATTTTTTAATTTTCCTTCTCAACAGTGACAGTTTCATTTTGGTACATTTTGGTACCTGGTTGAGAGCAGGAGCATTTGAGTGTGTTGCAAAACCAAGTCCATTTGAACAATTTCTTGGACACCCTCGTTCAGGCTCACCCAGAGACTTGGTTCTGTGCTCTCCAGTCATTTTCTTGTGGCCACGAGGAGCCTCTTTCTGATCTCTTGCTGATTCTCAGGGCCAGCTGTGGTCACCAAGGACTGTTGTGGTAGCTGCCTTCCATCCACATCTGTCTTTCTATCACAGGGCCTCACAGAAGCTGAAGGCTGTGGCTTATAAAAGGATAGGCTCGGTGTAAGAAGATATCTGATGGCCTTTTTGGCTCCAAAACACTGACACCCATGAAAAGAGCCAACTGTATGATCCTTGCCTCTGGAAAGAATTCTGGTTTCCATATTCATTGTACATCTGACATTTGTTAGATGTAGTCATTGCTGTGCTGGAAGGAGAGTGGCTCAGGACTGAGCTCACTGTTCAGTTTGTTAATGATCCCAAGCTCTTTTCTAATTAGGACTAAGAAAGATGAGCATCTTTCATTGAGAATTTCCTGCTGGGTGCTTCGTAATAATAACCTTGGGAAGCGGTCCAGTTATATTTCCATTTAACCAAAGTGAGGTCAAGGATTGAAGACTTGCATGGTGTGCACAGTTAATAAGCAGGGACGCTGGGATTTAAATCTAGGCCTAGGGATTCTGGTGCCAGCACCATGGCACTCTGTCACCCTGACTGTCCTCGCTGTGGATGTGTATTTATACTGACGTTTAAATTTTGTTACATTGTGTTGTACAGGATACTTATGGCTACATCCTATAGGAGATAAATTAGTAGAACATAGCTCTTGTTTTTTCCTCTAGGTTAATTATTTCTTTCAGAATCTCTTTCAAGATCATACTTTTCAAAAATCATCTCTCTCCTTCAAAATCATACTTTCCCAGGCTTGGCCTGTGTGATAAGTCCATGGCTCTTAAACCTGAGCTAGCAACAGAATCACCTGGATGGCATGCTAAACACAGATTGCTGAGCACCACCCTAGAGTTTCCATTCATCAGGTCTGGGATGAGCCCAAGAATTTACATCTCTAACAAGTTCCCAGGCCTGGGGACCATGTGCTGAGAACCACTAGACTGTGTCTTTCTTGAAAATTTCTCTGAAGTTCTATCACCTTTCAGTGAAAAGAGTTTTCTCTCTTATTCTGATTCTTGGAGCAGCAGTGTGTGGGGACACTCATGGTTATTATCACTGATGTTGCCTTCTGTTGAGGGTGGTAGAACTTAGCTTCCCCTCCACTAAGTTCTCAGCTCCTCGATGGCCTCTTTACACATGCCTCAGCACATAGGAACATGGTAAGAAATACTTGATGGATGACTACATTGGATTAAACTTGTCTGCTCGGTGAGCAGTTTGAGCTGAGGAGGTGGTAGTTGTGATTCCCCTTCCACAAACACAACTCTGGCTACGGGGAACGGAAAGTATGTTTCCTCTTTGCTGTTCATCTTCTGGGTATTGGGTGTAGCCAGCTGAGACCAGGCAGCTTCCTGGACAGGGAATGTAGGATATGTGTAGCAGCTGCTTGGGTGCAGTTGGGCCTTATCTTTGAATGAATAATTTGATATTACACAAATGTTTCAGAACAGACAGTCCTTGGATTTATGATACGAGGGCCTCTGGTATGAAAACCTTAGGAGACAGCTGACATGTCAAGTTTGGAGAACTCCCTCTTGACTCATGGTGAATTAGAATAGGATGGAAGTTGGGGAAGAGGCATATGTGATGAAAACAATATTTAACAACCAGTACAGCCCAGATGCAGCCAAGCCTGCCTTATATTTCACAGGTGCTTCTGGCTGAGCATCAGTCTAGAGGAAGAGGTGGGTGGTGAGGCTCAGGGTAGGACTAGGCTGATGGGAAGGAAAGGAAGACTGATCTTCATTGACCTCCGGCTTTGTAGGTCCTTTGATGCTTTTCCTTTCACACACACACTGTTCCATTTGGTGCCTGACATCCTTGGAGGGGGGGTGGTTGTGTCCTAGATTTTTTTTTAAGAGTGATTAAACTAGTGTGGAGAGCTGGTAATTGGTAAATATTATGACTGGCAGGTCCCTGTGGAAAGCCCTGTACTTTCTCTACTTCACCCAGGTGATAGGAACGTTTTGAAGAATACTATTTGGTGCTGATAGCTTTCATTGCAAGATGTTTGCTCTCTGAACAAGAAGCCTGAGAGAGATGGTCTCAGTTGCAGTGGGCCAGGATTAGGGCCTGGCGGGATCTGCCTAGATAGAGAACAGTCTTTTTGAGGCAGTAGCCCTATATAACAGAAGTTGGGGAGAGAGCACAAAGTTGGGTTTTCTCAATAAAGATGGCTTAAAAAAACAAAAGATGGCCATAATAAATGCCAAGCACTATGCCAGACCAGTGATGCACACATCATTCCTCTCAGAAGTACACAATTGTGGGTCCAGGACATTGGATATTGTGCCCAGCAGATGTGACCTGGCCTTGGGGCAAAGGGAGACAATGTCAGGGAGGCTTCTTTGGAGGAGAGCCTCTGAGCTGAACCCTGCGGGAAGAGTAAGTGGTGTCTTTGTCTTCATCATTTAAGGTCATTAGTCAGCTCGTTCAGCAAATGGGCAGGGAAGGGAGTATCCCGGCAAGCCCCTCCAAGAACGTGCTACCTCCTCTGGTCCCGCCCTCTGACGGCACCACAGTTTCCTCCTGTCTTTGCAGTCCAAAGTTTTTCTTTGAAGAGAAAAATCAGCCTTGTACTCTCCCATTCTTAGTGCTGTGTACTTACTTTCTCAAACTAACATCTTTGTCGAGTTATCTCAAGAGTTTTTTAACAACTTTTCTTAAAATCTGATTGGCTTAGGAAATATTTTCCAAGGCTAGATGAAGTCTGTTAGCCTCCAAAAATGATAAAGTTTGTATCAGAGAATCCACGGGTTGTGGGTCTTTTGGGGCAGGAGATGAGATGTTGTGGACTCAGGGCACAAGCCTCCGTGTCCTCTTCTGACCCGGGAACCTTCCCTCTGCAGAGCAGCTTCCTGCTTCTGTTCAGAGCCTCGGGTTGCCTGCAGAAAACAGAGTGTGAGTAATAGCATTTAGTAGTTTCATTAGATACCTAGATTCTGTTTAGTTGTTCATCTTGTATTGTTCCTGGAATGAGACCCTTGTGCAGCTTGAACTCAAAGGGCCCCTGCGCTTGATGTCCTTGTTCAGATCTGGCAGCCACCTGAGCTGTAGACCCCATTCTTCAGCACTGGACCACCCTGGGAACAGTGAATGCTTTTTCCTCCAGGAAAATCTGATGAAACTTGCAGCACGTAGACACTGGCAAGAGGTGTCTTCACATTTCCTAGAGGTTAGGCCATCAGGACCTGAGGGTGTGGCCCAGCAGCAGCCCAGCAAGGCAGAGGGCGCCGTTGCTCCCATTGCGCCCTGGGATGTGGTGGGCGCACTGTTGGGTGAAGAGAGGGTGCTCGAGCGCCAGGCTAGCGGACTGCCTGTGTGCAGAACAGAGGTCAACGTGAGGGTCATTGGGTCACTTGTTGATCCTACAGCCTGCTGCTCATGGCTAGAGATGGTGATTTTCATTTGGAGAGCAAGTTAAATCATAGTGAGGCCATTCTAAACCTCATGAAGGACGGTAATCTTGCAAACTATGTGGGTATTCCAGAGCAGGCTTGGCCCCTTTCCTCGTCCATTTTCTCTGGCAGAATGCAGTACCTTTGAGCTGAGGCTGCACATCTCCGTTGCATGGTCTCTGTCCACCTCTCCCCCCATCTCCCCACATCTCAAGTTTCCCCAGATCACCATGAGTCCTTGGGAAGTGTGCATACAGGGGCCTGTATTAAAGGTTCCTTCTTTCTACGCCCATGTGGTCACCGTAGACACATTTATATTCTCTTTGTGATCAAGAAAGAAATCTAAGTAACTGAAGCCTTATGTGCAGTTGTGCTTTGGAGAGCCAGCTGGGTAGCTGAGAATGAGTCCCAGAGCACCCCTCGTCTCTGCCCTGATGCCTGCACTTGAGAGCCCAAGGGACCAGCTCCTGCAGCTGCTCCAGGATGCTGACCTGTTCAGCATGCCAGAGCCAAAGCCTCCCCCCAGCAGAAGTTAACTCCTGGCCTCACAAACAAGCTCTGGAAAAGTTCTGAAATGCCTGTGGGAGATCAAAGACTCCTTTACCACCCCAAATTTCCTCAAGCAGGAAAGGGCAGGAGATCTCAGAAATACCGCCTTCTAGTCTTTTGCTACCCCACCTCTAGCCCTGTACTGTTCTCCCCTGAGAGGCGAAGAGAGAAAACATCTCCCACCCTGATGCCTCCAGATAAGTGCCTTGTGCAACATCTCTGAGTGTCATTTCTGAGGCTGATGTTTCCATCTGTCTTCGGCATCTCCTGAACCTCCATCCTAGATGACTGGGAGTGAGGAGGAGTTGAGACTAGAGCCAGTAGCATCCGTGTAATTGTGGGATGCAGGGCAACAGGACAGTGCACGGAAGCTTGGTCAAGAAGCAGGGGAAAGGACCATTAAAGGTCCTAAATATACTTGCATGGGAGTGGTTGAAAGGTCCCCCCTCCCCATCCAAAAGCCCACCCTGGCCCAGGGGATGGCCGTCGCCTCACCCTGCCCCAAGACACAACGGGATGTGTACATCTGACCCCAAGCCCCCTTGTTTTTATATTCAGGCCCCTGCCAGGGTGGCAACAAAAGGGATATATGGACAAGAAGGGCAGGGCCAGGTCCTGGGATGTGAGAGGGCAGAGGAGCTGGTGGTCAAGAACCTGTCCCAGGGAGGAGGGACCATGGGTGAGCCTACAGTCCGTACCCTCAGCACATGCTGTGTTGTGATGGACTTCACTTCAAAAGCAAGTTTAAAGATAAATTTATTAAGAATTTCCATACCAATGAAGACATCCAGATGGCAAACAAACACATGAAAAGATGTTCAACATCGCTCATCATCAGGGAAATGAAAATCAAAACCACAATGAGATACCACCTCATACTGGTCAGAGTGGCTAAAATTAACAACTCTGGAAACAACAGATGTTGACCAGGATGTGGAGACAGGGGAACCCTCTTGCACTGTTGGTGGGAATGCAAACTGGTACAGCCACTCTGGAAAACAGGAGATTTCTCGAAAAATTAAAAATAGAATTACCCTGTGACCCAGCAATTGCACTACTAGGAATTTATCTGAAGCATACAAAAATGCTGATTTGAAGGGCACATGCACCCCAATGTTTATAGCAGCACTATCAACAATAGCCAAATTATGTATATACAATGGAATACTACTCAGAGATGAAAAAGAATGAAATCTTGCCATTTGCAACAACGTGGATGGAACTGGAGGGTAGTATGCTAAGCGAAATAAGAGAAAGACAGATATCACATGATTTTACTCATATGTGGAATTTGAGAAATTTAACAGGATCATAGGGGAAGGTAAGGAAAAATAAGATTAAAAACAGAGGAAGGCAAACCATAAGAGACTCTTAAATACAGAGAACAAAGTGAGGGTTGATGGGGATGGAGGGTGGGGAAAATGGGTGATGGGCATTAAGGAGGGCACTTGTTGGGATGAGCACTGGGTGTTACATGTAAGAGATGAATCACTGGATTCTACTCCTGAAGCCAAGACTACACTGTATGTTAACTAACTTGAGAATAAAATAAATAAGTAAGTAAGTAAATGAGAATTTCCATAGAGCTACTGCAGAGCCTTAAACCCCAAGCGCCGAGACCTTCTGAGCGCGGAGTCCTGTGCAGCCATATGGGTTATGAAGCCAGCCTCGCGCGTGGAACATCTGGTAGATAAATAATCCTGAACATTTCCTGAACATCTTTTATGTGACTGATATTGGGGATGCAGAAATTAAAATGGCATGGACCCTCCCTGTACATTTCTTATATTAATCATGCAGATGAGAAGTCTCTAGGATCAGTGTTTGCAGGCTGCCATGGAGAACAGAAGACATGTGCCTACCTGCCTGGGATTGGAGGAATACAAAGGCTGTGTTGCCCTGAAGGACAAGCAGGAATTTGGCTGGCCTTGGGGAGAGCAAGGGGAGCCATTTCGTTTTGGGCTCCCCTGAGACAAGGATTTGAGTACATATATGTAGCTAATGTGTAAAATGAAGTGAGCACTGGTAGGAAGGTGGAAAAGTGAAATAGGAAGGAGCATCATCCAGCAACTTTCCACCACAGGAAGCTGTGTAATCTCACTGGGGAACGCTGAGAAATGGTACAGGACGTCCACCTCAGAGCTCGTTACCTGGGTGTGGGGCAGCCAGACTGTGCCAGGGTCAGCAGACTCTTTCCCTACAGGGCCAGTTGGTAAGGCCACATACGGTCTCTGTCACGTAGTTTTGTTTTTTTAGTAACCCTGTAAATGTGTAAAAACCATTCTTAGCTCACAGGTCACACAGAAACAGGCCAGGGGCTGTAGTTTCCCAACCCCTGATCTACACAACATCAGCCACTGGTTGAGGGCTGCCTCTAGCCAGCATCAGTTCCCACCGCCTAGTCAGAGAGGCCTCCAGCGAGAGGCCTCCAGAACAGTCTCAAGCGAGAGAGATGCAGATGCTAACAGTTGGAAGTTGAGGCAGCATGCCCAGAAGTAAGACTAGAAGGGAGAAAGGGAGGGCAGCAGCCTCTGGGGATGTGTTGGGCGGCCAGATGTGGGGAGCAGGCCATACAGGCGTGGTAGCAGGTGGTGTGTGGGCTGGGTGGGGGGGAGATTGGAGATTTTAGTTCCATATTTGATTAAGAGATAAGTGATTTCAGGGGTAGAAGCGGAGAGTCTAGCTGGGCTAGTGCATTCATTGCTCTAGGTGAGAGGTGATTGTTGCTTAGTCTAAGCTGAAGGTCTGGAGGTGGTGAGATGTGGTGGTGTCTGGATATATTTTGAAGGTGGAGCCTTCAGGATTGTCTGAAGACCAGATGTGGAATATAAGAAAAAGAGGATCAAGATCAAAGTGCTTGGCCTGAGCAGCTGGATGGGTGGAGCTGAGACAGGAAAGGCAGGGGAGGTTTTGGAGACCTGGTTCATTTCCTTTGCCCCTGTAAGATCAGGCCAAGCCAAGATATAATCTGGTCTTAGAAACGAGTTTTGCGGAAGCAACATGGGGGTGGTTGTAGAAATCTCCAGACAGTTTCTTTCTTTAAATGTCTAGTCTGTTTTCCAACCTTGGAAAAGTGAGTGTTTTTACTTTTGAAAATTGCCTGACGGTTTTCTTCCAAGTTTTCCTTTTGGCTAGAATTTGGTAGCTGTGGATGATGATTATTCCCTTGCATTTTGCAATTTTGTAGACTCTTTTTCTTGCGTGTTTTTCTTTTGCCTATGTTAAAAGGAATGTGTGGACGTTTCAGTTTTTTAACAAGACAGAAATGCAATACACGGTATTAGAGTGTGACGTTAAGAGCACAGACTCTGATGCCTGTGCTGACATCCTGGTTTTGTCACCTTCTGGTGAGGATATAGCTTCTGCATGTCACACTGGGTTGTGCTGAGGCTCAAATGAGCAGATAGATGGAAGGCACTTGGATTGGTGCCGGACACATAGTAGGTGCTCAGTGAGAGGAACCATGGCTAGTATAGAGACAGAGACAGGCAGGTCTGCTGCCAGTGGTAAGAACCATGTTGGGGTGAGTGTAGGGTCCTTTGGTAGCTCACAGAAGGAGGGGCCCCAACCCAGATTTGGGGAAAGATTTCCTACAGCAAGTGGTACTGCAAGTGAGGCCGCCAAGGTGAGTTATCTAGGAGAAGAATAGGCGAGTGTGTTCCAGCAGGGGCAGAGCCTCAGAAGCAAGAGAGCAGTTGTGTGACTCCGAGGGAGGTTGGGGAATGGCTGGGAGCCTTTTGAAGAACTTCAAGGCCTGTAGACTTCATCCTGAGAAAGCTGGATGCTCTGGAGTGTGCTGCCCTTCTTTTTCTTCCTGCTGCCATGTTTAGACTCCTGGAATTCACAGATATTTTTTAATTCACAGTTTGAGAAGCAGGCTGCCTTTGGTTCAGTCAGTGTGTTTTGGGCAGCTGTGGTATGGAAAGTGAATGTAGATGTACAGTGTACTGCCTGCTTTCATCTTGCAGTGAAGCTAAAGCTCCATCATTCTTAGCTCTGGGCCCCGAGACTCCTCTCCACATTCAGAGCCCAGAGGTTAGTCTGTGTTGTGCAGGGCTTTCCAAAGCAGAACCTTAGCTGAATCTCCAGAGACAGCCTTTGGCGCCGGTCTCCAAACAGCTGAACCTTGGTTTTTGGAAGCATCGAGAGAGGAGCCAGTGTTCATGTACAAGGGAGTCTCCATGTGATTGACAGCTGATTTCTCCCCAGAAACCATGGAGGCCAGAAGGCAATGAGAAAACATTTTAAATTTTGAATGAAAAAAATCAAGTATCCTATATTCTACAAAACTAGTCTTCAGTAATGAAGGAGAAATAGAGATATCCATATAAACAAAAGCTGAGCGGGCCTGCACTACAGGAAACACTAAAGCAAGTCCTTCAGGCTGAAGTGAAGGGATACTAGACAATAATTTGAAACCATAAATAAAAGTAACACTAGTAAATATAACCAGACTTCTGTATTTTTGGTTTGGTTTGTAACGTCTGTCTTTTATGATTTAAAAGGCAGGGGCACTGAATAGTAATTTTAGATCTGTAGTGATGGGCATACAATGTATAAATCGTAATCTGTGGCAATGACAATATAGAAGGGAAGAAACAGATATATAGCAAAGTGTTTAGATACTATGGAAACTAAGCTTCTCAGGCTGGATAATTTTCAGCTGTCTTATTTTCAAGGTCACTGATCTTTCTCCTGCCTGCTCACATCTGCAGAACCCCTCTTTAACAATGCTATTCGATCTGGGTTGTTAATAATAATTGTAATCCGTATGGTAACCAAACAGTAACTTGAAAATACAGAAAATGAAAGAAGAAGGGAGTCAAAGTGGCACATAAAAAAATTAGCCAAATACAAAAAAGGGCAGCAATTGGAGGAATTGAGGAACAAAAGTCATACAAGACATAAAATGGCACAAGTAGACCCTTCCTTATTAGTAATCACATAAAATGGGAGTGGATTTAACTCTTCTATTAAGAGAGACATTGGGGTTGCTTGGGTGGTTTGGTTAAGTGTCTGGCTCTTGATTTCAGCTCAGGTCATGAACTTATGGTTGGTGTGATCGAGCCTCGCACTGGGTTCTGCGCTGACAGTGCTGGCTGCAGAGCCTCTTTGGGATTCCGCTCCTTCTCTCTCTCTGCCCCTCCCCCACTGGCACGCTTGTACATGCGCTCTCTTTCAAAAAATAAACATTAAAAAAAATAAGAGGGGCGCCTGGGTGGCTCAGTCGGTTAAGCGTCTGACTTCAGCCCAGGTCATGATCTCACGGTCCGTGAGTTCGAGCCCCGCATCGGGCTCTGGGCTGATGGCTCAGAGCCTGGAGTCTGCTTCCGATTCTGTGTCTCCCTCTCTCTCTGCCCCTCCCCCATTCATGCTCTGTCTCTGTCTCAAAAATAAATAAATGTTAAAAAAAAAAAAAATGAGTAACTTAAAAAAAAAAGAGAGAGGCACCTTGGTGGCTCAGTTGGTTAAGCGTCCAACTTTGGCTCAGGTCATGATCTCATGGTTTGTGGGTTCGAGCCCCACATTGGACTTTGTGCTGACAGCTCAGAGCCTGGAGCCTGCTTCGGATTCTGTGTCTCCCTCTCTCTCTGCCCCTCCCCCGTTCATGCTGTCTCTTTCTCTCAAAAGTAAATAAACATAAAAATTTAAAAAAAAAATAAGAGAGACATTGGCAGATTAAATTTACAAAGAATCTATATACTGTCAACAAGACACTTCAGATACATAGTACACTTGAGATATAAGAACACAAAGAAGTTGAAAGTAAGGATGGAAAAATATATTCCATGCCAAACAGTAACAGAGAGAGAGACCTAGAGTGGCTCTATGATTGTCAGACAACATCTAAAAGGTAACAAAATAAAGGACATTACATATTGATAAATGCTTTAGTACAGCAAGAGTGCATCACAGTTATAAACATTCAAACACCTAATAACAAGGCTACAAAATAAATGAAGCAAAAACGGACAGAATTGAAATGAGAAATTGAGAAATCCACAGTTATAGTTGGATATTTCAGTTCTGTGCTGTCAGTACTAGATACAAGAAGAGACAGCAAGATAAGGAAACGGAGGACTTGAGCAACACTGTCAACCAGCCAGACCTAACAGACATGCAGAGAACACCCAGCAACAGCAGAAGACATGTCCTCAAGTGCTCGCGGAGCAGTCTCCAGGATAGACCATCCGTTAGGCCACAGACAAGTCTTGATGAATTAAAGAAGACTGAAATCAGATAGAATATCTTTTCCAATCGCAGGGGAATGAAACTAAACATACTAGAAGGAAAACTGGAAAATTCACAAGTAGGTGGAAGTTAAACAGGATATTCTAAAACAACCAATGAGTCCCAATGAGTCAAGAAGTCAGAAGGGAAATTCAGAAAATACCTTGAGGTGAGGACAAAAACAAAGACCCGAAATACCAAATCTTTTTTTTTTTTTAATTTTTATTGTTAACGTTTATTTATTTTTGAGACCGAGAGAGAGCATGAACAGGGGAGGGTCAGAGAGAGAGGGAGACACAGAATCCGAAGCAGGCTCCAGGCTCCGAGCCGTCAGCCCAGAGCCCGACGCGGGGCTCGAACTCACGGACCGCGAAATCGTGACCTGAGTTGAAGTCGGACGCTTAACCGACTGAGCCACCCATGCGCCCCACGAAATACCAGATCTAATGGGATGCTGTGATAGTCGTACTACGAGGGAAATATGTAGCTGTGAGGACGACTCAGTACTCTTGTCTAGAATATATAAAGAACGAAAAATCAATGAGGAAAAGACAGCCAACCCAATTAAACAGAAGAGGGACTTCACAAGAGGTTATGTCTGAATGGCCAGCAAGCATATGAAAGAATTTTCCACATTGCTGCACATTGAAACCGCAGGGAGATACCACTACATCCTCTTCCACGTGGTTACATTTAATTGGCCTGACAGTGTCAAGAGGTGGCAAGGATTTGGAGCAGTTGGAACTCTTGTCACACTGCTGGTGGGAACATACGTTTGTACAACTACTTTGGAGAATTGGTATTCTCTACAAAGCCAAACACATACACTATAAAATAACACTTCCTTCTGGGAACACACCCAACAGAAATGAGTGCTGATGGCCACCAAAAGCCATCTATGAAAATGACCGTAATAACTCCATTCTTCATAACTGAAACCAGAAACAGCCGCAGGTTCCTCGACAGTGGAATGGATAAATGCAGGGTAGTGTATAATTCAGCGGAATAGCACATACCTACGGGAAAGAATGATCTGATATGTATGGATGAATCTAGCAGATAAAATTTAGGTGAAAGCAGCCAGTCACAAAAGAGAACACCCGAAGCATGGGTGATTTTATGTATAAGTCATTACAAAGGCAAAACGAGTTTATGGTGATGGAAGTTCTGATAGTAGTTTGGGGTGCTCTTCACTGGGCAAGGGCACAAAGCTGCCTTCTGAGGTCCTGGAAATGTTCTATAGCTTGATCTAGGCAGCGGTTACCCAGGTGTGTGCCTATGTAAAAGTTCATTGCACCAGATAGTTAAGGTTTGTACATGTATTGTATCAAAGTTGTAAATTAAAATTAAAAACAAAAGTTTTGTTAAAAAGTGAGACATGACACAAAATGAAAACGTACATGGGTTTGCCAGCTTTTTGTTGTAAGGCCAGGGCTTTTCCTGTGTGAGTGGTGGGTCTAGTGTAAAATCTAGTGTAAAATACACTCTCAGTGTGTTATATACAATTTTTGTGGTCTTTTTAAATTGGAGCACTTGCCCAGCAATGTACATCAGGATCCTTCTGGATTTTTATTTTTATTTATTTATTTAATGTTTATTTATTCTTGAGAGAGACAGAGACAGAGTGTGAGTGGGGGAGGGTCAGAGAGAGAAGGAGACACAGAATCCGAAGCAGGCTTCAGGCTCTGAGCTGTCAGCACAGAGCCTGACACGGGGCTCAAACTCACAAACTGGTAGATCATGACCTGAGCTGAAGTCGGACGCCTAACCGACTGAGCCACCCAGGCGCCCCTCCTTCTGGATTTTTTATACATTCCCACCGCGCCCCCCCCCCCCCCCGTTTCTTATTGTTGTCTGTCTTTTAATTTGACAAGGTTGTTTTTTTTTTTTTTTTAGCATCTTTATTATGTCTCTAAAAATATTCATCCAGTCTGTTTTATCAATTGGACTTCCTTGTAAGCTTTCTGTGGCTAAAAATAAGCTTGAAAGTTTTTTTTTTTTTAATGTTTATTTTTGAGAGAGAGAGAGACAGTTGCGAGCAGGGGAGGGGCAGAGAGAGAGGGAGACACAGAATCTGAAGCAGGCTCCAAGCTGTCAGCACAGAGCCCAACGTGGTGCTCAAACCCATGAACTGTAAGATCATGACCTGAGCCGAAGTTGGATGCCTAACTGAGCCATCCACGCATCCTGTTTTTTTTTGGAAAAGTTCTTTTTTCTTTTTTTTTTTTTTTTAAGTTTGAGAGAGAAAATGGGCACATGTGTGCAAGTGGGGAGGGGCAGAGAGAGGAGAGAGAGAATGAATCCCAAGCAGGCTCCATCCTGTCAGCTCTGAGCCCAACATGTGGCTCGATCTCACAAACCATAAGATCATGACCTGAGCTGAAACCAAGAGTCGGACACTTAACTGGCTGAGCCATCCAGGTGCTCTGAGCTTGAAAAATTCTGATATTCTGATCTGGGTGTCTTCTGAGTGTCTTTCTAGTTCCGAAGTTTTATGACTCCGATATTGTGCACACAGATACAGTCCCAGCAGGGAGACTGCAGTGCGGCTGTGCTGGCCCCTGTGTCACTCATTTCGGTGCAGATTGTGCTCCTGCCGTGTCCTAACCCTTCTCTCCTTCTTGTTCGTCCCAGCTGCCCACTGCTGAAACTGCCCCTACCAGGGACAGGACCGGTGGAGTTCACCACTCCTGTGAAGGACTACGCGCCCCCACCTGTGGCCTCTGACCACAAACCAGGGGAGCCCAGTGAGCGGCCAGAGTGGGTAGGTGCTCAGTGTGTGTCTGGGGAGAGCCCCGAGGGTTGGGTGGAAATTGGCCAAGGCAGGGGTTCTGGGAGTGAGAGTGAGGGTGGCCAGCTTCGGATTGGTGGGTACATGTACTTGAACAGCTTTTACAAAGGCACCACAAATATTTCATTACATAGTTAATGAATAACCTTTTTTGAAAGGAAACGCCAAGTGACACAAAAATGTGACTGTCCTCAACAGCCAGGTGGGATCTGTGGTGGTTGTAGCTATGGCCAGATGGGTCTGGAGTCCTACCTGGACTGCTCACATACCATGCCCGGGCCCAAGCAGTGCTCTGGCAAGCAGGCCATCTCCTCCTTGTCCCAAGTGGTCACGAGAGCCATGGAGCATCCTTAGAGAATTTTCTGTGATCAGGGTCTCATATATCAGTGTGCACCTCGTGTTTTCAGATGTCACGTCTGATTTTCTCCTCACAATGAAGTTTGGTAAAAAGTGTTAAGTTTTTGTGTTTTGGGTTTTTTAAATCTCTTTTATAGTTAGGAAAGGGGGCCCAGGGTGATGAAGTGCCTCAGTTACTTAGTTATAGATGGGGTCAGCACTGGATCAGAACTCCAGGACTCCTGACCCCAGGTGCCTGCTTGTTCTGGGTCATAGTATTCTCAGTTGATTGCCTCTGAGCTGAGCACTGATGTAGCCGAGGACGTAACGGTTGCTCTAGCTGAGGGTCTCAGGTAGAGGACTTAACCCGCTGTGACGCTGGACTCATTATCTGGAAATCTTACAAGCTCGATTAGCCCATCTCGAAAGCTTTTACCTGCCAGGTAGTAGATGAAGTGTCCTTCCTTCATACATTGTGCTTTGGTCCCATGGATTTGTGCTGGACTGAGTGTATTGTTGAGGAGGAAAACCAAAGCCTGGGGAACAGAGCTCTTCCTTTTCCGCCCTGTCTCTGACAATGATGATACATTCCTCTCTGTCCTTTATAGGTAATATAGCAGTCAGGTAACTTGTTGTAAACTTGGCCCTACTGTTGCTGAAACAGAGACATAGCTGGTAAGATAGGTGTGTGTTAAGCCATATATTAATCTGGCTTAATGGGACTCTGTCCATGAAGGTCAGAGGGAGCATGGTGTGGTGCTGGCAGAAACTGGTTCTGTAACTTCATGTACCAGCTTGACCATTGGCTCACTATGGGACCTTCTTGGTTCAGACCTTTTACCTTCATTAATCTCTTGAAGCAGTTGTACCACATTATGGAACTGATGGTTTGTGGTCACAACAGGGGAGTCTGTGTTTGTGGATGTTTCATGACTAGAAGAGTTCGGTTGGCCTGATAATACATGGTAGGTATTTAATGGTACGGCTGTTGGGGAGGTGACTTGTTTGTGAGCTCTTTAAACTTCCTTAATGCCCTTCATTGGTCTGGGATGATGATAGTAAGTAGGTGTACAAATAACTTCAGGGCTCAGCAGTCAGAAGATTGGCTGTTTTCTCTCTCTTTGGAGCCCCCACCCCTTGAAGGATTGAGAAGGACCCAGGCCTCAGTGCAGTCACCTAGTGTTTTGCAGGTCAGGGGTCAGTTCTCTTACCTCCACTGACCATCCATGATAAAAATTCAGGCCAGCAATATAGGAGCAGTAAGGACTGATTTAGTTATAAGGAACAGAAAACTCAGCTCAAACCAGAGTAATCAAAAGGGATTTTTAGAGTCCTAGAACTCAAGAACACTATGGTTTGGGCCTCAGAAGGAGTTCACCTCTCGGCTCTTTTGGCTCCACTCTTGATCTGCTTAAAAGCTCCAGCAGCTTGAGCCTTATGTTCTTGCAATATCTAATCCAGTGCAGGACGAGAAGGTGCCAGGTTGTATCTAAGTGATGTAGCTTGCCTGTCCCCATCCCAAATCCTGTGGTGCTTTGTTGACTGGCTTCATCAGCTAGTTGTCACCATCACTAGGCTTAGAACAAGAGAGGACCATTTCCAAAGGAAAATTAGGAGGCTCGGGCACTGGGCACAACAATGCAAGCACCTGCTGCCCACTAAGGAACCAGAACATCCTTCATTCCTCCATTCGTTCCTGTATTCAGCATATGTTTACATTCTGCAATGTACCCAGCAGGATGATCTAGGGGACACGTAGAGCCTCACAGCTTCTGGGGAGATCTGTCTGGTTAGAAAGAGAAGACAAAGATGTCAGTTCAAAATAAATATATGTCAAAGGGACACAGGAGCCAACTGAAAGAGTTCCCAATGGCCAGTGCTGGAAAACAAAAGATATTTTGCAATAAAATAAAGTAGTATTGGATTATAACCCAGAGTATAAAATATCGAGTTCATGTGATTAAGTAAATGGGGGGAAATAGATAAATCCAGGCAAAAATTCTAAATAATTTATGTAAATACTCTCCCTCAAGGGATTAGAATATAACTTCTCTTCCTTAAGCATGGACTGTGCGTAGTGACTTCCTTCCAAAGAATACTATATGGAGAGAGGGAGCAAAGAATCACTTTACAGTGGAGAACCAGACAGTTACCTCCCCAGCAAGGAGGTCAGGGTCAATGTCAGCAGTGATAGATCAGGCTGATAGTACATACCCTTGATATGTGACAGGTGAGGCACTCTACCTCTGGTCTTTCTCCTAGAAACCCATAACCCCAGCCTAATTATGGGAAGTTGGATGAATCCCACTTGAGGGACTTTTTATACAGTACCTGACCACTACTCCTTAAAATTGTCAAGGTTATCAAAAACAAAGAAATTCTGAGAAACTGTCACTAAGGAAAACTAAGGAAACCAAATTTTCTTAGTTTTTACCTAATGTCCTTTTTCTGTCCCAAGATTCCATTTAGGGCACCACATTAAATTTAGTGGTTACTTTCCCTGTGGCCTCCCTTGGCTACAACAGTTTTGCAGACGTCCCTTATCTTTGATGACCTTGACAGTTTGGAGTGGCAGCCAGGTATTTTGTAGAGTGCTCCTCCAGTGGGATTTGTCTGTTTTTTTTCTAGATTAGACTGGGGTATGGGTTTGGGGAAGACCGCGGAGGAGAAATGCCATTCTTTCCACATCCGTCAGCCTCTTAAGTTATTTTTTACATTCCCACACATTAAAGTTCAGTCTTCAGGCCATAAAACTCTTGGCACAAAATTTTTAAAAAGCTTTCTAATGGATGTATAGAGTAATCTCCCTATGGTTTTAATTTCCGTTTCCCAGATGACTAATGTCGTGTTTATTGTATTTGCGTATCTTTCTTTGGTGTTTTTAGGTGTTGCCCATTTTGAGTGAAGTTGTTTGGATTTCTTTTTATTGAATTGTAAGTCTTTCCATATGCTGGAGATGGCTTTCTGTACAGTCGTCTTTCTCCCCTTTAGATGTGGTGGCCCCATAGTGTGATGACAGCTGCAGTGTGCATTTTTGCTTTTGTGTGTCTTGCAGAGGGGACTCTTATCCACCCTGCCAGGTCCTGGTGCTCTTAGGCCCATCCTCTGTTGGAATCACTAACCAGTAGCCTTGTTGGGTTCAGAGGGACACTTCTTTCTGAAAGAGGGATGTTTCTACCAACGGAAGGGAAGAGCAAAGCAGAAATGGTAGAGACTTTCCATTTTGCACACGCGTGTGACCTTGGGCAAGTTACTTAATACCTTTGTTCCCTCGTTTCTGCATTCAGAAAATGGGATGATAATCATACCTACATTAGACGTTGTCAGAGGATTACATGAAGGCATGCAAAGGCTTAGTGCAGTGCCTGGCCCATCACTTGCACTTGACACATGTTTGTGGCTAGCACTGTTGTCATTGTCCTTGATCAGATCTGGCCAAAGTTCTGGAGAGTGACCAAAGTTCACATGCTTGGACTGCCCTTTGGGGCGCACCAGGCCTGCACTCCTTATCCTTTAGCCTGAGCTCAGATGCCACTGTCTCCAGGAAGCCTTCCCCAGCTGTCTTGCAGATTCGTGACCTGTCTCCCCTCTGTGCTCTGTTTCCACCCACTAGAGATCATTTTCCATTCAAACGTATATAGTCCAACATTTTAACATAGTAGATGCTCAAGAAAGTCTTCTTGTTGAATAGAGAAACAGCACGGCTTATTTAGCAGACCAAGAGTGTAAAGTGAGGCATTTTTCTTGGAGCATGATAGTTGATAAGGTGGGACCAAGTTGAACCCCAGGTTGTGGGGTTTCAACTTTAATTGGGCAGTGGGAAGCCAGTCCCCCAGAAGCATCAGCTTGAGGAAAGTGGCGATAAGATCAGTTGTATTGAACTTGGAGAAACTTAGAGACAGAGGTGACAATGCTTAGCGAAAGGGTCGGGGTATGCAAGGGATGGAGAGAGAGATCCTCAGGAGATGCCAAATCAAATTATGATAGTTTTAAGCCACGATAATGTGACTACATATAAGTGACCTGTTTTTGGCCACTTTGCCAGATGGTTATGTGTGTTTTGTTTGGTCTTCGCAGTGATGAGGTGAGGTCTGGGACTCCATCCCTGTTCCCTAGTAAGAGACTGGGGCTTAGAGAATGTAGACACCATTGTCCAAGGTGCACAGCCAGGGCTGACACTGGAAGTTGAACCCAGGTGGGTCCCCTGAGACCGCCATTCCCACCACACCACACCCGCTTACCTGCCCAGGGCTGGAGGACAGATCAGCAGCCACGTTTTCCAGAAGAGCTGAGTTAACAGGAGTCCTCTGTCATGTTCTGAAGAGAGCTTCTGGGTGTGTCAGTGTGAAGGTAAACTCCCTGGAGTTTGCTCTGTCTGCATGTAAAGGAAGGACTGTGTTTTAAACAAAACAAGCCTGAGGTCTCTTGCACTGGCCTGGCTCTCCCAGACCAGGTCATCATGAAACCTGAACTTCACACTAAGCCCTACCTGGCAGGCCGCAGAGCTGGTTAGGCTACCAGAGGCAGCATTGCAATGTTTGTGGTGGCTGGCTGAGCCCGGACACAGGAATTCCAAGGAGCCCTGGTCAGGTGCCTCATACTGTCAGTGCTGGTGGCCAGAGACCCCAGGGATCCCTAGGACCTCAGCTCCCCTCCTACACTGTTCATGTTGGGCCTTCCCATCTGTTTCCTGCAGGAACTCTCATGGTTCCCAACCACCCAGGCATGGTGGCTGTTGAGAAACAACAGGATTGAGAATTGGTCAGCCCTGGCTTTAATCCTGGCTTGACTGTCAGCTGTGTCCTTGGACACATCCTGTTGTCTCTCTGGGCCTTGGTTTTCTTATCTGGGTCCCATAGCTCCCGGTCTCCCAAGGCTGAACTCAAGGTGGCAGCCAAGGCTGCACTCTTCTCCAAGCCCAGTGTGGGGACACCTGACTTGCAGGCTCTCTCAGCACCCACCTGGCAACAGGCTCCTTGCAGGCTGTTGAGCTGAGGGTCTTCATTCCTCACCGGGTGTTGGCCGAGGGCCCCTTTAATTCCTTGTTTCGTGGACCTTCCAGAGCAGCTGACACATGGCTGACTTCATCAGAGTGGTGGTTCCAAAAGAGGGGGGCAGAGGAAGAATCATAGTCCTTTTTTCCTTCCAATTTTTATTTTTGTGTGTGGCAAAATACAACATAAAATTTATCATCTAAACCCTTTTTAAGTGTAGAGTGCACTGGTATTAAATACATTCATGTTGTACAACCATCCATCTCTATAACTTTTCGTCTTGTAAAACAGAAACTTTGTACCCATTAATACTCCTGCCACCTGCCATTCTTTCTGTATAAATTTCACGACTTTAGGTACCTCATATAAGTAGAATTGTACAGTACTGACTGGCTAATTTCACCCAGCATAACGTCCTCAAAAATCATAGTCTTGGGGCGCCTGGGTGGCGCAGTCGGTTAAGCGTCCGACTTCAGCCAGGTCACGATCTTGCGGTCCGTGAGTTCGAGCCCCGCGTCGGGCTCTGGGCTGATGGCTCGGAGCCTGGAGCCTGTTTCCGATTCTGTGTCTCCCTCTCTCTCTACCCCTCCCCTGTTCATGCTCTGTCTCTCTCTGTCCCAAAAATAAATAAAACGTTGGAAAAAAAAAAAAAATTAAAAAAAAAAAAAAATCATAGTCTTGTGTAACCAAGTCTCAGAAGTGACATGTCATTACTTTTGTTGTAGTCTGTTTGCCAGAAGCAGGTCGCTGGGTGTAGCCCTCTCTCCAGGGGGATTGCCTGTGGGCAGGAGCACCAGGAGGTAGGGGTTACTGGAGCCGTGTTAGAAGACTACCTGCCACAGCCTCCATCTAGTGAGGAGTCCGCCCTCTTTGCCCACAGGCATCTGGATCCACTGGCCCTTATGCTTCCTCCATCGCTCACTTTGGATACCATGTGTTGTGTCTGTTTCCATGTCTGTTTCTCCCTTGAATGTCCAGTAGTGGTTATGATAGGGCCTAGTGCAGTGAGTGGTGGGCCCTGCCCACATCCCAGCTACCCTTTTATTTTAGTGCCTGCCTGCCTGCTTTCCAGCCACCAGTTTCTGCATCTCATACGTCAGAGCATTTCTGGTGAAGGCCTGAGGTGCTGGAGGATTCATGCCCCCTGGGAGCAGCACTCAAGCAGTAGCTGCAGGGGTTGGTATGTAATACCTCAGCTCTCTGATCTTTCAGATGGGATGACTCAGCTAAACCCCATTACCGACAGAGGTCACTTGTCCAGTAACACCCTTTGTTGGCTGCTTTCCCTCCCTTGTTCCTGCCTTTACTCCCCTTCCTGTATTTTCTATACCTTCCAAATAAACCACCCAGCTTAGGGTCTGCTACTGGGGATCCCAAACTGAGGTAGTGAATGACAAGAGTCAGGCGCATGCATGCCTATTTGAATAAACCACTGTAAGAGAATTTTGATGCCCATAAGAGGAGGTTGCGGGCACATATGTTGGGTGACGAGTTTGCTACGATCGTGATAAATGAGGGGACTCAAGATCTTGGAAGAGTTGGAAAAACGTGGAATAGCTGCTTGAGAAGTTCATTTGGAAGTCAGGGAGGGTGTATCCAGAGGCTGCCAGCAGAAGGAGGCCAAGGCCGGGAAGCAGGGATGTGCAGTAAGAATCACTGGTACATGGTTCTTGTTTGTTGAGGCTGGCCGCCTGAGGCGTGCAAACAAAGGAGCTGTGGATTTACCCAGCGCTGGTGGAAGGACAAAGGAGAGAGAGGTCTGGGGTGAAGGAGTTACATGTTCCTATGAAAATCTGATGAAAGCCTGGATCCTCTCGCCTAAAACTGATGATGGTAGTAGTAATATGTACACTTCCAGGCAGAAACTTAAAAATATTTGGGAAGCAGTGTGCTCCTAGAACTCCTAGAGCCATCCCTAGAGCCCAGGGAGAGGGCTCTAGTTTCTGAGATGTTCATTAGTACTTCATTGAAATGGTGGTCCGAATGGTCCTGGCTGGGGAGAAGGTGCCTGGGTGGGAAGGAGGCTGGAGAAGAAGCGGAGGGCCCAGGAGCTAGAAGGAGTTTTGCACCCAGAAACGAAGGGCTCAGTTGCACAGGCTCGGTGGGCCTGAGGGTGGAGGTGGAAGTGGAAGGCAGAAGAGGTGGTATGTGCAGTCACAGCCTTGTGCCCAGTGGGAACAAACCCAGGTCTGGAGGCTTCCTGGTGTCATGCTGTCCCTGGATGATACGCTGTGTCCTTCGCAGGGCTTGAGGATGATTGCCCTGGGGATGGCTCTCCTTGTAGAGCTGTTCGTCTCCAGACAGCTCCTCCCCATTCAGGCCTGTGTGAGGACTTGAGTCGACGAGCTGCTATTCAGGTCAGAGCCTGCGGCAGCGAGCTCCATCCAGGTTCCTCTGTGCCTTTAGGCAGCTTCTAGCAGCCTGAGTCCGGTGCAAATGACAAAGCAGGTGCAGCCTTCTGTCCCCAGAGCCTTTGTAAGACATGGCTTCATAAATGTAAACTTCACAAAGGCGTAGGTGGTTGCCTTGAGTTGTTCCTTTGTGTCCAGGGGCCCAGGAGGCCTTAACTTGCCATTCGTGTTCAGCATCCTGACCTTTGCCTGTGCGATAACCTGTAGTCAGGCATCATCGAGGGGCTAAGTGGCCTTTCATCTACTCCCCCACCCTGTGGAGTCCCTGATGGCGGCACAGGTGTGGGGATCACCCTCTCGGCTCCCTCCAGCCGGCACCACAGTACATCACGGCCGTGGACGGTGTTCCCTGCCTCCAGTTGGATGACAGTGTAACTCCAGGGCAGCCTTCCAGAGCACTGCGTTCATCTGGTCACCATCTCAGAGACACTCAGGGGCTTTTCTTTGGCAACTGGTTAGAATCCAGGCAGCTCGGTCAGGCGTCATCATAGCCACCCCTCATTTTAGCTGTGATTTGTGTTACTACCTGACAGGACTCCTTAGTGCTATCTAGACCGTCTGTGCTCTCAGTGTTTCTGGCACCCCTGAGGCCCTCACCGTCCCTCTCCTGCCAGTCCTTGCCCACCTCGTGGCTCCACTCACCTTCTCCCTTGGCTGTAATCCTGCCACGGCTAATCCAGTACCTCATTATGGGGGTGCTCCATGACCGCTCCATCACTGGGAGTTCCTGGCTTGCCTGAGACATGTCTGAACACTTTGGTTATTTAGGTGCTTGTTGTTAGCTCTTTCAGGGCAGATGGCAGGTTCTAGTGAAAAAGTGTGTGATGTCCATTGAGGAGACATGGGTTTGAGACCTTGCAGCACCCTGCGGGAGTTATGAAGCCCCAGCTAGTCACCTTGCGTCTCAGAGGACTATTGTGGGGGGTTGATGAAATGATGTGCCACACTGTCTATTGCTAACATTTCCATTAATACCTGTCTGTGCACGTGCTATTTGTATACACACGTGTGTCTGTGTGGTGTGAGATGTGTGTGCATCTTGATGCTGCAGAGTGAATGTCAGTCACCCCCCTTTCACAGTGAGGAAACTGAAATCCAGAGAAGTCAAAAATGTTTCCAGGGCCATACACTTGGAGAGCTGGGATTTAAAGTTGGGTCTTTCGGTCTTTAAAAACCACTGACCTGCAAACGGCAGGATCAGTAAGACAGGCTGCACCCTGTTGGGAGCTGATGGTCTACTGTGAATTCGGCAGACGTTTTCCATAGAGGGCTAGATGATGAATGTTTGAGACTTTGTGGGTTACACGGTCTCTGTTGTGAACACTCACCTCTGCCATTATTGTGGGAAAGCAGTCGTGGACAGGACGGAATGGAGTGGGCCTGGTTGTGTTCCAGTAAAACTTGATTTAGAAAAGCAGGCGCTGGGCTTGATTTAGCCTGTAGCCATAGTCTGCCGACCCCTGATCTATGGGGAAGTGTGTAGGAATGTGGTTCATAAATTGCAAAGAACCCCTTGGAGACGTCTTCACTTTTGAAGGCCCATCCTTTGGGCCCCACAGTGCTTTGCCCATAGTAGATGCTTAGTAAATCCTTATTGAGTGTGGGCCCGTTTCTCCCTCATTTGCCGAGCTGACATTTTCACCCCTGCCCTGTTTCTTCTGCAGTACGTGGGTGCCCCGGTGGCTTATATCCAGCAGATATTTGTGAAGTCTTCAGTGTCTCCCTGGCACAAGAACCTCCTGGCAGTAGATGTGTTTCGTTCACCTCTGTCCCGGGCATTCCAGCTGGTGGAAGAGATCCGGAACCACGTGCTAAGAGACAGGTATCCCTGTCAGTGCCCCCAGCCTCCCTGAATCTGTTCCCTACTGAAGGTGGAGGGCGTACGGTCCTCGGTGTGATTCCACTGCGCCAGCCAGTGCTGCAGAAATTGCACAAGTGAGAATGGCGGGTGAGCCACTTTCACATTGTGGCCCCACTACCCCTCAACCTACACGGATGGCACACATAGTTTCATCCGCAGGTCTCAGACAGAGTAGGTGTCCACGGGGCTGACCTTGTGATGAGCTGACGGGGAACTGCCTGCCTCGCGCCTCAGATGGCTTATTGCCCAACGGTTATGAGATATGGATATGGTGGTGGTAGCCGAGCTGAGGAGAAGCACACTTCCCCTGGGGATCGCTTCTGAAGCCCCAGCCCGGGTGGCGCTCCCCAGCCTGTGCTGGCTTCACAGGCTGCTTCACCCGCTCCGCTGGGTTTTAGTTAGCTGAGGGCTTTGACATGCATTCTGGTGAATGAAATGAAGCCCCTAATTTTCACCCTCGCCTCTTTGCCCACTGAATTGGCTGAGGTGTCTTCATCGGTGGGAGGTTGTGCATGTTCCCAGAACTTACTTAGAGAGACTTGGGCCCCAAATGTACTTTGGAGGTCAGTCAACCACATGGTTTGGTTGTTGGCCACCTAAAAGAACTTTCTCCTGCTGCCCTAATCCTTAGGCTCTTAGAGATACCAGGCATCTGGGAACCTGATGACAGAGGGTCCCTCTGTAAGTGCAGTGGGCCTGCCCTGTGCTCGCAGACACGACAGATGCCTTGTCCTATGTCCTGCACAGTTCCGGGACCAGGGGCCTGGAGGAGGTATGCCTGCAGGTGACCGACCTACTGCCTGGCCTCAGGAAGCTCCGGAACTTACTTCCTGAGCATGGGTGCCTGCTGCTATCCCCTGGGAACTTTTGGCAGAATGACCGGGAACGCTTCCATGCTGATCCTGACATCATCGGGACCATCCACCAGCATGAGCCCAAAACCCTACAGACCTCAGCCACGCTCAAAGGTACTCCAGGGCAGATTCCCTAGGGGCCCGCAAGGGTGCCCTGTTGGTCACTCTGTCCTTTTTGATGGGTGCTCTGA
Source organism: Prionailurus bengalensis (assembly GCF_016509475.1). Classification (NCBI taxonomy): domain Eukaryota; kingdom Metazoa; phylum Chordata; class Mammalia; order Carnivora; family Felidae; genus Prionailurus; species Prionailurus bengalensis. The sequence continues at coordinate 17,025,609 of NC_057348.1, read as the reverse complement.
CAGATCAGGGGTTACCCTATGTTTTTTAGGGTGTGGGAGGGGTCCTTGGCGGCTCTACGGCAGCTGCCTTTTTCTGTCAGTACCTCCTGGTTTCCATCTGCAGACTTGCTGTTTGGTGTTCCTGGGAAGTACAGTGGGGTGAGCCTCTACACCAGGAAGAGGATGGTCTCCTACACCATTACTCTGGTCTTCCAGCGCTACCATGCCAAGTAAGGCTGTCGGCTCGGGGCTCCTGGCTGGGAATGGTATGAAGCTTTGAGTAGTCCCTGTTCTGGTCTAGGGTGTCCAGAATGCCCCCCTGGGAACTTAGAGTTTTCAGGCCTCCTGTTGAAATGTTTCTCTCTCTTAGATTGAGGGATGCTGTCTTTTCACATTTGAGTGGGGTGACCTGACTCCTGGTTAAGAATAGGGACTAAGGCAGGGCTGGCAAATTTAGTGTCTTGATGCCTCCACTGGGCTTTCTTGAGCCTGTGGCAGGGGTCCCCAGCTGGAGACTACTGAGCCTCATGTGGCCTCAGGCCTCCCCAGCAAAGTGCTGTAGGCAGCTCCCTAGCAAGGGAGAGAGTGCTTGAGATGCCTCCGGTTGGCTGTCCTGGTGGGCGTTTGGCATTGATAGGTTGGGAAAGGGACGTTGAGGAAGGAGCAGGGCAGGGTGGGGTGGGGGGCTCCTGAGACAACTTGAGAATTCTTCCAAGACCCCTTAGAGACTGCAAGGAAGTTCGGACACCACAGAAAAGCCCCCTCCAACATGGGGAGGAGGGAAGCCCTGATGGGCCTTCCTTTCAGGGATTGCCTTTGCCCCTGGTCCAAGAGGGCCGGTCCATCTATCCCACCTGCTCCATGACCAGGTTCCTGGGCAGCCTGCGGGCCCGTCTGATGCTCCTGCACCCTAGCCCCAACTGCACCCTTCGGGCGGAGAGCCTGGTCCACGTGCACTTCAAGGAGGAGATTGGCATCGCGGAACTCATCCCGCTTGTGACCACCTACATCATCTTGTTTGCTTACATCTACTTCTCTACGCGTAGGTCCAGAGCACAGAGGCTAGGGGCTTCCTCCAAGCTAAACGGGCATTCCAGACCGCCTGCTTCCCTGCCTCTGGAGGTGGCTTGGGGAGAGATGTCAGACACGCCCAGGGCTTCATCCCCCAGCAGAGTCTCAGGGGCTCGGGTGGGTCCATGGCTTTTCTGGCTTCTCAGGAAAAGATCTTTCCTGGGTTAGGGTTCCCAAAAGACACACTCCTCCTCTGAGACTGGGAAGTATGAAGTATACATGGTCATCCTTTTCTTAGGTTAAACCAGGGGCCGTCCCTTCCTCAGCTGTCAGGGCACACTCTACTCCTAGGAGCCCTGCACAGAAGGGCCCTGTGAGTCTCGTTCTGGGAGAGATGCAGCCCTGATGTGCCCTCTCTGCCCTCCAGGCAAGATCGACATGGTCAAGTCCAAGTGGGGGCTGGCTCTGGCTGCCGTGGTCACAGTGCTCAGCTCGCTGCTCATGTCTGTGGGGCTCTGCACACTCTTCGGCCTGACACCCACCCTCAACGGCGGGTAGGTCCCCACTAGGCTCCGCTGAGCTTCAGGGAGTACCCTCAGGCTGGAGAGCCCCTGGGCTTGCCGTTACCCTATATCTTCACGTTGTTATTTTGACATTTAAGAGGTACACTTTTTACCTTTGAGTTACTGGGCTTATATTCATATACGTGTATATGTAGTATATCTATATATACATATATATAGGCATGTGTGTGTACGTACATGTGTGTATATGTGGAACGTGTATTCGTGTATGTGTATGTAAGTGTGTATGCATATGTATACCCTTGTATTGCATGTGTGTGTGTGTATATAGGTGTCTGTGTGTTCACATATTACATATACTCCTGCATTCTACTCCTTGATGGCTTAAGGCACACACGGGTTTTTCCTTTTTTTTTTTTTTTTTACTATTAAAACATTTAAGTGACTAATAGAATAGGTCATTTCAGAGTAAGTTTTTAAAAGACCATAAGCACAGGGGCACCCAGGCGGCTCAGACAGTTGAGTGAGTGACTCTTGATTTTGGCTCAGGTCGTGATCTCATGGTTTGAACCCTGCATAAGCTCTGCACTGTCAGTGTGGGGCCTGTTTGGGATTCTCTGTCTCCTTCTCTCTCGGTTGTTCCCCTGCTTGCACTAGCATGCACTCTCTGTCTCTCTGTCTCTATCAAAAATAGATGGATAAACATCATTTAAAAAAAAAAAAAAGACACAAGCACACTTGAATTTGCCGCCTTTCCAATGATATTTGCTTTCTTTTGTCCTTTATCTCCCAGTCGGCTGGAAGCCCTGTCTCCTAGGCCCCGCCCACCTGTCTGTTAGTGGTCACTGACTGGCTGTCCCCTCCCTGGCTTGTCAGGCCAGTTGCAGGAGCAGCAATGTTGTGTTCTCTGTTACTTCCCTTACTCGTAGAACACTTGCTTCCTTTCCTGAACCTGATGCTAACATCCCTCCCCCGTGGCTGGCTGCTGTGCCAGAGCCTCCTCAGAGCCCTCATTTCCACTGCCCCACAGCAGAGGTCCCATGAGGCACACACCTCAGCTGGTGCGCCCTGTTCATCTCCAGTGGTGTGAGCCTGTGGTCCCAGAGAGCTTAGTAGTTTTCTTTAGGACCAGTTCTCCAAACAGTCTCTCCAGAGCCGAGCAGGGCTTGGAGCTCCTCTCGTTCCGCTTCCACTTAGTCCCAATGGCTTGGCCTGCAGTGCTGCTGAGGGGTCCCGGCCATGGTCCTTTCCTCTGGCCAGCAGAGTCCTGTGTGGGAGAAGGCTGCTCCGACAGCTGGGGGCTCCTCTGGCCCTCCTTCCGCTGTGCTGCATAGTCAGAGGCAGGGATGCTTGCCGGCCTGAAAGCCGAGAACTGGGTAGGCAGAGGCCCTATGTAGCACAGCGGGGGAGTCTAGGGTTTCTGCTCTGTGCTTCTGGAAGTCACTCAGCTGCCTCCCACTACAGGCTTCAAACCCCACAGCCTTCCTGGGGCCCAAACCTGTTGAGAACCAGCCTGTGTTGGGGGCCCTCCTCAGCACTGTCCTCACCCTCTCCCTCTCTGTCCTCAGAGAGATTTTCCCCTACCTTGTGGTGGTTATTGGGTTAGAGAACGTGTTGGTGCTCACCAAGTCCGTGGTCTCGACCCCAGTGGACCTCGAGGTGAAGCTGCGCATTGCCCAAGGTAACACGGCCGGCTGTGGGGGTGCGCCAGGGCGGGCGGGCGGTCTGTGCTGGGCTTCCTCCTGCGGGGGAGATGGGGAGCCCCAGACGTCACCCTTGCTTTGCCCTCTAGTGTAATCTGATGTGGGCCACCAGGCCTTGGCAGCTTGTTAGCGTGTGCCCTGAGGAACCAAAGAGTCGCTGGACTTTACCGTGTCCTGGTTCACATGTCAGTAAGAACACAGACTGGACTCTGCTGCGGGACTCGTGTGTTCAGTGGCCCTTTGTCCAGACTGGTACCTGGTGCTTTCTCTCCCTGCCACACTCCACCACACTAGGTCCAGGCTTCTGTGGCTGCTCACTTCAGAGACGCTGTCTCCACAACTGCCAGAAAAGGCCCCGTGGACTCAGTGCCAGGAGCTGGGGATCGGGGTTCTGAGGAAAGTGGGCAGGGAGCCTAGGCCTGAAAGTCTGAAGTGTTGCACTTCCTCCTCCGGACCCCAGGTCTGTGGGAACAAGGCCAAGGGTAGACTGTTTATTCATTCGAGGAACCTTCGTGAGCTCCTGTGAGAGGCCAGGCCCTGCGCTAGATGGGGAGCTCTGAGGATATGAGGGGACATGGTGCCTTTCCCACCAGGGGCTCGCTATGGGGGAAGGGCTGGAGGAAGAACAGCTGGCACTTCCATTGCTCGGGCCTCTGCCACGTGTGGGCAGGCACACTCACACCATGCCCGTGCTGACCGGACAGGACAATCCGTGGAGGCCGGCTGTGCCAGAGTGGATGGCACTGCTCACCTTGGCACCCTGCCTCTGTGCCCCCCTCGGCCCCTTCTTCATGGCGACTGTGCAGTGACGGCAGCACCTGGAGCCTGGGCCCCGGTAGCTTCCCGAGCCGGGGGCGCCGTGGTGGAGTTGCCGCCTCAGAAGGCTGGGCGCCCTCCCCGTGCCTCTCCCCTCTGAGGAGCACAAGGTCGTGCGCAGACATGTGCTGGCCCCAAGGCCCTGTTGTTGTCCTCTGCAGGCCTAAGCAGCGAGAGCTGGTCCATCATGAAGAACATGGCCACAGAGCTGGGCATCATCCTCATTGGCTACTTCACCCTGGTGCCCGCCATCCAGGTAAGGCCCCAGGGCCCGCCACTCGGGTGAGCGCAGAAGCAGTTGACCAGTTCCCCAGCTGTGCAGCTCTGTGCAGGGTGCACCCTTCTCAACACAGGCACCCTCACCTGGGAGATGGGACCTCTCTGCTGCCGGGATGGTGGTTCTGTGCACAGTGCTCCTGGCAGCCTTGGTTCAGAGGTTCTCAGCCCAGTTCCAGTCACACCTGTTTCTCTTTTCTCAGGCAGAAACATCGTGGGGTCCCTGATTCTGTGCCCTCCTCTTTCCTAGGCTTAGCCCTGACCCCCATATGTGGCCTCCAGACACATGGCCACCACCCATTGCTCAGAGTGGCTCCTCCTCTTGGCCAAGTGCCTCACTCAGCTGTGGGGCTGTGAGCAGGTGGAGGAGGACCTCCACTGGGCCAGAACCTGGACTCGATGACTGTTGCTTGAGGGGTTGACGGAAGGGAGTGATGTCCTCCCTGTCCTTCCCCAACGCTGGTGGGCCTACTGAGTTGTGGGGGTGAGCAGAGAACAGAGGGCTGCAGGCTTTTACCCAGAGGGCATCTGCAGGACATATTGCCATCTTGTGACATAGGAGCGGACTTGGCCACTGTGCCACCATGGGCTAGATCCCTCCTCTGCCCCCCAGATTCGAATGGCAGCTGTGGTGAAGGGCAGGGGAAGACTGAAATGTGAGCAGAGTTTGGGGAGCAGAGAGACTACATTTATTCAGTTTCAGGGCAGAAATTAATTCCCTCCTGTCCTCTCGCCCACTTTGGTCCCTTGCAGTCACTGGCCAGGAAGCTTTCTGAGAGTCCTGATAATGGGTCAGCCTGGGCTCCAGGCAGGTGTTGGTCATAGCATTTGAGCAGGGCCAGGGGGTTAGTGGGGGAGGGCTTTTGGGGGGGCAGGCTGGTGGGGCTCAGAGCTTTCAAGATTGGATCAGGCCCTCTTCTCTCAGGAGATGGAAGATGTAGGGAAAGCTCACACCCTTCAGCCTTCTGTGCATAAAGGTGCATGGGGTCTCTGCTGCCCCCTGGTGGGGTGGTGGGAGCAGCTGGCACTGTCCCTCCTTGGCCACTCCCAGACTCAGAACTTACCAGCATCTCTTTTTTGCTGTGCTCTGCCTGCCACTGCCTTGCAGATTCTGAGGTGCCTGCAAGCAGGGAGTTGCTTCTCGGGTGCTAGGCCATGATGTCATCGTGTTCCCTCATCTCTGATTCCAGGAGTTCTGTCTCTTTGCTGTTGTGGGCCTGGTGTCAGACTTCTTCCTTCAGATGCTGTTTTTCACCACTGTCCTGTCCATTGACATTCGCCGAATGGAGGTAGGAGTGGGCTGTGCCTTGCCCCACCAGCCTCCCCCCTGGCCCTCGCCATGCTCAGGGCTTGGGGTGAGAGCAGTGCGGGCTTTGGTCAGGGGCAGTCCCCCGCCTCCTGTGCAGCCTTGAGCCCTGACTACCGTGCCCCCAACAGCTAGCAGACCTGAACAAGCGGTTGCCCTCTGAGGCCTGCCTGCCCCCAGCAAAGCCAGTGGGGCGGCCGGCACGCTTTGAGCGTCAGCTGGCTGTGCGGCCGTCCACACCCCACACCATCACACTGCAACCGTCGTCCTTCCGAAACCTGCGGCTCCCGAAGAGGCTGCGTGTCATCTACTTCCTGGCCCGCACTCGCCTGGCACAGCGCCTTATCATGGTACCTGCCACCCCTGCCCTGCCCTTCGAGGGCCAGCACTCAGTTCCCTCCAGACTCTTGCACTTTGCCTTGGAGGTGGGGGTGCTCCTTAGGCCATCATGGCCCCATGAAGCCTGACTTTGGGAGGCTGCCCACCGTACCTTCCTGGCCAGACCCTGGTGGCTTCTGAGGTGAAGCCTATCTCTGGGAGAAGCAGCCCCGGGGGCATCAGGTAGAAGAGTCGTCATCTCCCGAGAGGGACCCAGGACAGGAGCCTGGTAGACAGGGCGGAACCACCATGGTTGGAACTACCATGCTTCCCTGAGCAGGGTTTCCTTGCTACATAGTGCGCAGGCATCAGAAAATTCTGGCCCAAATAATTCACTGGCTGGACTGGGGAGCAGCAGAGGAGTAGGGCTGGCCGTTGGCCAGCCGTGGTGCCCCCATGGAGCTACAGTGAGAGGGAGCAGGACTGAGGTCCTCTGAGGATGGGCGTACCCATAAGTGTCTCTGGAACAGGTCAGCCAGCCTGTCCTTCTTGCTATGCTGACCGTGGGAATGGTGGCCACTTTTTGATATGGGGGTTGGGGAAGTTCTGAGGATGCTCTTTGTATTTCTAGGCCAGGAAACCCAAACTGTGACCATGGAAAGGGAACTAGGTCCCTTTAATGGCAGTTGGCCCAGGTGGTAGTGAAAGGACATGACCAGGCAGAAGGGAAGAGGATTGGGGCCTGTGTCCTCTCCCCATCCCCAGACGTGAGGTCCCTGTGCTGCTGCTTCCTGGCACGACGGCCAACGCTGCCGGGGCTCGGGGCCACCCAGAGGCCACACTAAGCACCCACTGCCCCCTGTAGGCTGGCACGGTTGTCTGGATCGGCATCCTGGTGTACACGGACCCGGCAGGGCTGCGTACCTACCTTGCCGCGCAGGTGACAGAACAGAGCCCGCTGGGCGAGGGCGCCCTGACTCCCATGCCCGTGCCTAGCGGCGTGCTGCCTGCCAGCCACCCGGACCCTGCCTTCTCCATCTTCCCCGCTGATGCCCCTAAGTTGTCCGAGAACCAGACGTTGCTGGGAGAGCCACCCGAGCCTGGGGGTCCAGCAGAGGGCACCCAGGACAGCCCAGTGCCAGAGGTAACCTGGGGGCCTGAGGATGAGGAACTTTGGAGGAAACTCTCCTTCCGCCACTGGCCTACGCTCTTCAGCTACTACAACATCACCCTGGCCAAGAGGTGAGCTGGGCTGTGCCAGGTGCCACCTCCCCACTCGGTGTCAGCTCACCCGCTCCAGAGGGGGAGACCCACCGGTTTGAATTCTGCGTTTCCTTTCAGAAAAACAGCATAGGGTTGTGAGGTAGGAACTAGGGCTCAAGTCAGCAGCATTGCGCTGTGCTCCAGGGAGTCCCAGGCCGCTGCCAGCCGCTGGGCTGGAATGAGATCGACTCGCGCGGGCCTTCGCCCACTCTGTGCCACGATGGGTGGTGGGGGCGGCCGGCATTCGGTGGCGGCAGTATGGGTACTGCTGCCTGTACCAGAGCAGGGTTGGGTGCCCTGAGCTGGGCCGGGAGGGACAGGAGTCTGGACCGTCCCCAGAGGGTGGGCTTGGAGTCCGGCAGGTTGAGCCAGTCCGCCTGGCAAGCAGGGAAGGCCCTTCTGAAGGCACCCCGCCGACCGCGCCCCCCTCCCCCGCCCTCCCCCAGGTACATCAGCCTGCTGCCCGTCATCCCGGTCACGCTGCGCCTCAACCCCAGGGAGGCCCTGGAGGGGCGGCACCCTCAGGACGGCCGCAGCGCTTGGCCCCCGCGGCGGCCCGGGCTGGGTGGGCCCTGGGAGGCCGGTCCCAGGGCGCCGGGGACGGCGCAGGCCCACGGCGACGTCACCCTGTACAAGTAAGGCCCGCGGGGGGGGGGGGGGGCGGGGGGTGGTCGGCGGGGGCCGGCGGCGCGCCTAACCACGTTCCCGCCCGCGCAGGGTGGCGGCGCTCGGCCTGGCGGCCGGCATGGTGCTCGTGCTGTTGCTGCTCTGCCTCTACCGCGTGCTCTGCCCGCGCAACTACGGGCAGCCCGGCAGCGGGCCCGGCCGGCGGCGGCGCGGGGAGCTGCCCTGCGACGACTACGGCTACGCGCCGCCGGAGACGGAGATCGTGCCGCTGGTGCTGCGCGGGCACCTCATGGTGAGCGCTGCGGCCCGGGGGGGCGGGGCCGGGGGCGGGGTCAGGTTCTGCCCATGCCCACGTGCCCCGTCCCCGCAGGACATCGAGTGTCTGGCCAGCGACGGCATGCTGCTGGTGAGCTGCTGCTTGGCGGGCCACGTCTGTGTGTGGGACGCGCAGACCGGGGACTGCCTCACGCGCATCCCGCGCCCGGGGTAGGTGCCCGGCCCCACCCGTGCCCCACCCTCCTCCCACACTTCCTGCCCGTCACCCCCTTCCGTCCTCACTCCGTCATCCCGGCCCCCCCCCCCCCCCCCGACAGGCAGCGCCGCGACAGTGGCGTTGGCAGCGCGTTCGAGGCTCAGGAGAGCTGGGAACGGCTGTCCGACAGCGGGAAGGGGGGCCTGGAGGAGCCGGGGGACAGCCCTCCTCTGCGGCACCGCCCCCGGGGCCCTCCGCCGCCCGCCCTCTTCGGGGACCAGCCAGACCTCACCTGCCTGATCGACACCAACTTCTCGGCGCAGCCTAGGCTCTTGGAACCAGCGCAGCCCGAACCCCGGCACCGGGCCGGCTGCAGCCGTGCTCGTGACGGCCCGGGCTATGACTTCAGCCGCCTGGTGCAGCGCGTGTACCAGGAGGATGGCTTGGCGCCGGGGCCCACGCCAGCCCTGCGCCCGCCCTCCCCTGGGCCCGGGCCGCCCCTGACCCCTGAGGAGGACGGGGTCTGTCCTCCCGAGAAGGGCTCCCCGTCCCTGGCCTGGGCTCCCAGCGCAGACGGCTCCATCTGGAGCTTGGAGCTGCAGGGCAGCCTTATCGTGGTGGGGCGGAGCAGCGGCCGCCTGGAGGTGGGCAGGGACCCCGGGAGCGGGCAGAGGGCAGTCCCCACGCGGCTTTGAGGGCCTCCCCGGCCCACAGGTGCTCACCGCCTCTGGGCCTGCAGGTGTGGGACGCCATCGAGGGCACGCTGCGCTGCAGCAGTGAGGAGGTGTCCTCGGGTATCACTGCCCTCGTCTTCCTAGACAAGAGGTGAGAGCACTGGGCTGCTTGCCCTGTCCCTAGATGTTCCCTTCCTCGTCCCTTCCCGGTACTCAGCCCCCCATCTGTGAACAGGGGGTAAACCACACAGTGGGAGGTGACCACTAAAGCCCTCAGAATAGGCCCTTGACCACTGTGACAGCATGCAAGAGGGAAACCACAGAGTTTTCTTTCCCCTATTAGCCTATCACTGCTGACCTGATCCGGTCTTGGCTGCATTTTCAGTGGCAGAAAAATGCTTTTTCAGCAGAATTTTTGTGTGAAAACTTCCCTTCCTGGTTGGTGCTGGACACCTCCCTCGCCTCCTTCCTTGGCATGCCTGTTGGCTGTGGGTCCTCCCTGGACTCCACCTGCTCACACTGCCTGCGGGCCCGGCTACCAGAGCTTTTGCTCCCTGTTCTGGGCTGATAAACCCAGGTCTCGCTGCGACCAGATGCCTCCTCAGCACTTCACCTGTCCGTCCGTGCTGGCCCTGCCCTCTGGGGTCCCTGATATCTAAGCTAGAGCTGGAGCCTTTTTCTTCTCGGGGCCAGGGTACCCATTGCCCTTAGCGCTCAGGTTCTGGTGGCTGCTGTTATTTTTACCCCGTTAGGCTGTGCTTGCAAAGGCCATGGCTGATACCCTCCCCTCCAGCCTGGCCAAGTTCTTTGGGTCCCTTCACACTTGTAAATTCTTCCCCGCTGTTTGTTTCATCAGGTTTAGGGAAGGCCCCCAGGTCTCAGCCGAGCCCTCTGACACGATACTTTTGCAGGCTTTGGCTCAGACCCTTCAAAGTCAGGGCTTGTAGGCCTTTTGCTGGAGTAAGATTTTATTTTTTTTTTAACTTTTTTTTTTTTTAAGTTTATTTTTGAGAGCGACAGAGACCCAGAGCTCGAGCAGGGGAGGGGCAGAGAGAGAGGGAGACAGAATCTGAAGGAGGCTCCAGACTCTGAGCTGTCAGCATGGGGCTCAGACGCTCAACCAAGTGAGCCACCCCTATTTTGTTTTTTAAATATTTTTAATATTTATTTTTGAGAGACAGCAAATAGGGGAGGGGCAGAGGGAGAGGCTGACAGAGAACCCGATGAAGGAGCTCCAACCCACAAACCAGGAGATCATGCATGACCTGAGCCAAAGTCATGCTCAACCAACTGAGCAAGATTTTTTTTTTTTAAATGTTTTTATTTTTGAGACAGAGCATGAGCAGGGGAGGGGCAGAGAGATGGGGAGACACAGAATCTGAAGCGGGCTCCAGGCTCTGAGCTGTCAGCACAGAGTTCGATGCGGGGCTTGAACTCACTAGCTGTGAGATCGTGACCTGAGCTGAAGTCGGATGCTCAACCAACTAAGATTTTAAACTCCTGGAGTTTAAAATCCAACCCCTGGAGTAAGATTTTAAACTCCACTCACTTTGAGGTTTTGGGGCCACTGGGCAAATGCCCCCATCTCTGCTTAGGAATTCCTGGGCTGTGAAGAAAATCTTTTCTTTGTGAAAAAGGACATAGAGTGGGTGGTACTTGGACTGAAGCTGCTTTAAGAGGGGACGCCCAACAGTACCTCCTGTGGCTCCGACACACAGCCTCTCCTTGGGGCTGATTTCCCCTCCTCAGAAGCCCCTCTGTGAGCTCCAGGCCGTGGAGGGGAACCCCACCCAGCACGTGCTTGTTTTTTTAACTCCCAGTCTCACATGATGTTCTCCAGGTACCACCTCACACACTATCCCTCGTGACTACCCTGTAAGGTGGGCAGTTGTCCCCATTTCACAGATGAAGAGACTAAGACACACAACAGAATTGTAACCTGGGTCCTTCGGCTTCAGCATGTTCCCCAGCCCCTGCACTTGCCTCTTGGCCACGGTCCCTACGTCTGGTGGAGTTGACCTGGCGGGTGCCCACAGTGCTCGGCCCCGGGCCTGGGCGTTCTGAGGGAGAGCCATCAGCAGCCACTCTTTTTCAGGATCGTGGCTGCCCGGCTCAACGGTTCCCTCGATTTCTTCTCCTTGGAGACCGGCACTGCCCTCAGCCCCCTGCAGTTCCGAGGTCAGAGGGCCCAGGCTGGGTGGCTGAGTGCGTGCACCTGGTGGGCGGAGTGTGGTGGCTGCCTGCACGATGTCTTCTCGGAGATCCCTGACTGGGCCTGTCGTCCCCAGGGCGGAGCAGTTCCCCCGCATCCCCTGTGTACAGCAGCAGTGACACGGTAACGTGTCGCCTGACCCACACCGTGCCCTGTGCACACCAGAAACCCATCACGGCCCTGAAGGCGGCAGCTGGGCGCCTCGTGACTGGGAGTCAAGACCACACGCTGAGAGTGAGTCGGCTCCATCTCTTGGGTGCCGGGTGGCCTGCCACAGGTGATGGGGGGCATCCGGGGGTCAGCCAGGGAGGGGATGCAGGAGGGACTTCCTGGCCCACATGTAATTGGGAAAACGCCAGAGGTCAGAACCTGATGCCCGTCCCTGCCCCAGGTGTTCCGTCTGGAGGACTCGTGTTGCCTCTTCACCCTGCAGGGCCACTCGGGGGCCATCACAACTGTGTACATTGATCAGGTGAGGGGGCCGTGTGTGGGGTGCAGGGATACCAAGCCATGGGTTTTGTTTCTGACTCTCAGCAGCTGGCCCTCAGAACCTTCTGGGAAGCAGTGAGGATCCCTACTCCCAGGGCACCGGGACACCCTTGGGTCCAAAGGTGTTCCACCGGTGACCCGGCTCCCTTGGGCCTATTCCTTTAGACCATGGTGCTGGCCAGTGGAGGACAAGATGGGGCCATCTGCCTGTGGGATGTACTGACTGGCAGCCGGGTCAGCCACATGTTCGCTCACCGTGGGGATGTCACCTCCCTCACCTGCACCACCTCCTGCGTCATCAGTAGTGGTCTGGATGACCTCATCAGCATCTGGGACCGTAGCACAGGCATCAAGCTCTATTCCATTCAGCAGGTGGGCACACTGGGGCCACAGGACTGTTGGTATTGTAGAGAGGGATTCAAGACACCAAGTTATCCTGTCTTTGCCTCTAGGACCTGGGCTGTGGAGCAAGCTTGGGTGTCATCTCTGACAACTTGCTGGTGACTGGTGGCCAGGGCTGTGTCTCCTTTTGGGACCTAAACTACGGGGACCTGTTACAGACTGTCTACCTGGGGAAGAACAGTGAAGCCCAGCCCACCCGCCAGATCCTGGTGCTGGACAATGCCGCCATCGTCTGCAACTTTGGCAGCGAGCTCAGCCTGGTATATGTACCCTCCGTGCTGGAGAAGCTGGACTGAGGCGGGGTGGGGGGGGGGCAGGAGTTGCGGTGCAGAGCTGAGTCTTCTGGAAGCTGCCTCTAGAACTGTTCTGCCTTGTTGACTGTAATATTAAAGGTTTTTTTGTTTTGTTTTTTTTTTTAAATCCCATCTGTCATGGACCTTTCAAACCACTTGCATCTTCCCCTTGAGCTGCTCCATCACTTCTGCGTGCCCTCCGTGTGCCTGAACCCCAGCACTTAGTCACATGCCTCTGAGAGCTGCTCCAGGCAGGAGCTGTACACGACTGTAGAGGGGTGGTTACAGGGTGGAGCAGTGCTGCAGGCCTTCTTTCTTAACCTTTCTGAGGTGTGGACACCAGGGGAGACCCCACTGTCGTCCTCCTACCTGTCCACATCCAAGCTTGCTAAGAGGTTCCGGCTCCCTCCCTAAGGCAGCAGTGGGCAGACACTGGCCACAGAACTGGTTGGTTGATTACTTTAATAGCAAAGAGCTGAAAAATGTCAGGTCCCACAAAGGAGAACTTGACCCAAGGGCCGCGATACGTCTCAACCCCACAGGGGTGCGGGCTGGGCCAGGTAGGGCTGAAGGCAGTGGGAATGGGAGTGAGAGGCCAGGCCCACCTGAGAGGCCCTGCTAGGCATGGGCAGACAGGCGTGGGAGATGATGTGGCAGAAAAACCGGGTAGGCGAAGCCTGTTCAGGTCTTGTTGAGCGTCCAGAGCGGATCCAGAAGGCTAAGGGGGTCATCGGTGGGCCTGGCAGCCCGCAGACCCTGCCCATTATGGGCCTGCAGAAAGTTCTGCTTGCTCATCCGCTGCTTTCCTCGCAAGGAGCTGTCCAGGGAGAAGGCCTCCGGAGTTAGGGAGGCCAACAGCTCCAGGGAGGAAGAGGGGGGCCCCAGGCTGGGAGGCGCAGGTGCTGGCTGTTCCTCCTCAGGCTGGGGGGCCTCGGGCAGCGGTGAAGAGAGAGGGGGTGGGGAGGAGGAGGGGAGCTGGGCAGACTCCGGGAGGCTGGCTGGCGGCGGGCCTGGGGGCTCTACAGGGGCAGGGAGGCCGGCAGCCGGAGAATCCAGGCCCCCAGCAGGCCGAATGCTGAGCTTGGCGATGGTGGCCTGGATGGAGCTGATGGGCACGTCTCCACCGAGAACCAGGTCCTGGGAGTCCTGAGGAAGGTGATTCTGTGGAGACAGAGGCACGTGAAAACGAGTCCACGGGGCTGTGGCCGGCCCAGCCTCCCCCAGGGGCGCCTTCCTCACCTTCTGACTGCTGCCTGTGCCGGTCGGAGCCCTGCCCGGAGGGGGCACACCGTGGCGCTGCAGCACTTGCTCCACGTGTCTCACCACCACCTCGTGGCAGAACCTGAGGTGCAGCTGCAGCGGTGCCCCCGGCCCGGTCAGCTAGGCCGGGCCTCGTCACCCCCGGGGCAGGCCCCCCGCCCCGTCCAGCGCCCACCGGCCCAGCCCCTTACTTTCTCCTGCAGCATGTGTTTCCTCTGCTGCCGCATGCGCCGCACCAGCCGGGGCAGCTCGGGGATCCCGTTTCCGGCCTCTACCTCCTGCACAGCCGCGTAGAGCAGCGCAAAGGCCCCGGTCCGGCCCACCCCGGAGCTGCGGCGGGAAGGGGGCGTGAGGCCGGGGCCGGAGGAACCCCGCGGGCAAGTGCCCGCTCCCCGCTCCGTGCCTTACCTGCAGTGCACGATGACCGGCGTGTGCAGGGGCCGCTGATGCAGGTAGTGCGCGTGCACCTCCTGGATGAAGCGCAGCAAGTTGCTGGGGCTGTCGGGCAGGCCTCTGCGGGGGTGGGGGCAGGACCCGTGAGCCGGAGGGGGACCCCATCCGACGCCCCGACCGTCCCCACCCCGGGGCAGCAGACGCACAACTCGGGCCACGTGGGGAAGTGGAGGTGCACGAGCGAGCGCTTGAGGCTCTGGTCGCGGAACTGCAGGCTCAGCACGCGCTCCACGTGGGTCTCGGTGGCGCGGACGCTGCTCAGCGCCAGGCTCAGGGCACCGTGCACCATGGGCTGGCCCCTCTCAGTGGGGAAATAGCGTGCCACCTTTTGCTGAGAGAAAACAGATGAGGCAGTTAGGGCTCTTTGCAGGGTCCTTCTTGGGCACCCCCCGCCCCCTCTTACCTTCTCCGGCACCCCTCCCTCCCCCCTTACCTTCTCCATCTCAGCCTCAGACACCAGCATGACAATGACCGACACCTTCTGCTCGTGCACCATGAGCCAGAAGTCAGCGGCTGTGCCGGGCAGTGGTGCCTGGGTGGCCACCAAGGGCGGGCAGTACGGCGAGAGCCCCTCCACGCGGCTGGCGTTGATGTAGTCATCCTTGCCCGAGCGCAGCACCACACGGTTACTGTCGTAGGGCATGACGTCCTGGTGCCGGTTCTTCAGCGAGTAGCAGCGCGCGATGGCGATGGACCGGCCCCGGGCGTCCTGTTCCTGGGCTTCCTGCAGCTCTCGCCACACGGCGTCCAGAGCCCCTGCGTCGCCCAGCTGGCCCCTGAAGGCCTCCAGCTCCTGCTGCAACTGCTGCAGCCTCTCGGGGCGCTCGTAGGGGTCCCGCTCAATCAGCCGCAGGGCCTGTGGCCGACGGCCCTCAGCCGCGTCCACCTTCGTAGGCTGCAGCAGGGGCTGCCCACCCCCGGGGGGCTGTGCGCCCCCGTGCTGACTCTCAGGGCTGGAGGAGAGCAGGTCCGCGGTCGCCGTGCCCCGGCGCGCGCACGGGGGCGGCTCTGCTGCGGGGGGCTGAGGAGGTACTGGGCCAGGCCCCGGTGATGGGGCCGGAGAAGGCGCCAGGTGGGGGTTGGGCGGGGGCTGGCCAGCAGGTGAGGGACCTCGAATGGAGAGAGGGGCTGCCTGGGGGCCCAGAGGCCGGGAGGAAGGGGCAGGACCATATGCCAAGGTGGGATGGGGAGACTGAGGTGGCCCAGGGCTGGGGAAGGGCAGAGCCCCTGAATGGGGGGGCAGAGGGTCCTGAGAGGGGCCCGGGTAGAGCTGTGTGTGCAGGGGCGGCGTTGGCTGTCCCAGGACACCAGGCTGAGGGGTAAAGGGATAGGGAGGCTGGGGGGGCTGGGAGGGCTGGAGGGGTACCCGCCCTGGAGCCTGGGGTGGGAAGAGGTTCGGATGCTGGAGTGGAAGGGGCTGCTGGGGGGGCTGGGGCCCAAACGCCATGCCTGTGGGATGAGGCTGGGGCTGGGGCTGGGGCTGGGGCTGGGGCCCCACCCTTGGGGCTGGAAAACCTGGGGGAATCCCAGGAGGAAAGTGGTGCTGGGCAGGGGGAGCTGTGAGGGGTTGCTTGGTCCCCAGAGGGTAGGTGTAGGGTGCAGGGAGCAGTTGTGGCTGCGGTGGGGACACCGGGAAGCAGGGCTGGGGAGGAGCAGGGCTAGGGTTTGGCCGTGGTGCCGTGTGGCTGGAGATGGGGGCCTGGATGCTATCTACCGTGGTGGTGGCTGGCCGAACCCCCATGGCCAACTCGGGGCCCGAAAACTGGGGAGGTGGGGCTGAGGGTAGTCCTGCCACCGGTGGGGGTGGCCCTACCCCCGCATAGGGGCCGCTCACCACGCCGTGCTGTGGGGAGGATCGGGGCACGAGGCCCAGCTCCGGTGTGTAGGCAGGGGCCGTGTAGAGGGCAGGTCCGGGGGCCATGGCCATTGCAGGGTGTCCTGGGGCCTGGGGGACCCTGGGTGGCAATACCTGGGTGTGGCCCGAGTAGGTACCAGGAGGTAAGGGTCCTGAGAGATAGTGGGGCCCCGGGCCTGCAACACTGGGGAAGGGGCCGGGAGGAAAGTGGAGAGGGGCGGCGGCTCCCAAGTAGGTGTCGGGTGGCCGTGGGCCGGCCACCATGTCTGGAGGCAGGCTGCGCAGCTCTTCAGGCAGGTCTCCTGTCTCTACCGCCTCTCCCTCCTCCCTCCGGGGCAGCAGCGGCTTCGGGGCGGTGGGCCGTGGGGGTGGCTTCTTCTTCAGCTCCCTGCAGAACGAGGTGAGGAAGTCATGGAGCCAGACCCCCATTGGCCTAGCCTGGGGTGTGGGGCCGCACCCACCTGTCCAGGAGCTGCTGGCGGGCAGCCTCTCGGGCCTGGCAGGTGGACTGGGCCCGTTCCAAGAGGGCAGCCACCTTGCTCTCCAGGTCGGCATAGAAGTCCTTGCCCTCCTGGGACTTTTTCATCAGGTCCTCATAGGCTTCACAGGAGGCCACCAGGGTCTGCAGTGTGGACTTCCACCTGGGGGGCAGAAGGGCCAGCACGAGGTGAGCAGCTTAGGCCACGCTCTGGGCGGGAGGCTGGGCAAGAAAAAGCAGGGGGCCGGACACTGACTTTTGGTCCAGGTCACTAAGCACCCGCCGCACGGCCGCGTACTGCACGTTGGCCTCTGTCAGTGCCCGCAGGACGTTGTCCTGGGCCGCCAGGTTCTGCTCCAGGTACACCCTCAGCTGGTCATACTTCTTCAGCTGCTCCTCGAACAGCTTCTGCAGGAAGGAGGCGGAGGACAGACACTCAGGGGCTCGCCGCTTACAGGCGGAGCCCAGAGACACTCTCCCTGCTCACCCACCCACCTTTATCTCCGAGTGGTCCGTGGTCACCAGTGACGCAGTGATGTCATCCTTCTGGATAAGCTCACGCAGCTGCTGCTCCAGGGACACGCGCTGGTCCCGCATCTCCTGCACCTTGGCCAGGATGCGCTTCAGATTCTGCAGCACGGCCTTGTCCTCTGGGAGCAGCAGTGGTCGTGAGACTGGAGCCTCCAGCCCTGCCTCCCTTGCCCTGGGGAGGGGAGGGACTCACCTGGGGTGAGGGCTGGCGTGGGCAGGGCAGCCCGGACCTGGTCCAGCGGCCCGCTGAGCAGGCGCAGGTTACCGACGTGCAGATTCATGGCGCGGTGCAGCTCGCTGTTGGTGAAGGAGGCCTTCTCGTGGACCTCCATGTACTTGGCCCAGTCTCGCCTCACCTCGGCCAGCTCTGCCTTGGAGCCGGCCCCTCCCGCCAGGCTGGCCCCAGCCTGGCCCAGGGTCTCCTGCAACTTCTGCTCAAGCAGCTCATCCTCCTCCAGCAGCTCCCTGATGTCCTTCAGGGAGGCCTCCACATCCGTGAACACACCTGACAGCACTAGGGGGTGTCGGGGGAGGGGGGGGGCGCAGTTCCTGAGGTAGGCACACTAGGCACCCGTTTGTGTCCATCCCCAGGGAGACAGAACCACCCACTCAGTCAAGGGCCCGTGTGTGACCCAGTGCTCACCGAGCAGGGCACACAGGGTGCAGGGATCCACGGAGGGATGGAGGTGGGCGCTCGTGCCTAGTGCTCAGAAGTCTAACCTCTGTCCTCGGGGAACAGAGGACACGGAGGCGGCCACTACAGGTGACCTCCACCACCCACTTGTTTCTCCCAACTTGCTCACCCTGCATGGACTGGACAAGGTTCCTGACGGTGTCGGGCCGGACACTGAGAGCGGCACACTTTTCCATAAGCTGGGGCGGGATGTGGCTGTACGCATCAAGGTTGTCCACGGTCTCCGGATCCAACTGCATCGAATCCATGAACTGGCTGTGAGGGCAAGAGGACCAGGTGGGTGTTGACCTAACTTCTCACTCCTCTCCCGAGAGCGAGCCCCACCACTGAAACTGGGTCTGAGGTCCTAGCAAAGGGCAAGTTCGCATCCTGACTCTACCACTGGGGGTCTTCACCTGGCCCCACAGAACAGACCCAGGGCACTGGTGAAGAAAATGCGACAGAGGGACACTGTCCTCCCAAGACATGTGACTTTCACCCTCTAAATCCAGCACCCGAGACCACGGGCAGGAAAAGCAGTGCTAGGAAACCTGGGGCAAGAGGACATTCGTTATTCCTTTCCCTGCTGCAGGCAGCACTGGGGACCCCACAGACATCTGCTGTGTCACGTCCAGCCCCACACTCACTCCAGGACTTCATTCTTGTCCTCAATCTTGGCCATCATCTCCCGAAGCAGCTTGGCCTTCTCCTCACTACAGAAGTGACAGAGCAGTTGTTGGAAACCTATGTCCTGAGACATCCCAACCCCACGTGTGCTAAGAACGGGGCCGGCCCCTCCCGCCCACCTGTACAGTGACGACGCTTCGTGGGCAGCCATGGGTACCAGTTTGGCAAAGATGTCAGGGCCTGTGACGGCCGGGTCTGTGGGGTTCACTGGTAAGGGCTTTACCAAGGGGGCACCTGGGAGGGAGAGGAACAACTGGAGACCAAGTCCACACGAGCGGAGTCTGCCTCTGTTCTGTCCTCCCGTCTTCACCCCCTACCCCAAGCCTCAGCCTCGGCTCAGCTCCAGACCTTTCACGGGCTGCAGGGTGTCCAGTACTGGGACAGCCTCGTGGTAGATGAAGTCATTGTCCTTTTTGGCAGAATTGTACCTGGGGTCAGAAGGGGAAGTGGGGAGTCCAGCAATCAGCAGGGATCCAGGACCTAGCCTCCCAGGGGGCCCACTATTCTCAGGTACATGATGCAGGCAAAGGGCCAAGACCCTTCCCAACAAATAGGAACCAGGGCCACCACCAGCCCCACAGACTCACTTTCCCCCAATGACATCCATAGTGAAGCGAAGTGCATCTTGCACAGTGTCAGGCTGGCCCTGTAGGACAGGGAAGGTGGGGGGGCGGGGAGTGGGGAGGACACTCAGCACCAAGTCAAGCCGGCGTCAGGACAACCCTCAGCCCCACCATGTACCCTCAGGGCTCTGAGGGGCAGCCATGCTCTTCCTCAGCTTTACCTTGGCTAACTTGATGGCTTCATTAAGCTTGTCCAGGGCACTCTGGAAGTATGCGACCTGTACGGGGCAGCAGGCAGAGCCCGGTCCATCCTTCCCTCCTCCTGCCACCCCATTAAGCCCTGCCTGGCCATCGGGTGACCCATTAGAAGACCAGAAGCTGAGGAAGCAGCCAGGCACCAGCCAAGCCAACAGCTTAGTGTCACCCCCTGCCCCACCTCCTCAGGCCTCTTGGGATCAGGGTGAAAACAGATGGGACAACATAAAAGAAACACCAGGCCTACAGCCAGCGGTGGCCAAGGATGTGGGCGTGAGGGACGGCCAGGACAACCTCTCCTACTCCGTAAGGGAAGTTTCCCCTCTAGCACCCCCTAGGCTGCACTTAGTCCTAACCCCCTGCCGTGGCTCACTCACCCGCTCCCCGAACTTCTGCTGCTCCTCAGCCTGCTTCCCCATGTGCAGCTGGCGAGAGAGAAGAGACGCCACCACTTACTTCCCAGCTGTGGCAGCCCCACCCCCGGCCCATCCCCACCCCCCAGTGGTCACAGTGCTCGCACATGAGCCACAGCTGCAAAGTAGTAGATCTTCATCTGTACGAGCTTCTTCCAGTCCTTCTGGATCCGGCCCAGCAGCGAGGCGGTGTCAGGGTTCTCCAAGGCCCGGCATGCCTCCTTGTAGTAATCCACCACCTGGGAGCCAGGATGGGGCCGTGAGTGGGGGTCAGGAGTGAACTAAAGGCCTGCTCTCAGTCCCTTGAGGGCCACCACCCACCCCCGTCCCTACCTGTGCACTGATGCGGGCCACCAGAAAGCTCTTCCTGTTGTCCAACATTGACTTCTCCAGAAGGCACTCCTGAGCCTGGCCCTGGACCAACAAATGCAGGTGCGTTCGCTTGTTTACCCGGAGATCTTACCCTTCCCATCAGGGGGACCACAGAGGGATTCCCCTCCCCTGTCCTCGCTCCTCCAACCTCCCCTACTCCAAGAAGCGCTGCCCTGCTCTGATCCACCGGGGCTCAAAAGCTCAAAGCCAAGGCCCCACTGCCATCTGCACAGGGCCTGGTCTAGGAGCCGGCACCAGCCGTCCTCATCCCCGGATTCAACCGGGCCCCAACAAGGGCACCTCCTCACCAGCATGAGATTGACATTGAGAGTGAGGATCTGGCGGCTCATGTCAACGCTGTAGGCATGAGGGAAGTGCTCACGCAGGTAGGCAAAGGCGCCTGCCGCGCACTGGAAGTGAGTGCAGGAGACCTTCATGCCCTGGGAGGGGAAGAGGCGGAGGATGGCCAGAGTCAGAGCCAGATAGCTGCCCGTGTCCACTCCCACAGGACAGGACGCAAACTCTGGAGGTGAAGGACACTCAGCACCCCTCCTGGGTTATGTCCTCTGTCCCACCCACTGCCCCTCCCCTCCTCACCTCCTCAGACACCCGCTTGTCCATGGCCCCCAACATGGAGTGCAGTGCCCCTGGGGAGTCAGAGAACATGGTGTCAGGGCTGGCCTGGGGCTGCTTCCCAGGCTGCCCACACCTTTGTCAAGTGTAAGGCAGAGGGGGCAGTGTTGTCACTCACAGTCAGGAAAACAGGGATCTGAAAACTGGGGCTGCTGGCCCAAGGACACACTCAGAAGTCCAGCCTAGCCCCTCAGTCTGCTGCTCTACACCAGGCAGAGGTGTGGGTATTGGAAGGAGGAGCTCCCATCCATAGCCCCTAGCCTACAGGTCCAGTCTTGAAGCCCCAGGGGTGCCTACACAGGACTCTGGGGCTCCCCAGGCGCCTCCCCTGAGCCACACTAAGGCCAAGTCATCAGGGCTAGCTGAGACCAACCAGAAGCCAAGGCAGTGCTGTCCAGTCTATGAAGACAGGTCGCTACTCCTGGCCAGAGCACACAGCAGCAACACCATGTGGCAGCCAGCCCAATGGAGCTTCTCCCCAGCAGGTGGCTGCCCGCGGCCCAGAAAAGAGGTGCTGGCAGAGCTATGGGGGAGGCAGTGAAGGGGTCAGAATCCGGGGACCTTCTGTCCATGAGCACACTGCCTTTGTGACTCTCTGCTGAGCTGAGATCCTGGGTTGGCGGGCCTGGGAGGTAGGGACATGGAGAAGGGGTTAGGCAGCTCACCGAGGTTGTAGAGAATGCAGGCCTGCTCATACTTGATGTCCTCATGGGCCACAGACTTGCCAGAGAAGATCTCGGTCCTGCAGACAGGCCACCCCCATCATCTTAAGGGAAGGAGCTGGCCGGGACCTTGAGGCCAGGTGATGGGACCAGCTACCCCACTGCAGGTCAGAGGGAGGCCTGGGGAGACCACACCAAGCCACTCCCCATCCTCGGCAGCAAGGAAGGGGGCGGGGAGGAGAGTAAAGGGAAGGGACACCCCCACCATCCAAACACCCTGGGCTGCCCAGGCACCCTCCAGGCTCCCCCCAGCCCTGCCTGCCAGCTCTTACCAGGTGACAGGAACAGCGGCCTCTTGGCCCGAGCCCATGGGGACCCGACTCTGCAGGTAGTGGAGCTGGCCTAGGTACTTGCGGAGGACACTGCAGCCCTCAAAGTCCCGTGGGACACGGACCGCATTCTGGGGGGCAGATGGGAGAAGCAGGCCTGCCATCATTTGGGGTAGAGTACAGGCAGGTCTGTCTGCCCACAGATGCCCAAGAAACATACATCTGAGCTAGGAGACTGCACACTCCAAGGGATGCAAAGAAAGCCCACAGCTATACCTGTAGTTGTTCAACACCCATCCCACCAGCCAGGGCTGGCTGGCTGGCTCAGTCCCACCTTTCTGGAAGGCAATTTTAAAACATACATTAAAAATGTTAATGTACGATGTGTCTGGGTGGCTCAGTTAAGCATCTGACTTCAACTCGGGTCATGATCCCAGGGTTTGTGAGTTCCAGCCCCACATCAGGCTGTCTGCTGTCAGCTCGGAGCCTGCTTCAGATCCTCTGTGCCCCGCCACCCCTAGCCTCTCTCTGCCCCTCCCCGCTGCTCTCAAAAAAAATAAATACTAGGAAAAAAACGTTAAAGTACTTAATGCTGACCCACAGTTCTGTATCTAAAACCTACAGTAAAAGATACCCAGTAAAGCAAATGCTTGGATGAACACACAGGGTATTTATCACAGTATTATTAACAGGGCCAAACACTGGATGCCACCAAAATTTCCATTAAAGAGGACTGTTTAAATAAATTATGTCAAACCTACCCACAAAAGAGAATACTCTACAGCCACAAAGGCTGAAGACAAGAGTCTCTATTATGTTTAGATGTTTATGACATATTTATCGTTGGGGGAAAAAAAAAGTAACAGATGAGCAGTATGATTTCATTTATGTAAAATTACATAGATACTGAGAGCCAACTAGGTATATACACAAAGACAAAAGATTCTAGAAGGTTATACACCAAAATGTTACGTGATTACCACTGGGTCTAAGTAATTTATCCTATTCTCTATATACATAGGGATATGTATTTAATACTCTATTTTTTATATTGAATACTTTTACTCTTTATAAAAAACAAAACTTTTCCCATTTTGGGGAAACAAAACAAAGCAGACAAAACCTGTGCTCAAAGAGAAGAGTAGACAACATACTCTCCAAGAAGCAAGTGCCCAACACAAAAAAGGGCTGGGCCGGAGGCACTGTGCACGCCCTCGCCCCCCAGCTGGGTGAACCAGCCCCCCCCCACCCCAGGGGACAGCTAGCCAGCACCACCTGCTAGAAGAAACCCTCCAAGACACCACCCTGTGGAGCTGGGCTCCAAGGCCCCTGCCTCAGAAGGGAGAGCTGGGGCCCGTCCCACTCAGCAGCTCTCCCCCGGGCCCCGTCGTCCTCTCGGAGCAGGAATGTAAGCTCCCTTGTGGAGCAGCCTCCAGAGGGCGCAGAGCAAGGCGAAGGCTCACGGCCATGCTGGTAACGTGTGACCGGTCCCTCAGGCCAGGGCGTCTGGAATCTAGTCACCACCCCCTCCCCATCAGAACCTCTGCTGTCATCAAATACCATGGGGACTTAACCTTTCCCTTCAGGCTGACGCCATTTTTCAAAGCGGGAGCCACATCTTAAGCAGGCACCTCTTTGAAACAACAAATCTACTCAGCCGTAGCAATCTCTTACTCGACACATCCCCAAAGGCAAGGGAATTAAAAGCAAAAGTGAATTACTGGGACCTTATGAAGATAAAAAGCTTCTGCACAGCAAAGGAAACAACCAACAAAACTAAAAGGCAACCAACGGAATGGGAAAAGATATTCGCAAATGACCTATCGGACAAAGGGCTAGTATCCAAAATCTATAAAGAGCTCACCAAACTCCACACCCAAAAAACAAATAACCCAGTGAAGAAATGGGCAGAAAACATGAATAGACACTTCTCTAAAGAAGACATCCGGATGGCCAACAGGCACATGAAAAGATGTTCAGCGTCGCTCCTTATCAGGGAAATACAAATCAAAACCACACTCAGGTATCACCTCACGCCAGTCAGAGTGGCCAAAATGAACAAATCAGGAGACTATAGATGCTGGAGAGGATGTGGAGAAACGGGAACCCTCTTGCACTGTTGGTGGGAATGCAAATTGGTGCAGCCGCTCTGGAAAGCAGTGTGGAGGTTCCTCAGAAAATTAAAAATAGACCTACCCTATGACCCAGCAATAGCACTGCTAGGAATTTATCCAAGGGATACAGGAGCACTGATGCATAGGACCACTTGTACCCCAATGTTCATAGCAGCACTCTCAACAATAGCCAAATTATGGAAAGAGCCTAAATGTCCATCAACTGATGAATGGATAAAGAAATTGTGGTTTATATACACAATGGAGTACTACGTGGCAATGAGAAAAAATGAAATATGGCCTTTTGTAGCAACGTGGATGGAACTGGAGAGTGTGATGCTAAGTGAAATAAGCCATACAGAGAAAGACAGATACCATATGGTTTCACTCTTATGTGGATCCTGAGAAACTTAACAGGAACCCATGGGGGAGGGGAAGGAAAAAAAAAAAAAAGAGGTTAGAATGGGAGAGAGCCAAAGCATAAGAGACTGTTAAAAACTGAGAACAAACTGAGGGTTGATGGGGGGTGGGAGGGAGGAGAGGGTGGGTGATGGGTATTGAGGAGGGCACCTTTTGGGATGAGCACTGGGTGTTGTATGGAAACCAATTTGTCAATAAATTTCAGAAAAAAAAAAAAAAGAAAAAAAAAAGAAACAACAAATCTGATGTGCTAGCTACACATTTTTTAAAATACTCGATAAAGCACATATAAAAAGGTTAAAATAGAGAAGATTTGTCTTTGTACTTCCTAACACCATCTTTGGGAGACAATGGAAGCAACCCTCCCTCCAAGCCACACAACTCCACTGGCACTTTTAATCCAGCCAAGAAACGCGGCCCTCCGTGTCCCACCTGCCATGTTCTCTGTCGCCTACACATGGAGGAGCCAAGCAGAACAGGAGTCAGAAAGGAAGCTCTGAAGCCGCAGCACTCCCACCACCCTCATGAGCCCCTCACCACGCCTGCCAGCTTTATGCCCTGTAGTCACAGAACTGAGAATTTTGGAGTTACAACTGGAAGGTCTTCTTAGAGGACGACTCTTCCAGCCCCTGCTTTTCAGGTGAGGAAACTGGGGCCAGATCGCACAAAGAGGGTTGCCCATAGCTTCCCAACTTATATCCACCCTCCATTTGAACTACAAATCACAGAGTCATGGTAAAAGCTTAACTTCACTTATGCTGACTCTGCTTTGCATGTCTCTCTGCTTTGACACATTTTCTGTAATTCACTAGACCAGTGTTAAAAAATTGCTGTAATAATTTAGTTATTTAAAAAAAATTTTTTAACATGGAACTTATTGTCAAATTCATTTCCATACAACATCCAGTGCTCATCCCAAAAGGTGCCCTCCTCAGTACCCCTCACCCACCCTCCCCTCCTAATTTAAACCCTTATTTTCACTTCATGTACTGCTGAACTTGGGAGGTTTTTTGGTCTGGATTATACACAAAAGTTTGTTTGCTGAAGAAACACGAATCCAGTCCAATTCTCACACTTTCTGGATAAAAAAAATCAAGTCCCGGCTAGAGGAAGTAGCTATCCTAGTCTCTGTCCTCCCAGGGCCTGGGAAGAGCCTTGGGTCCTGGGCCGGTGCTCTCCAGCTCACTGCTCTGTGCAGGCCGCCTGCCCCACACCTGAAAGAATGTGCCGCAGAAGAGGTTTTGGAGACCAGGAGGAGTGCTGCTCCCAGGGCGTGGCACGTGCACACAATGGTGGCAGTCCTGGGGGTTAAGATTCTCTCACTAGTTTGCAAACTGTCCAAGTAAAACCTTTTTAAAAAATTTATGAGGAATATTCTGGGAAGTGGAAGAGCAGGAAGCAGCAGAAACCTGTGCCCACCAAGACAACAATGGCACTGGTGGAATCTGTCTGAGGTGACTATTTTGGAGCTCTGGAGTCTACTGAAGGCTTGTAGCTCACAGAGGAAGGCTTAGGTGGTAAATTTTGGTGAATTTTAGCTCTTGGCACAGTAGCAGCTGCCCAGCCCCCAGCCCTGCACGTGTTTCTGGAGCAGCCTGCACAGTCTGTGGGAGCCAGAGTAGGCAGCAAGGACTCTGTCCTCCAGATACGGGGGATCTGTGCTCTGATCACGGACTGCTGCTTCCCATCTCAGAGGAGCAAAGGGGAAGGTGGACAAACACCTCCCTCCACTGCTGCACCTCCCCTCAGGTGGAAGTGACTTCAAAGGGGATTTAAAGCTCCAGTGCTGGGGGACCTGGGTGGCTCAGTCAGTTGAGTGCCCAACTCTTGATTTTGGCTCAGGTCGTGATCTCACGGTCTGTGAGTCTGAGCCCCATGTCGGCTCTATGCTAGCAGTGCAGAGCCTGCTTGGGATTCTCTCTCTCCCTCTGCCCCTCCCCTGCTCACACTCTCTCTCAAAATAAACAAACATTTTTAATAAATAAAGCAACAGTACTTCTCCTTCCACTCACCCCTCCATTTGTCTTTTTTCCCTTCTGTGAGCCAGACTGACATGTGGGAGCCAGACTGACATTCAAAAGCAACCATATACACAGGGGAAATGAGAAAGTCACCATGCACATCCAGGGAAAGGCACAGGCTTAGAAGACTTGAGAAGACCTTAAGTTCAGAAACCTCAGCTAATTCTTTTTCTTTTTTTCTTTTTGATATTTATTTTTGAGAGAGAGAGAGAGAGAGAGCGCGCGCGCACGCACGCAAACCAGGGTGGAGGGGGTGGGAGGAGGTTTGCAGACAGAGAGGGAGACACAGAATCTGAAGCAGGCTCCAGGATCTGAGCTGTCAGCACAGAGCCTAACGCAGAACCTGAACTCATGAACCATGAGGTCATGAGGTCATGAGCTGAAGGTGAATGCTTAAGTGACTGAGCCACCCAGGCACCCCTAAACCTCAGCTAATTCTTGACACACAGGCTACAACAAAAAACAAAAAACAAAAAGCCCAGCAAACCCCGAGGAAGGGAGAGATTCTGATTTCCAGAGTCACCGCATCATTAGATTCAAATGTCCAGTTTTCAACAAAAAAGCACAAGGCATACAAAAAAACAGGAAAGTGTGGCCCACTCAAATGGAAAAACAAAACAAAAAAACAGAAATTGTCCCTGAAGGGGCACCCGGATGGCTCAGTTGGTTGAGTGTCCAATTCTTGATTTCAACTCAAGTCATGATCTCACTGCTTCATGAGTTTGAGCCCCCCATCGGGGCTCTGTACTGACAGCACGGAGCCTGCTTGAGATTCTCCCTCTTTCTCTGCCCCTCCCCTGCTTGCACTTTCTCAAAATACATTAACTTAAAAAACAAAAAAAAAATTGCTCCTGAAGAAGACTTGGTGGTAGATGTACTAGACAAATACTTTAAAACAACTATCTTAAAGATGCTCAAAGAACTGGGGCACCTGGGTGGCTCAGCTGGTTAAGCATTCGACTTCAGCTCAGATCATGATTTCATGCTTTGTGAGTTTGGGCCCCACACTGAGCTCTGTGCTGAAAGCACACAGCCTGCTTCAGATCCTCTGTCTCCCTCTCTCCCTCTCTCCCTCTCTCTCTCTCTCTCTCTCTCTGTCCCTCTCCAGTTTACTCTCTCAAAAATAAACATTAATAAAAATAGAAATAAATTTTAAAAAGAAGATGCTCAAAGAACTAAAGGAAGATGTAGAGAAGGCCAAGAAAACAATGTAAGGAAAGACGCAAACATCAACAAGGAGAAAATGTAAAAAGAAACCAAAAAAAAAAAAAAAAAAACTGAAGCTGAAAAGTACTATACACTGAAAAATTCACCACTAGACTGAAAAGCAGATTTGCACAGGCAGACAAAAGAATCAGTGGACTTGACAATAGGACAACTGAAATTACCAAGTCTAAGGAACAGAAAGAAAAAATACTGAATAAAAGTGAACACAGTCTAAGGGACCTGTGAAGACATCTTCAAGCAGACCAACAAAAGCACTGTACAAATCCCAGAAAAAGAAGAAAGAAAGGGACAGAGAAAACATTTGAAGAAATAATGGCCTAAAACTCCTTAGGTGAAAGACATGAAACTTAAAAAAAAAGTAGGATGAACTCAAAAGACCCACACAAGACGCTGTAGTCAACTGTCAAAAGCCAAAGACACGGAGAATCTGGAAAGCAGCGAGAGAGAAGCGACTCATCACATACAGGGGATCCTCAAAGAGATTCTCAGATCTCTCGCCAGGAACTCTGGAGACCAGAGGCAGTAGATCCATACATTCAAAGAACTGAAAGAAAAACGCCTGCTAAGACGCCTGAGTGGCTCAGTCAGTTAAGCATCCAACTCGACCTCAGCTCAGGTCTTGATCTAAGTTCAAGCCCTGCACTGGGCTCCACACTGGACATGGAGCCCTACTTTAAAAAAAGAAAAAGAAAAAGAAAAAAACCCTGCAAACAAAAATCCTATATCCAGCAAAACTGTCCTTCAAAACTGAGGAGACATTAGGACATTCCCAGATAAACAAAAGCTGAACAAATTCACTACCACCGGATCTACCCGGCAAGAACTGCTAAAACAAAAGGACACTTGAAAGTAACCTGAAGCCACATGAAGAAATAAAGATCACAGTAAATGTACATACGTGGGCAATTATAAAAGCTAAAATTATTTTAACAAAGATGTGACTCCACTTTTTGTTTTCTACATAAGAGACTAATATATTTCAAAAAAAGGAAAAAATTCAATTTATACACAGTAGTTGACCTCTTTAGTATATATAAACATAGCAATTGGGGCACCAGGGTGGCTTAGTCAGTCGAGCGTCTGACTTTATTTTGGCTCAGGTCATGATCCCAGGGTCATGGGATCAAGTAGCACATTTGGCTCCACACTGGCTGTGGGGCCTGAGTGAGATTCTCTTTCTCTCTGCACCCTCCTACTGGCACATGCTCATGTGCTCTCTCTCTAAAATAAAACAAGAAAAAACAAACAAACAAACAAACAAACAATTATCCCTGCTTTGGGAGAAAGATACAATCTCCTACACTTTGAAATTGTAAGTAAAATTTTTATTTCAACTTTTTGTTATTCAGATAGGAAAAGTTGTTTTTAACTTCTTTGAAACAGAGTAGCGAGATATTTCACCTTTTGGACAAATTTCCTAAGAACAGTGTCACCTTCTACAAAAGTCAGTTAAGTTCCTCTATTTCAACATAATAAAGGCCATATGTGAAAAACTCTTAACTAACATCATATCAAACTGGTAAAAGCCTGAAAGCTCTTCCTCTATGACTAGGAATAAGACAGGCTTCCCACTTGTACAACTTCTATTTAACATCATACTGGATTGCCAGAGCAATCAGGCAAGAAAAAGAAATAAGAGGCATCTAAATTAAAAAGGAGGAAGCAAAAATTATCTCTGTATACAGACATGATTTTATATATAGAAAGCCCTAAAGAGTTCATAAAAAGCCTGTTAGAAATAAATTCAGCAAAATTGCAGAATAAAAAAATCAGTACACAAAATTCATTTGTTTGTATATAATCACAATGGACAATTAGAAAATGAGAAATTTAAAAAAAAAATTCCATTTACGATAGCATCAAAAAGAATTACACAGAAGTAAACTTAACCAAGAATGCAAAAGACTACAAAATTTTGCCAAAAACTTTAAAGACATAAATAAATGGATAGATATCCATATTCATGTATTAACAAAATTTAATACTAAGGTGGCAAACCTCCCCCAAAATGATCTACTTTTTTGGATTTTTGATCTTTAGGGATTCAGTGAAATCCTTATCAGAATCCCAATGGTATTTTTTGCAGAAAGAGAAAAATCCATTCTAAAATTCATATGGAATCTCAAGGGACTCCAAAGAGCCAAAACAATCTTGAAAAAGAAGAACAAAGCTAAAGATTTCACAATTAATTTAAAAAAAAATTTTTTTAATGTTTTATTACATTGTGTGTGCGGGCGCACCAGTGGGGGAGGGGCAAAGAGAAAGGGGGACAGAAGATCTGAAGTGGGCTTCCAGGCTGACAGCAGAGAGCCAGAGGCGGGGCTTGAACTCATAAACCATGACATCAGAACCTGAGCCAAAGTCGGACAATCAACCAACTGAGAGTCACCCCAGGGGGGCCCCTCACAACTGCTAATTTCAAAACTTATTACAAAGCTACAATAATTGAAACAATGTGATACTGGCATAAAGAGACATATACACCAATGAAAGAGAGGAAAGAACCCAGAAATAAACCCTTGCATATATGATGTTATGAGCTGAACTGTACTGCCCCCAATTGATATGTTGAAGTCCTACCCCCCTCATTATCTCAGAATGTAACTGTATTTAGAGATAAAGCCTTAAAAGAGGTAAAGTAAACTGAAATTATACAAATGGGCACTAGTCCAATAGGACTGTTGTCCTTATAGGAAGAGATTAGGACACAGACATGCACAGAAGGACAACTATGTGAAGATACAGCGAGAAAGTGGCCATCCACAAGCTCAAGAGAGAGGCCTCAGAAGAAATCAACCCTATCAACACCTTGATCTCAGACTTCCAGCATCTAGAACTGTGAGAAACTAAATTTCTGTTATTTAAGCCACAGTCTGTGGTACTTTATTATGGCAGCCATAGTAAACTAATACATGGGGTCACATGATTTTTGACAAGGGTGCCAAGACCATTCAATGGGGGACAGCCTTTTGAGCAAACGGTGCTGGGAAAACTATAATCCACATGCAAAAGAATGAAGTTGGACCCTTACCTTATACCATTTACAAAAATAAACTCAAAATGGATCGAAGACCTAAATTTAAGAGCTGAAGCTATAAAACTCTTAGAAGGAACAAAGGAGAAGAAACAAAGGAAAGACATCTTTGTGACATTGGATCTGGCAATGATTTCTTGAGTAGAACTCCAAAAGCACAGGAAACAAAAGAAAAAACAGATAAACAGGACTACATCAAAATGTAAAACTTCTGACTATCAAAGGACACAATCAACAGTGAAAAGGCAACCCATGGAATAGGAGAAAATATTGGCAAGTCATGTATCTGATAAGGAGTTAATACCCAGAACATATAAAGAACTACAACATAACAACAGAAACTCTGTTCAAAAATGGGCAAAGGACCTGAATAGACATTTCTCCAAAGCAGATACACAATACATGAAAAGATACTAAACAACACTGATCATTAGGGAAATGCAAAATCAAAACTACAATGAGATACCATCTCACATTCCTCAAGATGACTACTATAAAAAAGATGGAAAATAATGCATTCTGGCAAGGATGTGGAGAAACCGGAACCCTTGTACACTGTTGGTGGAAATATAAAGGTGCAGCTGCCGTGGAAAACAGTATGGAGGTTCCTCTAAAAATTACAAATAGAATTACCATATGAACCAGCAATTCCATTTCTGGATATATACTCAAAGAATTGAAGGCAGGGGCTCAAACAGATATTTGTACATGAGCATTACACATACAACCCATTCACACCCACGGTGGCATTATTCACAATAGGCTAAAGGTGGAGGCAATCCATGTGTCCATCAATGGATAAATGAATAAACAAAATGTGGTATGTACATACAATGAAACATTACTCAGCCTGAAAAAAGGAAATTCTGAAACATACTAAAACACAGAGGAACCTTGAGGATATTTTGCCAAGTGAAATAAGCCAGTTATAAAAAGATTAATACTATGTAAGTCCACTTATGTCAAGTAGTAAAGTAGTCAAATTCACAGAGACAGAAAGTGGAACAGTAGTTACCAGGGTGTGGGAAGCAGAAATGGGGATTTGTTGTTTAATGGGTGCAAGGTGTCAGTTTTACAAAATGAAAAGAGTTCTGGTTGCATGATAACGTAAACGTACTTAACAACGCTATACACTTAAAAATGGTTACGATGCACACACAAAAAATGCTTAAGATGTGGGACTCATCAAAATAAAAAGCTTCTGCACAGCAAAGGAAACAATCAGCAAAAGTAAAAGGCACCTGACGGAATGGGAAAATATATTTGCAAACAACATATGAACTAAAGGGTTAGTATCCAAAATCTGTAAAGAACTTATCAAACTCAACATCTAAGTAACAAATAATTCAGTGAAGAAATGGGCAAAACACATGAATAGACACTTCTCTAAAGAAGACATCCAGATGGCCAACTGACACATGAAAAGATGCTCAACATCACTCATCATCAGGGAAATACAAATCAAAACCACAATGAGATACCACCTCACGCGTATCAAAATGGCTAACATTAACAACTCAGGCAACAACAGATGTTGGCGAGGATGCAGAGAAAGAGGATCTCTTTTGCACTGTTGATGGGAATGCAAACTGGTGCAGCCACCCTGGAACATAGTATGGAAGTTCCTCAAAAAATTAAAAATAGAACTACCCTATGGCCCAGCAATTGCACTAGGTATTTATCCAAGGGATACAGGTGTGCTGTTTTGAAAGGACACATGCACCCCCATGTTTATAGCAGCACTATCAACAATAGCCAAAGTATGGAAAGAGCCAAATGTCCATCAATGGATAAAGAAGATGTGGTGTATATATATACAATGGAGTATTACTTGACAATCAAAAAGAATGAAATCTTGCCATTCGCAACTACATGGATGGACTAGAGAGTATTACGCTAAATGAAATTAGTCAGAGAAAGGCAAATATCATATGACTTCACTCATATGAGGACTTTATGATACAAAACAGATGAACATAAGGGAAGGGAAGCAAAAATAATATAAAAACAGGAAGGAGGACAAAAACATAAGACTCTTAAATATGGAGAACAAACAGAGGGTTGCTGGAGGGGTTGTGGGAGGGGGGATGGGCTAAATGGGTAAGAGGCATTAAAGAATCTGCTCCTGGGGCACCTGGGTGGCGCAGTCGGTTAAGCATCCGACTTCAGCCAGGTCGCGATCTCGTAGTCCGTGAGTTCGAGCCCCGCGTCAGGCTCTGGGCTGATGGCTCCGAGCCTGGAGCCTGTTTCCGATTCTGTGTCTCCCTCTCTCTCTGCCCCTTGCCTGTTCATGCTCTGTCTCTCTCTGTCCCAAAAATAAATAAACGTTGAAAAAAAAAAAAAAAAAGAATCTGCTCCTGAAATCATATGCTAACTAACTTGGATGTAAATTTTAAAAATAAATAAAAGTAGTTTAAAGTTCAGTTAAAAGAAAAAAAGGCAGTTGAGTAAATCTGATTTAATATTTTAGATCTCTCTAAGAAAACATGGCAGGTTTAATCCCTAAGGATTGCAGATAGCTAGGTAAAATAATGATAGCTAATACTCACTGAGTGCTTACTGAATACCAGACATTGGACCGATACTGGATTATCTCACTTAATCCACACAATGATAAAATGAAGTAAGGATCATCGGGAAACCCATTTTTTGGACAAAGAAACTGAGGCTAAAGGAGTTCTGAGAAATTTCTGGAAAAGGAAAGTCTACACAGACAGGAAGCAGACTGGTGGCTGTCTGGACTGGGAATAGGAACAGGGAATGACCACAAATGGGCAAGAAGTTTCTTTTGGGGATATAACAAATGTTCTAAAATTAGACTGTGATGAAAGCTGCATAACTCCATAAATTTACTAAAATTCATTGAACTGTACACTTAAATTGAGTAAATCTTATGGTATACAAACGATACCTCAATAAAGCTGTAGAAAAACAATGTTTAAGGGGCGCCTGGGTGGCGCAGTCGGTTAAGCGTCCGACTTCAGCCAGGTCACGATCTCGCGGTCCGTGAGTTTGAGCCCTGCGTCAGGCTCTGGGCTAATGGCTCAGAGCCTGGAGCCTGCTTCCGATTCTGTGTCTCCCTCTCTCTCTGCCCCTCCCCCGTTCATGCTCTGTCTCTCTCTGTCCCAAAAATAAATAAACGTTGAAAAAAAAAATTAAAAAAAAAAACAATGTTTAAGATGTTAAATTTTACATTACCTTTTTACCACAATGAAAAAAATGTTTTAATATTTTTTAAAAGTCAGGTAAGTTCCTTGTAATAAGGTTTCTAACAAATTACAAATAATATATATTTTTTTTTTTAATTTTTTTTTTCCACTTTTTTAAATTTATTTTTTTGGGACAGAGAGAGACAGAGCATGAACGGGGGAGGGGCAGAGAGAGAGGGAGACACAGAATTGGAAACAGGCTCCAGGCTCCGAGCCATCAGCCCAGAGCCTGACGCGGGGCTCGAACTCAGGGACCGCGAGATCGTGACCTGGCTGAAGTCGGACGCTTAACCGACTGCGCCACCCAGGCGCCCCTACAAATAATATATTTTTACATATTATCTTCCTAATCATTTTATGCTCTGTTGTTAAGACGTGTTTCCCCCTGGGATTTTTGTTAGAAGTCTGAAGGTCTGAAGTCTGTACTGGCTTGACTGAGCTCGGGTCTCAGAGATGTACATACGTGCTGTAGAAATCATTAGCTGTTAGTATTTTCTGGTCTATCACCGGCCACATATCTAAGCAGTCATCCTTGCAATAAACCAATAGTACTCGTGACTTTTTAGTACACAAGTGACCTGTTAACTTTGGATGTATTTTCAATTAGACTACCAACATTTTTTTTTTTTAATTTACATCCAAATTAGTTAGCATATAGTGCAACAATGATTTCAGGAGTAGATTCCTTAGTGCCCCTTCCCCATTTAGCCCATCTCCCCTCCCACAACCCCTCCAGTAACCCTCAGTTTGTTCTCCATATTTATGAGTCTCTTCTGTTTTGTCCCCCTCCCTGTTTTTATATTATTTTGGTTTCCCTTCCCTTATGTTCATCTGTTGTGTCCCTTAAAGTCCTCATGTGAGTAAAGTCATATGATTTTTGTCTTTCTCTAATTTCACTTAGCATAATACACCCTCCAGTTCCATCCACGTAGTTGCAAATGGCAAGATTTCATTCTTTTTGATTGCCGAGTAATACTCCATTGTATATACATACCACATCTTCTTTATCCACTCATCCATCGATGGACATTTGGGCTCTTTCCATACTTTGGCTACTGTTGATGGTGCTGCTATAAACATGGGGGTGAAGGTGTCCCTTTGAAACAGCACACCTATATCCCTTGGATAAATGCCTCGTAGTGCAATTGCTGGGTCACAGGGTGGTTCTATTTTTAGTTTTTGAGGAACCTCCATACTGTTTTCCAGAGTGGCTGCACCAGCTTGCATTCCCATAGACTACCAACATTCTCTATATCAGCTATTCAGAAATTAGTACTAGCAAGGACTGGTAAAACTTTAACCAAATCGAAAAATGTATGGATAGGATCTGCAATGGAGCGGCACCTGGCTGGCTCAGTCTGAGGAGAGTGCAATTCTCGATCTCAGGGTCTTGAGTCTGAGTACACATTGGATGTAAAGATTACTTACAAATATATAAATAAATAAACTTAAATTGCTCAGCTGCTTTTCCCTACACCAACTCTTAACAGGTGAAAAATATATATAATAGAAGGGGGAAGGACACTCAATAGCAACAACAACCAAAAAAAAATCTGGAAATAAACTCAACAAGACATGTGAAAAACCTACATGAAGGAAATTTTACTGAGAAGCCTGGGGAGGAAAAAAAAAAAGATGTACACACACACACACACACACACACACACACACACACACACATGCGTGTGTGTGTGTGTAATATATACGAATAAATGCAGAGAAGAGCAACCTCATAAAGATATTAATTCTATCTCATCAACCTGTAAGGTGTATGAGCTCACAAAATTCCCAACACTATTCTGCAGAACTTGACAAAAAGATTCTAAGTTCATTGAGAAATACTCATTTGAGAATAGCCTTGGAAAACTTGAAAAAGAAAAGTTATCACCAGGAATTAGTCTTAGCAGATAGAAAAACTACAATAGATACAATACTTAAAATACTGTGGACCTGTCACAGGCAGATACATGGTGGAAGAGAACAGGAAATTCTGAAAAGACCTAAAGTACATACAAGAATTCAGTATAAGAGTGTTTCCAACAAGTAGAGAACATATGGAGAAAAAGTTAAAGTACAAGCTTCCCCTTACCTATCATATACTTAAATATATGTCATATAAAGACTTAAGTGAAAATCAACCAGTACACGTACTAGCAGAACATATGTAACTGCTCACAATTTTACATGGGTGACAAAGCTTTTCTGGGTGCATAGCAAAGCCAGGTAAAAGGAAGGATGGGATGGACCTTACACATTTATATATAAAATCTGAAGTGTGCATTAAAAACATAATAAACAAAAACAATGAACTGAAAAAAAATTTGTATCATAGAAGATAAAGGAGCAATATCATTAATGTGTGAATAAGTCTTATAAAGTAGTAAGAAGAAAGGTAAAGGCACACATCAGAGATATTGCAGGTTCAGATCCAGACCAAAACAATAGAGTGGGTCAAAATGAATTTTTTGGTTTCCCAGTGCATATAAAAGTTATGTTTATACTACACTGTAGTCTACTAAGTGTGCAGTAGCATTAGATCTTTAAAAAGTTCATAGCTTAATTTAAAAGCACTTTATTGGGGCGCCTGGGTGGCTCAGTCAGTGAAGCATTCGACTTCAGCTCAGGTCACGATCTCACAGTTCGTGAGTTCAAGCCCCACATCGGGCTCTGTGCTGACAGCTCAGAGCCTGGAGCCTGCTTCAGATTCTGTGTCTCCCTCTCTCTCTGTCCCACCCCTGTTCATACTGTGTCTCACTCTGCCTCTCAAAAAATGAATAAATGTTAAAAAAAAAATTTTTTTTAAAGCACTTTATTGCTAAAATAATGCTAACCATCATCTAAGCTTTCAGTGAGTTGTAATCTTTTTGCTGGTGGATGGTCCTGCCTCCACACTGATGGCTGCTGACTTGATCAGGGTGGTGGTCACCGATGGCTGGGCGGCTGTGGCAATTTCTTAACCAAGACAACAATGAAGTTTGCCGCACTGACTGGTTCTTCCTTTCAAGAACGATTTCTCTGTAGTGTGTAATGCTACTCGAGAACATTTGACCCACAATAGGACTTCTTTCAAAACTGGAGTCAATCTTCTCAAGTCTCGCTGTTTTATCAACTAAGTGTACATGATACTCTAAATCCTTTGTTGTCATTTCAACAATCTTCACAGCATCTTCACCAGTATATTCCAGCTCAAGAAACTTTTCTTTGCTCATCCATTAGAAGCAACTCCTCATCCATTCAAGCTTGATCATGAGATCACAGCACTTCAGTCCCATCTTCAGGCTCCACTTCCAGTTCTCTTGCTGTTTTCACCACACCTGTGGTTACTTCCTCCACTAAAGTCTTGAACCCCTCAAAGTCATCTGTGAGGGCTGGAATCCACTTCTTCCAAACTCCCATGAATGTTGACATTTTGACTTCTTCCCATGAATCATGACTGTTCTTAATGGCATCTAGGATGGTGAACCCTTTCCAGAAGGTTTTCAATTTACTCCGCCCAGATCCATTAGAGGAATCACTATCTATGCAGCTATAGCCTTAGAAATATCTTTCTTAAAGGGGCGCCTGGGTGGCTCAGTCGGTTGAGTGTCCGACTTTGGCTCAGGTCATAAGCTCACAGTTGGTGGGTCTGAGGACTGCATTGGGCTCTGTGCTGACAGCTCAGAGCCAGGAGCCTGCTTCAGCTTCTGTGTCTCCCTCTCTCTCTACCCCTCCCCTGCTCATGCTTGTCTCTTTCTCTCTCAAAAATTAAAAAAAAAACCATTTAAAAAATTAAAAAATAAAAACAGGAGGGGCACCTGGGTAGCTCAGTCAGTTAAGCATCCAACTTCAGCTCAGGTCACGATCTCACGGTTCATGGGTTTCAGCCCCACATCAGGCTCTATGAGGACAGCTCAGAGCCTGGAGCCTGCTTCGGATTCTGTGTCTCCCTCTCTCTCTGCCCTTCCCCTGCTCATGTTCTCTTTCAAAAATAAGAAAACACTTAAAAAAAATTAAAAAAAAAAAAAAAGAAATGGATTTCTTAAAGAATAAGCTTGAAAGCCACAATTACTCCTTGATCCATGGGCTGCAGAACAGATGTTGTGTTAGCACGAATACAACATTTATCTTGTACATTTCCATCAGTGCTCTTAGGTGACCATGTGCATTGTCAATGAGCAGTAATATCTTGAAAGGAATCTTTTTTTTTTTTTTTTTTTTTGAGCAGTAGGTTTCAACAGGAGCCTTAAAATACAGTAAACTACATTGTAAATACATGTGCTGCCATCCAGGCTTTGTTGTTCCATTTATACAGCACGGGCAGAGTATGTTTAGCATAATTCTTAAAGGCCCTAGGATTTTCAGAATGGTAAATGAGCACTGGCTTCAACTTATAGTCACCAGCTGCATTAGCCTGTAACAAGAGAGTCAGCCTGTTCTTTGACGCTTTGAGGTCAGACATTGACTTCTCCTCTCTAGCTGTCAAAGTCCTAGATGGCATCTTCTTCCATCAGAAGGCTAAGTTTTGTCTCCATTGAAAATCCGTTGTTTAGTGTGGCTGCCTTCACGAATTATGTTAACCAAACTTTCTGGATCACTTGTTGCAGATGCTACATCAGCACTTGCTGCTTCACCTTATATTTTTATGTTAGGGACATGACTTCTTTCTTTAAACCTCATGAACGAGCCTGTGTTAGTTTCAAACTTTACTTCTTCACCTCTCTCAGCCTTCACAGAATTGAAGAGAGTAAGGACTTTGCTCTGGACTAGGCTTTGGCTGAAGGGAATGTTGTGGCTGGTTTGATCTTCTATCCAGACCACTCAAACTTTCTCCACATCAGCAATGGCTGATGTGGTTCTGTTATTAATCACGTGTTCACTGGAGGAGCACTTTTAATTTGCTTCAAGAACTTGTCTTTTCCATTCACCACTTGGCTACCTGGCTAACTGGAGCAAGGGGCCTACCTTTTAACTTTTCAGTCCGTCTTGGCTTTCAACATGCCTTCCTCCCTAGGCTTAATCATTTCTAGCTTTTGATTTAAAATGAGAGACATGTGGCTCTTCCTTTCACTTGAAAACTTAGATGTTATTTTAAGGTTATTAATTGGCCTAATATCAATATTGTTGTGTCGCAAGGAACAGGGAGACCCAAGGAAAGAAAGACAGGGGAACAGCCAGTTAGTAGAGCAATAAGAACACACCCAGCATTTACTGATTAAGTTCAGTCTCATATGGAGTTTGTAGTACGCAAAACAATTACAATAGTAACATCAAAAATCACTGATCACAGATCAGTGGAGTGCCTGGCTGACTCAGTTGGTGGAGCACGGGACTCTTGGTCTTGGGGTGGTGGGTTCTAGCCCCCCATGTTGGGTTATCGAGATTCTTAAAAACAAAATCTTAAAAAAAAACACAATAAAGCAAAGCACAATGCAAGGCATGCCTAGGGGCGCCTGGGTGGCTCAGTTGGTTGGGCTTCCAATTCTTGGTTTCGGCTCAGATCATGATCTCTTGGTTTGTGGGTTCAAGCCCTGCATCCGGCTCTGCACTGTCAATGCATAGCCTGCTTGGGATTCTGTCTCTCTCACTCTCTCTCTGTCCCTCCCCCATTCTCACTCTGTGTCTCTCTCAAAATAAATACATAAGCGTTTTTAAAAAAAAGTCTTAAAGAGAAAACAAAACAAGGTATGCCTATATAGAATAGAAAAATAGGGGCACCTGGATGGCTCAGTAGGTTAAGTGGCCGACTTCAGCTCAGGTCATGATCTCACACTTCATGAGTTTGAGCCCCATGTCAGGCTCTGTGCTGACAGCTCAGAGCCTGGAGCTTGCTTTGGATTCTGTGTCTCCCTCTCTCTCTGCCCCTCCCCTGCTCGCACACTCTCTCCCTCTCTCAAAAATAAATAAATATTAAAAAAAATTTTTAATTAAAAAAAAATAGAAAAATGGCAAAGGACATTGACAATTTCTAAAAGAAGGTATACAACAAACACACTGACAACTGTGAAACCTTACTATTAATGAAATAACTGAAAATTAAAATTAAATACCCTTTTCAACTACCAGACCGCCAGAACTGAAAAGTAACAGCAGGAGTAGGCATGTATATCATCAGAGTTAGGGGTGCACATGAAAACAAGTACATCCCATCTGCCCACTAATTCCTACAGAAACAATCCCATATGTGCCCAAGAATGCAGACAGGCATTATATTCACAATGCCGAAAACTGAAATAACCTAATGTTCTCTGAGACAAGACTAATTAAATTCTAGTGCAATGTGATGATTACAGGACGTTAAAAATACTACTGTTCTACTTTCATCAATACAGAAACAAATCTACAATACATGAAGTGAAAAAAGCAGACTACATAAGCAGTTTGGGTGGTGTATGATCCTACTGTGGTTTTATACAGTATACACAGTTGACATTTAAAACAGTGAGGGGGGTACTGGGTAGGGGCACTGACTCCCATGCAGTCAAAAATCCACTATAATTTCTGACTTTCCAAAAACTTAACTACTAATAGCCTACTGTTGACCAGAGCCTCACTGATAATAGTCAATTAACACACATTTTGTACGTTATATGTATTATACACTGTACTCTTACAATGAAACTAGAGAAAAGGAAGTGTTAAAGAAATCACAAGGAAGGGGCATCTGGGTGACTTAGTTGGTTGAGTATTGGACTCTTGGTTTCAGCTCAGGTCATGATCTCACAGTTCGGGAGTTCAAACCCCAAGCCAGGCTCTGAGCTGACAGCATGGAGACTGCTTGTGATCCCTTCTCTCCCTTACTCTCTGCCAGTCCCTTGCACGCAAGCATGCGCTCTCTCAAAATAAATAAACTTTAAAAAAATCATAAGGAAAATACATTTATAGTACCGTACTATTAAAAAAATGCACATAAGTGGACCCACACAGTTCAAACCCATGTTGTTAAAAGGTCAATCATATCATATATGTATATATATATATATATATACACACGCACATATACATATTCATATAATTTAACATATATATTTATATAATTATATATAGTATATAAACATACATACACATTTAAATATAAGTATATAAATTATATATAAATATGTATAAGTTATAAAATATATATGCAAAACTTTCTGAGAAGGATTTTTAAGCTTATCTTTTACTTTTTACATTTTCAAACTTTTCTATCATTAATTTTGCTGCTTTTACAGAGGAAAAAATACTAAATTAGAAGAAGAACACAGTTCCAGGTGGTTTCTTTACCTCCCTATCAAACCAATCCTGTTCATATGTGCATAAAAATACTATCCTCCTACCTGTCTGAGCAACTCCAGTTTCTTCAGTTCCTCATTATAGGCTTCTGGGTTCTCCCCATAATTCTTCAGGACAAACTAGAGAGAGACACATAGAGACACACACACACATAGAGAGAGAGAGAGAGAAAGAGAGAGAGAGATGTAAGCCAGGAATACAAAACACTCCCCGGCTCCCACTCCTGCCCAGAGTCCTTGGAAGTCACAAGTCAGGGCTCAGGATTGGGTCCAGACCCACAAGCATGAGCTTACCTCCTGGTCCACCAGGAACTCTACCTCAGTAACAGGGCAGCACTAAAAGCTGACCATGAGAGCCTCCACCTTTGAGCAAAATGGAAAGACTGGATGACCCTGTGTGAACACCCTGGCTGGTCTTTGTCATGCTACTGCCCTCTTTGTAAAGTCCAGGACTCTGGCAGGTCAGGAATTGGGGAACTTAGCTGGCTGAAATAGGATCCTACTGAGCATCCCAAAACAGGCCACAAATTCAAGCCTCCTTCAAGGAC
This sequence comes from Prionailurus bengalensis, assembly GCF_016509475.1. NCBI lineage: Eukaryota > Metazoa > Chordata > Mammalia > Carnivora > Felidae > Prionailurus > Prionailurus bengalensis. The sequence goes on along the minus strand of NC_057348.1, from coordinate 16,984,260 downwards.
TGGACCCTGCTGTGTTCTGAGATCACAACCATAATCCCGACCCAACAACCAACACAGACAAGAGATACCAAGTAAGAGTGGGAGTGCAAAGGCTTCTTCACCAGCCAGCCCTTCTCACTAGGAAAAAGCACCACAGAATAAAGGATTTACTTGAGGACAGGCCCACAGGTGTGTGATGGGAATGATTCAGACAGGAGACGGGAAAGTCACTGCCCGCATCAGAGAGGGGACTGGCATGCCTGCCCACAACAGCACTCTTCACCTCAGGAGCTGAGTCTCTAGGACAATGAGCACACTCATCGGTCTGGAGGCAGAGCCTGGGCCAAAAGACCCCTTGTTTACCTAAGATCGACAGGCTAAGGCAGCTGAACTACTGCCATTGCAGTTCCCGCTGCCTGAGTTAGCAATCTGGGTGGGGGGAGGGGGGCAGATGCATCCATTCCACAAACACTGAGCACTGATGCCCACCTCACAGGTTCCCTGAGGTTCAAAGACTGAAAAGAGGTGGCCTCTCTGTCCAGCAGCACACTCGCACGATGTCTGTGGCCCACTCACCTGTTGTGAGGTCCCTTCCCAGGACCTATGCCTCATGGCTAGGGAATTGGCCACATGGAAACCTGGAAGGCTGTGGAACAGCTCCTATCTGCCCTGGCAGGGAAAGGGAGAGGTGGGACAGACAGAAGGGAGGCTACTGCTGAATTTGTTTCAGCATCACCCAGTCACGTTCCCAAAACCTCTGACCCTGACCACTCTTCTGTTGGCTTTACCTCCTGAAAGTCCCATGTGCCCATGAGCTCTCCTTTCTATCCTCTTGCAACCCCTTCAAAGCTATCGCTTACTTAGAGGCCAGAATGATCTTTCTAGCACAACTCCAATGTCACTCCTAACTTCAGAGCCTTCTGAAACACACACGCACCTGGGGAAAAAAATAAACCAAAATATGCTTTTCTTAGGATAGTGAGATTATGAGAAATGAGTTGCAATCTAAAGAGAAAAATTGTAATCTAAAAAGAATGTGCAACAGTAGCTCCCCAAAGCCTCCAAGTCCAAATCTAATCTCCTAGGCAGAGAGTTCAGGGCTCTTCACAACCTGCTCCCAACAGCCTTCAAAGACTGTCCTCTAGCATGTTCCAGGGACACCCAGCCAACAGTCCTATGGAATTGCTCTCAGGTCTCAATACCTGTCCCCATGTTGTCACCTCTTCTCTATTAAGACTCAGATGAAATGTCACTTCCTTGAACTTCAGCTGCTGCTCTCTCTACATTCCAAACATGCCTGCACCAGACTGTGCCTTGGGGCAGGGTCATGCCAGTGACACCCCTCCAATCCACACCAAACAATGAGTGCGTCAGGAACAGCAGGGCCCTCATTAGTATGTGTTAGATCCTCAGCAAATGGCTGCCTTTACAGGAAATGCAGAGGAGGGATGAACAAATTGAAAATACTAAAAGGAGACACTCCGAAAAATTCAGAAGATGGGACATTCTGCCCAACAGGGCCTTCTGTAAGTCCTTTGACAATATGATAAAAGCCATGAAAGAAATCTTCCTAGAAATACTCAACTATGCACAAACGCAAAAATGTGCAAACAATGTTAGGAGTTCGCAGACACTCTTAAGCCCGTTTATGGGCTCCTGGTTTGCAATCCTCGCTTGGATCTACCCAAACCTCTTCTTCTCAACCAGCCCTCCAAACACCATAAATATAGAGTGTGGCCTGGGCTGTAAGGTAGAACTTGACTAAAATGGGAATGTATTCCTTGATTAATTCCCTTTTGGTAAGAGGTTTTAGAGTAACAGTACACACAGCCTGGAGGCCCCATGGGATAGAGGGATACTGGAGTCTTAGAAACAAGGCTTCTCCTGGCGTCGCTAAAAACACCTGTCCTTGCTGTTCACACATGGTGAAGGAGAGAGAAAGGCTGCCCCAACCCCAGCAAACTGTCCCTAAGAGGTCACTTTCTACCTGTCTCATTCCTCCTCTAAGATCAGCAGCAGCAAAAACTGACTGAGCTCCTGCCACAGACCAGGCTCTGTGGTGAGCACCTAAAAAGTTCCTCAAACCCTGTAACAACCCAAAGCAGTAGATACTATTATCATCACCATTTTACAGATGAGGAAATGAACAAACTGAGGCAAAGAGGTCAGGGCATCTGCCGAGTTCACAGCACTAATAACTGATAGAACAGTAACTAAAACCCAAACATTTGGGTTTCAGACCCCAGGTTCTTAATCGCACATTAGACCAATTCATTCCCTCTATTTTTAATACAGTTCTCATAAATAATTCTGGGGAAAGAGTTAGAGAAAATGAATCTCTAGCCACATAGTGAATCTCATAGCCACAACAGAGCAGCCAGGTTATTTTTTAAACTCTGATGGAGTCCTCTTTGACTGCAGATCACTCCCCCACCAAAGAGAGGAAAAAGGCTGGCTGAAGGTTCTAGAGTAAAAAACAGAGACCATCTTGCAGTCTGTGTTCTACAGAGCTCAGAACAAAGTCTGGTCAGGATGTGAAGCTCCCGACAATCTGAGACCTAGCAGCAGGTCTAGCAGCAGGTCACTGCCACCATAGAAGGCAATGACAGGACCCCAATGCACCCACACAACCAACAGGTAGTTAGGGTCAACAGGACCCAGAGAACCTCCAGAGCCCGGCCGGACTTTGAAGAAGTTGGGGATCCTTTTCTGAGGAAACAATAAGACCTATGGACATGTCTATGTTAATTGAGAGCATGTCTAAGGATCAGAGCCACTGCGGGGGGGGGGGGGGGGGGGGGGCGTGGAGAAGAGAGGAAGGAGTTACAAGTGCAAACAATAAGAATACAAAGGCCATTTCCAGAGAAAAATCAATATAGTATGCCAAGACCTCTCATAGGAACCCACATGCATTAATTCTTGTTCTCACAGGCTTAAGAGGTATATTATTTCCATGTTATAGGTGAGAAAAATGAGGACCAGATTAGTTATATAATCATTTGTAGCAGCTGAAGGTCACCTAGCAATTAAGTGGAAGGGATGGGACCTAAACCAAGGTCGGTCTGATTCCAATGTCTAGGCTATTTCCATGATACTACTCGGCTCTTTTACTGAGCAACAAATGGCACAGAATTTTGTAGGCAGATAAGATCACATTCATCACGGATGAGAAACATTCATCCTAGGTCCTGCCATTCTTTTGCAGATTGGAAAAATGGAAACTAGAGATCAGCAATGGCTGTGCTAGAACTCCAAGCCAGGTTTCCTGACTCCTGACCCAGGGATATTCCTTTTGTGTCACTTTCTCTTGTATTAATTAGCATGTTCTCATTCTTCTGTGCATGCTTCCCACCCCCCCCCCCCCAGATGCTGGCGGTGTTTAGCTTTTGCTCTTAATTTGATAGAACATCTTGGAATTTCACGGAACTAATTAAAGCAATAATCCAAGAAGAAAAGAGAATAAAAGGCATCACAGGTGTAAACATTACCTTCGTTCACTGTACATATATTTCTCTTTTCTCCACTTGCAGGATTTACTCAAATATGGGGAAATGGGGGATTCCTTGGGCTGGTCCATGGAAATACACACAAAACTAAGTCCCACATATAGGATTATTAATAAATACAATACGATATATGTTTTGCTACTGAATTTCACATGAGATTAATTTTATTCAGAGAAAGGAGTTGGATTGCCCCTTGGTGTCAGCAAACCTAAAACCAAATAACAAGCCAACAGTACTGAGGATGAGAACAGAGTTTCATCCTCGCCTAGTCTAACCTCTGTCTCTACACTCAAGGAATCTCTCCCACATCTCTTCTAAACAACACCAGCAAGGACAACTCAAGTTACATCTCCTGGCAGGTGCCAGAACTAGACTAGGTCATTCATCCAACACTTATGAAGCATTCTCCACACATAAGTATTTATTACTTCCCGAGGAAAGGAAAGAATCTCAAGTGAAATGGATACAGGCTTTTGGTGTAGGAGATTAAAATCAGAGAAGAATGAACTGAACAGTGCACGTCATCTGTTCCTGGAGCCATTCTGCTGTAAAACACAGTGGGCAGACAGGCTCGGTAACTCCAGATCTGTGATAAGAGAAAAGACAGGTCATCACCACAGGTAATTGGCAATGTCCCATGCTCCTCACTGTTGAGAAGGCAGGGCCCCCTTTTAGGCCTCTGGCCATTTGATTTCCTTTTCTATGTAGCAAGTGTTTCAAAGGAGTCAACTATCCCATGAGAAATCGCAGCGGGGAGGATTCCACAAACCTGAAAAGGAGGCTTTACCTACACGTGAATAAGATCAACAGTAAGAAGAGGTAATAAGAGTGTGCATTGTGGTGCAGGTCAACTGAGTGTTAACAGCGGTAGGCCTGGTCTGAATTTAGGAGTGTGGTACAACAGCCAGGCAGCTAAAGGGGCCCTGAGGAGGTATGGTTCAACCTGAGTGATGAACAGGAAGAAAGGAATTCCAGTAAGGACCAGAGCAAGAACAATGACCAGATGTGGAAGGAAAAGAGACTGAAAGTTCCTATAGGAGAGGCCTGGGGGAATGAATTAGAGAAGGAGGCTGAAGCCAAGTGGTGGCAGGCCTTGAATAGTAGGCAGATTCTCTGGAGGAACCTGGTGGAAAAGTGGAGATTCAGAAATCAATCCAGCTAAGGGTGGGGAAGAGAGAGGCCAAGAAGTCACTGAGTTGGCAGGGTGGCTACTACATGATACATCTGCCCTTGAGGATAGATAACCATGTGGACCCTAGAAGGTAAGCTCCATGAAGGCAGGAATTTTTATCATAACATATAGCCCTGAATTCCCAGGGCTGGCACATATAGTCACTCAATAACTATTTGTTCAATGAATGAATCAGAGATGGATGTTAACACCTAAGTCCAAGTGAGCTTGACTTAAGCTCTAATGCAGTTGATTAAAGGCAGGTATTTGAGACAAGAGGAAACAACTTCAAACACCAACACCTGTCACCAAAATCACTCAGTGATGAAAAGTATCGGTCAGCCTTCATCAGTTGCCAATGAGTCAGCACTCTGGGCTCCAAAGCACAGGAAACAAAGTGAAAAGACAGCAGCATTTTCCCACTAAAAAATTATGTGGGTCCAGGTATCCCAACCTAAAGCTTGGCACTGCAGCTCAAAACCAGCTTGCTGTTCTCTTGGCTCTTATTTCACATTATTCCATAATTGAAGGCATGTCCATCAGGAGCGAAAACTAATACTAACCACTATGAAAGGTCTTTTCAACAGCCCAGGCCTCACAAAGAAACAAGCCCTTTAGCTATCTAGAAAATTCCTATTCATCTTTCAAAACCCACCAAGCCTTCTCTGATGGCCCCTCCTTAGGCTGGTACTTCTGTATAGTGCACATACACTTCCACTAATATTACCATTTAATTTTAAGTTTCCTCTACTAAACTGAATTCTTTAAAAAAGAAAGAAAAAAAGAAAGAAAGAACAGTCTCTTATTCATCTGTATTTCCAAGGCTCAGCATAGTGCTCAACAGGTTGACCTCAACAGAACCATTTTTACCCTAGTATTCTACATTAAATTCTACCTCTCAGCTCCAAGTCATTGGTGAAGGTTCCCACAGCTGAGAGAAAGGGTAGAAGAAGACAAGGGTACGAGTGGCAGAGGCAGAGCAGGGGCTCTAGGGCTGAGGAGAGGAGTCCAGGTCAGGAAGAGTTCCCAGGCTGCAGTGGCTTCTGCAGTCTTCTCTGCAGGAAGAGATCCAGGGTACTCCGAGGGAGCTGGCCCTTCTCGAGCCCAGCCTACCCACAGGCTGCTATTCCTTTTCAGTGGGTTCACGCAATACAAGCCCCAATCTTAACCTATCAAATAAACTGGTGGTATCTTCCCCAATCCCAAAGAGGAAACAAAAAGAGGTGATGTCTGCAAAACGAAGTTTCTTCTGCATCTGATACCACCTCAGGCTAAATGGTAATGAGCAACTACTCCAGCAAAGTCATTACTCACATAAAACCTTGTTGGTTAGGCAAGAGTGATCAGAATATCAAAGGATAAGTTAAAAACAAAACGTCTCCTAGGATTTTCTGGGCTAGGATTTTATCCACTGGATTTCCATAAATGTGTGGTCACCATGTCTAAATTCCCTTTCGACTGTCATTCAATCATTTGAGAAATGTTTTCCTGAATGCCAACTATGTAGAGGGGGCCCTGCTAGGCTACGAGCAGCATGCAGATGCCTCCCAGGTCACTTAGAATTGAATAGAGGAATTAAAACATAGCACACATACTAACACCAGGAAAAGAATGGAAAGAGGGATTCAAAGAAGGGAAAGATTAATCCAGATGAACGGATTCAAGAAGCCTTTTGGAAGAGACAGAACTTAAACTGGACCTTGAAAGATGGACAGAATATACAGACATTAAAGAAGGATCCCATTCCCATCCCACAAGGCAAAGATGAGAGTTCTTCTGGGTGGGAGAAAATCCACAACCAAAGGCAGAGAAGAGCAAATATACAGAGAATGTTAAGGGAACAGCAAATGGCTGAATGTGAACAGAATCTGTAACAAATACATAGATCAAGCACACACTGGACCCTCAAAAAATACTGAAAGAACTGGGGTTGGTCAGGCAGACCTCTAAATGGGTTGGGACTGAACTAGAAAACAAAGGAGTTTTGTTGTTTTAGAAAAAGTCATCTAATTGTGCTTGTATGAAAGAGCAGATAGAAGACCAGAGTCTGAGGAAAAGGTAACAAAACTCTTAACTTTTAGATTAATCTAATTTCCTGTCTTTACAAATGAGGAAACAGACACCCAAAGAGATTTAATGACAGAATCAAAGGAATACAAATTGTGAGTGTCTGAACTAAGGCAGGGGCAGTATAAAGAGGAGGGAGATAGTTTACTGGGGTAACTACTTCCAAACCTACTGTCTTTCTTCTATCCCTCTTCTTCAGCACCCTGCTGGGTGGTGCACTGCCTAGATTACCTGGGACTTACTTTGGTAGCTGCTCTACTGAAAACACAAGGATGCCAACCTGCAACAACCTGGCTCCTTTTCTCTTCTGCTCTGACCCACTGCAACTAGGTGGCCCTCCCCACGGGAGATGTCTCAGAGGGCACCCGATGCTCATTCAACACACCTGGCCCCTCTCTGTACCAGCCCCACCCGATCTCGCCACAGAGGTCTCTTCCTCCATCACCACCAAACCTGCCTGTCTTCCCCGTCCAACTGACGGTTCAACACAACGACTGCAAATGTTTCTTCAGGAGCTACAACTGGTATCCCCTTCGGGCAGTTAAGAAAAGCAATAACCCTCCCCCAAAATGACAAGGACCTGTATCTTTCGGCCCAAGGGGGCTCCTGAATATGGTTCTTATTCTCAAGAGACCGGAGAGAATCGCACTAAGTGTCAGAGAGACCCCAAACGCAGAGGTCAGGCATTCCTCTGGTTCCCATCTTGAAACACACATGCTGAGCCATCACCGGCGTCCATCCCAATCCGCTCCTGGACTGATAGCGCACGGAGGGCACAGTTCAAACTAGACGGCCAGGGCCGCCCACCGCTCCCCCGCGGGGCGGTCCCGGCGTGGAGGAGGGGCGGAGCAGAACTAGGTCCGGAGCGTCACACCGAGGAAGTCTGGTGCCTCGGTGGGGACCGTGGATGGCCCGGGGCAGAAGTAGGGAAGCGGGTTTTAAAAAGGCTGCGGATGCTGGCCCCGAGCGGGCGAGGAGGGGAGAGGAATGTCTGCGGAGGGCGGGGGCGGGGGGGTTGGAACCAGGCTGAGAAAAGCCAGGGGAAGGCCCCTCCTGGCCTCATCCGACCCTGCGACCAGGGCCTAGGGAGATGATGGACGCGCAGGGGGCGTCACGCGCTGGCAGACGGAGCTACGCCGGAGAGGTAGGAGGGTGGGAGGGGATGCACTTACCTTCTTCACCGCCGGCTGGAAGAGGAAGTCACCGGCCTCCTTCAGGTCCAGCCAGATCATGGGCATGCGGGGCACAGCCTCCATGGCGGCTTGAGCCCGTCGGCCCCCCGGCCGCTCCCCTAGCTGCCCCAGCTGCTGCCTCAGCCTCGCGCCCCGCCCCTCCACGCCGGAAGTCACTCGTCACGCGGGGCCGAAAATTGCACGCGGGGCCTGTTGGGAAATGCAGTCCTCCCCCGCGCAGCCTTCAGCGCTAAGCGCAGCTGCCGTTGCGCATGCTCACTCCTCCGCGGGGAGGGCGTGGAAAGCGAATCTCCAGCCCCCTTCGAAAGGGTGTCTGGGAATGATAGTCTTCCTCCATTAGCTGCGGAGCCGGGGCAGGGTGGTTTTCTCCTCCCTAGCCAGGACCTGGGGTCCTGGCCTTGGCCTTGGCGCTCCTGTGTCGGAGCAAGTGCATTGGAGCCCATAAGCTTATAGTCCCAAGTAGAGTCGGGGACATAGAAGACAGGGGCAGGCGTTCTATAAAGATAACGTGGCAAGGGGAGCCTGGCTGGCTCAGATGGTGGAGACTGCCACTCTTGATCTCTGCGTTGTAAGTTCGAGCCCCAGGTAGGACGCAGAGATAACTTAAAAATAAAGTCTTATGGGTGCCTGGGTGGCTTAGTCGGTTAAGCGACCAACCTTTGATTTCGGCTCAAGTCATGATCTCAACAGTTTGTGACATCAAGCCCCACTTGGGGCTCTGCGCAGGGAGTTAGTGTTTAATGGGCATAGTTTCAGTATGGGATGATGAAATAGTTCTAGAGATGGATGGTGGTAATAGTTGCAAAACAATGTGAATGCACTTAATGCCAAATTGTACGATTAAAATACAAACCTTATGTTAGGTATATTCTACTACAATAAAAATTTTTTGAAAAGAAAATGCAGGACCTTGCAATTATTTTTTTAAGGGAAGGGAAAAATTGACCAGTACCTTAAAAGAGCTTATTTCTGGAAGACCATCTTGAGGTCGCCTGGCCAAGGTGAAGGCATTGAAGATAATGCCCATGCCCTGAAAAATCCCAACCATGAGGAAGAGGAGAAAGTTGCCCCAACACAATTTATAGTAAATGAAATGCAGGAACATAAAGTAGCCCATCTTGGGGTCCTCTGATGGTGTGGTAGTGGCCAGCCATAAGGGAATCATTAGACCTGGACACAGCAGCTGGGACCAGAGGAGGCTGTGGCGGTGGGAGACAGCATAGCATCGCTGAGCAAGGAAAGAAGCAAGATAGGACATGGGACTATGAAGCAGGCAGCTATAGGAAGCAATTTGGCCACAGGACAGACAGTTTAGGCCCCAAACACGAGACAGCAAAGGGTCAGGATTAAGCAGTTGGAAGTCAGTATGGACTGGAACAGTCAGAAAGGGACAGGACAGGTTGGGAGTAGGAAGCCTCCTCCTAAGACAGGGAGGACCTAGAGAGGCAGGCATTCCAGGTGGGTGGAACTGCAGCTACAAAAGAGATCTCTGACTAGGCTCCAGAATTCAAAGGAGCCAGGCAGATGGGTCCCTACCTAATCAGTTTCCTAGAGCAGCCACCTTTGGCCCTACTGTCCTTCCTTCCCCTAGCTTCACTCTCCTCTTTTCTTTTTTTCAACTTTTTTTTTTTAATCTTTATTTTTGAGAGAGACAGAGCATGAGTGGGGGAGGGGAGAGAGAGAGAGAGAGAGAGAGAGAGAGAGAGAATGAATCTGAAGTAGGGTCCAGGCTCTGAGCTGCCAGCACAAAGCCTGACACAGGGCTCGAACTCATGAACTGCGAGATCATGACCTGAGCTGAAGTCAGATGCTTAACTGACTGAGCCACCCAGGTGCCCCTCACTCTCCTTCTCTTTAGAATGGGACCACCTTGTCCCCACATGGTGCTTCTGGGGTTGAACTACAATTACAGATATGATCACAGACTGAGTGGCTTTAACAGCAGAATTTAATTTTTTCACAATTCTGGAGGCCACAAGTCTGAGATGAAGGTGTTAGCAGGGTTGGTATCTTCTGAGGCCTCACTCTGGTTTGTAGATGAATGTCCTCTACCTGTGTCTTCGCATGGTCTTCCCTCTGTGCATGTCTGTGTCCTAATCTTTTAGGACACCAGTCATACTGGATTAGCGCCCACCCTCATGACCCCATGTTAAATTAATAACCTCTTTCTCCAAATACGGTTACATTCTGGGTCCTGGGGGTTAGTACTTCAACATATGCATTTGGGGGAGACACAATTCAGCCTATAACACAGGGTCAGTGATGTAAGGGGCAATTGGTGTGAGATGTATCAAAAACCAAGAGGTTCTGTGAGAGGGCCTTGAATGTTAAGGCAATGGGTAGGGATAGGCCATTGGAGGCGAGACAGCAGAAAGGATGTGCCTGGGGTAAGAAGTGCCCTCCCAATGAACATATTTCCTCACAGGAATGGACAGAGTTGGGAGTCTGGGGAAGCCTAAGACTCCATAGGACTGAGGAAGAGGAGAACCCATCACAAGGGGGCAGCAAACACCCCATTCAGCCAGATCGGTTCATCCCTTTCTCAACACAATCCCATCACACTCAGCAGGGCTGGAAGGTCCTCAGAGACACAGACATCCACCCCCCATTTTATGGAAATGGAAATTGAGGCCTGGATTGGTGAATGGATCGCTCAAGTCTCCCAGCAAGCGAATTGTAGAGTCCAGGCTGGGCCTGGGTATCGTCCCTCCCAGCTCAGTTATTCAACAAATATTTACTCAACACCCCCTGTGCCCTGTGCCCTGCACACTGTTCTAGGTGCTGTTGAATAAAACAGGTAAAGATCGAGGCGCCAGGGTGTCTCAGTCAGTTGAGCCACTGATTCTTGATCTCAGCTCAGGTCATGATTTCGTGGTTTGTGAGTTCGAGCCCCACATCAGGCTCTGTTGGTGGGAGCACAGAGCCTGCTTGGGTTTCTGACTCTCCCTCTCTCTGCCCCTCCCCAGCTCGCTTGCTCTCCCTCTCTCTCTCAAAAATAAATAAACTTAAAAAAGTTTTTTTTAAATAAAACAAGCAAAGATCTCTGCCGTAATGAGCTCACAATCTAGTGAGGGGTCACAGACATTAACAGAATAAAGAATATACGGTATGTTTGATGGCAAGAAGAGCTATGGTAAGACAAAACATATAAAGCAGCAGAGAAAGGAGGATGGGAGTATGAGGAAGGGACATTTACAATTTTGTATCTATACGGGGTGGGGTGGGGAGAAAGATTCACTCAGAAGGTACCATTTGAGCAGAGATCTGAGGAAGTAAAGGAGCAAGCCAGGGACATAGCTAGGGGAAGAGAGTCCTAGAAAGAGAGAAGAAAAGAAAATGCAAAGACCCTGAGCCAAGATTGTGCCTGGAGAACAGTAAGGAGGCCAGAGTGCTGAGTCCAGGGCGTGTAGAAAACAGTAAGAGATGGGGTCAGAGAGGGTGGAGGTGAGGCCGGGGGTTGCATGTGGTATACGGTCCCTAAAACCATGGTGTGGACTTGGGCTCTTCCTTGGGTGGTCTGGGGAACCACGGGAGGGTTTGGCACAGAGGAGAGATGGTCGTACATAGGTTTACAGGTTACACTGGCTGCAATATTGATGGACTGGGGAGGAGGGTGGTGACTCGGAGGAAAGGCCCATACCAAGAATTCTGGATTCCCAGGATTCTGTTCTGGACGCTAGAGAGAGAGGAGGTAGGGGCAGAACTGCTGCCTCAGGGTCTTCACAGAGAGGACCCGGGCACACACAGGAAACACGGGGTGGACTTGAGGAAAGAATATACCACAGGGAAGAATGGGGTGGGATTTGGTGTGTGTTTAGGCCACATTGCCTCCACAGAACAGGGTAGAGGGTGGGTAGAGTGTGAATCTCAGGGGTGGGGAATGGACAGAGAGCCTAATGGGGTAGGTAAGGAGAGAAGTCTTCCTAGAAGAAGAGAGGTTATCCTCACACTCTGTGCAACTCCTGTCAAACTCCCAATGTGTGTGTGTGTGTGTGTGTGTGTGTGTGTGTGTGTAAGTTGACAAGATGTGTCTCAAATTTATATGGAAAAGCAAAGGTCTAAGAAGAAAGTATACAGTCTTAAAGAAGAGAAACAAAATGAGAAGATCTGTTCTACCAGATGTCTAATCCTGTTAGAAAGATGAGTAATTGGAACAGGGTGGGTATTTCATCAGGAACATAACATTAGACCATTGGAACAGTGTAGAAAACCCAGTAACAGACCAAAGCCTTCCATGTCCATCTTTTATTATTTTTTAAAAATTTATTCATTTTCAGAGAGAGACAAAGAGAGAGAATCCCAAGCAGGCTCCATGCTGTCAGCACAGAGCCTGATGTGGGGCTTGATCCCACTAACCATGAGATCATGACCTGAGCTGAAATCAAGTGTTGGCCGCTTAACCAACTGAGCCACCCAGGGCCCCCTGTACCCTTACAAGTCCATCTAATGAACTCCAGAGTTAGCACCGCAGGCCAGAGAGGAAAGGGGAGGGGGGGCGCTACTGACAAAATGATGCAGGTCAACTAGTCACCCACGTGGAAACAATTAAATTGGAGTCTGTTAAGGGGTGAATTGTATCCCCCATGAAGATATGTTGAAATCCTAACCCCCGGGTATCTGTGACTGACTGTAGTTAGAAATCAGGTCTTTGCAGACATAATCAAATTAAGATGACATCATATTGGATTAAGGTGGGCCCTAATCCAGCAACTGGTGTCCTTAACATACTTTGTCCTTAACATACCTACATACTTTGGTTGTGGCAAACCCCTCAATCACGTTAGCCAATTCCTTAAAATCAGTCCGTCTATCTACATGTCTATTAACTATCTATCTGTCTTCTTTTGGTTTTGTTTTCTCTGGAAAACCCCGGAGTCTACCTCACATCATGTTTCCAGTAGTGCATGAAGTCAGGAGAATGGTCATCTTTGGGAGTGGGGGAAGAGAAGTGATTGGAAGTAGGGGGCACACGAGGAGCTCGTGGGATTCTGTTGAATGTTCTGTCTCTCGAATGATCAGGGTGCTGGTTACAGGAATTTGTTTCCTTACTTCTGTAAGAGGTAAATAAACCAGGCTGTACACGTCTCTACTGAGCATTTTTTGTATTCGTGTTACAGTTCAAAAGTTAACATAAATTAATTCCAGGTAGAGGCACCTGGGTGGCCCAGTCGGTTAAACTTGATTTAAGCTCAGGTCATGATCTCACTGTTTGGTTTGTGAGATTGAGCCCCGAGTTGGGCTCTGCGCTGACAGTAAGGAGCCTGCTAGGGGTTCTCTCTCTCCCTCTTTCTCTGCCCCTCTCCTGCTTGCACATGCATGCACTCTCTCTGTGTCACTCTTTCTCTATCAAAAATAAATAAACTTTAGGGAAAAAAGTAGTTAATTTTAGGGATATTAAGGACTGAAATGAGAAAGGCAAATACCTCTAACTTTTAAAAGTAGATATAGGAGAATATCTTTATAAGTCAAACAGGGAAAGATTTCTTAAGGTATAGAAAATACCAGCCATGAAGGAAGGTCAATAAATTCAACTTCATCTGAGTTAAGAAATTCTGTTGAGCAAGACATCATAAAACACAGGAGCCAGCTTAAGAGGCTTCGTCCACCAAATCTGGGACAATTTGAGAATCAAAATATAAGGATACTAAAGGATTATACCCCATCAAATAAAAGAATACATGAACTTATACAGGTATAAGTAAATAACAGGACAAACAGCCGAAAGCCAACTGCTAGATTTATTAGGAAGGAAGAAATTAGAAAACCACTCTTCAGCAACCATCATATTAATAATTCAGGCAAAACCATCAATGGACATAAAACTAGTGAACTTAAGAAATAAAGGAACACAGCAATTATATAGTCCCATAGTATCTCCCCACGATATACTTATTAATTACAAAGGGAAAAATAGTAACTTTCAAATGAAGAAACTTGATAGACTCCACTTTAACTAAGTGATGGAATTTAGTATCACCAGCAATGGGATAAATCGACATCATGTGCTTCTAGGTATTAGGCATTGAGGACAAAGCCTCAAAAATGCATTGCATTACTCTAATCTTGAATCAAAGTTAGACAAACCTACATTAAGGGTTTGATGACATGACTGGTTTATAATCTTCAAAAATGTCAGTGTTATGAAACACAAAGAAATGCTGTTTCAAACTGAAGGACACTAGAGAGACATAACAATGGAATGAAACACATGATATGGGATTTTCTTTTGCACCAAAGGACATCACTAGGAAAACTGCTGAAATCGGAATAGGGTCTGTAGATTAGATAATGGTAGTGTACTAGTGTTAATTTCTTAAATTTGAGACTTGTTCAATGTTATATTTACGTATAAGGGAATGCTCTTATTTTTAGAAAATATACACCGAAGTATTTAGGTGGGAAAAGGCATCATTCTGCCCCTGTCCCTTACCCTCAAGTGTCTGGGAGGAAGGGGCAGGGAGAGAAGAGAAAAAAGTGTGTGTGTGTGTATGTATTATATATATAATATTATAGAAAGAGAGGAAGAGGATGCAAATATGATAAAATATTAACATTTGGGGAATCTGGGTAAAGAGTATGAAGAAATTCTTTACACTACTTCTGCAACTTTTCTATGTAAGTCTGAAATTATGTAAATATATAAAATTAAAAACAGGACACCATAAAGAAAATGGAAGGACAATACAAAACTGGGAGAAGGTATCTGTCAGACATAACCAACAAAGGATTACCATCTAGAATATGTAAAAAACTTGGAGTGTCTGGCTGGCTCAGTCAGTAGAGCACATGTGACTCTTGATCTCGGGGTTGTGAGTTCGATCCTCACGTTGAGCATGGAGCCTACTTAAAAAAAATAAATAAATAAAATAATAGAATACATAAAGAACTCTCACGAGTTCCCAAGAAAGACAAACAGCCTGATAGGAAAATAGGCACACAACTTGGAAGGGAACTTACAAGAACAGCCCGACACAAATGGAAAGACGTCTAGCCTCATCAGTACCCAGGGAAATGCAAACCTGAACCATGATGAAAGTCCATTTTATACTAATCAGATGAATGAGTAAACATCAGTCAAAAATAAGCAGTAGCACAGCTAAACATGGCAGAACTCTGAGACATCCTGGCCTTTGCAGTGACAGCCTGGAGGTTGGGCAGCACCCCCTGAGGGGGGAGAGGGGTGCCAAACCTGCTGGGCCAGGGCTGGGGTCAACACATGGGATTCTCAGATGCCAAGGTCTTCCTAGCCGAGGTCTCAGTGTCTGTGGGTAGTATAGCCAAATTGCTGGTTCTGGAACAAGTGTGTGTCCCCATGGGCCCAATACGGCCACAGCTGCTTTCTCCACCCCATTTGACACGTGCAGGCCACTGGGCGAGGGCTGTGTTCCTGGAATCTGTGCCCCCTCTCTTGGCCACCCCATTAGAGCGAGGGGGAAGCTAAGGCCCGAGAAGGGGAGGGGCTTGGCCAAGGGTTCACTGGGCTTTTCTCATAATTCTTTGGCCCGTGTGAAAATTTCTTGCTCCAAACATCTTCTCGAGGAGGTGAAGAAGCTGTGGGGACATTCAGAAGGAATTGCAGGTCTCAGCTGCCTGTGGTGCTGGCTGAAGAAAAAACTGGCATAGACCACTCACGTGAATAGGATCTCGCCTCCCGAAGGTGGATGACTTTTCTGGGGAGTGTCCACTTCCTGCTCGCTCCACCCTCCAGAGTCCCCTAGAACCTCACCCACCCCCTGGCTCAACCTCAGGCCCCCGGGCCGAGTCACCTGCTCTGTGGGTCTCGGAGAAACCTCCTGCTGGGCAGACGCCTGGAATCCTGTCTTCACCCTGTGCAGCTCGGCTCCCAGCAGGCTGGACCACCCCGCAGCCCTCATGCTGAAGACGCAGTAGTTGGGATCCCAGCACCTCCACTTACCAGCTCTGTGCCTGGGTCCAGTTCTTAACATCCCAGTGCCCGAGTTTCCTCATCTGCAAAATCGGGTCCTGGTCAGAGCCCAGTCTCAGCTGCATCTCTAGGCCATCACTGCCCCCCAAACCACCACTGCCCTAAAAGCCACCTCAGGTGACCGAGGTCACCCAGGGTCCTCTAGGTAAGTGGAGCTGGAATTGGTACAGAGCCACTCACATGGCTTCCAGAACTAGGGAGCCCACCCCCAAAATATCTTTCTGAGGTGGCAACTTTCAGTGACTGTCCCTATTTGGACTGGCTGCTCAATGGGGTCTCTGGTTTCTCCAGCAATCAAGACTCCCAGGTGTCTCTTACTGGACGATATCCTGGCCAGTGTGCAGTTTCCTCCATCTTTGCCTGCAGGGCAAATATGCATATTTGTGTAGGTGAAGGCTTGCTATTAGGATGATGCCAGGGACCCCTCAACAGGCCTCTCCCATGAGTCAGCCTTGCCTGACACATTGTCCTGGCTACCCTGATGTGCACTGCCTGAGCATGCACCGGCTGCACGTTATTAGCATGCCTCCGTCTGCAGGGGGCACTCTAGGTCCATGGATCTGTGGCTGGACTCCAAACACCAGAATGACCTCAGGCTGTGGAGTCCACACTTCAGAAATCTTTCTGAGGCTATATTTTAAACTTGGTGTCTCTTGTCGGATAGGATAAAACTTAAAATTAGGCGGATGCCAGTTACTCCAATTAGCCTGTTCCTGTGACCAGGCCTCTTCCCCACAGCTGACCTGTTCCAGGTCCCTGGTTTCCCTGGCCTTTGCAGTCCCTTTGTGCACAGCCTGCACTATGTCAGCTGGCCTTTGGCTGCTGGGTCCTTTCAGGCCACTGGGACTCTGGCCAGCCTCCAACTCCTGGATAGCCTCCAGAATAGAGGGAGCCCACCCCCCCAAAAATCTTTCAGAGGCTCCATTTAAAAAAAAAAGTCTATTTCTTTATTTTTGAGAGAGAGACTCAGAGAGTTGAACTCACAAACCTCGAGATCGTGACCTGAGCTAAAACCAAGAGTCAGAGGCTTAACCACTGAACTACCCAGATGCCCCATCGGAGGCTCCATTTTAAACTGGGGACTGTCAGTCCCCATTGGGACTGGTTGCCTGATCTGTAGCATAGGAAAGGAGAGGCCCCTTTCAGGAAGTCACCAGCCCTACATGTTTTACCGGCAGGCCCTTGGGCAAAATGGCCAGGGTAGCACCTAAAAGGGATTGCAAGTGGCAGTGGATCAGAGAAAGGACAATGGCGGGGGCCTGGAGGACTCTACGGCTAGAGGCTAGAGGTAGGCTTGGCAGCAGTGGCCTGTGTGGCCCAGTACCAACCGAGCTATGAGGAGGCTGTCACCCAGGCTTTCTGGTTCTTCAGCGGGGGCAATGAGGTCAGCCCCTCTTCAGCCTTCTGGAAGCCATCCTGCCGCCTAGTTCGGTAAGTGTCTGAGGGCCCAGGCTGGGGAAGCAGGTACCATCTGCCTTAGAACAGGAAAGAATGCCTGTCAACAGGCACAGAGTGTTTGGTTAACATTAGCTATTGCTGTTATTATGATAATGTTTCTTCCATGGTAACGTAAGACAGAGATTGTAATCTCAAGGCCTGACAGCTGGCTAGCTGGTAAATTTGGGGGTTTGCCCAAGGATGAAATGTGGGTCTAGGGATTCAGCCTATACTGAGGCCCTGGGCATAAAGGAATATGCAGAGCTGTTTTTCAAAGGACAGACGAGAATTGAGCTGGTCTCTCTAGAGCCTCACACGGGGGTGGGGGTGGGGATGGGGGTGGGGGACTTCCGGTGTCCGGTGCCAGCCCTATTGCCCTTCTCCCCGCAGCTGAATATGCAAGGCAGGTATTCTTACGTCACAGAAGTGGAAATTGAGGGGAAAAGCCAGGAAGTGACCCCTCAAGGTCATATGCAGCTATGCAGTGGCATCCTGTAGCTAGTTCCCGAAAGCCCCCCACACACTAGATCTCCGTGGAGGCCACTTAGGAGGCCCCTTTAAGAGGTTTTGGTGGGAAGTGCAGACACCTTGGCTGAGCCCCTTCCGACGACGTGTAACTGTGCTTTTGTTCTGTCATCTGAAAAGGGAAATCTGATCACCAGTTTCCTCCTGCTTCTTTGGAATCCCAACACCACCACCCACTTCAACTTCAGGAGAAAAGAGAAGGTGTGCCTTCAGGGAGGGTGGGGTGATTTCCCAGCCCCAGGGAGTGGAAGAGAGTCCTGTCCACTCTCCCAACTCAAGGGCCCTCCCTGTGTGTCTGCCTCCACCCACCTCAACCTGGCCATGTGAGGTTGGACTTTTTAAAAACCTGTTTTTCCCTTATTGCTTTTTCTTCTTATAAATGATTATCAATCATGCTTTAAAAAATTACTAAATATAAAAAAGAGAACAAATCAGGACCAAAATCCCCCCAGAGATCATCGTCTTTATAGAATTAGGAAAATGACGTTTTATTATAGCGAATGAACAAAATGTGGAGACGCAAAATAAAATTTTAAATCTCCTGCAACCCCACTACCCAGGGACCGACATTAACCGTTAGTGTATCGTCCTCTGTATCTTTTCTATTGTACACACTTCTATTTTCCACAAATATGGCCTCCTCCGGGCATGCTAATTTATGGAGGCCTTTTCCCATTTAATCACTTACTGAACGTCCTTTATTTAGTGCACGCCTCCACTGTGGGCCCGGCTCGGGGTCATCCTCTGTCTGCATCCCTGGTTCGAGGAGGGTTCGAGTAGGGCCGCGGAGAGTCGTGCAGCAGGCGGGCTCCCACGGGGATCCCGTCCGTGTGCTCGCTCCCGCAGCAGGGACCAACCAGCCTCCTCGCCCTCTTGCTGCCCGCGCCTCCGCGGAGGGAGCAGAGATGGGCCCCGCCTCCTCCACGCCTCTCCACCCGTCCCGCCCCCTTCTACTCCCCTCCCCGCCTCCTCCCCCAGTCGCTCCCACTCCCCATCTCCCCTGCCCCCTCCCTCAGTCCTTCCCACCGCCCCCCCATCTCCCCTCCAACTTCCCTACCTCCCTCCATTCCCCCCCTACTCTTCCCACGCCTCCACCCACCCCTCTTCCTCCTCCAACCTCCCCGTGATTAGTTCCCATCGCTGGTGGCTTTCTGCAGGTCAGACCACTGAGGGGCCACCACTGGGGCCATTGACTTCAGCACAGTGGGGCCTCAATTTCCTCATCTGGGAAATGAAAAGACTCATCAAAGTCTTCTCAAGGCAATTTGTCTTGAGAAGGTGAGGGGAGGAGATGACTGCCCAAGGTTTGGGAGGTGGTGAGGTGGGGAGACACTGGTGGTCCTGGCTTCCCAGTTCTCAGGACAATGCCTGTGCTCTGGCCCTAAGCTCTGGACCCAAGACTCCTTGGAAACTGACCCTCCTTCACATCCCACGTTT